>NC_090937.1:1338864652-1339489652 GCF_040938575.1 Ambystoma mexicanum
TGAGAGACTGGAAACCAGTGCAGGGAGCATATGGCATAGGAAATCAAGCAGATCTTTGGTAGTTTACTAACTAACCCAACTGCCATATTTTGGATGGTTTGGCGACAACTGAAAAATAGCTAACAGTCCGATACAGAGAACATTGTCATAATTGAGTTGAGAGTTTACCAGGGTAGCCTCCATCAAGAAGAACAAGTTACTTTCTTACCTGGTTACGTTCTTTCGATGGGATGGTCCGACGACGTATTCCATATCTATGACAGGTAATGTCCACAGCTGTGCTGCTTCGGAAAATCTTTGGCGTCTGCGTCCTGCGTCGATGACGTCGATGCGCCGTCCCCAAGGACCTCCTCCGACGGCCGACGTCACCCGATGTGATAAGTAGGACGCACAACGCCCATAGCCTCAGTTATAGTTTTTTCCCAGAACGTGTGCCACCAGTTTTCTGCCAGTCAGACACACAAGGCCTTGCGGAACTCAAGCTGCAATCGCAAAAGAAATTCTGCAGCGGGGAAGGCAGGGAGGGAGCGATATGGAATACGTCGTCGGACCATCCCATCGAAAGAACGTTACCAGGTAAGAAAGGAACTTGTTCTTCGAGGGGATTGGGTCCTCCGACGTATTCCATATCTATGACAGACTCCCAAAGCAGTACCAAGCAAGGAGGTGGGAAAGAATTTAGAATACAAATTTAGCATGCCCAATCAAATAGCGGAATAGAGAACTGCCTTGCCAAAGGCCAGATCTTGCCCCCTGATGGAATCGAGGGAATAGTGACGTACAAAAGTATGTACTGAAGCCCAGGTGGCTGCATCACAGATGTGACGAATAGGAACTCCCCTCTGCATGGCAGTAGACGCAGCCACTCCTCTTGTAGAATGGGCCCGCAAGCCAGCCGGAGGGTCCTTAGCCACCAAGCGGTAACACTCTGAGATAGCTAAAATAATCCAACAAGACAGTCTGTTTCGTCACAGCTTGTCCCAAACGCTTTCCAGCGTAACCAATGAAAAGTTGATCGTCCACTCTGACCCGGGATATGCGCGAGATATAAAAGCTCAACGCTCTCCTAGGATCAACCCTATGGAGCCTCTCCTCTTCCTTTCCAGGATGTGGAGGAGGATAGAACGCCGGAAGAACAAACTTCTGGCTCAAATAAAATTCTGAAACCACCTTCGGAAGAAAAGAAGGACGAACTCTAACGACAACTCTGTCCTTGTGAAATACAGTGAAGGGTGGCTTAACTGAAAGTGCCTGTAACTCACTCACTCTGCGAGCGGAAGTAACCGCAACTAAAAACACAGTTTTCAGAGTTAACAGCCTCAAAGGGCAAGAATGTAAAGGCTCAAAAGGTTCAAATCCCAACCTGGCACCAAAAAAGGTGACGGAGGGAACACATTAGTGAAATTAAAGGAATCTTAAAATAGGAACACTCTTCAGACGAGCGCTTAAATATGGACAGCGCCGCCAGGTAACCTTTAATGGTCCCCACTTGCAAGCCCCTGTGGGCCAAAGAAAGCAAAAAAGACAAAACCATAGGAATGTCGCATTCAAAAGGATCCACATTCTGAACTCTGCACCAGTAGCAGAACTTTGTCCAACGGCAACGGTACAGAGACTTAGTTGCCGGCTGCCTGGCCGAGAGCAACACCTCCATCACGTCTTCAGGGAGGTCCCAATCCTTATACCTCAACCTTTCAGAAGCCAAGCGTGAAGGTTGAGGGATCTGACCTCTGGATGGAGAACCTGACCCCCCTCCCGTGAGAGCAGATCGTCTCGGTAGGGAAGACGATGTGGAGTGCAGATGGACAAGTCTAGAAGGTCCGGGTAGCACGTCCTCCGGGCCCACGCTGGAGAAATGAGGATCATCCGGGAACCGAACCTCCGTAACCTCTGCAACACTTGCGGGATGACGGGGACTGGAGGAAACGCATACAGCAGTGGAAATGACCACTCCACCACGAACGCGTCTCCTAAGGCTCCTTTTGGAGGAAATTCCCACGAGCAAAACCTTTCGCACCTTCGGTTGACACTGGAGGCGAAGAGATCCACTTAAGGGGTCCCCCAAAGGGCGAAGATCTCCGGGAGAATCTCCTGAGCCAGCTCCCACTCGTGAGAGATCGTGCTCTGCCTGCTCAGAGCGTCCGCTGTCTCGTTGTCTCCGGCCAGGTGAACTGCCGAATTCAAAACTTCCTGCTGGATGGCCCAGAACTCGAGCTGCATCGCCTCCCTGCACAGCAGAAGTGACCCTGCCCCCCCTTTTTATTGAGGTAGTGCATGGCCACCGTGTTGTCCGTCAGAATCAGGACACTCTTCCCGCGCACAGTCGGTAGAAAAGCCTTCAGGGCTAGCCTGATGGCCCTCAGCTCCAACAGATTGATATGGAGTCTGGACTCCGACGGAGACCAACGACCGCTGACTGTCAGCTCGTTGGCATGAGCTCCCCATCCCGTGAGGGATGCGTCCGTCACGATCGTCACCGCCGGCCAGGGCAGCCAAAATGGGGCACCCTTCATCAGGTTGCCCTCGACGGCCCACCACAGAAGGTCCCGGGCTACCGAGGGCGGCACCTGAACAGGGTCCGACAGCCTGCCGGAGGACTGAGACCACTGGAGCTTGAGTGCTCACTGCAAAGATCTCATCCGCAGACGAGCCTCTGGCACCAGAAGAATGCAGGATGCCATGAGGCCAAGCAGTCTCAAGAACTCGGACGCTGGGAGAGTCTGGGCAAACTGAAACTTGTGCACCATCTGCTGAATGTGAAGAGCCCTCACCTGAGGAGGAAAGCACTGCCCCAGGGACGTGTCGAGCACTGCTCCGATGTACTGGAGCCACTGCGTTGGTGTCAAATGGGACTTCTTTAAATTGAGGGAGAAGCCCAGCCTGTGAAGGGAGTGGCAGGTGATGGACAGATGATCCAGGAATTGCTCGGGAGAGCTCCCCCTGATCAACCAATCGTCCAGGTAGGGGTAGACGTGAATTCCCCCTTTCCTGAGATGCGCTGCCACCACCACCATGAGCTTGGTGAAAACCCTCGGGGCGGAGGTCAATCCGAACGGCGGGACCCGAAACTGAAAGTGCAAGTCGCCAACCGCGAACCTCAGGTACTTCTTGTGCTTGGGATGGATCGGCACATGGAAGTAAGTATTCTTGAGGTTGAGAGACACCAACCAGTCCTGAAGTTGAAGGGCCTGGAGGACTTGAGAAAGAGTCACCATCTTGAACTTGTCCTTCCTGAGGAGTTTGTTCAAACCACGCAAGTCCATGATGGGTCTCAATCCCCCGTCTTTCTTTGAAATCAAAAAATAAGGGGAATACCATCCCTTGTTCCTCTCCGCTACAGGCACCAGTTCTATGGCGCCTTTCTCCAGCAGGGCTTGAATTTCCTGGTGGATTGTCGTGAGGCCTCTGCCGAAAAGGAAGACAGTAGCCGTGGGTTATGATCTCCAGAACCCACAGATCCGAAGTAATGGCTTGCCACTCTACAAGATGCTGCGCCAGCCTTCCCCCAACCGGCGAACCATAGAACCTGGCCTCATGACTGAGTGGTAGCGGCTGCGGCGTTGCCTGAGGGCAAAGAGGCAACTGCCTGAGCGGCTTTGGCACCTCGAGTACCTTTGTTTCCACCTCTGGCACTCTTACGATGGCCTCTTTGACTGCCAGCTCCTGTTGCTTTACTGAAGGACGAGTAATAGCGAAAGGAACCTCCCCTCCATTGCTGTCCCCTAGGACGAAACGGCGGAGGTTGGTGAACTGCAGCGCCCAACGACTTCGCTGCAGCTTTGGAGGTCTGCAACCTCTCAAGGCTCTCGTCAGCCTTGCTGCCAAAAAGGTGTTCACCGTCAAAGGGCATGTTGAGGAGCCGGGACTGCACATCAGGAGCGAACACAGCAAACCTGCGCATTACGGTGCTCGCCGCCATGGACCGGCTGACACAATCCGCCAAGTCCAAACCCGACTGAACGGCCTCACACATGGCATCCTTGCCATCCTGAACCATAGCAAGGAAACCATCCCCTTCGTCCCCTTCGGGAATATGATCAGCCGCTAATGCAACACAGTTCCACAGAGTGTGTGTGAAACGAGACAAGGCACATATGGAGTTGGCCGCCTGAAGCGCCATACCCCCAGAAGAAAACACTTTCTTTGCCCAGCCGTCAAAACATTTGTCGTCCCTATCCAGAGGGATGGTAGGATACGACGCCTGCTTTGCCGGTGCCGTAGCCGCCTGCACCACCAAACTCTCCAGGGTGGGGTGCCTAGACAAGTAGCAGGAGTCGCTACTGGCTGGACGGTATTTTCGCGACAAAGACTTGCCCACTGCTGGGAGACTCTCCAGAGCAGTCCAAGCCGCCGCCACCCTTCTCTGCAAAGCCATATGAAAAGGCAAAACCGGGTCAGTGGGTGGACCGAGATTAAGGATGTCCGTGAGATCATCCTGAACGAACTCCCCTGGGGGAGCCGACCAACACAAGTACTCGGTAACCCGAGACATAAGGCGCCGATATGAAAATCGGCATGAGTGCCAGGCACTGGCCGACAACACTCCACCTGGAGAGGTGTCCAATCCACTGGCATCATGCATTGACTGCCTCAGGTCATCAAACTGACTATGGCCCAAGATAAGTTCATCTGTAACCGTAACCAGAACCAGACCGCCATCCGAGCCTTCATCACCCTCTGAAATGTACTCCAGATGGGGAGAGGAAGACCTCTGCAGACCAAAGCAGTGCCGGACCTTAGCCATAGCCTTTTTAGGGGCAAACCCCGTGCCACGGGGCCCCTCCGACACCACCGCCTCGAAAGGCGTCGAGGGCGCTGAGCGAATCGGCGCCGACAGAAAAGGCTTCGAGCGAGTCGGCGCCGGCGTCGACAGAAAAGGCGTCAACGTCGAGCGAATTGGCGTCGACGTCAGCTGCAACGCCTCCAGCATCGGTGGCATCGACACGGTCCTCGAAGCCGGAGCTCCGAGCGTGTCTCTCGACAGCCTGGGCGCCGACGGCGTCGACGACCCCCTCGAAGACAGAACCTCGAGAGTAGTCGTCGACGACCTCGGCGCCACAGGCGTCGACGTCTTCTTCGAAGACGGCACAGGATCACGCGGTCTTGAGCGCGTCGAGGACCGGGACCTGGAACGGGCATGGCAAGAACGGCTACCCTTGTCCGAGCTGGACCTCTCCCGCCAGCTGTGCTGACCACCCGAGCCCGAAGGTATACGGGCGGTGTCTCTCGACCGGTGCTGACCGACCCCACTCGGAGGCGCAGACGGACCGGTGCCCTGCGATTCCAGAATCGCTAGCATCCGCTTCCCGAAGGAAGCCCATTCCTCCGGTGTCGCTTGCATGGAGGGATAAGCGACCCGCCGACGGGCGGAGTCCTCGGAAGAGGACGGGGAAGGCGACCTATGCCAGCACTTCCTGGAATGCCTAGAAGTGGCGGAGGAGTGGTGAGACCGACTCCTGGAAGGAGACTCACCGGACTTCCGATAACGACGCGGAGAGTCACCCCTCGAGTCATCGGTCGAAAACCCTGCAGACCTCGACTTCCGGGGCTTAGACACCCACCTACCAACAGTTTCTTCTTGCGTGCACGCAAGGCCTTCGCAGTGAGCGACTGGCAGTCGACACAGTCGTCTGTATCGTGGGCCTCCCCGAGGCACCAGAGGCAGGCGATGTGCGAGTCTGTGACCGACATCTTGGACCCACAGTCCCCGCAGTTCTTGAAGCCCGGACACGGGGTCGAAGATGAGAAAGACATCGCCACAAACAAACCGAACAGGTTCAACGAACCGAATAAGAAAACAGTAACTCCAATGAGTCGAGGCGTACCGAGATTCACGAAGCGAACACGTTCGTGGAAAAAACAGAACTGAGGCTATGGGCGTCGTGCGTCCTACTTATCACATCGGATGACGTCGGCCGTCGGAGGAGGTCCTCGGGGACGGCGCATCGACGCAGGACACAGCCGCCAAAGATTTTCCGAAGCAGCACAGCTGAGGACATTACCTGTCATAGATATGGAATACGTCGGAGGACCCAATCCCCTCGAAATGGGTGGTATGCAGAAGAAATGGAAGGGTACGCCTCAGTATTCATTGACAATTAAAAGAGAATCTGGTAACCTTGTTACTTTGATTGGTTAACCTGATTTCAGGGTCCCCAATAACTGCTAGATGCGTTATCTTCTTAGAAAATCAAGTGGGCAGATCAAGCATAGCTGTAGATAAGGGACATCTCAGAGGATCTTTCAAAAGGTGCCTGGGACCCTGCAGCATAGTATCTGCCTTTGCTGGATTCAATTGAAGTTTATTGTTACTCAATCAGAGGTGGATTTCAGAGAGGCAGTACTGTAGGAAAAGTTCTCTTGACGGCCAGAGATCTTGAGAAACAATTGCAAATCTACATAGGAAAGGAAATGAATGCCGAATTTCTGGATAATTAACAATAAAGCGGAAACATAAATGTTTAAAAGGAGTGGCTATAAGCGAGAACCCTGAGGAGCTATATATGGCACCAATGCAGCTGAGGTAAAAGGGCCGAATTTAACGGCTTGGTACCTATTTGACAGGAAGTTTTGGAACCAATCTAGGGAAGGACCTTGAACGCCTGCTATTGAAGAGAGGCAGGACAATATGATATGGTGTTTCACTGAATCAAAAGTGGCCGATAAGTCAAACAACACCAGACAAATGTCTGAGTATTGGAAAAGTTAATCCCAGACCGAGACCAGTATAGTTTTGGTTCTATGTCCCAGGTGGCAGCCTGATTCGCAGGGTGTCGAGAAGTTGGTGGTTCTCAATGAAAAAACTTAATTGGTGGGTCATCACCTTTTCAAGGAATTTTGCGATCCAGTGGAGTCCGTCAATGGGGCGTTAATTACCCTTTTCTTGGTCCATGGTCTAAAGAGTGTTTTTTAAAAGGGGAGTATTAAGAGCAGTTTTAAGCCCTGAGGAATATGTCCCTGTTAAAGGAAACAGGTTAACTAGTTTAGTAATGCAGCCAATCGAGGCAGTGGCCATTTGTATGGGAAATAGAGTGTGCCTGGGACATGAACGAACAGAAGTACAAAAGTTGGAAAACTTTAACAGAGTCACCTTTTGACAGACAATCATGCCATATGTTAAAATCACCTAAACTAATGTGCTTATTGATTGAGAGTATGGTTGAAGAAAGAAAGTCTTCCAATCCCTCCATGAAACTATTGTCAGGGGTCTGATAGCAAGAACAACCTTTGTAGGATCTACAAATTAAGATGCAAGGGTGAATTAATACAATTGGGATAACTCATTCCAGGTATAATTGTCACTGTTAGAAACAGGAATCTTGGATTTAGAAATAACTGCTACCCCTGTGCCCTGATGATTTTCTCTATTGACCTTTTTAATCAAATAGTTGTGTGGGACGTGAACATGGAAAATATTGCAGCAATCATCCGTTAGCCAAGTTTCAGTAATACATAGATTTTTCAAATGATGTTCATTAATAAAGTCAGCAACAGCTGTGGCATTGCTTACAGCATAATGCACTTTATATCAATGCAAAGTGTATAATGTCCTTTGCTATACGTGTAAATTTTAGGGCACCACACAATTTTTTGCTTTTGTCACAATTTACTTTCAAATACAATTTCTTTGAAAAAGAAATCTAAACAGTGTGGTGCAGTTATTGTGTGAGAAAACACTCTTTATGAAACTAACCACCGAGATAGGGGTTTTGGTTCCTCAGTAACGTTCCACACCAACGTGACACGTTCTTACGGAAGTGACATAGGCATAAGATGTTTTACCCCGGACTAACCCCTCAAAATTGGCCTGAACCAGGAGGAGGCTACAATCACAGAGAGGGGAGTTGGTAAAGAGTGGAGAATGTAGGAGAAAGAGGTGGATGTGATTAAGCAAAGAGAACCATCTAAAATAAAAAGAGTAAAGGGAAGATATATCTACTGGGATAGAGAGTGTGGAGGAAGGCTCCCTCCACCCCAGCCCAAGATCCCTAATCACCAAGATTATATCCTCTATAGATCAGTAACCCCAACTATCTAAAATCTTTTCTTTCTCCCTCTGGACTTCTTAAGAGATCCCTTACCCTGTCCCACAGCTTCCAAATGATGCTGGCAAGTTGGTGCCAGAAATAGCCACCCTGGTCTGGACGTTCTCCCCTTCACAGACTCCCCTTCTCTCCTCTGCCTGATTTTACCACTTCTCTCTCCTTCCTACCTTCTGCCACTCTCTCCCCACCTCACTCTACTACTCTCACCCCTCCTTCACTACTCACTGATATGGTGTCCTTCTCTCCCTCCGCGGGATATGGTGCCCTCTCACACTGCCAGGGATATGGTGTCCTGCATGCCCTCCAGGGATATGGTGCCCTGCTTAATCTCCTTATTTATTACATTTGTATAGCGCACAAACAGCCCTTGGGCATCGTGGCACTTTTACTTGAGGGGCACTTAGAGGGGAGGTTACAGGTTGAGTATACATTTACAAGATTTACATTTATACAGTTTAGGCCCATGTTATGTATACATGTGCAGGTTATATATTTTTAAGTATGCAGACATGTGTGGTTAGTACAGAGGTTGGTCAGGCGAAGAGCATAGTTTTCAGTGCCTTTCGGAATGCCATATGTGATTCCTCTGCACGTAATGGTGGAGGAAGGGCATTACATTGTAAGGATGCTAGGTACGGGAATCTAGCGCCACCTGCTCCAACTCTTTTGAACAAGGGCATGGTGGGAGGAGTCTTGAGAAAACGTTTGTATTAAGATGCTGTCTCGTGTACAGACAACATTTCTTGAAAGCTCTGGTAGTTACAGTAACACGAGACAGCCTCCCATGATTATAGGCAGGTGCCTACCTACAGCCTTTCTCCCTACCCTAAACACTAGGTTGTTTTTGATCACACAGCCCCCTTTTTTAAACAACATTTTACTCTTGGTCTTTACAGATGAACAAGCACACCTACATCTACAAGCCCGTTGCCAACAGCATCCAATAGTGTCCTGAAGACAGTTCGGAGCATTGTATATTCTATATGACAGTAGATATGTACTGTTAAAGTTTTGTCAGTACAGAAACCATCACAAGTGTGCTACTCACCTCACCATGTACAGAATTGTATGTTTTACGCCTAGTACATGATTAATAATGTAGCATTTTTGCTTTTTGTTTTTTAGTCTATCTCTTAAAAGTTATAAACACACCGTGGTCATCAGTACAAAGAGAATGACCAAGAGAGGAAAAGAACAGGGTCCAAATACAGCAGATGCTAGCATATCAGTTTATGTAGCTTCCAATACCAGTGCAGGGTCAGAAATGCGAGACGGACAAGTAGATAGAGTTTTCTCACAAGTAGCCATTGGGCCTCATTACGAATGTGGCGGAAAGGCAAGAACGGTGCCGGTGGTGCTACCGGCGCCGTTGTTACCTCTCTGCCACATTACGAGTTCTGCTTGCACATGCCGGACTGCACTTATGGTCTGACCAGGCGTGCAGACCGGCACCCGCGAGCTGAACTCGTGATTGCACCGGCACGGTTATTAACAGTGCCTGTGCAACCATGCTCCCGACGCCCATTATGCCCTAATGGGCAGAATGGGAATCGGGAGGTCGTCCATACCGGCACCCACGAATGGGCAATTATCGGGCCATTCATCTCGTGATGGGGCAGTAGCCATTCCCTTAATAAGGGCATGCTACCGCCAAACGCGTAATGAGGCCCATTGTTTAAATAATATGAGTGAGAACATTACCTCGCTTTATTTAACCTAACAAGGATTTCCCTGCCTGTTAAACTAAGACTAAAGCGAAACACTCTAATATCAAAAGATATCTTTCCCTCACACATACAACACAATCATACAGGTATCATATGGCCATTAAAACACAATAACAATAACAGCTGTATTCAAACAAACTTTGTAAACAAGCATCCTTGTAACCAGTGTCGGATCCCTTTCCCTAGGATCAATTCAGGATTTTCCAAATCAAAGTTCAAATCAAGAAAGTTCTTTTCAATAGCCAAGTTCTGCTCCAACTGCAACTCTAGGTTCCTTTCACTCCACAAGTCTTTCACTTGGCACTTGGATTGTCTTATTGCTAAATAAGTGTATCACTCTTTAAAAGGATTGTCAAAATTCCACATTTCTTGTTTGATAAATCCAAAGACTTGATCTTCACACTTCCAGTCAGTATTCAATATGATTTCACTTCTTTAAAGAACAACCACTTCACATTTCTCCTTCATAAACAAAAAAGGTTTTGTCAGAATGGTTTTTCCACAGTTTATCACAACACATGTTGTGCCACTTTCCTGCCTCCAAAGCCTTCTACCACATTGCAGTACTTCAATTATCTTCTTCCTGCTACCTAACCTGCCAGGACTAACCACTTATAATCCCTTTCCTGGTATACTCGCCTGCCAGGATAAAACTCTTACCACTACTACAAGAACCCCGCGGTGAGGCTGCTTCAAATGTCCACAACTGTTTCATCAATAAGTCACAACATATTGACAATGTCTCTCACTTTGATGCATTAGTCCCAGGCAATGCAGATTATATTCCTCTCATCCTTGATAATTATTATAAGGAGGGGTTCTATTCTGCCATCTTTGTTTTCCCTTATTTGCCTTTCTTTGGCTTTGGAAATATTGATTTTCCTTAATTGCCTTTCTTTGGCTTTGGCAATATTGGTTATAATTTCCTTTTACAAGTGATCTTTTTTTAAAAATCACATTCACTTTGTTCGAATATTCTTCACTTTTGGCTTTGGCAAAGGTGGTTACAATATCGCGTTGGTCAAATGTCCTCGCCTTTTGGCTTTGACAATGGTGGTAACAAAGTTTCTCAACTCTGTCTCTCTTAAAGTAAGAGTTTCACCCACTTTGACAATGGTGGACACAATGTTCCTCAATTCTTTTTCTTAATATAAGAGTTGCGCCCACTTGGCTTCCGTTCAATAGTTCGGTATTAAAAAATGTTATTTGGAGGCCGCAGTATGTTTTGGAGCACCCCGGGGTTACCTGATCAAGGCCAACTCACTGGTCTTTCCGTGTGCTTCCAACGGACCCGCTGCTCCTTCTTTCCTTGTCTGGTTTGCACAGGCCAGCAGCTCCGGTAATGTTTCGCTTGCACCTTCTTTAACTGGAGCTTTCTCTGCTGTGCTCGCACTCAGTGAACGCCACACACCGGAGTCGCACGCCGGACCAGGAGAGCTCCTCTCTCCCTCGGGACAGTCAGTCTTCATACCACTTCCTGCTGTGCATCCTCTGCATTCTACAGCGCTTCCAACCTCTGCTACTTCCACGACACTGCATCCTGCTTCTACAACAGCAGCGTCTCTATCAAGTTCCCCCTGCCTCTGCTGCTCCCACTACTTCTTTTCAATGGTACGCATCTGAGGGGGTTTAAATATTTAAACATCCAGTTCAGGTGTGGGCCATTAGAACCACTAGACTGCACACCATAGTTCTGCACCTCTGAGTCCCTCTTCCTAGTCCAGTACCTGCAGCATTATGGGACTTGAAGTCCCTAATATTCTTACTCTTTTTAACATCAAATGCTTCCATTTTACTATAGACCATCAAGACCATGGAAACATTAGGGAAGTTAGTTAGAGGGTTCTCCCAATTCTCCTGAACTGAGTCCTCTACCATATATTCCTCCCGCAGAACACCACCCCCAGGTTCAGGATCAGGAAGCGTCTGCCTATCCCTGGCCACATGAGAAGGGTCCCAGCCCAGGGCCTTTTGGATGATCATCTCCGATTCATCACAACTCCCACATCTGGGAGGTGCATCCATGTCCAGCCGACAGGTCCAGTGGGGTGCGAGTGTGCCTGCAGGTACTCCTCTCCTGATCACTGTCCCGGAGAAGCTCTCTGAGACTGCCAGGCATACATTCTCAGACCTGAGTGGTGAGGTCCATTGGGGTCCAGCGCTGGAGATGGTACGCTAGGAGGGGACCTGGATCGGGTTGGTCCCTTCTGGGGCTTCGTAAGCCTATTGATGGAGCATGAACAGCAGCTCCTATGGAGAACCCACAATGGTAAACAAGCTGTGGAGATGGGGGTCTTGGCGCAGCAACTGAGCGTACAGATGCACTGGGAGTTGTGAAGTCCGCTTCCATTGTTGCTTATGTATGGCCTGCAGTATCTGGTTGACCTGGCACTGGCAGGGCTGAGGCAGTGGCTGAAACTCTGGTGGATACATTGGCAAATGCAGCTAGGTTAGTTCTTTGAAGCTAGAGATAGGTCGGACGGGAGACGTTGCTATCGGTAGGTGTTGGGATCTTACGGTAAGTGGGCAGCATGAGTCTAGGAAGTCAAGCCAGACCACTTCACACTGGTCTGGGTCATTAGTATCACTTAATGTGGTCCTCACCACTGCGGCTGAAGGGCAGACTTCCACTGGTGCACACATACAAGTACTCAGTCATAGTGAATGGCAGGGCATGGTCGCTAATTCTGGTATTTCAGCTTGGTCCTGTACATGAAGAGAACGAACAGTCTTAGCTAATGCATGGCAAAAATTAAGAACAGTCTCATTTTCAAGGTGTACATCCAGATGGTGTGGGGCTGCTGGAGGAGCAATTCCCATGTGCATGGGGCATCCTGTAATAACTTCATGTGCAGACAGACCATGCTTGCGCTGTGGGTTATTGCACATGATGAACAGTGCTAGGGGCAGCGTCTGGGGCCAATTAGCCCCATTTCCTGACACACCTTTGATAATCTGAGCTTTACATCCCCATTTTGGGGTTCTCGACTGAGGTGATAAGCACAGTGGTATTGCTGAGAAATCTCTAACAATATGACCAGTGAAGTGTGTTCCTCAATCACTATCTATGACAAGTGGAAGTCCTAACCTAGGTATAAACTCAGCTTACAGTTTCTTTTCAATTGTGACAGCATCTGCCTTTCGGAATGGGTACGCTGCCATCCAACCTGAGAAAACATCAATGATCACAAGACAGTAGCTAAACTGCTGGCACGTGGGATGCTGTAGAAATCTGTCTACGGGCCTCATTACGACCCTGGCGGAAATCGAAAAACGATGGCGGAAATGCAATACCGCCATCGAATAGCGCTCGGTGCGATTATGACCCGTCACCGCAAAGTACGATGCCATTAGCGACACCGTAGTGAACGCCAACGCTAACTGCACCAAGTACGCGCGCGCGCGCCATGCCAAACCGTAATTACCACCATGGCGCAACGGTACGCGAATTCTGACCCTAGCGGACATGCACCTAACGCCATCAAGCACGGCGGAAAGTACCATTCCGCCATGGTGAGAAGTACGGCATCGCGAACCAACCGTAAACGGCCCCACTGAGTGCCTGTACACCGCTCCCTGGCCACATTGTACAACTCCCCGTAGGTGCAATGAAGTCACACAATGCAACCAGTGAAATGTACTAGTCATCCATGCCTGCCAACGAACAAATGAATCTCAAGAGGGGCCAATGGGAGCTGCAGGGCACAGATGGCACGAATACAGAAGCTATCCCAATGGACATGACCTCAGTCTCCCACCAAGAAACGCACGCAAACACAGGCACCTGTGACCAGCAATATTCCGAAAATCACATCATTCCACCAATCCACCTGGCTGACCGGCATCTGTTACACAAAAGCTAATCCCCCGCCCCTGAGCATGACATCATTAAAACAGTCATATTGGCAGCCTTTATCCCTGACCTCACTGGGCTTCGTAGGCAAACGCGCCCAGCACAGTACCACGCAACTATACTCCGAAGCTGGAACCCAATGCAGATCTCCTCACAATACATCGCTCCCCAAATAGGAATATGCCACATCACTTGCAAAGAAGAACGCTACATGGTCCATATCAGAATAGAAATTTAATGCACAACAAATTCACCAAGCCCATACAGCCATTAGGCCATGAACTCCAAAACACATTTCACCATTGTGGGCTGCATCCGCAATAAATGACCAGCTACTTCTTGTGTGACCCCCTGTTCCTTCATGGTACACAGGGGCTACATTCTCGTACGAAAAGGCAACATGGAAGCGCCTAGAACCGCAGGGCCGTCCCAATAGGGAGGCACTAGTCCAGCTGAAAGGCCGAAATGTTGCTCCTAGCCACTAGTACTGCGTAAGGGCATGTGGCCCATTGGCGATCGTCCCATAAGATCGTAATGCTGCTCCACTGATTAACACGAAGCAGCAGGTGTCGGGAGTAAAATCCATCTGCAGGAGTGGCATACAGATGGCAGTGGCAAAAGGGGAGGAGATACCTGTCAACCAAATGAAATGAAAAAGAATAGTATGGCCATCAGAACTACATTTGAATTACTCACTTCAATGATCACACCAAATCCACAGCCATATGCATGCTAGCCCACTCCAAAGGATCATCACCACCCAAAAACCACTTGCGAATCATAACTATCTATATCGAGGTGAAAACACCATCACAAACGAGTGTACCTGTGCATGCGTCTGTTAAAACAGAATCCATCAGATGGGATTGGTAACGTGCATAGACAGGGAGGGCTCAACAAGGCCAGATAGACGATGGTCCCACTATGGCAGCCCTGCATCACATAGCGCAGGGGAGGCGGACAGATTCCAAGAAGCCCTGTACATGGCAAACTCTGTATCAAATCATCTGTCCATGCATCCATTCATCATTCCCTCATCCCGTAATGAAAACGCCTGTTTCCATACTCACATAACATGTGAAATTTCCATTGAGTCTGTGCATTATGCAGCCTGCAAAATCCACTGTGCCCCAGCCCGTAATTCCAGTGTTGTGAAGTAACATGTATTTGGGAACGTCCGGCCTCATCGTCCACTTCGCCATTGCGCATCCCAAACTATTCATATCAATCATTGCATCCTCGCCATGGCCCCTGTCCCAAGGACATTGAACAATAGAACGTTATATTTGCAGTCTGACCTGTGGGCATCTCCTCGCCGCTAGCTGAAAACCGAAAGCGCCGCCCTTCGAATTCCTCATTTGCAACATCACGTCGAAAAGGCATCTGTGGCCGCTTGAAATCACAAATTAATCCATCTAGTGCGGCTGTGTGTGAAAATGGCAACTGCCTTCACTCACAAATGGGACGCCCCGCCCGTCGTTGAAGCTCGGTACAGTGATGCATGAGGGTCCACCGTTACTCGAGTACTACGTTCCACTGACCCTTCACAAGTCTGTTCGCGACTGCAAAGATAGTATGTGAAACAATGGGACCATAGCCGAATGAACATATCAACCAATGTTACACTGCCATCGGGTACAAATACATGATTGTAATAGCAAGATGCCATTCGTCGAATTGCAGCGTTGTGTGCGGGACGTGCTCGCCCAAAGGGGAGAGCAGCTTGCACAGGTGGAATGAATCACCACAGGTGGAGGCCATACAGCCTGAAAACACATAAATTGCACACCCAGTCTCCTCCCACAACCACTCCGAAATGCTACCGGCAGGACTAGCTATGTTGGCCCTGGGGGACCTGATAGCACTGCAAGTACTCCAACTTCAAGAAGAAGACGAACACCAACTACAACCGGCCGCACGGAGGAGACGCAGGAGGAGGAGGAGGGCAAGGCAGGGCCAGCAAGGGCCGCCAGCACAGCCACTACCACCACGCAGGCAGCCCGCAATCCCACGCCTCCGAGCACATCCGTTCAACCTCACTGATGAGCAGATCCACACCCTCTACCGTTTGGACCGGGACACCATAACCGCCATTGTGGACATGACACAGGCTGACCTTGTCAGCATGATAGATAGCCCAACCGCCATCCCACCCCTACTGAAGGTGGTGTCTGTACTCCACTTCCTGGCCACAGGCACCTACCAGCACACAGTCGGACAGTTGCATGGCATTTCACAGCCACTGTTCTCACGGACACTATTGCAAGTGCTCGATGCCCTCCTGCAGCACGCAGACGACTACATCTCTCTACCACGCTCGGAGCAGGAAATTACCAACACAAAAGTGGGATTCCATGCACTTGCCGGCATACCGGGTTGCATTGGTGCCATCGACTGCACCCATGTGGAATTGGTCGTCCCACATGCCATGGAGGCCCAGTACCGCAACCGGAAACAATTTCATTCTCTGAATGTACAAATGGTGTGTGACTCCAACAGGATCATTACACATTGTTGTGCCCGATTCCCTGGATCAACCCATGATTCTATGGTCTTGAGGAACTCTACAATACCACGCTACATGGAGCGACACGCAGGGAACAGATCCTGGCTACTCGGTGAGTCTCATTTCATGCATGATGATGTGGGGTATGTGATGCGGCAATGACCTGGCAGGAAGGGGGGGGGTGCGTACGTAGCAATGGCATTCCACATAATTCGTTTATCGTCCACATACAGGTGATGCCGGATATCCACTGAAGAGATGGCTCCTCACACCAGTCCGGAACCCACGGGACCAGCATGAGGAGGACTACAACCATGCCCACTCACGTACCCGTGTAGTCATAGAACAGGCATTCGGCCTACTGAAGACTCGTTTCCGGTGCCTCAGCAGGTCTGGCGGGGCACTCCTGTACCGCCATGTGAAGGTTGCGAAGATGGTGATGGCATGTTCATGCTACACAACATGTGCGTACGTAGAAATGTGCCCATGCCCCCTGACGCAGAACTGCAAGCACCTGAAGATGGTCATGATGAGGGTGGGGATGTGGCAGCACCTCAAGGAGTCTGCGAGGCACAGGAGGGCCGTGACATTCGTCGGCATCTCATAGATGCATGCTTCTAGCACTCACGCCTGGTGGCTGATACATGGACACGGGACTCGTGGCACTGTGTGTGTCTGGTACATGCACAATATGGACTGTACGCCTATAATGGCCTCGTACACAAAGATCAATGTCCACACATCTCATTGGTTGATCGTGCATTGTTTATAGCATATGTGATATCATGTTAAACACCCTATCGACCCGCCACCCAAGTGAGCCCAACACCCCCCCTCCACCCTCCTACCTCCCCCCCGAACACCAGTGTCCAAAGATGCTCATTGTCAGTGGGCAGTCGCTATTGCAAGCCCCCTCTGCGGGTATCAGGGGCACCCCTGCCTGTGGAGCGCAGGTTCCTCCCAGATCTACGTTGGGGGCTGCCCTGGACGGAACTTGCAACGGATGATGTCTCTGCCTGCTCACGTCCATGCATGTCCCTAAGGGTTTGTGAGAGCTCAGTGAGCACACGGCGCACTGCAGCAACTTCGGCACATACGTCTTTGGACGTCGCATGCAGTTCCCCCCTCAGGCTCTCGGTGCTTCTCTCCATTTGTACTCTCAGGCTCTCGGTGCTACTCTCCATTTGGACTCTCAGGCACTTGGTGCTACTCTCCATTTGTGCCCTTAGTGTCTCTGTACTTCTCTCCATTTCTGCCCTAAGTGTCTCAGTTGATGTTTCTATGTCTGCCTTAGTGCCCCCACATTCATCGGCATGGTCCTTGAGGAGCGTGGCCAGTTGCTGCTGTTGCACGATTAACTGGTCGAGGGACTGTTGCCTCTGCTGGGCCATGGCCATTTGCGGTGGTGTCACAGAGTGGCTGTTCGCCTCATGTTGCCCTGCCACAGGGCTTGTGGGGGATGGCCAGTCGTCGTCTTGTGGGTGCCCCTGCGTGGTATCCTCATGGTGTACGGGATGGAACAGACAGGGGGATTGGGACAGGTCATGGATGGATCTGACTTCGACATCCCCGTTTTCTGTGTCGGAGCATGCTGCCATTAATGCAGTGTCACCTATGGTGCTGCTGCCACCAGAAGCAGTGCCTACTGTGGCATCCATTGGGGGGACCTGTGGTGGTGGTGGTGTGGGCATGCTGGCTGCTGGGGTGCCTGTTGGAGTTCCCTCCTCTGTGCTGCCACTTGATTTGTGCTGCTGCCGTGTCTTGATGCGTGCAGCGGAGGTGGAGGGTCTTTGGCCGTTGGTCTTGGCCCTCTTTGCAGGTGTGCTGGTAGGGGTGTCCTGGAGCACGTCGTTTGGATCGGACCCTGTGGTGGAGTAAAGGAGGGCGTGCGTTATTAATGGGTCTGTGGGAATTGGAATGGCAATGTATCACATGCATTGGGGTGGTACCTGAGGGTGATTTGGGTCGGGGCCTTGGAGGTGGTTTCATTTGTGTGTGGAGTGAGGGTGCAGTTGTTTGGCAGCCTGCAGTTAGGGTGTGCCTGCTGCACGTGTAGAGGGTGTTTTTAGGATTTTTAATTATTTATGTATTTGATGTGAGTTTTGAAGTGTGCTATCAGGCCTATGTATGTGGACGTTCTCCTGGACATGTGTTACTGTTGCACTATGTGGGCACGTGGTACTTCACATGATTGGACATTGTGGTTTTGGCATTGTTTTATTTGGGCCACCTACCTGATTCTTCGGATGTCTGCACTCCTTTCTCCATCCCTCCGACTCCCTCTATGCTCTCCATTCCTATGGTGGAGGCACAGATTTCTTCCCAGGGGGTCAACTTGATGGGTGATTCCGATCCTCCCCCGGTGGCTGTGGCAATGTTGCGGTTGGCAGAAAGTATGCTACGGACGCGTATCCGCAGGTCGTCCCATCGCTTTCTGCATTGCTGTGGGTTGCGGGGTGCGGTCCCCACCGCACTTACCCGCTGTGCCACCAGGGCCCATATGGCCTTCTTGTTCGCAAGTGCCGTCCTGGTCATTTGCGTGGAGAAGACGGCGGCTGCATTCTCCTGGAGGGTCTCTGTGAGTACGGTGAGTTCCTCACGGGAGAAGTGGACCTGCCGCTTGCGGTCGCACGCTTTCTTCGCTACTTTTCCCATTTTTCTTGGTTTCATTAGGGTGGATGACGGGTTGGGATGTGTCTCAGGGTAGTATTTTTAATGGTTGTGTGGATTTTGTGGTTTTATAGGTGTAGGGCGTGATGTTTCCCGTTCCGGGACCATGCTTTTACTTCCGTTTCCGTATATTTACGGTCACCGTACTTTCCGGTTGGCGCTCACTGCGGTGTCCGCTAAGATGGGTGGCGGTATTGCACCTAGGGCGCCGTACGGCGGCGGTGTGGGCCGTTTTGGGGTCATTTCCGCCATCGCGGACTTTGCACTTCCGCCATGGCGTGGTGCTCGTGCCCGATGGGTCGGAATGAGCCGCACTTTGCTCCATCGTGCAATGGCGGAAACGCTATTTACGCTGTGGCGGTCCGGTCAGTCACTTTCCGCCAGGGTCGTAATGAGGGCCTACATGTTTAAGAAGAGTTCCTCTGGTACTAGACATGCAGATAGCTTTGTTTTCACTGATTGACCTTTGTTATGGGTCATGCATACAGTGCAGTTCTCACAAAAAGTCTGCTCCATCATTGCAAAGCTGTAGCAACCCAATCCTGGTTTACATTGAGTATCATTGCATTTTTACCTGTAAGGGCAATGTTGTGGACCACTCAGGCCAGGTAAAGTAGGAGTGCATTCATTGCCACTAGGTGGCCAAAGTAAATCTTGCACGTCTTACATTCTTACATTGTCGCGGAGTCCAGGTCACCTTTTCAATCTCTGGGGCTTTGTCTTGTAACATGGCCAGGCTGGAAAGGGAGGCAATCCTGTGACTGTTGGAATGCAATACAAACAAGAGTTTCTTTAGGATCTGCTAAGGCATCCACACGAGCGGAGTTATCAGATAGAGTATTGTCTAGGGCAGTAAAGGACTGCGAGTGATCATGGCCTCAGCCCTCGACTATGGCTAGAGTGGCTGGGAGCAATAAAGCATTTAGAATGGCAGACACATACTTTCCATTTGAGATAGAGGTAGCTGTGAAGGATAGATAGCCTTGTTGTCTCCAGAGGCCACCAAAATAGTGTAACCACTCCATATTACATAGCTGTACTTGGTGTAAATCGTAGCCGACTTGTCTCTTGCTAATATGCACGCTTAAGTGAGAGCCACAAGTTCAGTTACCTAGGTGTAGTACGGCATGGCGGGTGGACACAGAATACCTAGAAACAAGTTCCCTTCCCCTCTTCCACAAAGAGTCTCATTTCAGGGTTATGTAAGTCTGTGCAGGGTGACAGAGTTTCAACAACCAAGGGACAATCATGCGGTTCCCAGTCCTGCAGTATTGGCAGGATCAATGACTTAAAGTAACATGAGCAGCAGAAATGAGGAATTTTTCATATTTAGCGAGTCTTCAGTTAGGCAAATGTTTGTTGCCCTTATGCAGCAGGGCTAACACTGCGTGAGGTACAGAGATAGTGACAGGGTGATCTTGTATCAATTAATAAGCCTTTTCTATCATCAGTGCTGCTGCAGCAATGGCATGTCAAAACGCTGGTAGTCTGGCTGTCAACAGATCTCATGCAACACTATGAGATACCCTACGAAGTGATAGTAATCTCCTCACATTCCGCAAATGATTGAAGACATTGCTTTTCAACTGAACCAGCCTCACTCGTGATTAGGATCCCAGGTCAGAAGTGTCTGTCTTATGTGTGTGTGTCTCTCTCTTTTTGTGCGTCCTGATAGCTGCGGGCTGCGGCATGCAATAAATAGATAAATAAATAAATAAAATGAATATAATGAACTTACTAGGCAGCTGTTTCAACACTCCTTAGGCAAATCCATCGATCTCATCACAGAACAACATCAATGTTTTATCGTAGACTGGCAATCCAAGGGCCATTGCTGTTGCGAGCATTTGCTTTATGGCGACAAAGGTGTCCTCTGCTTCTTGGGACCATGGCAGGGGTTCTGGTGTCGAACCATGCATGAGGGTCTGAAGGGGCTTAACTACGGAGGAATTCCCTGGTATCCACTGTTTGCAGTTGCTGATCATCCTGAGGAACACTCATCTGTTTTCTGGTCTGGGGTTTGGGGACTTTCTGAATCACCTTAATGCGATCCAGGGGCTGGCGTCTTTTCCCAGCAGAAATCTAATGGCCCAAGTATCGCACACAGGGTAAACACAGTTGTAGCTTGTCTTCGAGTGCCTCTGGGCCTTATCAGGGAGACCAGATTTGGTCATTAAACCGGCCGACAAGGAGGGCGGAATTGTCATCATGAAGTCTGATCAATACCTCCACATGGTCATGGACCTATTGAATGATCAAGAAAGCTAGAAACCTCTAAAAAAAGATCCAACCAAGGACCTAAAATCAGAAATCTCTGAGATTGTCTCCTTCGTGTTGGAACATGATTGGATCACAGAGAAAGAATCTGACTTCCTAACTACGTCACAGGGCAGATCTTCCTGCTTATATGCCCTACCCAAGATACACAAAGATTCCATAAATCCACCAGGCAGGCCAATTGTCTCCAGGTGTGGATCCACATTGGAACCTCTGTGCAAGTTTGTTGATTTTTTTCTGAAACCGATCAGTGTGACCACAGAATTGTATATTCGGGACACGATGCACAGTATTCAGATATTTGAGAACCTGGACTTCGATCCACAGAAACAAATCTTGGTGACTCTTGATATCAAGTCCCTATATACCAGCATCCCTCAACAGGCAGCCATTGACTGTGTATATGTCCACCTTATTACAACCAGTACACAGACACGAGTCCCCGCAGCATTCATTATTGAGATCATGACTCTGGCTTTATGTAAAAACTTTGTGTTTAATAACCAATTTTACTTACAAACAAAGGGGACAGCCATGGGGGCAACGTTTTCCCCGAGCATGTCCATTTGATTTATGGCCACCTTTGAGAACAAATTCATTTTCAATCAGACTAACCCGTGGTGGGACAATATCAAACAATGGCATCGCTATATAGACGATGTCATTTGTTTGTGGGACGGTTCGGAGGAGACATTGAAAAACTTCATTTGGCTGAATACATGTAGTGCCGACATTCAGTTCAAAATGGAACACAGCAATTCCACAATTCATTTTTTAGATCTTATAATTAGACATGAAAAAGGGACATTGGTGTGCAATACTTTTCGTAAACCAACGGATCGTAACACTATGTTGCATTTCAATAGTGAACATCCCCAACGCATAAAAGAGAACTTACCATACGGGCAATTTTTGAGGATTTGCTGGAATTGCACCCCACTTGATGATTTCTACCATAATACTACACTTCTGAGCATCAGGTTACGCCAGAGGGGCTACGCTAACAAATTGGCTTCCCGATCTAATAAACGAGCCCACTTCACCTGCCGTGACTCACTTCTAACCCTGAAAACACAGATGGAAGAAGGAGACCAAATCACATGTGTGTTGGATTAACTCTTTCAGAATTTTTATCATAATGAATATATGTTTACTTGAATTGTACTTTAGTTTCTAGGCACAGTTTCTGTGACTTATATAACTGCAACCTTTTATTTCCTGGTGAATACCGAGGAGTATAACCAAGGTGTTTTCTGTTTTGTTATTTAAGAATTGTTTCTGCTGTGTCTTTTGAGACCGGATCGCACTACAGACCAGGTCTCTTGGATTCATTCAATTGCATATTTGGGTATTATGTATGTTTAACCACAGCAGCTCTCTGTCACTTCTCTCCTGGTCCACATACCAAATTCAATTTAGAGGCAAAGTTTCTTTTACCTCCTAATGGAATGTGGATACTTATTGTTCATTGTTAATTTGAGAATTGATCCAGCTTAGGAACTTGCTCACCTTTTTTGGTATCAGCACTTCTTTGTTGAAGCGTGTATTGTCATTTGTGTAAATTGTTCTCTTTTTTCAATACAATCACTTGAACCTACTGTGCAGCCCCTCTGTGTGTGTTTCTTTTCAGACAAAATGTGGGGCTCCTTGCCCCTGGATTCATTCCTCTAGTAATACTAAGGGTACCGATCAGATTTATACGTAACATGACCAATTTGGGTAGAACCTTTCGGTAGCAGTATCTCTCCCTCCGTCTTTGCTTGTTTGAGTGCCTTGTGACCTTTCTTGGCAAGAGCTGTCAACAGTGCAAGGGTTATTTGGGAATGGTATGAGATTGACAAGCAATAAGGAAAAAGAGAGGGGTTTCCACTCACAATTAAGTTGTATGTATACACTCTTAGATAATTAAATTGCAGCATAAATAAATTATCAGTGCAATCTGTAAATGGACTACCCTCACATCCCTATTACAAACAAACTACTGTCTGGTAAATTATTTGTACCAAGAACACAGATGCACACGTCTTACACCAAAAAGGTTTCTGAATATATAGTGAAAAGATTCAAACATAGTAACCCATACATAGTTTACAT
The DNA here is from genome assembly GCF_040938575.1 of Ambystoma mexicanum. Lineage (NCBI taxonomy): Eukaryota > Metazoa > Chordata > Amphibia > Caudata > Ambystomatidae > Ambystoma > Ambystoma mexicanum. The sequence continues at coordinate 1,338,887,825 of NC_090937.1, forward strand.
AAATAATACATTGCATAGGAAACATATACATCCATTGTAAATATCCAATATCTAGTTTCTACTGTTCAACACAGCAGTGTTATATCGCCATACATGCTTGTCCAAAAAGAATATAATACACAGTACCATGAGTCAATAAAAATCACATTGTAGTACACATAATAGAAGGCTTCAAACCAGCCCTATGTGTTTCGGGCATAACCCTTCATTAGGGGGAGGTCCGATTATTAGAAAATCACTAAAGACAACAAAAGTAACTCTCGCTTGACACAGCTGAGTATACAGTCCGGTAAATGTAGCTTATCAAGTAGTCAGTATTCCTAAAACTCGCAGTACAGAGTATCCAAGAATCCACAATGAAAATTAGCCAACCAATCAGCCAATCCAAAATCACAAGGTCATCATCCACTATTGTAAAAGAAACAAAAAAAAGCAAAAAGTATGTAGTCACCCGTGTAAATACACCAAACAAAACCCAAACACACCATGTAATTATCTGCCCATCTAGGGTTAACCAAGTATTTCTGATAAATCAGGAATTATCAAGTATCTCACTGTAAAAGATAAATGCATAACCTCAGTGTCCTTTTGACATGATAACTGGATCATTAAATCAGCATCACCTCCATTCCCAAATTCCCCCAGAATGGTAACTCACCCCAGCTCCAGACCATTATCAACACTGTACGTGCTTCCGACATAGAATTAAACCAAGCAACAATGTTTCAGGAGGCTGTTCGCAGCTTCTCAGCATACAAGTCACAGGCAGAGACTGCGTTCTCAAACCTGGGAATGCACAATCTTGATCTTAGCAGAAGACATTTATGATACATTACAATTCCTGCTAGGCATGCTACTTGTACCATTCCCACATGGTTCAGGGTGTGATGGCTAACATACTAGGGCTACTTCCACATGCTAAAGCCATTTGAAAACACTTGTGTATAGGCGTGTTATAAATTCCATATCAAATCATATCCCCTTGCCTCCTGAGGAATCTCTCTAAAACACGCATAGATATGCCAAAAAAGTGAGAATTTATGGAAGCAGGCATCTCTGTTTAGTGGCGAGCTAAGTACTTCTGTGGTTAATACATGCGCACTAGGATATAGGACTAACACTGTTATGGCAATAAGGCATTATTTAACATGGCAGCTAGCAAGTATTTTATCATAACTCGCAGGGCAACGGGGTTATCTGAGGAGTTCGGAAAATTGAAATTCTTAGTTCCCCCCCACAGCATGCAAGTATCGAATTGGACTAATTACACTAATTGGACTAATTGTCTCTACCGATCTGCTGCATCTCTACCAATCTGATTCCTATCCTATGGTGTTCTGTAGAACTAGGACGCCACCCTTGTCAGCTGGACGTATGGTTAATAGTGGATCTGGGTGTACATATTTAATCAATGCCATTTCCTATCTATTAACGTTTTTATACTTCGGTTGTTGGTATGACATTTTCTCAAAATCTTTAAAAACTGTGTTATAGTATGTATGAATAGAGAGAACTGCTATGGGTGGCATAACCCTACTTTTTGGTCTAAATTCTACATAGGTATCCCTTGTGACAAATACTGTCTTACTGTCAAATTCTGCAAAACATACCTTTATGTGTAATTTCCGTTTAAAACGAAAAAGATCAACCTTGGCATACAACATTGTTGTACTGTGTTTGGGGACGAAGGTACAATCACACAAAATCATTTCTAGATTTTCTTGTTTTGTTGTCACGTATGAGTCTTGAGATTGCGAAGACTTCCTTCTCCCCTCTTGTTCCTAAAAAGAGTAGGTTATGACATTGTCTGTTTTCTACAAGGTTTTTCCACAAGATTTGAGTCTCCATGTAAATGTGTAGATCCCTGTTGCTGTTGTTGCTCTTATACTGAGGAAACAGACTCTGAACTGGAAGAGTCTGATGAACATTTTTGCCTACTCGGATGTGGCTTAAACATATCCATCCATATGTATACCTCATCATATGTATCACATTTGAACGTCTAATTCATTCTTATATTGTTCAATTTTGGTATTAATATGTTTCAATATCTTATCGATTTCAGATTTGTCAAGGGATCTAGCTAGCTCTGTCTGATTACCCGTAATGTCTCGACCAAAAATATTTATGCTTTTATAAAGTCAGTAAGATCAGATCTAAAGATCATTTATTTGGGGGATCTGTTCCAACTTTTTTTTTTTTACAAATTCCTTGTTTTCCTTGCATGATGTGTGCTTAAGAGGCATACGAAGGCCTCTAGGGATCCTTTGTAATTGGTAATACCTGCCTAAAGTTATGGCATGTGTTTTTTTGTTAATGTCCTTATGTATAAGCTATTGCAACTTTTTAATTTTCCTTACAGGATCTGTGGTTACTGAGGTTTGATTTGTATCTTTATTTAAGTTCAAAATAGCATTAGCCTCCTCTGATGTAAAACCTTAAGTTTTTCTTTTTTTGTCTGTAATGTGTTCTATTTCTTCATAATGTCTAGAAAATTCCATAGCTCAAACAATGAACACAATGAAAAATTAAATGAGAATCTCTAAATTCTAATAACCCACCTTTCTTCTGCATGTGAACAAATCTAATAACTCAATATTGAAAAAGTTGTGATAAATATTGTAGTTTATCCAACAGCAGATCATGCATCAAAAAATGGGAGTATAGAAAATGTGCCTTAGTAGTCATTATATGTTAACTATTTGAGCTATGTAACTTTCCTGGTGGTCTGTTATATGTTAATTATTCAAAGATTCAGCCCTGATGTAGGACCAATCGAAATGCATTGGCTCTTTTTCATCAGCCTTCTGTAAAAATCAAGGTGCTGCCCGATTACATTCATTTACATTTATGGACTGAATTAGTTTCGGATTATTTATGGACTACGGTTATTGTTACTATAGTTAATTATTTTGTTTAAAGTGGATGTGATAATTGAACTACTGGGGTGCACCCAGTTGCATAATGAATGCAAAGAGAGGTACTCCTTGTTGTGTGGATTGCTTCTGATCTCCATATTGTGCTTAAGAATGGCTATAAGGTGAGCGCTAAATACATTTTCATTGTGTAAATTATCACATAGCTATCATATGAAGGGATGTGCCCACCTTCCTCTATTTCTTCTGAACGGACATCAATGTCACACTCTCCACTGCCTCGCGATGTCTGTGTGTGTTCTTGACCAGGGCATGCAGATGCTTTGACCCCCATTGAATGTCAAAAAGCCTCTTGGTGGCTACATTATTAACAGTGTCTCAGAAGGCTGTGTCCAAGATGCATGTCAAAAAAGTTGGAGCTGAATAGTGGTGAAATGGTCATTTCAGCAGATAAAAGCTCAGTGATATGTACTTATGTCATTCTCAAGTACAGTAGTTAGGAACTCTGAGGATTAGAAGTGGAGAGAATTATTGTACCATGCACCAAGCTTTCTTCCAGGGCTGTCCAAATCCAGACCTCGATGGTCGAATCCATGTTGGGTTTTTAGGAAACCCCAACATTATTATTCATGAGATACATTTAAATACAATGATTCTAAATGTATGCACATCTTTCCTCGTGAATAATGAGGGAAATCCTGAAAAACCATCAGGATCCCAGACTTCGATGCTTTAAGGGACAGCCATGCAAGCTTTAACCTGCCTCAAATGGACCAAATCCTAAGCCTCAGAGACTGCTGAATGGTTAAGGGTGCTAAGCGGAAAGGTGGGAATCTGAGCATTCTTCCGAGGTCGCCTCCTTTTACACCTTATGTACTCGTTCTTCCTGTTGATCACAAAATATGTTAGCATTGGAAGGAGATAGGTAATGCAGAGCTAATCTGAGAAGATTCATTATGATGGTCCCGTAAAAGCATATGCCATCAACCAGCCACAGAAGAACACATCTCTAGTGCTGAGTATCTAACACCATCAAAATGAAGTATGATAACAACTTGGCAAGTTGGTGCTTCATCTGCAGAACAGCAGCACGTGTTTGCCTTATTCTATTGCTGAGCATAAATCATGCAAATCCACTACAAGAGATTGTACAGCGTAGGCCTCAATTATATTTCTTAACGATTTGTAGGCATCAAAGCAATTCTCGGCAGAATCGACTACCTTGACTATGGAATCCTACCAGGAGCTTCCTCGAAGGCCGCTGAATTGTAACCGACAGTACTGGCAAGCAGTTCATTGTTTTCCAAAGATGCAGGGAGTGTACCCACCTCCCCGGAAGACAGGTGCAGTTTACCAAGAAAGGAGACATTTCTATTTTAGTTGGTTCTTTCCATTCACAGTGAATCTAGTTCCTAAATGACGAAATCAATGGCAACCCTTTTCTCGCTTGTTGCTGGAATGGCATAAACATGGGTTCTGCAGAGGGCATCAGCTCCTCAAGAAATTGAACCCATATATTTCCACTACTTGAAGTATGATTTTAAAATCACTCAAAACATTCCTGCGTACCACTTATAACACACTTTTCTTGGGATGCCTCCCCATCAGGGGATCCCTCTTGCTGATTGCATAAAGGCTCTGCAACGGTAGGCACTGTGACTGTGGGAGGAAAATTTGGATCTGTGTGAAATTACCGAGTTGAAAAGTCCGACCACTAAAAGTCTGTTTTTTTGTCTTTCATTTTTTTGCATAAATTCATATCTGGGGGGAGACCTCCCATAGCCCCCCCACCTTACACCTATACATTTTTATTAACTTAATCCCCCCCCCCCACATATAAATGGGGTTCAGATTTTTGGTGGTAGGACTTTTCTACTTAGGTCATTTTGTCCCAACCCGAAAATGTGCTTAATACCTAAAATGTACAATGTTTTACAGGTTAGTGTAGAGCCTTGGTCATAAGGGTGGATCAAGGTGAGGAAAAGGGAGGAAAAGGTGAGGAAAAGGAAGGGAAAGAATGGCGGCATGTAGATCACAACCAGAGAGAAATGTGATGGGTAGCTCAAACAGGAAGAGGAATCTATGTGCTGAAAGAGAAGAGCTGGATCAGTGGCTGGTGACCTTAGGGCAGGGTTGTTACCAACTAATAAACCTTTCCTCACTGCAGTACACTTTTCTCTGCCCATACTTCAATTTGGACTCAAACGCTCGACAACCCTGTCAACCCTCCCTCCACCTGCTGGGGCAAATCAGAGCTTGACCCTGGATTGCATGTATTGAGGAGACTTCCATGGCCTGCTACTACACTGATCACTCATCATGCTTCCTGAAAAACATGTATTTGGCACTTGCCGACCTTTAGGAAATGTTATCTGGGGAATGGCAGTACAATTGGTCGCATTTGATCTGTTTGTGTTTTTTTTAATGGAATTGACCGCAAATGTATGTGGGGGGGAAATTGTGAATATAAATGTAGTGGGTCGTGGGAGAGAGTGCAGGGGTCTCCCCATGCATATATTTGCAGCCAAATCGAGTTAGAAAAATAAAAACTCGACCAAATCGGATTCGACTAAATATATTTGATGGAATTACCCTGAACTGATATCTGCCTGTCACTTGCCGACAGTCTAAGCATTGTGACTTCAATTGATCGCTTTAGTACACCACCAAAAAGGGAAGTATTTCTGCCATTGAGAGGAGCGCACCACTTTGAATTTTTCAGAGGCATGGAGTGCACACTTATTGATAGATAGAACTTGTTGAGCAGACCACCTTTGGGACTCAGGCATCCTTGGCACTCGAGCATCCATTGTGGCACAGAGCGCCACAGACATTGGTTTAAAAACCATTGATATTATTTGAAATCCTGCGGCAAGGCCCATGCGATCTCACCTCACTGTTCTCCTATATTCCATGCACCGGACACCAGGCACGGAATTTTCATGTGGAAATCAGTGTGTCCCACAATGGGATACATGCTTGCTTTGTGAAAGAGTTAACATCTTGAGCTCTGCGGTGGTGGAGCAAAGTATGCATACACTCTCATCACCCCACAACAGCACATAGATTGTGCACGCCTGAGGGTCATGTGCTACTTTCTGGCCACAGGCCAGATTGCAAGACACCTGCATTGTGATGGAGAGCAGTGGGAGTTCCTTTAGCTGGCTGTACTCTCCTGCACAAATAAACACGTGTGTGATTTCATACAGGTGCCGTGAACATAATACCAAGGGAAAATTCCATTGGAATGTGCTTTGGCCATTGTTAGGCAAGCACTTCATGCTTGGGGCTAGTAATGGCGCTGGGTCTTTGTGGGTTCTTGTGCAGTGGCGTCGCCAGGAATCAAATTTAGGAGGGGCACATAGGGGGCCAAAAACAAAAGTACGGGGGCACAGACAAAAGTAGGGGGAGAACATGGTCACTGCTCGTCTTAGGTAGGGGGGCACAAAGGCTGGCACAGGGTTTCACGGGGGGCCCCGGCCCCTCCAGGAGCCCCCCCCCCCAGCGACGCCACTGTTCTTGGGACGTCACAGAAGGATTGGTTGTCACTGAAAGGGCTCATGTAAAAATGTGGTTTCGCCTAATAAGCTGCAAAGCCAATCATGACTTCACAAACAGAGTGAGGTTGATGGGCTCAGGGAAAAACGTATTGTGCCTCAATAACCAACATTTGTAATCCTTTGCACCATTAGTAGACTGACTCACAGAGAAGTAATTCAGTCACATTCTTCCGAGAATAAATGTCTAAGTAACCCTCCCTATACAGTCATGCAGCACATCAGCAAGTGTTTTTTTAGCCACACCCAGTGAGACTATTAGAAGAATGATGTCAATTCTATTGACAATGTAGACCAGAGAGGCATCGGGTGTACAGGAGAGATGCCCGTTAGCAATAGGTTCGAGGGGAGACACAATGAGTAGGCGTTAGCTTTGACATTCCTTGATGAGTCATATGCCCCAAATATCAATGTGACCATTAATAAGCACAGCTTCTATTCTAGAAAAGAAAATGGATGGAGACATCACTGACACCTATATTTCTGTGCTGCACAAGTTGGCTTCGTCATGTTGCTTTGGGAATGCAGTCGGACAGGATGAGCTTGTTTGGGATAAAATATTATTCATACCGAAAATAGCACTGTTCAGGTACGCCTCTGTTTTTGCAGAAATCTGACCGGTAAGGAAATAATTGTGCTGGCTAAAAAGATGGTACACACCAAGTTATGTCCAAGGTCAGCGAAGGAAAGAAAAGGCAGAGGCAGAAGCAACAACCGTTGTCAGTGTGGGCAATAAGGCAGATAAGCAGGAGAACAAGGAACATAACTAAAACAAACTCCTGTCAACATGGGGAAAATAAAAGTCACAATTCCAAGTTTTTGGGTAATTCCTGTGGAAATACCACAGAATGGTAATATTATCATGGCATGCAGTAATTTGAAGGGTCCGCATGTTTCCGAGTCATGCACACCCAAAAGTTATTTGTCATTTTGGAGTCCAATAGGACTCCATGGCAATATCATATTACTGCATGTTGTAATTACTGCATGAGTTAATGCTTTTTGTGTGGTGCAGAATGGATGTATTTCAAGTTGAAACTCGAGATGTCAGTGTGCTAAAATATCCAGTATTGTAAGATACCAGTTGTTTCACTGCTACCTCCAAACCTGCAATCAAAAAAAGATTGTCCATTTCGCAAACTCAACATTTTGTCATACATTGGCGTAATGTTGCAGCAACTGTGACATTAAAGCGCACGTGCTACATGTAGGAAGAAGAAAACATCATACAAGATACAGATGAATTGGAAATAAAAGTTATGAGCGTGAATGACAGCAAGAGTCGGACCCCAAATTTGACTTGACCTTTACACTATACCACTTGCATATTCATGATCACTATATGCCTTTGTGACAACATAATTATGGGGGAATTTACAGCAAGATGAGCTTCAGTGCATGCTCTTAATATCTTTATACATAAAGCTAAATGTATGTATTTGTGTGTGTGTATGTTTGTCCGGCTATACAAATCCACACCGTTGAACCCACGTCTATCAAATTTTACATGGATTCCTCATTTTTCTGGGGCAAGATTGTAGTCTATGTGTGGATGCAAATAATTCACTCTGTAGACACCCTCATTTACTGATGCTCACCCCGATTCACTACAGTAGGTACTAGAAGGAGGCAACATTTGGAAAACAGTCTGAAGCAAAATGTTCGATATGTTGGTTATTCCTTTGAAATATATTACTTCTGTACAGTTAGAAAGTGTTCCTTAAAGCATTTTCAAAGGGAATTAAAAAACAAATTAGATATTTATTTTTATCACGCCACTCCAAATATGGGCAATGGCAAGGGGCCTCATTACGACACAGGCGGTAAGTTACCGCCTGGGTCGTACGTTTACGCCATGGTGGTTGGCGGACTTACCGCCCCATTCCGAGGTTGGCGGGGCGGTAAGTCCCCAATCCCCATTTACCCTTCCCCATTCCCATTTTTGCCCCATAGGGCACAATGGGAGTGGGGAAGGCGTTAATTACGCCACCGTAAATTACGGTGGCGTAATTAACAACAAGGTCCCTTAGCGCCATGGATTTTAACACCTGCTAAAAGCAGGTGTTAAATCCTCCATGGCGCTAAGGGACCTCGGAATCAGGCGGTAAGGGTCGGCGCTGTTTACGCCGCCGTAAACCCCTTACCGCCTGGGTCCTAATGAGGCCCAAGGTAACAGTTTACTTAAGTTCATTCACAAGAAGAGAGGACAATCAATCAATCTTTCTTGGATATTTTCTCAAATGTACTAAGTCATTGAGTGACTAAAACATGTTGCACATAAAAAGAACATCACTTGGAAAAGCTCCATCTGATGCAAAGCGAAAATCAATATCAAGAGCTTCTGAAACACAACAACAAACAGCAGCATGACTTGCCGACCATAGGACAAGAGCAACTTTCTCCAGGGCAAATGAGCTGCCAGAGCAATCTAAAGCAAGACTTGCTGACATGAGGACAAGAGCACATGAGACACTGAAGCAAACTGAAGCAAGACTTGCTGACATGAGCACAAGAGCAATATCCTCCAGGGCACGTGAGACACCAAAGCTATCTGGAGCCAGACTTGCCGACAAGAGGACAAGAGCAACATCCTCCAGGGCACATGAGACAGCACTCAATCAGGAAACGGGCAACGCAGAATATCCCAGCTAGTCATCTATAAAGTACCCAGGTGGGGTTTAGAGACCAACAATAGTGCTACTGTAGTTTGCCCACATTTTTGTTGAGTTTAAGACTGCAAGCGGTGGTAAAGTAAAAAAGTGATAAATGTATTGAATGGAAAGACCAGATACATTAAACATAACTCCAAGTTCTTTTACCTCTTTCTTCCAATTAAAATGATTATGGGGGAATATACGGCAAGATGGGCTTTGGTACATGCTCTAATCTATAAAGTACCCAGGTGGGGTTTAGAGACCAACAATAGCGCTACTGTGGTTTGCTGCAGTTTTTGTTTGATTTAAGACTGCAAGGTGTTGGTAATGGTGTATATGACAGAAACAGTGCTAAATGTCTTGGATGGAAATATCAGAGACATTTAACACCGACCTAGATCTAATCAATCAAGAGCAATTATTGAGCATGGCAATGCAAGTGAAATTGGAGGAGAGGTAATTCCCACAATTATTTATGAAACATATACGGAATCTTAGGGGGTATGCCCACCGAATTAAGCTTAGAGAAAGTGCAATACCGATTATACACAAAGCCAGTTGCATTCCATTTACCGTGAGAGAAGGAGAAAAATAAATAAAAAGACTTGTATCAGAAGACATCATAGAACTGATAGAATCTTCCAAATGGGTAGCTCCCGTTGTGGCAGCAAGACGAGCCAATGGGAAAGCCGGAATATGCATCAATCTCAGAGACAATAACAAACACATTGAGGCGCACATTCACCTCATTCTTATATCTAAATAAGGGGTTTCTAGTCTATCAGGATGACATACCGGTATATAAGAGAACCAGAAATGATCCTAGTATGAGGTTTCATCAAGTTATGCATAGCTGAAAGAAAGGAGGCTGACTGTAGAGCCCTGGAAATGCAAGTGTATAGTGGGCCAAGTCATGTACTTGGGATGTACATTAGTCAAGGAGGGATACAGACCAAAATACATACGATGTTATTGAATGCGATAAAGGATGTGCACACTTCAAACAATAAGTACGAGCTAACACCCTTCCTAGGATTAGTAGAACTGTACAGTGTATTCATACCAATATTTGCTGCACTAACATCTTCTGCAAGGACCTTGATGAAGAAGAACGTGGAGTTTAGGTAGAATGCTAAATGCAAAGAGGCTGCCAAGAAAATCAAAGACAGTATTTGCAGTGCACCCAACTTGTGGGTGTGCATGAGGATGGGACAATCATAAGAGAGGAGTGTGAAGGACAAATAGATAAGGTTCACGATTCGAACACAGTAATGAGATGGGTCATGAAGGTTGGCAAGAAAAGCAATGGTGGAGGTATACTGGGATGTGGATGTGGGTATACTGGGAACAAGATATTCATGGGAAATGGATTGGTAGTGAGAAGACATGTGTTAGTTCCTTCACAGGATTTAGGAAAAAATACCGAGATTGTTTATCTGCGATTCAGAACTGGATGGGCAAGAATTGGAAACACAACAAAACAGAGATTTTGATGATTGTTTCTGATCCTACCAGCATGCACCTGAATCGTGATTTCTGGCCCGACTTGATGGGTGCTTGCCTCACACCCAGCAACTTAGTGAAGTGCCTGGTGATAAAACTGTTGGCATGAAGCTCCAGAGAGGTGAAGGTTGCTGCAGTGTGTGGCTCTGGTTTCCTTAGGCTGAGCATTCTTAAGAAGACTGCATTTTATTTCCCTCTGAACTTCGAGCTAGGTTGGTGACTGAATCAATTATGGAGTCTTTAGTCTACTGCAACGAGATCTGTCTTGAGCAACCTGATTTTTGATTTACCTTTTGAAGTATCTGCAAAATGCTGATGCACGCTTAGCACTGGGTGCTACAAGAATGTAACATTCTTTTATTCTGCTGCCGAACTTCATTGGCTCCCAGTGAAGATGAGTGTTGAATTTAAGACACTTTGTGTTGTGTACCGCACAATTCATCATACGGTATGAGAATATATACAAGCAAAGTTGGATAAGTATACTACCACTAGACAATTGCGTTCTGCCTCTTAGCCTGTTGATGGTACCTAGATGTCGTAGGGTTAGGACTGGAGGGCGGTCTTTCTCTGTGCTTGCTCCCTCGCTGTGGAATGTTCTTCCTCCTAAACTGCATGAGATTGCTGATCTTCTTAATTTTCGTAAAAGGTGTTCGTGTCTTATTTGTTTTGAGCCTGTCCTCCTTCTGGTCTTCTGGGTTTACTCCCGCTTCTAGCACCTAAATGCCCTTTGGCCATAGCTTGTAATGTATACATCTTTTTCCATTCCTTTCCAGACATTGGTCGCGAAGGGCGTTCAGGTATAAGACCCCATGAAGCAAAATATCTGTGAGAGCGTTGGTGATTAGCAATGGACACGCAGATTCAAAGGGTAGTAAGATAATAGCTGTGTCTTGACTTAGACAAAAGTGGCAGAATACAAAAACAGCCACTCACACCATTGTCCATTTCCGAAAAGACTTGGCAATGGTTGGAAATAGATTCAGTTCACATGGCAATTTGGGGCATGGAAGGAATTAATCATAAGTATTATAGATCATTATTTGCAGTGGTCAGAGGCAACATTAGTAGAACAGGTCACAGGCGTGTGTATAACTGATTTCCAAGAAGGAGTGTTCAGGAGGGAAGGCTATCCCAAAACGATAGTCAGTGACAATGGGTCACAGATTGCATGCAAGGAAATAAGGTGCTGTGACAAGAAAGGGGTTACATGACAGTACGACTGCCCACAAATCAATGAGATAGTGTAACATTGCAAAATAGTGATATCGTGATTGCAAGACCAATGAAACAGGCAATAAGTAATGAGGAGGACATTGAAAAAGCATGTAAAGAGGTCATGTGAAACGTACAGTCAACAGCTAATGGTACATCTAATGGCAGCATTTGGGACACTGGTGCGATGAACAAACCTGGAAACACCACCAGCGTATATATTGATTCATGTGCCAAAATACAATACAATAACACCCGCAGGATCATGGCAACTGGATCTGTCAACATGCAGAAGTGTTTACAAACATAATTTGGCGGGCTATCCATTCTTGATATTTTATATCACTGCCCTCAACAGAGAAGGGGGCATTTTTCTTTCTCCTCAAAAGTCCATGTAGTTACCTACACTAAAAGCACACATCTACAATTGATCAAAGTGTGGAGGAAATCCTTCACTGTACCTCCCATAGCAAAGCAACCAATGGGACCACATGTATAATCCTATTTAAACTCACGAGGGAAATAAGAGCAAATACAAAGCTCATCCTGTGCTGGCTTAATAAAAAGTGGAAGAGGCGAGGACAAATCCTCAAGATGTCAGCAAGAGGTTGGAAAAGGCACAGGAAAAGTACAAAGTAGAAGGTGGCGGGGGAATATGAAAACCCATGAAAAGAGATTATAAATAATGGCAGTGGGGAAGGGTAACATAGGGAGTGAATATGGAAAAAGGGAAATCCAAGATTTCCAAGTCAGTGCTCATAGGAAAGAGGCGGAGAAGTGTAGAGTTCTAACAGAATAACCATATGGGAAAGAAAAGGGAGGAAGAGAGCGAGAAAGAACTGAACATGGTGTGGAGGGATGAGTGAGTGGATGAACCCATCCACACCTGGTGGCGAATCCTGGTAGAGCAGGTCCCACTAGCGAATGTGGTATTATCCAAAAACAAGGTGCTCAGGGAAAAGGAGTGGGGAAAGGGTTACCCAATGGCTGCATGGACACACAGAGTGAGAGTTCAGCAGCAAAAGACTTGAGAAACAATTATATAAGAAATCAAGGCGTTAGATAGAGAAGCACCACCACCAGGGTGCGACAGGTTCACATCAAAATTAAAGGCTGCAAAATATATATAGAGAGAATCAGAATGTGTTTTGATCATAAGGGCTAGTGGAAATGAGGGACAGGAAGAGAGATGATGCAATGTAAATGACTTCCCCTCATGTGAGGTGAGGTCACAGGCATAGAGAATGGGATGGGTTAACCCACATGCAGAGGAATTAGACAGTTGAAGTAGAAGAGTTGGAGCTGGTGACCTTTGTTAGGGAGAATTCTCCAGAATGGCTAATTTCCCTTACCTACTGAGTCCCTCAGCAGATTTCTAGGATTTCTTTTTTTTCACCTGGTAAGAGTGTGAGCCTTTTTTCCCACTCTTACATGTGTTTTGCTGTGTGTGTTTAACATTTTTGTGTTCATAGACTGTGGAGCTTCACCTACTCCATTGGCATCATCTTTTTACTGTGTACCTTTAATGCAGTGACACAGGGTTGTCTTTTTCAGACATCCCACTCTAAACTCCATTTTCTGGGACTGACTACTGTATCCCAGAACATCTAAAGTTGCAATTGACTTTATTAGTCTTTTTAAATTCACAGGCCCAGTACAAACTATCTAACAGAGTTCTGGAAAGGGTTAATAGTTATCCCTTTTTGTATGTTTCTCATGGAACATTATTTTGTTCCCCTTTCTTTAAGATTTGGCTGGTGGCAGTGGCATCTACCCTATTTTTCCTTAGTAGCCTCAAACTTAAATCCGCTGGACCCCATTTACTTTTATTTGGTTCCAGCTGGGTTTATTCGCCATTTCTTTTTGTAAAGGTCTTTCTCGTGTTGTACTCTGCACGCCAAAACAGGTTTGATTCCTTTGTTCCTTTGTTTGCTGTCCTTTGGCGGGCTTCTGCACAGAAGCCCTCCTTAGGCGCCTGAAGGTCTGAGGGGGACAGGATGTGAGGGAGGGGTTTGAGACTCCCTGCACAGGGTCTCCTTGGAGACCCATGTCGCACTGTGTATAATTGGCTGTGGTGACTGTCCCGCCGGGACAGCCACCCTGCTGTGTGATTGACAGCCAGGCTGTGTGAATCGGGGAAAACTGCATAAAAAGCAGGTCTCTGGGAATGAGAACGCAGAGTCGCCACTGGATTGAGAGACCCAAAGAGAAGCTGACAGATGAGGATCTCTACCACGACTGAACCTCCTGGTGAAGCCCTGCTGCGGGTCTGAATCTCCAAACTTCGACAACAGGGAAGATCTGCAAGGAATCTTCTCCCTTTGAGCTGGTGGACTAACCAGTTCACCAAACTGCAAGCCAGGCCTCCCTCCTCTGGTCGAATTTGCTGTGCACAGCTACAGTGAACCGGATAGCCAGGAAGACCGGACCGTGCTTGGGTTTTAAAGGGCACACCTTTTATTCGTTGCTTTGCTCTGCTGCTGGTTTCTTCCCTGGGCAGTGCAGGACCCTCCAGTCTTCCTACTTCGTGTCGGTCCGACAGTCGCTTCAGGAACCGTGAGCCTGCAGGACCTGCCATGAACTTCTGCCTCAGCTACAGCCTACTTCTTCTTTTAAGGTACTGTTCAAACCTGGTTGTTCATTTCATTCGACCGTGGTGAAAGTGTTTGAAATCTTTTGCCAATCCGAGGGTTTGTCCTTCTCTATTCTTCGAAGTAACTTTTCTTCTGACCAACTTTGTTCCGAACTCTTGGCAAAGACTTAACCACGAACTACTCTGAACTGTGTGATCCTCTGCAAAGACTTTAGTCCATTGACTTTGGCCCAGCCCTCTTGATTTGATTTCCTCACCCTAGTTGCCTTTTCTAGATAGCCCTGCTCACTTACTTGTTGGTGCTGCTCAACTTTTGTCTGACGTTGTCTTTCCCTGCATTTTAAATTGCTGGAGTGCCACTTCATTTTGAGCTTAACTTGTCCAGAATCTATTGGGTCGTGTGTAGTGTATTAAGAGTGTGCATTTTCTACTGCTTTACTTTAGTGAATTGTTTTTATAAATGTATAAATGTCATTTATAAATGGATATTCTTTTATTCAGAAACCTTGAGTAAGTGTTTGTTTGAACCATAGTAATTGCTGTCTGTAAGGAATCTCTATGTACCTCGCGGCAGTCACGCGCGCTCTTTGTCCATGTATATAGTGGGAGCCGCGTGACCGCGACGACGGTTAGAGAGTGGAAGAGGAAACGGTCAGTACCGTGTAAGGCTCTGGGGAGCTCCCCTTTATTTAATAAAGAGACTTACCTGAACATTAGTAGTCCGCAGCCTCATTTCAATTGGCGACGAGGATGGGATAAAGGGGAGCTTGCCGCGGAGTCTCAGAGGGACGTCCGAGCCTGCCCGCGATTCCAGGGGCGGGCACAAAAGGTGGACAAGGCGAGTCGCGTAAGGCGAGCGGCGGCAGAGAGAGGGACGGTCTCCGCAGCGGCTGGAAGGAGCGGCGCTGCGGGGAGAAGGCGGCGTGAATTCGAGAACGACAAAAGGAGAGGTGTGGGGCCGCACAGGGACTGTCTCCGCGGCGGCCTGGAGGCGTGGCGCTGCAGGGAGGCGGTCTTGGCGGCTCTGCAGAGGGACATTCCTCCGCCTCCAATCAGCGGTGAAAAGACAGCTGTTCTATGCCGCCCACCCTGTCTCTTATCCACAGGAAGAGGTGAGGAGCAAGGGGGTGGGAGGGGCGAAGCACAACCAAGGAGGGAAGCTGGCACAGGAGATTTCTGAAAAGAAAAAAAAAAAAATGTTTTTTGGAAAAGAAAACTGGATTACATTAAGTAGCCATTGGAGACACAAACAGACAGTGGAATACTAAGAGAAGTCTCGCCACAATTAAGAAGAGTATCAGGGGAACAGTGACAGTGCACAGGTGCTGTTGGGTGTGAATTTACACCAGCATAATAAACAAAACATGGCTGCAGCAAGTATGTCACCGCCGCCACCGTTTCTAGCAGAACCTGGAGCTCCACCAATAAGATGGGATAGGTGGAAGAAGTTATTTGATACTTACATCATAGCTATAGGAGGGGATAAATTTGCATCAGCGAGAAAAGAAGCGATTTTACTACACAATTTAGGAACGGAGGGCAGGAGTGTGTATGACGGTTTGCCCGATCCTCCCCAACAGGGTCAAGGGGAGGTGGATCAATATTCAATGGCGGAAAGAAAGCTAGAAGCGCATTTTGAAGCTAAAAAAAATATAACCTTTGAGAGGCACAAGTTTTTCCAAAGAATACAAGATCCGCAGGAACCAGTGGAAAACTTTATTGCAGCTTTGAGGTCTCTCAGCCATACATGCGAATTTGGAATACTATCTGACTCTTTAATAAGGGACCAATTGGTTCGGTGTACAAATAATGTAAAAATACAAGAGAGGCTGTTGTCCAAGGATGCATCACTAGAGGTAGCTATAGATATGGCAAGAAGCATGGAACAGACACATAAGTACATGACTACCATGAAGGGAGAAAAATCGGAAGGAGAAGTAGCCGCGGTGAGAGGATTCCGTAAAGGGATCCCGAACAAGGAGATAAGGTGCTACAAGTGTGGGAGTAATCGCCACATTTCAACAAGTATGTTCTGTCCAGCCAGGAACATATCCTGCTTAAAATGCAAGAAAAAGGGTCATTTTGCAAGAGTTTGCCGCGAATCTGGAGTGGTGCAAAATATTGAGGCAGGAGGAAGAATACAGGAACAAGAAGAATAACCATGCAATGAGCATGAGTAGCCAGACAAAGCATGTACTGGAAATATCGGAAGTATCCAACAAAGGAGGAGCCCCAACAGATGTGTTCATGATCAATGGAAGGGTAGTAACAATGAAGGTAGACAGTTGTTCTCCGTGGACCTTGATGTCGAAAACAACATTTTTGAGTTGCATGCAAGGAGATGTAAGGCAGTTGAAAGAACACAATATTGAACCCTATGCATATGGGAATGTGAGAATTGAAGTTGTAGGGATGTTCCAGGCTTCCATAAAGTACAAAGGGAGAAGCTGTGAATCGGAGATTTACGTCACTAAAGAGGGCTCATCGCTCCTGGGATGGGGTGAACAATGGAAACTGGGAATCAGAATTCAAGCGAATGCGGAAAGGCCTATTGACGTGGCGGAAGTGAAGGATAAGTGGGAAAAAGAATATCCTGAAGTATTTCAAGATGAATTGGGAGTGTTAAAGGGATTTGAGCACCAAATTCGACTAAAGGCAGGAGCCAATCCAAAAGTGCACAGGGTGAGACCTGTACCTTATGAGTTAAATGAGAAGCTAAAAGTGGAAGTGGAATCCCTACTTCAAAGAGGAATAATTGAAAGATGTGAGAGCTCGGAATGGCTGTCGCCGGTGGTAGTGGCAGCAAAAGCTAATGGAGACATTAGACTGTGTGTAGACCTGCGGGACTTGAACAGAAATATTTGGATAGATAGGAATCCCCTACCTATAATTGGGGACAAGTTGTCCGTGTTGAACAACGCCAAGGTATTTTCAGTCATCGATCTTTCTCAGGCATACCATCAAGTTCCACTGAAGGAAGATTGTCAACATTTAACGGCATTCATCACTGTGTTTGGAACTTTTAAGTACTGCAGAATGCCGTTTGGACTAGCTTCAGCGGCAAGCGTATTCCAAAGGGTGATGGAGACAGTGTTGAGTGGAGTAAAGAACATTATCGTGTTCCAGGATGATGTGTTAATAT
Source organism: Ambystoma mexicanum (assembly GCF_040938575.1). Classification (NCBI taxonomy): domain Eukaryota; kingdom Metazoa; phylum Chordata; class Amphibia; order Caudata; family Ambystomatidae; genus Ambystoma; species Ambystoma mexicanum. The sequence goes on from NC_090937.1 coordinate 1,338,905,365, forward strand.
ATGCGAGCTCCCAGGAAGAACATGAGGAAGTGTTGAGACAAGTGTTGAAGAGATTGGGGGAGGCGGGGTTGACAGTGAAAAGGAACAAGTGTAAGATTGCAGTACACAAGGTAGAATATCTGGGACATGAAATAGATGAAAAAGGGGTAAGGCCCAAGAGAAGTTTGGTGGAGGCAGTGAAGGTGGCACCGGTGCCAGAGAACAAAGAGCAAATTAAATCATTTTTAGGATTGGCTGAATATTATCACAAGTTCGTGAAAGATTTTGCCAAAGTGTCTATTCCTATTAGAAATTTGCTCAAAAAGGGTGCGAAATTTGAATGGACAGCAGAATGTAAGGAGGCTTTTGAGAATATCAAACAAGCAGTGTGTGAAGCACCGTCCATAGGTAGATTCGATCCAAATGACAAAATTGTTTTGGTAGTGGATGCGAGCATGCTTGGGCTGGGAGCAACATTAGTACAGTATGACAAAGACAACACGGAGAGTTATTGCGTTTGCGTCTAGAATGCTGAGAGGTGCAGAATGCAAATATTCAGTTATAGAGAGAGAAACTTTGGCCATGTATTGGGCAGTAAACCACTTCAAGTATTATTTATGGGGAAGAAAGTTTGTAGTCAGGTCCGACCACAAGCCCATGGTTCAACTTTTTGAAAGTGGAGAGATGGGCGTTGGGTTCCCCAAGAATTAGCAGGTGGGGTTTGGGACTCCAAAGTTTTAATTTTGAGGTGAGTTATTTGCCTGGAAAAAGAAATGTGGTGGCAGATTGTCTGTCAAGACTACCAGTGAATACAAATATTGTAGAGGGTGGAGAGGAAGAGCAAGAATATGTAGTGGCTGAAATACAGGGTGCCATTAGTGAAGAGGTGTGGACACGAGAAGAAAGCACAGATGAGGACCTAAAACTAGTAAAGGTATGGACAGTGAGGGGGTGGCCAGCTAAAGGAGAATTGGATAGAAAATTTAATACATGGTGGGAGATAAGAGATGAAATAAATTTGTGGGGTGACAGATTAAGAAGAGGAAAGAGCATTATTCCTCCAGAAACTCTCAGGTCGGTTTTGGTTAGGCTGGCTCATCAGGGACATCCGGGAGAAGCTGCAATGAAAAGGAAGTTGAGACAAAATTATTGGTGGCCGGGAATTGATAGGTGTGCAGAAAAGTGTGTCAAGGAATGCATGATGTGTCAAACTAGTGATAAGTGCAGGGTGGTAAGAGAAGCTCCACTAATACCTAATGCAATACCAGACCAACCTTGGAGGAAGTTGGCGGCGGACATAATGGGTCCAGTAGCAGGTCTGGAAGATGGTTTGAAGTTTCTAATTGTTCTAGTTGACTTTCATTCGAAATGGTTTGAGTGGGAAGTGGTGAAAGAAGTCACGGCCAATGAGTTAATTAAGTTCTTGGAGAAAGTTTTCCTGAAAGAAGGAGTACCGGTTGAAATTGTGTCTGACAATGGGGTACAATTTGTATCTATGGCTATGAAAAAATTTCTGGAAAGTTATAGCATAAAACACACGAGAACTGCATTGTATAACCCCAAGGCGAATGGTCTTGTTGAAAGGGTCAACAGATACATAAAAGGGGGTCTGCAGATGGCCATGAAATCAGGACAACCATGGAGGGAGATGTTAAAGATGTTAACGTGGAATTGTGTCACTACACCACACTCTGTAACTGGTGTGTCTCCATTTGTATCCATGAAAGGTAGAGAACCTGGGACAAGACTTTGTCCAGGATGGCTTGGAATGGCCAAGGTGGTAAATGTTGATCGGGATCGCATTATGAAACTTATTAAGTTGAGTCAAGAAAAGAATAAGAAAGTGTTTGATGACAGAATGAGGGTGAAAGATCAAGAATGGAGGATTGGAGAGATGGTGTATGTTAAAAATCCTAGACTGGTAAACAAATGTGTAGAGAGTAAGTTCTTGGGACCGAAGAAAATATGTGCTGTAAAAGGTAATGTGGTCATTATGGAAGGAGGAGAAGTTTGGTCTAAAGGTAGATTGGCAAGAGTGGGGGACGTGAAAGTGAGTAGAATGGATGAGAAAGTGAAAGAAAGGAGTGTCAGTGGGAGTAATAAGACAGAAAAGGAAAGGAAGGGAGGAGAAGCAGTAAATGGAAAAGAGAAAATAGATGACGGAGGAGAAATGGATGAAGAATGTTCACATAGGTCTAGATCAAAGCCGGTGTGGATGAGAGACTATGAAACTTGAGAAATGTGAGATCTTTAAAGACTATAAATATTAAGTTGTTGTGAACCAAATACAAAAAGACATGTTGGATCTAAGTTTTGTTAGTATAAGAATATTGAGATTTTAATTTTTGATGTGAGAAATTTTCCACTATATAAATTGTTATTTTCATTGGTTAGAGTATCTTTTAAATAATTCTCTATAAGTAATGTGTTACTTGTTCTGTTATGGGGAAAAGATGTGTAAGGAATCTCTATGTACCTCGCGGCAGTCACGCGCGCTCTTTGTCCATGTATATAGTGGGAGCCGCGTGACCGCGACGACGGTTAGAGAGTGGAAGAGGAAACGGTCAGTACCGTGTAAGGCTCTGGGGAGCTCCCCTTTATTTAATAAAGAGACTTACCTGAACATTAGTAGTCCGCAGCCTCATTTCACTGTCCTTTTTGTAACTATTGATACTGCTCACTTTACTCTTGAGATAAGTCTGGCTGCTCAGCCATCACTACCACTTTACTGTGTAGTACAGGCTTGTACCATAGGTGAATTTGTACTGTCACTTGTAGTCTTAATTGTGTGTGGTGTTGCCAAAGGGTACTGCATATGATTCTGCCTAGCAACCTTCATGAGTGTTACCAACCAATAGCCTTTTAGCCTTTTTAACACACGTCTCTGCCCATATTTCAGTGAGAAATAAGGATGATTTGTGAGGAATAAGGAGGATGTGTGATGACTGTGGAAGATTAAGACAAATGATGTCTGGACTTGGTAATGTCCATATATATGCAATGTGTGAGGCAGGACTCCATGGGGAAGGAGTAGTGAGATAAGAGGGAAAAGAGGAATGAAGAGCGAGTAGGATGAATGAGGAGTGAGAATTACAAATGAGGAGTAACGAGGAGGAGTTAGGCATCGAAATGGCATGTCCTAAAATGAGTGCTCCATAAAGAAGGCTATGTGGAGTTAGTCACAGCACTCAACCAAGGAATTTCTGTACATAATGTGACTTTTGACTATGAGCATGACTGGGCACAGATATTACAAGCACAGATACATGAAAGAAACACCAGACTTATATCAATTATTAGGCTTCTGAAATGCACATTCATTGTCACCCTTTAACCGTAAAGGACAGCGGCTGCTATGTTAAAATAATGCACATATTGTCAATCTGAATACTGGGAGATCATAGGGTTCTGCTTCATTCTGTGTTATTGGCTGCTAATTAGCAGTCTAAATTGAAGCTATCTGCAACAGACTGATTCCACCTTGTGCATGTTTTGCGATCTCATACAGTAGGTGCCCTTCCTCATTCGCCTTCCAAATCACAAATAAGCCGCAACATAGGCATAGTGCATTGATTAAATGAAAGCATGAATAAATAAATGAATTATAAAACAGATATCGTGTGCGTGTACTACTGAATGAAAGAAGGAGGTATTGGCGCGTCTTAAACACTTGCATTTGCAGTTGATGCAGAACATATTGAAAATTTCTTATGCAGATGGCAGGGGCTGCTGAATGGTAGAGTAGAATGCCAGCTTTATGCCTGGCTGAGGGTTGGTGCAGGCAGTTCAAATGATTGTTTCACTAGGCGGAAGAGAATTCAGCATAGTCAACAGTGGAACTGCTGGTGTTTCCGACGCACACTGTTTTGACTTCCGGGGGTGATGATAGCAGTCAGTCATTGATGATGAAGGAAGAGATGTGAAAGGATGACTGTAACCCGGATATTGAGCACTGAATGTTCTCCCTGAGGGTATGTATGTCTTTACTTCCTCTGCATTCACTTTGCCATACATTGAGTTGGTCACATTTACTTCTCCTGCCTTTCACTTCCCCTAGCTGACAGACTCTGCACATGTAGGTTGAATGTGTGTTTCAGCGAGTAGGGCTTTCCTAGTTATGGAAATTGCCCTTAAGGCATTGGTAAACATTAACCATCAGCCTACAAAAAAAAAACAAAAAGTGATGAAGCCGTAACCGGTAATATTACTGCTTATGTAAAAAAATAAAAAAATAATCTGTAGCGAGGATTCGAATGAGTGTGAATATTGCCTGTGGGTGGAGGAGTGAGATCTTGCTTGTTGTGCTTTTTAAAGTCCTTATAAACCAAATGGGAAAATCAGCATGTGAGCTCATAAAAGGCAGTCCTTTCTATGCACCAATGTACGGTATTTACCATGACAAATATCCACTTTTCTCAATTGTACTGCCATGACTTGGGTAGCTAAATAAGCAAACATTTAACCTTACAGTCAATGATTCGAGTCTATTTCCGGGTTTGTCATTTGTTTGTTGTACATAAGCAGGCAAATCTAATTATTGACTAGAGAGCAGATCCCCGAAGACATTGCTGAGGGTGTGTTGAACTTGTAGCTCTTTCCAACCACCCCCACCCTTGCATCATTTTTCAGGAAATGGATGTGTAGGGCATTGCTGATAGTAAGAGCAATTCTTGAAAATGAGCATAGTAAACAACTGCCTGACTATTGACTGTGTTATATCAACAATGAGTTCTCCACTAGGACCTTGCACTCGCATGGTCTCCTTTTATATGATATAATTTGATATGATAAGTCATTTATAACAAGCCTGTACACAAGTGTTTCAAGGTGCGACAAGACAAGGGAGGCAAGACAGAGGCCCTTTTCTATTTAATATGGCGGTGGCCATCTTATTTTTTCTGTTCACTGGAGATTGGGCTTAAGCAATTGGCACAGAGTCTGTCTGCACTGGAAGAAACCCAGTGGTGGGACTAGCTACCCCCTTGCCGGGGGTGCGTACCTGGCCAGTAACGGCCCTGAACCCTCACGATATGACCACAGTGTGGCAGTGTGTATAGAGAGAATCAAGACATCCATGTTTACATTGAGAAAGCTCAAAACATGCTTGACAAAATTAATCTACTGACTGCATCCTTGTTCTAAACGAATCGATGAATAGAGACATGAACTCAACTTATAAAAAATTAATGTTCTGGCTATTGTAAATTCTCCATCTGTTTTCAAAACTTTTTGTACTGCAACCTCGGGCACTTGTTCGACTCAGCTCTTTACTCTGCAGTTACCAATACTTGAAAACTGGGTTCTTTCCACTCTAGACCTTTCAAATGCCTGGTTTCTTACTAGGAACCGAACCACTGGATCCAGGTGATGGATGGCTTTGCTCCAAATAAAACATACACTCGCTTCTGGTTGGGGCCTATATCCATGGAGAAATGAATGGTTCTATGTGATATTTCTGCATTTTAAAGGACACACACAGAAAATAATTTTTTTAAGCTGATTTTGTATTGCCTTTAAATGCACAAATATCACATCTCTGTGGGGATACATCCGATACATCCACATCACGCCCTGGGAATCTGTTCCCCAGTCCACCTAAGCCATCACCACCACCCCCACCCTCTCCCACGTTTGCCGAATTTCTTTGTAATTGGGGGGATTCAACCCCGTCGACTCCCCTTTTCATCCTTACCTCGCAAAACATTTCCCCTTAACCCCCACCACAGACTCGATTCACACAGGTTTTCACATTCATTCTTTACCCACCAACTCCCTTCACGCCACAAACACGACCCTCCTCCTCCACAAACACAGTCATACACACAGACACACACACACACATGCAGAATCCCAAAACACCATTCAAGCTATGAAATCTCACGTGACCGGCATAATAAGTTGTAATTACTGTCATGGTCACCTTATATATTATAAATGGAGGAAAATCAATAGGAAAGTACATCTGAACATCAGTGCAGGTACTTCACCTTAGGTTTGCATATCTCAGCTAGTGATTCATGTTCTATAATTTCACATTTAGGAATGTTAAATTGTTCATTTAAAATGTGGGTATTGCCTGTGATGTTCATGAAATATGTTTTAATTCATGCAAAAGAAAGGCCAATCCTAGGTCCGAGCCTGAGTAGTTCCATAGCAGTCCTATTTCACCTGAGATGCATTAAAAGGTCTTTATTAGTATAAAGAAAAGACGTCCCGGAAGTAAAGAACACTTTAGAGAAAGAGAACACTGAATGAAGCCTAACGGACATGCGTTGATATCAACATCCATGCCAACATTCTGAAGCAGCTGGGAGGGGAGGGAGATTACGTCAGAGTAATAGGGAGAAATTAATTTTCCCATAGGAATGCATTGGGTTTAGAATTATTTTAGGAAAGGCTTGGCATGTATGTATCAAGCAGTTTCATAGTATGCATTAGAATTAGATTTTGCAAAGCAAGTGATTTGTTTTGAGTTTAGCACTTAATATTTGTAATATTTGTCACAACATCCACATGATGATGGCGGAAGGCCAGGGTCTCCAACCAGTAGATTGTGAGCCACTGGCAGCTCGCCCTAGGCTTCCCAGCAGCTCTTTGCATCAGCCACCAAAATTAGCACTGCGCATTTATTTTGGTGCCTGAAGTCCCTGGGCCTCTTCCATGCCCCCTTCCTCACTGCTTTCTGAAAAGGAAACAGTCAAAAGCTGTGCGAACGGTGAGAGGAGGGGCTGCATCTGGGCTTGAAGGGCTCAGGGCAGTGTCCCAACAAGGGGTTGACTCTCAATAAAAAAAGTAAATGCGAATGGGAACTGTGAGTTGTGACCATTGTCACCAAGAGGTGAAAATGATGGCATTTTAGAAAGGGTAAGGGTGCATAAACCTGCATTCCATATGAAATAAAGTTAGGACTGTGTTTCTTTAGATTTATTTCAATTAGCAGTACTTTACATGCTGGTAATTGTCGGCTTTCAATCAGAACGAGGCAAATAAAGCTACAGCTCTAATCATTTTTTGCTCAGCATGTGTGTGTGTCTGCATAGAGAAAAGACAAACCGTGTGTGGCCCATTTTACAAGAAAAAGGATGTATCTAGCATTACCTGTTGCTGTTTATGGTACAATTGTTCATTATTTTTTTTACTCAAAGGTACAGAGTTCCCTGTTTTAAAGTAGTAGTGTCTGAACTGCATTAAAGATCAAGATGGTATTTGCTGTGATATTGAGGAGCACACCTCGGTGTGTGTCCCGATACAGGAACGCAAGCGCTAACAGCAATTTTAAACTACCAGCTGCTCTGCATTCTGGTGCTTGTAGAATGACATTTATATAACTAAAAGGAATGTAAAATGACAGGCGCTATCAATGCCAGGACTTAAAAAAACATGATTGGAGAGTTATGTTTGAGACTATGTTTTATGAAACAAGTGTACAAATGAAGTAATTAGGTGGGAAAAGTGAGCAGTGGTTTGTATGCTATATTTTGATATATATAGGATCAATATAGCTTAAACCTAGTTACTAGGTAACAGAGCACTGTACATAAAGATTGGTGAATACATAGAGAGAACATTGAGGAAAGCCATGGTATGGGAGAACAATTAATAGGATTGATGCTCTTTGGCTATGAACACAACCCGGAAGATCCACAAAGATCTGTGGGGAACCTGTACATATATAGGGGATTTTCAGCCTTTCAATACTGGGTTAAAATAGTGCAATTTATGAGTACTCTTTTTGCAAAATATTAGGCAAAACATCATATACATTTACAACATACTCTCTAACACATGAAAAATTCCAATATGTCAGAGAGCTGTATGTGCAAAACTGACATGGCCCATTGGTTATGCACCAGACTGACGTGCATGATAACTGCAGGGAGAGGCAGCAATCCTGTTAGCTGTTCTCTGTGATACTGCGTCCTTCATAAAGAGCACACGGTTACCAGGTCACCTCTCATTATGATTAAGTGGCCCCTTGCTGCAACCATTCAATTGTCTGGTTGGTTTGTTATATGATTTTGGGCATGTTTCAAGTCATCACTATAAACTGAATGTTATTTTAGCCCTATGATTTACACTTTTCTATGTATATAACATATGTGGTTTTCACATGTTAAATAATTTCAATCTTGCCAATTATTCTGACATATAAACCTTTAAGGGTAGGCAAAAAAGTAGGCTTTGGCTTACTTTTCCTTAGCTGAAAACTCAGAGCTGGCATGTGAGCAATTTGCATGAATTAGGATATACTAAACTGGTAGTTGATTTTATCTTTTGACAAAGCAGAACATGGTACATGCTGACTTTTTTTAAAAAAAAAAACTGTATTACACATTCATTGAAATACTTTCCAGATCGTTTTTGCATATGCAGCCCCAAAAGAAACAAACTACTCTTGCTGTAATTTAGTCCAGAGTGGTAAACACATTTTTTTCTTTCAACATAAAAATAACATTTGCATCTTTAATCTATGTTTCCCATGTTACAGTGGTAAAAAAGAGAAAGAGTAACATTAATAGGCATGTTGCAATAATGCACACAAATTGTGAACATAATGTTCCCAAAGGATGCTGTCTGTGATCCTAACGAGTAGATAAACTAAACGCTGCAATGCAAATGCTCTTACAGTGGTATCATTCAAAGCTGCTAATAATTTGATGAAAAACAAATTTACTTTTACAGATGTGCAACTCCCCTGGCTGTGTCTATTGTTGGAGCTTTTAGTAACTGTCCAGAAGTTAAGTCTGCCAAGAAGTTAAGTGCAACACTATGGCAAGAAGGGCATCTGCACTATCAACCAGTGTGAATGCCTTTTCTGCAAATCTGCCCTTTTCAGATGAACGTCCTGAAATCAAAACGTTTATCCCATTTGACAGTACCGGTGTGTAATTGTAATATGTAATTTGTTATTTATAACACATGTAATACCTAGAGAATTCTAAGCACAGACCCGGGGATCGAACCTGTGCTGCTCCACGTCATCTTGTTTCCAAGGTAAGCGTGTGGCCCCTGAGCTATCTTTCCGAGTGCTGTTGCAGTTTCAAGCTACACACCAGATTAATGAGCGCTGGTTGATACGTGCAGTGTCAGCCTTTGCATTGAATGTCCCGATTGGTTTCGCACATTCTGATTTGCTTGACAATTTTTAGGAGACAGCTACTAATAAAAAATAATGACATAAAGATGTTTTTGAAGTTATTAATATAAAGATAAATGCATATGTTATTCGTTTTTATTATAGAAAGAGCCAATAAACTGCCCCGAATACCTTGGTACAAATGTTCATTCTTATGGATACAATCACCGCAGTAGCTCCTGCCTATTGGCCAGTAACTACAAGTATCTATTGCCACTGTAAAGGATGGAGACCCTTGGTGTAAGGGAACCAAACAAATGGTGATGAAAGAATAGATTCACTTTCCAGTGACATACACATAGCTCTCAACTCCCATGCTATTGGCAGGTGTGACCTACCTTGCAATCAGCTGATTCACTGCACCAAGTCCCTATATGGCCATTAACTTCAATGGGCTGTCACCTGCCCAAAGAAACATGTGTTTTTTTCAGCCGCCTTGGTGACACAACATGTTGAGAGCTAAGCATGTATCCCAATATGATGCTCCTTTCTATTTGGGAGATGATAGTCCAGTACTGGTTTTAACTTTGCATTCTGGGACTTGTCCTGGATTTATGATTTGGAAATGTGACAAGTCCCAGAATGCAAAGTGAAATTCAGGACTGGACTAGCATATCCCAACAGAAATGTGGCATGGTGGCAAGTATTCAATAATAACAAATCTTGAAAGTATTCAAGCGATTATTTCCCTGAAAAGGCTATTAAAATGTCAGATTGAGAAACGAAACAATGCATATTTACTCAATGTACATACGAGTGAGCTCATCACCTTCAGAGGTCTGTTTTGCTTTGAGTTCATATATTGATCTAATTAAGGTTGGACTATATCAATGGCAGAGCTCTCTGGATTCCAGTAGGCCAATGCGTGAGAAGTTCCTCCAGTCCTGGTTTTCAGTGGATTTCTGAGACTTGTAGTATTCTTGTATTTCAAAAAGGAAAGAAAATAAATACACGTCCTATAAGCTAAAGGGAGGGAACAGGGGTGGCTAGTGTTCTCGTGTTTGGTCAGAGGAAACCCAAGAGCTCTGCAATAGTACTTACCTTTGGCTTCCTGCACAACTTGTCAACTGGCTGGAACGTCTTCAAGATGTGACTTCAAAGCTCCTAATGTGGGCTGTCCACGTAACCCACTGGAGCCGCTGCAGGCTCCAATGGGTCATGTTCGGGGCCCTTTGTAATGTCGAATATTAGTTTATGGGCTTAGAACCTTCTTTCATACTCAACCTCATCATTCCATCCCTGTATTCTAGACACCTTTGGGAAGCTGGCCTGTATGGTGTGCAGTAGAGCGTTCTCTGTTCGTGCTGTATTCATATGCGATAATCACTGGTCCTGCATCCTACCGACCACAAACTATTGATAAGATGCAGACTTAAAACCTTGCTATTCATGTAGCATGAAGCATGTATCATCCTCATGGGTTAGCAGTCAGCTCCAGAAAGCCACGTAGGCTGGATCAGTGTGCTCTACATGGACCCAGTAACGTAAGGTACCTTCGATAGTTGACATAATACTTTCCAAAAATAGCTCAGAGCTCAAATAACCCCATTTGGCAGCATGAATATAACTGCATGGGCTTAAATCTCGTTGTAGGAAAATATTTGCCAATACAGCAATGACTGTACATAGTGAGGCAAGGGCAGTATGGAGTAGCATCAACAGTGGGCTTTTGCCTCTATGGAGGGAAATGAAGTACAATCGGACTTAATGGGGATGAATTCATAGCCACAGGCCCGCCAACTGGACTTCTGGGAAAGGGAGAAGTAGGACAGCTCTCCCCTGAAAGAATGGGGGCCTGAGACACACCTACAGTTCGGGGATAGGGAAATGCCCTACTTTAAAATGCCCCTTCTCCGTAAGGGCAATATCTTTTTTCTGCCGAGCATCGGCAGTGCCTCAGAATATCAGCAACCGCAGTAGGGGTGGAGTGAGGGCACACCCACACATTTACAGTGGTCCCTCTTTGTGCCATGTATATTCCCCTGAAATAGCTCATGCAACGAGCTTGCGGTGCAAGGATGTAATTGTAATTGTTTATTTATACAGTGGTTATAGACAGGTGGAGTGCTTCAAGGCGCTTCAAGTCGGGAGGGAGCAAGGGAATACAGTTATCATTCTTAGGCCTTGAAGTAAGTAAGTAAGTATGTTTAGAAAGCAGGCCAGTGAGGCCTGGTACAAAGGTTATATTTTATTGAAAGGAATTTTAGAAAGAAACCATGTTTACCTATCCCTAACAGCAAACTTCTCAAAAGAATGACGAAGGAACATTGGAGACTATAAGGGCCTCATTACAAGTACAGCAGTGTGGGGGAAAATGGCGGTAATGCAGTTGTAACTCTGGCAGAAGGAGGATGCACAGCCATGAATCTATATCGGAGCACAGGAACTATGAGCCAATCAAAAGAGGAGGCCAGTGTGTTAATGAGATCCATTCAGCATTGTCCATAGTCTCCTGCACAGCTATGGCCACTGATGTAGAGGGGGGGAACAGCACAGCCGAGCTTGCTCCCTGAGGCACACCCCCAGCCACATCCCATATTACTAGCAGAGTGCCTAGAATCCCCAGCAGCCCCACTGCTAGCAATGCGCATATCCCCTTCCAAGCCTCCAGAAGATGACATCTCCTTAAACAACTTGCTTGAAAGCCCCAGAATGCATCGGCACTACTGCATCCCAACCACTGACATCGTTATGGCCATTTATGATGTGCCGCCTCTGATGGGCATCGAGCATACACCTGCAGGCACAAGAACACAGTGCCCTAATATCAGAGCCCAACCTACATTGCGATAGTATCTAAAGGTGTTAGTCCAGTAGCACTATGGAAACAGGCGTATGGTGTGAGGGACGGTCTCCACAATGCGCAGCCCTCATCCCGGAGATCTCTGGTATCTATGAATGGACCAAAAGGTCCCTGCATGAGCGTCTCGCAGGCCGTCGCACATAGCCCGGGCATCAGTGTGGCACCAATAAGAGGCTCTGGGTGCCCTGCTGCTGCTGCTGCAGTGAAACACAATACCAAGAAATATCATAAGCAATAGTTAAACCAAACATCATCTGTTACTAATCAACAAATGATTTGAGATAGGATTAGTGTGCAGCCCCTTAAATGTAAATGATATTCCCCACTTGGTTCGACTTTCAAACTGGTCGAATCACATTTAGCCCTTTTTTACTGCAACAAATAAAGATGGTGGGTTTGTGTCAGGTATATAGAAAGGGATGGTGAGCGGATAGGTGAGAGGAGGTGCAGGGGGTCAACCCTGTATTTTGTGGTAACAAGACTGGTAAATAAATGTGGCAAAATGTGATTTGACATCTTCATTTTGAACAAGCGTCATAGATCCATGGAGGGCTAACATATATTAGCGTGGCATTACACCCTCTTTGGCTGGTCGCGTGGTACTACAATGTTACCTCCATTCCAGCTGCCGCTAGAGCTGAGATTATTCGAACATCTGTTTTAATGTTACCCAGTGGTCGAAGTGTACGAAAAAAAGTAGTGGAACTATGTTCCCTGCTGGCCTGCCCCCGCTCTCCACAAACCCCATTGCTGCACCCCCTCCCACACAGAATCCAAACCCCCAAACAAACACACCTGCTATTTAAGGGAATGTTCAGTGCAGTGCACTGAAGGAAAGCTTCAACTTCTTCCTACACTTTTATTTTAAAACTAAACAATTCCAGAACAGTTTCTTTTTAAAACATAAGTATAGGAACAGTGAAACTTAAAAATAAAAAGTATAGGAGCACCGCTCCCGACCGCTCCCGCCCACTTCGACCTCTGATGTTACCTTGGCAGAGAAAGTACAGTAAGCCATTTGATCGAAGCCATCCATGCCCCGGTGCTACCCAGTTCAGAGCCACAACAGCAACACGTATGCAAATCATCACAACATACTTTGTCGTACAATGGAAGAGAAGAAAGAGAACAAAAGAAACGTTCCAAATAGTGTTGTTTACAATTTAAATCAATGAATGGTATGGAGTGATATCTGAGCTGGTATTACTTTTTGGCACAACTAAAGGAAAGTGGCATGGTGTATAACCCCAGGAGTGTAAAAGCTTGTTTGACAACACCACCATGCGAACAATCCAGCATTTGCTCCTGTTCATCCTCTGTAGACTGGCTGTGGCTAACTGTGACTGCTGTATCACCCTCCTCTATCTAGGTTCCCTTCCTGATGAGCAGGCTGCAAAAGCACTAGCACTTTTTCGTGAAACCCTTTGAACCTCACAAAGTCCATCGGTCATGTCCTATCACAGGTCTACAGTCTTTTGATGGCCAGATGTTTTGGATCCCAACTGCCATCAGCACAGCCAGTGGTGCGGGATCATGGGGGTTGCAGTCCAAAACGTCCAGAGAGCCTCAGGTCCAAGGCCCTTCTTATAATAATGCACCTAGGACTACTCAATGTGTGCCTGAATAAGAGACATACTCTACACCAGATGTGCATACATAATTATTGCTTTACTGATCCATTAATGATTTCGATGTTGCACATACACTTATACTTTGGGTCGGAAAGCAGCTTGTACGCAGGGGGTTTGAATGCAAACCTGCTGGATAATGTGCCCTATAAGCATGTGTATCAATTAATTGTGTCCAATGTTATGATATGATATTGTATTTGTATTGCGCTCATACACAAGTGTTTCAGAGTGCGACGAGGCAAGGAAGGGGAACAAGGAAGGACAAAAACAACCATCTTACTAGGCCCAGTGACATTGAGAACACACAAGTGCAGGGGAGAGGGAAGGGGAAAGTGCAAGGGAGAGGGGAGGAGTGGAAAGTGCTGAGCAGGGGATAAAACAACAACTAGTAGTGCAGCCAGCAAGGGGGCAAGTGCAGGGTTAAAGCACAGACAAGGGGTGCCCGATAACTGCAGGCAAGGGGACTGTAGGGTTACAGATACAGACCCAAGTTCAAGGTTTGCCAGGAGGTAGTGCAGGTGTGTGGCTGGGTGGGCAGGGACCTGGGCCTGGGAATCAGATGGTAACCGGGTGCACGGTGCGGAAGCAGACAGATCAACAGTGAAAGAGGAAAGGAAAAGACAGAAGAAAAGAGGAAGGTCTTGAGGTGCTTCCAGAACCAGAGATGTTTCTCCTCAAGTCTCAGAGAGGCAGGGAGGCTGTTCCAGAGGGAGGCCCCAGCCGAGGAAAGAGATCTACCCCCAACTCATTGCTTGGAGAAGCGACTGACCCTGAGGGAGTTGGAGGTGGAGAAGCAAAGAGCTCGAGTAGGAAGGCATTTACGGAGGGACAGTTGAAGGTATTTTGGGCCTTCAGAAAGCCTTGTGGACAATGCAAAGGGGCTTGAATTTAATCCTTGCAGTCACTGGAAGCCAATGAAGAGATTTCAGGGCTGGAGAGATACGATCCTAGGGCTTGAGGCCAAGGACAAGTCTTGCAGTCCTGTTCTGGATGAGTTGCAGAGGGCAGAGAGTAGAAGCAGGCAGATTCAGAAAGAGGCTGTTGCAGTAGCCCAGCTTAAAGAGAACCAGAGCTCTGGAGACAGTGAGCTTCTGGGGGAAGGAGAGGAAAGGAAGAATACATCTGACAAGGTGCAGTTGGTATTTTGACTTCTTAGAGACATCGGAGATGTGAGCAGAAAAGGAAAATGTGGAGTCGAAGATGACCCCGAGGGTCTTAGCCTCACAGGTGGGAGCAGGAAGAGGGCCAAGGGAGGCAGGCCAGAGAGTGACAGGAAAGGAGGGTCCAGGTATGCCGATGAGGAGAATCTCTGTCTTACTGTCATTAAGGCATAGATCATTGGCGGCACACCACTCCTGGATAGCAACAGTCAGAGACGAGAGAAGGCGAAGAGGTGGCAGAGTGAAGCCCGAAAACGAGCTGAGTGTCATCCGCAAAGCACTGAAAGTTGGAGCAGAGAGCAGCGATGAGGTGGGCAAGGAGGGCCAGGTATTGGTTGAAAAGCCATAGAGAGAGGTTAGACCCCTGGGGAACACCACAGGTAGAGAGTGAGATAGGGGAAAGGAAGGACCCAAGTGGGACTTGGGAAGGTCAATCAGAGAGGAAAGAGGTCAGCCAGGCCAGGGCCTGATCAGTGATACCCAGGTTATCACGGAGATGGTTGAGCAGGATAGCATGGTTGACCGTGTTAAAGGCAGAAGAGAAATTGAGTGGGATTAGGACAAAAGGGATGTTGAGTCGAGGTTGGAGGGCAAGTCTTCACGGATGTTCAGGAGCAGTTTCCGTGCTTCTGGCAGCTCTGAAGCTGTTGAAATAATATCTGCAGTTTCTCAAAATAAAAATAAATCGCTCTGAAAAATCTCTCACTTCCAAACCTTCAGAATCCTCATCTTGGAAGTAGACAAAGGACCAAAGCAAAATGCATACATTATAGTTCAGCTGCTAATGACTGTATTGTGTTTTAAGCATTATGCACTTCTTCAGGGAAACAACAAAACTCTCAGAAATTCACAAAATCATTATTTAAAAGAAAAAATAAACTCTTTCACTCGATGTCAATGGAGCGGCACATTGAGAACAAAAGCAATACAAACCACTTGGTTGTCCTATTTGCAGTGCGTTCCACAACTGCAGTGTAAGGGCTTTCTGTGAATGAGGGAGAGCATAAGGAGCAACAATGCTAACATGAACTACCTCTGGGTGCTCCCCGCCCCAGTTAAAAAGGTATGGTGAAGTTATAAATGCATCCACAGAAATAGTTCACAGACCATCACAGTATGGATAATTACAAACTGTTCTTTGAAGGAAAATAATTGTCTATATATGACATTCATTAGACACTCTGCTAATTGGGTGCTTCTTGAAATGGAGGAAAAGCTCAACTGCATTTGACACTTCAAAGTATTGAGAAGGCGCATCAAAGTCTCTGAATAAAAGGCAATTTCAAAATATCGTGTACATCCTATCAGTACTTCCCAAAATCTGGAAAAATTTAATTCATTACGTTCTGTATTTCTATAGTGTGGTATTATGATGTTCTATAGAATCTATAGTAAAGATAATGCTGAGTGTGATTTCCACACACACTCAGCAATTTTTATAATTCAAGATCAGTGACAAAAATTAAGTCCACAACACTAAATAAAAACAAGGATGGCTTCCAATCCAAAGGAAGGGTATTAAACTGAACCTAAAAAAAAAAAGAAAACACTAATTGTTGATCAAAATGTGTTATTTGACATATAGCATACAAAGCCACGCCACTCATTTAGTGAAGAGAGCTTCAAAATGCTTAGAAACTGAAACCATCTCCTTTCTAGTTCGGGGACTTTTTTTAAATATCAAAGTCCCAAAGTTTCTGTGGAAAAAGTGCTTATCACAATTTTTGGAATGTCAGCTGTGTTATAATTTACAGTAATGCATGGCAACTATAGTGCTCATTTCCATTTACACATCCCATTTGCACATTTTTCCCAAAGGTCAAGATTCAATTATAAACATTAGAATATTCTTTTGAAGCGTTAAGCACCCTAAGGTAGTAAACACAAAAAGCAAGTCTGAGGGCAAAGGGAGCAGGCAAAACAATCCAGGACTCATGAGCTTAGATGCTGATGGAGAAGAAATGTTCGTAATTGTTTTTTCAATTTAGTAGTTCTGAGATTTCTTGGAACCACATTCCAAATGCGTGCTCACTGAACTGACAGACGTTTCCCACCAGCTGTGGAAACGTTACAATTTGGAGCCACACTAGGGGTCTGGCTAGATGGTCATAGAGACCTATTGGGTTGGTAAAGATTAAACCTGCTAACCAAATAGTTGGTTACTTGCCCTTAGATACAACCATGTGTCAATGTGCCCATCTGAAATGTAATCCTGCCCTTGAAAGAAAGCCAATGGAGTCGGTTTAAGATGGGAATGGCATGTGAACCGTAAGGAGCACTATACAAATTGAATGTTGGTGATACATTGCAAACAATGGTTTAGCAAAGGGCCTATCCACTGTTACAAAGCATGATGTTTTCCTCCCAACATTCCACCTCAATACTCAGTGCCTCCCCTATCCAACTTTCCACCAGGCCAATGCTGAATGCGAGTTCTGAGCAGCTTGTCAAATTGTTTCGTTCCTAACCTGCTTTCAACCCGTTTCTGTGATTTTGACATATTAGAATGGAATTGCAGCACTGGGAGGAGAGCTTTAAGAAGTATTTTTGATGGATTGCCATCAGCAAGGGTGCGAAAGCCCCAGCTTTTCTGATATTTTACCTGGTGCTTGTAATTCTGTTTCTAAAAATCAGAACGCCTTTTCATACACCTCCATGCACAAGCATAATGTAGTTCCTCCGTGCCCATGAATGTTTCAACAATGTCTAGTGGAAGCATTGTGAGATCAGCTCCTGAGTCTGCTAGCAGAGACACATTCTAACAAGCAGACAATAAATAAATTAAAAAACACATTTGTCTTATTGATCAAAATGTCATAGCATGGGTTGCACCTGGAGTTCCTGGCTTTGTTGCTTATCGCCAAGACAGACAAACCCAGTGAAACCTTCTTGAAAGTAAAGCTTTTTGTGCAAAGACCCACCTTTTTGCAATACGGGCATTGTTCATTTATTGCAGGGCATTGCGATCATTGATGAGATGTTGTTTATTACCACACCTATAGCATCGGGTCTGGTCGCCTGACCTTGGAACGTGTGAAGTCTTTCTCTTCGTTCTCCTGTTATCTTTCTTGTAGGTGTAGTTGCTGTTTTTTATTTTTTTTACTGCGTTAACTTCAGCCAACATATGCTTCGCCATGTGTTTGCACCTTACTGCTGTCTCTTCAGCCACTTGGGCAGTTCTGATATTGTCCTCATGTGTAGCTCTTTTGTATTGAGAATTTTTTTCTGGGTTTTGGAGGTCTGTGGAGTTGGTCAACAGCATGTTTTGCCTATCGACCTCGGTGGCACCAAAATTACACAGAATGGGCGATTCTCCAAGAATAACTGCAAAGTCATTGATGGACTCCAAAGTGCCTTGTCTCCGGTTGTAGAATCTTGCTCTGCGCAGAACGAAGTTCTGTGCTTCTGCAGATCTTTTTTGCCTGCACAATCTGGCTTAAGTGAGAACAGCGAGTACACCATCATACTCTGACCCAACTCGCGCCTCTATATAGTTATGGCTAGTGTGATCAATCCGTTCCAACCAGGACAGCTCAAAAATACTGGAGGGGACAATGTTTGTTGCATGGTGGTACCTTAATTGTAGATGCAGCTTCATTGTCACGCACTCGGAGCTTGAGTAGGTACAGGCTCTCAGTATTGGTGGGTGTTGCTGTAATGTCTGTGGACAGTTATCCCATTCTCATTGCCAGTGTGGTAGTCTGTATACCCATGGTATAAATTATGAGAATTCGACACAATCAAAAATGCTCCTTGACAGGAGTTTAGTTTTATCTCAATGCTTTACTTAATATACAGTCTCAGTAGCGCACCGACCATTGGGTAGATTGGGCTTTTTTCGTTTCCTCATCCCGCCGAGATTTTGGGTTTTGGTGACTTGACCTGGTGACCTACAGTGCCTTGGCAGGACAGGACACAGAAAACAAATCGTGCCCGCGGATGCACGGCGATTACTAATGTAAAGCATTTCATTGTTAGCGACTGCATCGGTGTGATTCCATTTTGAGGCAATTGAAATGTGATGGGCTGTTAGTACTTGCATGTCAAGGGAGTGATTGGAAGGGAAGGGGGGGGGGGACAGGAGAAAGCTCATTCTCCCAGCAGGCCTTAAGTGTGCATAGCTCTCGAGCCACACTATTTTCGCTAGTGTCAGCCGCCTTGAAATCAGCTTCACCTGCCAAGTCACCCACATGCCCATTCACTTTAATGGGCTCTCACTCCCCCAAAAGAAATTGGGTGTTTTCACCCGCCTTAGCGACACAAAGGTTTAAGAGCTATGAGATTGTGGTTTCACACGTGGAGGCGAGAGTTAAATGCTTGTAACATTGAAGCTGCACCAGCATAGTCTTACTGGAATGTGTAAAGAAGTTAGTCCCCCCACAAGTAGGTTTGCCATGCCCCCTCAGCCGCTGCAATTAGCTAGCCCCACTCTCAAAACGTGAAAGGATAGCCCTGCTTCTCCTCAGAAATGTTAGTCTATGTGCATGATTTAGTGTCATAGAGACAGCACAAGTGCTGCGGGTGTAATAGCTCGGAGTTCATCGCTGGAGCCAGGGGCGCAACAAAGCATACATTTCCAGGGGGGTTAAGTGGTGATGGGAGGGGACACATCAGAAAATAGGCGGGGCAAACTTGGAGTCTCCGCACCCACTGTTCAACCCCTCCATGGTCTGGTATGGGGAACAACTATCAAATAGTGCATTTTAAAGTGCAATATGCAAAGAGGAGATGGAAGTCTTTCTTGAAAGTAGCAGCTTTAATGTTTTACTGCATTTGTTCAAGTACGTTTTTCTGCACAAACACAGTAAAACTTTAATACTGCCAGTTTCAGGAAAGGCTTCCCTCACCTCTCTGCCTAACAAAAGGCAAGTGCGCACATCCAGCGGTGCACCTAGGATAACATTTAGGCGGCAGCTTACCCTTCAAATGTTGGGAGAGGTGCTAACTTCAGAGACGGTGGTGGAGTGGCAAACTTACTTGTGTAGGGCCATCTACATTTACACAAGTAAATAGCGATCACCCAGCATGAGAAGCACAGGGGCCTCATACTGGCTTATGGCTATTTTTTCAGAAACAAAAGGAGGGCTGGGCAGTCTAGCCTTCATCCTGTTTCAGAGTACAGAGCCATCAGGCAGCCCGCACTGCATGATTACACCTGCTGCTTGCAGGTGTCGGCACTTTGGTTTAAAAAAAGAAAAGGCAATGCCTTTTCATTTTCTAATCCGAAGTGCTGACACCTGCAGGCAGCTTATGTAACTGTACAGTCGCTACACAGGCTGCCTCAGGTATCAGCGTGGCTGGACCTACTCGGAGGTGGACCCCGGCAGGTCCCTGTTCGAGAGCCCTTTCTGGAGACTGCCGGGGCTGCTAGCCCCGGCCCACTAAAAGGACTGCCAAACCCATTGAAGAACATCACTCAAGACTCAGGTGCTTCTGACCTGCATCCACCCGTCAGCACTGTCACTCCTGATGCATGTCACAATGCCTTTAAATTCCATACAAAGCTTACATTATATTGTTAAACCACACCTTCTTCGAATAAAAACGGTTTACAAGTGAGGAGACAAGTTCAAGTAGAGTCAGCGCTGCATCCTGTGCCAAGAAAGTTGCATATTCATGTTAAAAGTGCTGTATTCAGAACAGTGGTGGAAGTGGAAAAAAGGAACTAGTGGTACCCTGCATCAAAAAAAGGAAGGTGTGAGATGGTGGGAGATGGGGGAGGGTAGAACTGTGCTGGATGGGCTTTGACCTTTGGTTTGCCATCTACAATGTCTCTTGTTGCTTTGTGGCTAGACTTGACATTGACTACAATAATAAACAAGCACTGGAAAAGCCGACAGTTTGGGATTTTGTGCAAGTATGGGATAGACACTATATACAATGGTATTACATTGTGATAAAATGGCAACAGCTGAAACATTGAGTGATTACCTAGGCATATGATGGCATTAACTGGCAAATGGCTTGCTAATTCCGCAACCCAAAACTGTTGGCTTTGTGATTGCTTGTTTTTAAAAGGAGTTCAGTGCATGGAACAGATCTAAATCAAGTGGCTAAATGCACACTTGTTTGAGGATTTTTTTTTTATTACAGCAGAAGCCATTTACAACTGTAATTCAGCCATCAACTTTCAGCAGACAACTTAGAAATAACCTTGGAAGGCTAATGGTTGATGTTAATGCTTGATAAAGCTAGCTCAAAGAGATCCCATGAGTATGTGCTTTGAGAGGGGCCATAGGAATTAGAGTGGCCATGGGCCGTCAGTGGGCTGGTAAATAACAAAACACCCTCAAGCTGTGCGTGCCTCCTCACAAGTCATCTCCCTCCTAATTGTACTCCAGTTCAATAGTTTCGGCTTACATCCCAAATTGAAAATAGAATGAAGTAAAACTAAGGTAAAAGCAAACACCTCTTGTCAGTTGCCCCTCTGGTCATTGGCTGCTCTGGTGAACTATCCTCTGGTCCTTGGCTCACTTGCGAGTGGGACCTTTGGTCCACCCCTCCATTGGTCTTTGGCCTTCTGTTGAGTCGGTGACAAAACCAAGAAGCAAACGCTTCAATTTTCTGTCAATCACACAAACAAGTACTTTACATAACCACAGCTCCATCAGCTGACAAAACATCTAAAACTTCACCGTACAGAACCATATCTTTTAAAATCTGCAGACACCAATGTTGTAACAAAGCAATCTTGGCCTGATCCCTCTGCTATTGCATTAGCCCCCAACCCTATTTCTTGTAGATCCTGGAGCTCCTAAAAAGTGCGAAAATGGCAGATGTGTGCAATGAAAGACTCAATATCATAGCATAACAGATTTAGCAGTGTGTGGGGCAGTACTCGAGACGGCCCAAGCAACTTCAGTTGCTGGGGGCAACAGGGGAGAAAATATAACATTGGTTCAACAACAGTTAGTCCGCTATACTAGAATCTCTGGTGCACTGACTGGCTGGTGTGACTATGTCTGCTTATCAAATCAAGTGGTACGAGACTGGGGGAGGGCCAGTGCAGTAATAATGCAATTCTATGTGACAGTATTGGAGCCACTAGCAGAGGAGCACCAAGGTACACAATCTGTCCCTACACTTATTAAAACTGTCCTATTGTAAGGCTGTAAGCGTAATCATGTATAATCTCTCCAATTTTTGCAGTTGCAGTCAGGGTGAGATTACATTATTTGCCCAGGATCACACACTTACGCTAAATGGCAAAGCAGGGATTTTAACCCACTCTTCAATGTAGGCACGGCCAGTGCCTTAAGTGGCACTACAAATCGAGCCGGGGCCCATCGAGGGGGCGTGGCCTAACAGCGGGGGTCCTGCTGGCCCGTGAGGCCACGCCCCCTTGACAAGCCCTGGCTCAATGGGCTACTGGCACCCCTGCCAGGCAGCCTTTTGTAGAGATCAGCACCCTCTCCCCATGGGGGAGAGGGTGCTGATCTCTGCATTTGTTTTCTATAGGCTTGCCTGACGGGACAGCGCCTCGCCTCTTCAGCCTTAATGGTGGCGCTGCCCTTCGCCAGCTGGGGAGGGGCAGCGTCACCATTAAGGTTGAAAGGGTGAGGCCGCTGGAAGCAGAGGCCTTTTTCCTAAATACTGAAACTCCCGCGAATCCGCGGGAGCTTCAGTATTTAGAAAGCAAGGCCTCTGCTTCCAGCGGCCTCACGTTTTCTCTATAATGGTGGCGCCGGCCCACAGGCATCCCTTGATTAAAGGGATACCTCGCAGGTGCGGCGCCACCATTATGGCTGAAAGGGATTTTTTTCTGAAGCCTGAAGCTCTCGCACACGAGCGAGAGCTTCAGGCTGTAGAAAAAAAAGCCTTTTCGTGTAGTGGCTGGGGTTGCAAGGGGAGATTAGTGGGCCCCGGCAGGGCCCCGCCTCAAAACGAAATTTCGGAGCCTGCCGGGGCTCAGCCCCGGCAGGCCCCGGCCCACTTAAAGCCCTGGGCACGGCCACCTTCTTCGACGCTTTACTTGGGACACATATTTAAGTATTGGGTGTCAAGGCCTACAATAATACTGTCCTATAGTATAGAGTTTACTTGCAAAATACACAAATTGCATAGTAAATCATGACATCATGTAAATCCTTGTGGCAGCATATTGAGCCAAAATTATATCAGTGTACCTTTATTTTCCACGTCCTGAATGGAAAATACCATAAACTCCTTACAAATGGGCACTTTGAAACAATTAAGTGCCTTACAAATGCACAATGAATAAATAAATCAAACTATGAGATGCAAAAGGCAAAATATCTATTTACCCACTTTACTTTGAGCGCTTTAAGATACACATTAAAACAGATTGGCCCTCATTACGACCCTGGCGGAGAACCATGGTGCAATTTGCACCATGGTCCATGGCGCTAAGCTGCCAATTCCGCCATGGTGGTTGGCGGACTTACCGCCCCATCCCGACCTTGGCGGGGCGGTAAATCCCCAATCCCCATTTTGCCCTTCCCCATTCCCATTCTTGCCCCATAGGGCATAATGGGAGTGGGGAAGGCGTTAATTACGCCACCGTAAATTACGGTGGCGTAATTAACAACAAGTCCCGTAGCGCCATGGATTTTTCCGCCTGCAAAAAGCAGGCGTAAAAATCACCACGGCGCTACGGAAACTCGTAGTCAGGCGGAAAGGTACGCCATGCTTTACGCCGGCGTAAATCCCCTTCCGCAAGGGTCGTAATGAGGGCCATTGTGTAATAAACCCACCTAGATTTGGAGATTCATCACAAACCGTCAGCAAGCTGTTATGTATGGTTTCATTCAACTAAGGACATCAAAGCAAACCTTACTTTTTAGCATACCAAGCTATGTTATAATGAACACATATTTCAAAGGGTGCTTTATTGTGTTGCTCACTGTAACTGTCACAGGTTTGCAAGGTGACTGGTGCCCTTTTAGTTGGAAATTCACCATCATGAATAAGGCAGGCTATGGGTGTTGTAGAGTTAATTACGGCAGGGACGCAGCATGTGTGTCTCAGTGGTGCTGTGACGCCGAACCCTTTGAACTGTTAAAGGCTTAGCATGCAAGTCCGCCCCTCAGTTCACATTTGGGAGTCTGGAGCCCTATTAGCTCAGTGACGTTCAGTGACGTTGCGCTCACGCCACCGACAGAGGCCGACGGCAAAAGCGGCTGCGTGCCCACATGGAATCCTGGCGGAAATGCATGGCCCACAGTCAAAATAAAAGAAGAAAAAAGCATATGGTTTTAAGGCTCAGAAGCTACTGATGTATCTTCTACAAATAGTGTCTTCCACTTTCTTTTCCACATAAAAGTATGGCTTTGAAAAGACAACGCAGCAGAAGTCGGGAAGGAGAGGAAGGAGATTGTAAATTGGTCGCCTGTGCCTTGCAAAATATTGTAATCTGATGCTTTGCGGTGTTATGTTTAGCATTGGCCAGAAGAGGGCAGTGGCTGATCAAATTTATTTCGGCTCATTTAGGAATGACAATCGGTGTGCAATAATATAAACTACCCACATATAATATTTTATATTGAACACTTAGGGGCCTTATTCACAGACGCGTTTTATAATGGCAAAACCCCATTGGAAAACGCTCTGTGAATAAGGGCCCTTCATTGCAAAACGTTTGCTTGATCACTAATATATGAAGCACACGTTATTCAGGTCCCTCAAATGTATACTCATATCTAATTATTTTAGGTATTGTTTAGCAGCACTACACCCTCAGAGATTTCACATCATAGTAATGGTATATAAGGCACTATACAAAGGCACAATAAAATACCTACTAAAACTACATTACCATCTTAACATTTTACAAAAAGCAGCCTTATCGTTTAGTTTTTCCCTCCAGTCGCCCGACCTTGCGTTGTCGGTCTTACAATCGAACAGAATAATATGCTTTTTTACCTCTGAAAGTCCGACACGCATTTAAAATCAAAGCGCAAACAACCCGTTCTCCGTTTGTGTGATAAGGATGCCTCTTTTTGACATTTAGACTCTAGTGTCCTGTGCTGATCTGGGCTGGCCAGGACCAGGAGAAAAGAAGACCGCAGAGCCAGGAGACGTATGCACCTTTCCTAGATTGTGCCGCGGGAGAATGCATCCCAGGCGCGAGAAAACCCCTCTGTGCACGTATGCGTCAGAGGAGCTGATAAGCTGCTCTGCGTGAGCGTGACAAGACACGCTCGAGGCGAGGGACACACTCGGCCACCCCCGTTAACCCTGCGGTGTCCGGAACACGACATGCACGGCGAGTCGGTGGGGCAGGGCCTGTACACGAGTAAGCTTGGTATTTTGCAGAGACGTTCCCCACATGACAACCTTTTAGATTGGAAGTTTTTTTAACAGTTAAGTTCCATATCCATGCGCAGAGAGGGCTTGTGTGTGACATTCCAATACCCTGTGGTGTATACCTTAAAAAAAACATTATTTATCAAACAGAGAGTGGGATTTTGCCATTCAACAATGGTGAGACTGTGCACTGGAGTGGCTCCCATACATATCACTACCCATCTATGCTTTAAGGGTAACCAGAGGATAATATCTGTAGTTGCCATTCATTATTTTATGTGCTATCTTGCACACATCAAACAGATCATTCCCTCTCCTTTCCAGCATGGCTAATTATGTTGTTTCAGATGTCCTGTGGATTCTCTAGGGGATGGACTGGAAGGAGGAGGGTGTCCCGTTGATTGTAGCATATACATGCTTGGGAGCATCCATCCTTGAACAGCTGGAGATCGATTGTCTGTGCATTCTTCTGCAATCTCCATTCCTGCAATGATTATCGGATTGGTGCTTTGTTGAGAGCTGGAAGAACAGCTCTTTCTTTTTGGCTTTGGCTCATGTTGGTGGCACAGCCACCAAAATATCGCCAACACCATTGCTACAGAGAAGAGAGAGAGAGTAAAGGGGTGCCAGAAACCGGACTTTATGCTTGGTCTGACAACTGGAAAAGCAGTGGCATAATCAGCTAACTCACTAAATGTTATTTCTTGTTCCATTATGCCGATGCAATCCAATAGTGGCTTGTTTAACTAAATTGTTCCCTACCAGGAGTTCTGTACCATGTCATGTGACTGTCACTTTCACAGCTGGATAGAGCACTTCCTGTAGAGAGGTTTTCACTGATAACCTCTTCTCTGTCCCCTCTCCAGATCTATGGACCCTCCATCTCATCTCCACTCTCTCCTTCCCCATCCTCTACCATTAATGGTGGCACCAAGTAGGAAGTCTTCTTAGCCAGCTTCTCGTCCTCATGTTGCTTCGTTAATGTTTATCACACAGGCACTATCCTAGTTCCGGGTCCACAACCCAACCTCCTTCTCTTTGACCAGATCCTGCCTTCTCTCATTAACTACCTTTCTTCTCCTGCATTTCCCCCTTCTACTATCTCTCTCCCTCCCTCCTCTGACTGGTGTACCCAGCCCCTGTACACCACCTCAGAAAATCTTCAAAGGCACTCCACCTGGTGACTATTAACGCCCGCTCAGCCAACAAACACTCCACCGACATCTGCCTCCTTCTTGACGATGTGGACTTTGACATTCTCCCTCTTACCGAGACATGGTTCAATGCCAGCTCAGTCACTGCTTTTCAGCCCCTCCACCCTAACGGTTTCAAGATCATCTCCAAGCCTCGACCACAGCGCACTGGTGGTGGGGTTGACCTAATCTTGTCTGAGTGGGTTCCTTCTTCCATCTTACCCACCCAGCTCTAATCTTCCTTTGAGAGCATGTTTTACAAATTGGTATCTCTCCCATCTCCACCCTGACCATTGCTACAATTCACCGGCCTCCAGGCAGCAACACACTGTTTTTCTCTGAATCCACCTCCAACCTTCTCCTCCTGGGTGATTTCAACATCCAACCTCACTCCCCTGGCTCTACATCTATCCTCTTAACTGACCACTGCACCTTGCTTTCCCTCTCCATTCTCCCTTCTGGGCCAACTCACTCAGCTAGACACACTCTGGATGCGCTCATACACTCTGACCTCTCTCTTCCCCCCCACTAGTCACCTCTCTTTCCTGGTCAGACCATTCTCTCCTCCCACCTGTGTCCCTTTGGCCCTCTGACCGCCCCCCCACAAAAGCCCCACCAACATCGTTCGCTAACATCCGCCCGATGATACGAGTTTGAGCTGCTGCCTTCACTTCCACCTTCATCCCCCCTCACCCTCCTACTTCTGACTCTGCCCTCAGCAACCTCCACCTTTCCATCACACATACTCTTGAGATTCTTGCCCCAGTCATGAGGATCCACCTGAAACCTGCCTATAAGCGTAACACCTGGTACGACTCATAACTTGCTGCCCTGAAACGAAGGTGCAGGGTGGCAGAACGGAAGTGGCAAACGTCAGACTCATCGTATGACAAGCTGGCCTGCTCCAAAGGCAATACAGACGCTCCATCCGTGCCAAGAAAAGAGCCCACATACAGGCACAGGTTTCCGGCACATCCAACAACACCGCTGAACTTTTCATGATCTACAGGGAACTTGCCAACCCTTCCGCAGTCTCCCTTGCCCTTTTTCTTCCCAGCCGCTCTGCAACACAGTGGCCAACCTTGCTACACACTCTCACATCCCATCAAACACCCCCTTACCTCCATTGTCCCCCCACCCTTCTCGTTCCTCCTTCTCCTCCTTCTCCCCTGTCACGCCTGGAGAAGTTACCAGAGTTGGCCGCTCCATGAAGTCTCTTCTAAACAGGTTTCCCCTTGCTCATCCAGGGCTATCAAGGATAACATTGGCTGTATTACCCCTGCACTTGCTGATTCCTGCAATCACTCTGGACACTGGATCTTTCCCCTCCTCCCCTAAGCACTCCCTTGTGTGCCCACTCCTTGAAAAACCTTCAACTGACCCTACGTGCCAAGCCAACGACAGCCCTATTTCCATCATCCCCTGATGGGGCAGCTGCTGGAAAAGATGGCATTGTGCCAACTCAACTCACACACTGAACCTGGTGGTCTTCACAACCATCAATCTGGAATCTGAGCACCCAGAAGCATGGAAACCGCTCTTCTGAACACCTGTGAAGAACTGCTCGCATCTTTGGACTTCAACTCCCCAGCTGTCCTTATCCTTCTCGATCTCTCCTCTGCCTTTGACGCAGTCAACCGTTTGATCCTCATACAAAGGCTCCACAGTACCCTTGGTATGACAGAACGGGCACTGAACTGGCTGACATCCTTCCTTACTGACCGCTCTTCCCCAAGTCATCCTGGGCACCTTCTTCTTTCCTACTTCCTTCCCCACCTGTTGTGTCCCCCAAGTTATTAACCTCTCCCCTTGGCTCTTTAACATCTACCTTGCTATACTTGCATGCCTCATATCCTCTTTTTCCTCCTCCCTCTTCCAGTGTTATGCAGATGACACACAGCTCTTTTTCAAACTTCCTGCTGATCCTCTTGTACCCTCCATCATCCCTGACTGCCTATCTGCCATCCAGTCCTGGTGCACCACCAACAATCTCTGCCACAATGCCTGTAAAACTGAGATCCTTCCCATCGGGATCCCCGCTTCCTCCTTCTTCCCTTCACTCTCGCCTTACTCCTTGGGCTCTCCCCCTGCTCCTTCTTCGGAAGCCAAAAACATTGGAGTCCTTTTCGTCTCCTCTCTCATCTTACTCCCTCACACCCAGGACATTGCCAAGAAGTCCCACTTTCAGCTCTTCCTTCTCAAAGGAATTCTTCCTTTTCTTAGGCTCAATGCTACCCGAGCTCTGGTTCTCTCTAGGCTTGACTATTGTAATAGCCTCCTCCTGCATCTACCTTCTTCCACTCAGCGACCCCTCCAGCTAATTCAGAATAGGACTGCAAGACTTATCCTTGGCCTTGAGCCCAGGGACCGCATCTTTCCTGCCCTAAAATGTCTTCACTGGGACCCAGTTGCTGCACGGATTAAATTCAAAACCCTCTGCATCATCCACAAGGCTGTCTGGGCCCGGGGACCACACTATCACAACTTTATCTTACTAAATACTCTCCCTCTGCACCACTAAGTTCCTCTGGCACCAACTCTTTGTGTCTAAAGCGTTTTGCTAAACAGACGGTAGGTGGTCGTTCGCTTTTCAGAGCTGGATGCTCACATGGAACAGCCTCCCCCTCCCTCTGCGCCTCGAGCAGGACTTTGTTAAATTTCCAGAAGCTCCTTAAGACTTTCCTCTGTACCTCTCCCCTCCCCTCCACTCTACTCTACTCTGCTAATAACACAGTTGCTGTGATTGGTTTCCTGGACCTATATGCATTCTTGGGGCCCCTGACCTCCCACACCCAATCGGCCCATCTCCGGTCTACCCTCAGCACTTGAATTGGCACACCCTCCTCCCCGTAGGTTCGCATTTACATCTAACGTGCCACTGGCCATGTAGCTCTCAAGAATCATACCACTTCATCTGTGGCTCACCCATGAGCTCAGACACCCCATCACTTACCCCCTCTGCCCTCTTCCTTGCTGCACTTGCACGTTCTGAATACTCACAGGGCATAGTAGGTTCGTCCTTTTTCCTTTTACCTCCCCCTGCTCTTAAATATTGTGTTTTGCAATGTGTTTTATTCCCTTGTACCCTTCCTTCCGCCTGTGGACGCTTTGAAACAGTATTTTACTTACTATATAAGCGCCTAGCAAGCAAACAATAAAATAAAAAAATGGGTAGAGATCTTTCTATTAGAATCCTGGAGGAATTGGGCTTCATTTAGGCTACTTTCCTGGCCACTTTGGGCGACATCTAGGTTTCCCTTTCTGGATACGGTTACCATCGTTTTTGGGGGAGTGCAGTACCACTGACAACATACAGATGTCCTCATAAGAAATCTGAGATTTCTTCATTTCCTATGAGGATATATGAATGCTGTCAGTGTGTGACGTATCAACTTCTGGTTATCAGCAGTGGTCCAGGGATGAATATTGGTTTCTAAACCATCAATCAGCTTCACACCTCTAGTACACCAGAATGGATATTAACAGATTGAAAACACACACAAATTATAAACCTTCTTGGCAATTTTGGTAATGTGGATGGAACAGCAGGCTTATCTCAGAAAGGTTGTGGATCGTTGGTTAGTTGCAACAAAGCAAAAATACAATTATTACCCAATGATAAAAGGGACTGTCCAGTCAAGGTTGTATAACAATATCTACTTTATTATTATCACAACAGATAGTTCTAGCACAGTATGAAATACACTCCAGCTTGTAAAGGAATGCAGGTTGACAGTTTCAAAGAAGGAAAAAGGATGCACTCTGGATACTGACAGGGGGGGTAGTCGGTATAGTAACTAATCACAACATTTCAAGGATACTTGGTTTCAGCACAAAGGGAGCAATGGGCCATAAAATGTCACAAAGGGCCTTCCGAGAAGGAGGACAGAACCACATTGTAACTTGTGCTTGTTGTTCTTGGTGCTCGACAGGGTCGAGTCGGTTTCTGGGCGCTTTGCAGCTTGTGCAACAGGGTTCAAGACAGGCGAAAGCTGCAGGGATCAGGCGGCAGGCAGTTCGGCGAGAGAAGCTGGACGGACGCCTGCTGGCTGGCCGGCATGATGGCTCATAGTCGGGAAATGTATGCCTCAGTGCTGGTTGGTGGTTCTGAAGCACTGGTCGAGGTGTTTCCAATGGATTTAAGGACTTCAGCTTAACAACAGTCAGTGCGGGAGTCGGTTGCAGCTCAAGGGAGCTGAAGAAAGTTCAAGCATTGAGAAGCTATTAAGAACTAAAACATGTCAGGATATGGTTGTTTGTGAATTTACACTTTGTTTAAATACATAGTGCATTGTAATTGTTATGTGTTTGTTGAAATTTACATGTTAATTGTGATGTAAATTATCCCATTAGGTTGCTGTTATACCCACCATTTGGGTCTAAATCTTGGGTCATATTGTATGTGTTTCAAACAAGTTTTTTAGTAGTGTCATCTGTATTTTGCCAGTGGAAGATCACCTCTCCAAGTTGTAAGGACATCTGCAGGTTGTAGTTCATTGGGTAGGTGCAGTACTACTGACAACATTCAGGTGTCCTTGTAAGAAATCACATTGAGATTGAAACTGCAATATAGGACAAATATGACCAAAGGCTGCAATATACATATGTTCCCCTCCTCTCCCTTCTGCTGTACCTCCTCCTCCCTTCCGCTGTTCCTCCTTCCCCTTGTGCTGTCCATTCTTCTTCCCTTGTGCTGTCCCTCCTTCCCCCCTGTGCTGTCCCTCCTCACCAATTTCTTCTCTCTTGCACTGTTGCGCCTCCCCCTTGTGCTGCCACTCCTCCCCGTGCACTGACATTCCCTTCCCTTGTGCTGTCCCTCTACAATTCTGCTGCCCTCCTCTCCCTTCTGCTGTCCCTCTTCCTCTCTTCCGTGGTCCCTCCTTTCCCTTGTGCTGCCCATTCTTCCCTTGTGCTGGCCCTCCTTCTCCCTTGTGCTGTCCATTCTTCTTCCCTTGTGCTGTTCCTCCTTCCCCATGTGCTGACATTCCTTTCCCCTTGCGCTGTCTCTTCTCCTTCCATTAAGCTTTCCCTCCTCCCTCTGTTGTGCTGTTCCTACTCCCTCCCTTGTGCTGTCCCTTCTCACCCCCTTGTGCTGGCCCTCCTCCCCCTTGGACCTGTCCCTCCTTGTGCTTTCTCAACTCCTACTTGCGGTTTCCCTTCTCTCACTTGCACTTTGCCTCCTCCACCTTGCGCTGTACCCTTCCCTCTCTGCTGTCTCTCCACCCCTTCTGCTGTCCCTCCTCCCTCTTGTTCCATCCCTTCGTCTCCCCTTGCTCTGTCCCTCCTTCCCTCTTGCACTGTCCCCCTCGTCACCTTCCTCCCCCCTTGTGCTGTCACTCCTTACCCATTGCACTGTCACCCCTTCCCCCTTGCGCTGTTGCTCTTTTCCACTCTAGCGCTGTTGCTCCACCAACCTTTGTGTTGTCAATCAGCTCACCTTGTGCTGTTGCTCCGCCCCTTTAACCTGTCACTTCTTCGCCCCATTTGCACCGTCACTCCTTCCTTAAAATGTTGAACAATGCGCCTATGTACGGTTGGTGGCCTAACTTTCATCTATTGCATTTTTGTATTCTCCTGTGTGTTGCCATTTATTTCTTAACAGTACCCGGCGAGGGGAAGTGGCGCTCTCTCAGCCAATCAGGAGGCTCAGAACAGGGGCTTTACCATATGGTAAAACCCCTGCTCCGATCCTCCTCAGAGCTGGAGACACCATCTTCCCCTGCCGGCTCTGAGATAAGTGCGCCCCCATGTCCCCATCCCCCTTAGCCCTCTTTTCCACATATTGTGATCCCCTCACCTGCACCCACTTACCTGGTGCTCCCTTGTCCCTTGCTGGCACTGGGAACACTAGTGTTCCTGGCGCTTCCCCGACTCAGCTGTGGCTGCCATGGAAACCGAGAAGGGACTACATGTAGTTTGCTTCTTTCTGATCCACGGTGGCCATCTTGTTTCACCATTTCTCAAGTAAAAAAAAACAAACTATTATATGATATGATATGATACCACAATTGCAAGGGGTGCCAAGAGGCAGTGCGAGTATGCAGCTGGACAGGCAGAGACCTGGTCCCGAGTTCAGAGGGTTGCCAGGAGACCAGTGTGTTTGAGAGACAGGGGATCTGCAGGGGAGAGGAAGAGTAAAAGCAGAAGCAAAGAGGAAGGTCTTGAGGTGCTTCCAGAGATGGTTCTGCTCAAGTTTCAGAGACGCAGGGAGGCTGTTCCAGAGGGAGGCACCAGCCAAAGAAAGCCCCAACTCATTGCTTGGAGAAACAACTGACCCTCAAGGAGTTGGAGGTAGAGGAGCGAGTAGAAAGATATTTCTGTAGAGAGAGTATGTGGTATTGCAACTCCAGGCCCGGGAAAGCCTTGTGGATGATGCAGAGGGTCTTGAACTTGATCCTTGCCACCACTGGGAGCCAATGAAGAGATTTCAGTGCTGGAGAGATACAATCCCAAGGACAAGTCTCAAAGTCCGGTTATGGATGAGTTATAGATGACGGAGAGTAGAGGCAGGTAGATTTAGAAAGAGGCTTTTTGCAGTAGTCCAGCATAGAGGGAACCAGAGTCCTGGAGACAGTGAGCTTCTGGGGGAAATTGAGGAAAGGAAGAATACCTCTGATGAGGCGCAGCTGGTAGTTTGACTTCTCTCCTTAGAGATGTGAGGAGAGAAGGAGTGTGTGGAGTCGAAGATGACCTCGAGGTTCTTAGCCTCTCAGGTAGGAGCAGAAAGAGGGCCGGAGTGGATGGCTAGAGAGTGAGAGGAAAGGAAGGTGCTGCAGATCCAATGAGGAGGATCTCCATCTTACTGCCATTAGGGCAGAGATCATCGTCAGCACACCACTTCTGGATTGCACTGAAAGTTGGGTCAGAGAGCAGCTATGCAGTGGGTGAGAGGTGCCAGTTATTGGTTGAATAGCCAAGGAGAAAGATTAGACCCCTGGGGAGCACCACAGGTAGAGAGAGATATAGAGGAGAAGGAGGACCCAAGTTGGACCTGGGAGGGTCAGTCAGAGAGAAAAGATGTCAGCCAGGCCAGGGCCTGATCAGTGATACCCAGTTTATCACGGAGCCGGTTGAGCAGGATGGCATGGTTGACATTATCAAAAGCAGAAGAGAGATTGAGGAGAATGAGGACAGACGGATGGTTAGTGTCAAGGTTTGAGAGAAGGCCTGCACAGATGTTCAGGAGAGTAGTTTCCATGCTTCTGGCCGCTCTGATGCCAGAGTGATGGTCATGAAGACAACCAACAGATTCAGTGTGAAGGTTAAACTGGGAGATGGCCAGCTTTTCCAAGAGTTTGCCCAGAAAAGTAATAGAGATCGGGCGATAGTTAGCGATTCGGCTGAATATTTCTTAAGAAGAGGGTGTACAAGGGAGTGCTTCAGGAGGGAAGGGGGTGCGAGGGTAGGATCCAGTGGTGAAAGAGTGGTTGGAGAAGTAGGCCAAGGCTGGAGCGAGGGTGTCAATATGGTCCTTGATGGTTTGGGATGAACAGAGAAGAACTTGTTTCAACGAGACTTTCATAGATCGAACTTGTTTAGAAGCTTCTTCAGGGGTGAACAAAGGAAAGGAAGAGAATGGAGGAGAGGCGGCCATAGGAAGGCCAGAGGTAGAGGAGAAAGTAGAGGAAGAAGGAGGAGAGGAAGAGAGGGAGGACAGGATGTCCTGGGTTTTAGAGATTAAATGTGGAGTCAAGATTGTGCAGAGGGCCTGGGAGGGAACAGGAGAGGTAGAGACTGTAGCAGGATTGGCCAGCTCCTTGCAGATTTTAAAGAGATCGGCCAAGTTGTTAGATGTTGCAGAGATGTGGGCTTGGATGCGAGTTCTCTTCGTAGTCTGAACAGAGAGTCAGTACTGCCTTTGGAGCAGGCAGCAGGCCAGTTTGTCAAGAGTGTGCACATTATGCCTGCCATTTTCTCTTAGCCACCCTAAACTTGCGTTTAAAGGTCATGAGGTCTGAGCTGTACCATGAAATGCACTTGGCTTTGGGCTTCAAGTGGATCCTCATGACAGGGGCAAGTACATCAAGAATGTCAACGAAAGCAGAATGGAGGTTGGAAAGGGCTGTGTCAAGATGCAAGTCAGCCAGAGGTACAGGAGGAGGAGAGAAAGTGATGGCAAAAGCCTCAACTGACACATGCTTCATGGGTCGGATGACCGAGAAGGTGGGTGGCAGTGCTGGAGTTGGCTCGGCATGA
The DNA here is from genome assembly GCF_040938575.1 of Ambystoma mexicanum. Classification (NCBI taxonomy): domain Eukaryota; kingdom Metazoa; phylum Chordata; class Amphibia; order Caudata; family Ambystomatidae; genus Ambystoma; species Ambystoma mexicanum. The sequence continues at coordinate 1,338,939,729 of NC_090937.1, forward strand.
GGAGTAGAGAGAGTGAGAGGAGAGAAGAATGTGGTCCCTCCGAGAGACAGGAGTGTTGAGAGGGTTAGAGAGGGGGGGGTCTGAGTAGATCAGAACATCCATGGTATGACCTACAGAGTGAGGCGGGACAGAGGGAAGAATAAAGAGAAAGAGAATTGCAGAGGTTGTGAAAGAGTCCAGAGGAAGGACAGGAAGCATCCAGGTGGATGTTAAGATCTCTGAGGAGGAGGAGTTGAGTGGTAGAGGCAAGGAGGGAGGAGGAGAGGTCCGCCCACTCAGAGAGGAAGGTTACATGTCCAGGCGGCCGGTAGATGGTAGCCACAGTAAGAGAGCGGCCAGGAGAGAGAGAGAGAGAGCCTGCAGACCAGTTATTCAAAAGAGGAGTAGACCTGCATAGAAATAATAGAGGCAGGTATCCACTACGGGAAGATCAGGGCTACACCCCCATCAGGACAGTTGGATCTGGGCACAAGGAGGATCTTGTAGCTATCAGGGAGAAGAGTGTCAAAGCTTGTGACAAATCTGGCCATGAACCACGTCTCAGTCAGACTGAGAACATCAAGGTCAAGTTCTTCCAGGAGACGGCAGATGTCAGAGGAATGTTTACAGCTGAGTGAGAGTTGAGAGTGGCAATGTGGATAAGGTTGCCACCCTTGAAAGACATCCATGCAGGGGTACCGGTCAGAGGTACGCCCTGCGGAATTGCAGAAGGAGCCTGAGGGTGGACAGAGAAGGAAGGAGGAGAGGGAAAGGTAGCCAAGGAGGATGATGAAGGCACCAGAAAGGTGGCAGTGTAGAGAGGCAACGGGGCAGTCGGAGTAGAAGTAGAGGAAGCCAAAGAGGTGGCACAGGGTGGAGGCAGAGGAGCCAGAGAAGTGGAGGAAGGAACATCAGGAAAAGAATGGAAATTGGCGAGACGCAGGAAGTGTCTATCAAAAAGAAGGAGGTTGGCCTGAGGGCCTTGGACGAAGACGGTGCCATTAGGTAAACATTGATAATGGTCTGAAAGGAGTGGACGAGGGCTAGGAGGGCCTCCCACCGGTTACCACCAATAATGGGAGAGGATGGAAAAAGGAGAGAGCACAGAGACCATATGTGGTGTCCATAGATATGGCAAAGGAACGACCAATAGGATGTCGGTGAGAGTCTGTCTAGAGGAATCACTGGTGTAGGTAGAAGCAATAGGGAGGTCTGGGTTGGAGACCAGGATGTCCCTTTTGAAATTCTTCCTCCCAGACTTAGTAAGAAGGGCAGGATAGTCAATAGAGAAGCAGTTAGAGAAGTTAGGAGATATAGAGAGCACCATAGAGGATGCAGGGGGAAGGGAGAGAGGGAAAAAGGGAGAGGGGGGAGTGAGGGGTGGTAAAACAAAGGGGAGGGGAGGAGACACTAGGAGGAGGTTACAAGAGGAGGGGTGCAAGCAGACGAGAAAAAGCACAAGACAAGAGAAAATTAATTTCAACTCACGATGGGCATGATGAGACAAATAAGACGAGCAGTCATGTAGATGTGAGTAACAAACCAGGTAAAAGAGCATGAAACGACCAAGGGAACTTGAAAGAAAAAAAGAACACATCAGTGGTGGCGGCAGTATGATGATGAGGGAACGACCAGACAGAGCAAGGGCTAAGTAACAGAACAATGACCGAGGGAACCTAAAGAAGGAGAGCAACAAACATACAGAAATAGGCAGTACAAGTATACTGCAGTCATAGATAGACACAAGAACAAAGCAGTCAAGCGATAGGGACATGGAAGAAGAAAAGTAGCAGAGCACAGAGTATTAACAAAGGGGTATGGGAAGGAGCTGGGAATGGGAAAAGGGCAGGGAGGAGGAGGAGGGTAGGGGCCCACAGGGCAAGCAGGGACGCGCGGAGGACGCGTAGGCACGAGCACAGCCATGGATGGAAGGGGCATGGAGCACACGCGATCAAGGACTGTGAGGGAACCGCGCGGGCAGAGGAAGTGCAGGCACAAGAGCAGCAAGAATGGAGGGGTACAGAGCACATGCAAGCACAGAATGCGAGAGAACCACACAGGCAGAGGATGCACAGGTGCAAGCGTAGACAAGGATGGAGGGGGTGCGGAGCACACGTGATTAGGGATTGTGACAGAACCACACGGTCAAGGAATGTGGGATACTAATAGCAATAAACCCCTCTTGGCGGGGGTATTACCATCTGGGTTTATTAAATAATGGTTGATGATGTTATTGTCATTGGTTTAATAATGTGTGAAAATAATAATAATAAAAATAATAATAACAATAATAATAATAATAATAATAATAATAATAGCTTAAATAAACAACTACAAGTGCCAAACTGTTGGCTGTGCTAAGGCTTGCTTATTTTTTAGTAATGATTTCCATTCACTCTAAAAATACTTCCTTAATATGGTATCTAACCATAGTGTGTCTCACCATGCATGGACAACCAGTAGCATTTATCCAGCACCAGCAGCCACATTGCAGTGGAAGGAATTTTCCTCAGCAAAACGTATTAACCCATTACTTCCAGGGGTGATGTGGACAGCCAATAATAGGGCTTGTAATGCGTGCCATACCAGTAACTATAATTGTTCTTTTATAACGCGCTTAATACCACAGACCAGATTCTAAGCCCAAGACTGGGATTTGTACCTGTATTGCTATGCATGGTCTTGCTTTCAAGGCAAACACGTTGTCCCCGACAAAATCCTCCTGGCCCTACTGGTAAGCACTTGCATTCTAAGCTCCTACTATAAGTTGAACATCCCAACACCCGTTACCCTATGTGACGATTCACAGGATCTTGCACTTGTTGTCTGCGCCTCACCTTCAGATCACTAGCAATAGAAATCGAGATGTGACTTAGAAAAGTGCTCATTATTACTAATAGGACCAATGCAAAGAACAATGTTACAGCCAACGTGAATTGCTGCAGCACCGGTTATCACACTGCTTCTGGCAGCTACTGCTCTTCAACAACTTATCATAGCCCCACGGGAATGACCACAGAATCAGTAATGAAATTGACCCATCTGAACCTTCAAATCCATTGCTACCAGCAGGAATTATGCCAGAAGTCATGTTATTACCCAGAAGGAATGGCAACAATTATCACATTACCTCAAGCCGGAATTCCCCAGCATTGGTAACCTCACTTGCACCCAAATGAAACTGTAGTGACAACATTTTTCACATTTACCCGCTAACAGTAATGAGTTGCCACAGCACCAATTATCATTATGCCCTCTAAAATAGTTGCCATAGAGCCTACAATCACATTATCCCAAATACGAACTTGACACCACCAATCATATCACTACCGCATATATTGCCTCAGTATCAATAATTCATTTGGCCACTTTCCCCACACAAACAGGAACCTCCCAGAACACCCATTTCCTTTTCCGATTCAGGATTTACCACATCAGAAATCAAATATCCCCAGTAAAAATCGCCTCTATAATTGCCCCGATCAGTAAATACCGCAGTGTGTGCTAGAACAAGAAATTATTGATGGCAGCCGAAATTATCCTTGTATGTCTCCATTTCATAGACTGATTCAATCAATAACCCCTTGTATATGCCCAACCATCACCTCATCCTCCTCAAGTAATCCCCTTAATACTGCCTCTTCTGCAAACATCAGCCATGTTCACTTCTTCCAATCCTATGACAGAAGAGAGAGTACTGCAGGGAAATAGAAGAGCAAGAACTGAAGGGGAAAAATCATAGTGGCTGTAGTGTCGTACCTAATGACATCGTAGGGTGGGGGGGGTGTCATTATGACGGTGAGCCTGTGAGAAGGGGAAGCAATGGAGGGAAGGAGGAAAAAGTACAGAGAGGAGAAAGGAGGAATAAAGATGTGTGGACGGGAGCTCCATGTCGTGTACTCTTTGAAGGAAGTGGGGGTGCTGTGAGGTAGTTGGAGCTGGAGTCCGGGGAAGCCCTTCGGACTCCCCACACAACACTGGTGACGCTGTGGTTCACCCGCGTGTACAGCCGTGAAGCAGTGTCACAGCGTGCTGGCACCCTGGAGGGCTGCTGTGCCGAGGAGGTCACAGATAAGTACAGCACAGCTACAACTCCAATGACAGCTGCGCCCTATCTCATGAAAGCAGCGGGTCATTACAAAGAAGGCACACAGAGAGAAGAGAAGTTACCGGAAGAAAGGAATACACCACAATGGCGGATGGCGGGATCTGAAGGACCTCGCCACTCTCGAAGAGCGCAATGCCACATAAGATACCTCGTCAACTAGTCACCCTCTGACAGTGGGTCAGTCTGTCTGCAGAAGAATGCAAGGGTTACTTTATGTGCTAGGAAACCAACATGCGAAAGACCAAAACTTAACCCTACAGCTACAAGTAAATGACGAAATACTGGTAGACATGGGGGCCATAGTCAATGTAATTAGTGAGGAAATCTATAGGAACATACCGAAGCTCCACGTCAATGTCAGTTCGAAGTGGATATTTATCCCTACGATCCAAAACACCTCTTGCATGAAAGGAATACTTTGAAGCCACCTGCCAATCCAAGACAGTCCAGAATACTACCTATTCATTTGCTGGAGGCGGCTGCAGAAAGCGGGTGCATCCTGAGCTTCAAGGCAGCTTTAGGCATGGGACTCATACACATGCTATATCGCTTGATGGATCATAAGTATGTAGATAAAGCGGAGCAGATGGAACAGTTGTTCCGGTCATTGTTCAAAGGGCTCAGAAACAAAAAACAGAAGCACATGGATCCAACTGTTCAGCCAGTGGCTCAACACTGTCGGGAATACCAATAAATATGCAGCACCAAGTGGAAGACGAGCTACACAGGCTACTGGAGCATGACATTGTAGAGCCCGCAATGGTACCTACACCATGGGTATCGCCCATTGTACATGTGCTGAAGAAAGGGTCTGACACCATCAGGCTTTGCGTGGACACGAGAAGACCAAATGAGGCCCTCCTGAGGGAACAACATCAGGCCCCACGTATTACGGACATGATACACCTACTCAACAGGGTCCAAGTCTTTTCAAAACTAGATCTCAATAAGGGATTTCATCAGAAGGAGCTGAGCCCAGCATCGCAAAACAGCACCACGCTCACGACTCACCTGGGCCTATACAGATACAAAAGGCTCCATTTTGGGGTATCGTCAGCAGCAGAAATATTTCAGACCAAGATTCACAATGTAATAAAGCACACCCCGCACTGACTAACCGACAGCGATTACATCCTGGTCTTGGCAAAGACACAGAACATTCAAGAGTGTGCATGGTGCGGGAGGAAGCTCATCTTATGCTCAATAAGGACAAATGTGAGTTTCGTAAAGGCACGCTCAGGTTTTTTTTTTGGACACATCTTCTTGGCACAAGGAATGACCCCAGGCTCGGAAAAAGTTGAGGCTCTCAACAACACCCCCGGACCTCAAGAGCCTAAGAGCTGTGATAATTAATAGGACTCACCAGCTATTGCACCATATACATCAACGACTTTGCAATGGTAAGTGAGCTCGAGAGCCTTAACGAAGCAGCAGGTCTCATTCCAATAGTCCAAGGACTATAAGGACTCATTTGAGCTGATCAGGAGGAGATTTTTATCAGCAGAAAACATGGCCTACTATGATGCAGACAGAGATACGGAACTGATGGAAGACGCAGACCAGCGGGGTTGGGTGCCGTTCTGGTTAAAGTCGATGTTGATGCGTACCAAAAGAGACAAATAATAATGTCAGATGCAAGCAGACGTCTCTATAAAAAAATGCGAATTCAAAAGCAGAGAAGGAAGGGTTAGCGGTAGTGTGGGAGTGCAAACACTTCCATCTTTTCCTGTAGGAAAAACCGTTCACCATCATTACGGATCATTCTGCCCTGCTGTTAATTTATGGAAACCCTCAGGTGAGGCTGCCACACAGGCTTGTGAGGGGAGGTCTAAGGCTGCAGGAATCTGCATTCAATATCATCCACTGCCCTAGAAAAGGCGAGAATCCCACAAGCATCCTCTCCAGACACCCTGTGGTAGCTGTGAAATCGGAACCATCCAAAGCAGATCGGTACACTGATTGCGTGGTGCATCAAGCAATGCCAAATGTAGTGGACAGTCTACAGATTCTACAAGAGTCTGAATATGAACAGGCGTTCCAAATCATTGCAGTGTGTCTAAAGACAGGGCTCTGGAAGTATGCTAAGAAAGTATGGGAAATGCCATCACAAGATTTTCAAAATGATATCCGGAGTCTGTTGTTGGTGAAAGAAGAGCCATCACTGTCAAAAGATGTCTTGCTGCTAAAAGGAAATAAGCTAATCATCCCAGACACCTTCAGATGCTGATTGGTCGAGCTGGCACACAAAGGGCATAGGGGCATTGTATCAACCAAGTGCCTGCTAAGAAAGAAAGTGTGGTTTCCACAGTTGGAGAAACAGGCAGAAGAATGATTGAAATTCTGTCCCACCTGTAGTGTCATAACACCGCACACCCACCTCGAGCTGCTACAGAGGACGCAGCTGTTTGAGTGGGCATGGGACGAGATGGCCATTGACTTCTTTGGCCTAATGGACGGGGACAATATGTGTTGGGGAGATGAATAGTCACTATTGCCTGAAGCCTACCTAGTAGGGTACACCACTTCACACCGCATCATTCCAGCACTAGACAAGATGTTCACAGCGTACATAATTCCCTGGATGGTGTAAGAGGATTCAATTCAACACTACAGCTAAGTCAACGCCTAGTCTATAATACTGAATGAAAACCCTTATTGATATATCTTTAGGTCCAGTTCATGCGTTCTGGATGACTACCCCTATATAACACCCTTCTCTTGGAATCCCCCTGACCCCACTGAGCCAAGAAGTAGTTCTGTTTTGCAAGTTTAAAGGTTTAATTGATAATTTAAACAATATATATATATCATGCTTTATAATAAATTAATAATTGAATAGCCCACTTAATCTGATATGATAAAGATGAACAACAGAGAATCTGGCACTAACACGCTTCTCTATAATCAATAAGGAGTTGACATGAAATGGATAAGGTAGCACAGTGGTAAATAGGTACAGAAGTATAATGTGGTAGAGAATGCTTTACAGGGTTCAAGGAAATGCAAGGTTGAATGAATGAAATGCAGTATAGAAAACAACTTGATATGATTTCAGCAAAACAATGTAATCACTTTTCTCTGGCAATCCCCTCCCCCCCTTGATGCAAGGCAAGGAAATGGAAGGAAACACACAGTTCTCAGAAATGCAATCAAATGTGATTCAGTTCAATCCCAGCAAGCTTACAGAAAACAGATAGGAGTTTTGAAAACACAGGCCCAAATGCTTTTATATGTGCTAGCAATGGATGAGAAATATGCTGGAAATGCTTTTTAATTCCCTTTCAGAGGTTCAGGGTGAGTGGTATCTAGTTAATATTAGTCCAGACTCACACTAGCAATGATGCAGGGATAGTTAGCAGGTCAAACGAATTTCTGGCAAATGGAAGGCAAGCAGCAGCAGTTTTTACATGTGAAGAAATTTGCAAATCGCGGTAAAATTCGCGGATGCGTGTTCCGCGATTGCGGTAAAACTATAAGGGGTAGGAATGCTTGCTTGTTCTTGGTGCGATTCAAAGCTACGATTCTAAGCTATCAGAGGAAAGTTACTGCAAGTCTCTAGCACAAACGGTCGCGGAGATATGAGCGATTAAATAAAGGTCGTTTTTGGTTTTGCAAATTTTAAAGTTCAAAAAGACAAGTGCAGCTTGCGACTAGAAAATGACAAGTGACAACTTTACAAATGACAGGTGACAGTTAGGAGGCAGTTCTACTTAGATTAAATAGATTGAATTATATTATTTTAACTAAGAGATTGGTTCTGCACAGTTTTCTAGGTACTCACACTATATTCTTGAGTGAAATGGGCCTCGCCATGGATCTGGTCAGGGTTTTGGACTGGGCTCTGGTCTGGTCTGGTCTGGCCTCTGCACTTCACAGTGATCTGGGTCAGCTCTCTCTGCTGGTCTGGGTCTCTCTGGGTACAGCACTGCTTTCTCTCTGGTCTGGTCTCTTAGTTCTGGATAGATTGAAGTCTCTAGTTTGGCTTTCTGGAGGTTGATGGAGGTAAATATGGATTTTTCCGGCAGAGCGTCCCGCTGCAGATGGATTTTGAAGGTCCCTCTCTGTCCTGTCTGTCTGCTTTTATGTGTTTAGAATGTGGGTGTGTTCTAGCATCACTGACCCTACCTCTCTCTCAGCTTCTAATTGGTCAAACTTCCATTTATCATTTGATTGGTGAATGAACTGTGAGTCAGAGGGATGTCATTTTATGGCTTGCAGATAGGACACTCCTCTGTCAGATTGCACATATTCTATATTAGATAATAAAAGACATATTTCAGAGTTACACAGTTGTTTGAAATTACATATACATGGTGTGGCTGAATTTAGCCATGTCTCTGTCCAAATCTGCTGTTTCTAAGAGCTTGCATTCAGAAATGGCACATATTTCACTTTTTAACTGATTTTTCAATTTCTGACATTGACCCAACTTTACATACATGTGTGCAGGGAGTATGGACATTAACTGAAGAAGTTTCAGATTTTTAACATGCATACAGTTAGAGTAATATCCATTTTTCCGCTAAAACCCCCCTGAACATGCCACCGGGTCGAAAAACCTCTTAAAATGTGGGCAGAAAAATCACAAGAATTATGGTATCATTTATAAAATTTTCACATGTCCGCTCTATGAGTTATTCATCTTTTTAAAGTTATGTTCTGACTCCAAAGGGGTGTGGTTTCCCAGGTCACATGGTATAGAAACCAGTCTTTCCAGTTTCTGCCAAGCCAGCTTGCTCTCACAGGCAGTGCCCCTCCCAGCTCCTGCCAAGAGGAAGCTACATTTTACGACTGCGGTAATAAAAACCTTTGCCTGAGTGAAGAGTGCTTTGTTCACTCTCCTGCAGAGCACGGGTAATTCAATTATCAGATAGATGGCATATCCTTAGTGTGGGCAGCAAAAGGAAGGTTGGCCTGGGAACACAGTGGTGACTCAAATTTCACTCCTGATGGGGGTAGTTGCCAGGCAGAATCAAGTTCCTTAAGCCAGACTTTCAGCTACTGTCATGTTATTTGTTGCTTTTTAAATTAACTTGCAATTTTACACATGCAGCTAGAATGCTGATTCTAAGTGCAAAACTATGACATTTAAACAATTGCAACCTATGTGACACTCAAAAGTAGGTCACTCAGTCAATTTAAACATTTAGATTTTTTTTTAGTGTCTTTCAATCCAGTGCAACTTAAACTGCTGAAATCCACAGCGCAGCCAGTCTTGTTATAAACCTTGTCTTATGATCTTCATTTCCCAGATTTTGTAGGCACACAAAACTCCATTCTGCCAAATGTCTGCTGGTGTTCAGTAAATATTTTGCACATATTGCAATGTTTGAAAATAGGCATTTTGACTTGCCTTCAGGGAAACAGAGTGGTTTTAAAACGCCGGCTTTTGGATAGTGGTGAGTACTGGTACTGCACCCATTTTTGGGATTTAAGAAATGAATTCCCCACAATTCTAGGTTGCATTTGGCAATCAGCATTGCCATTCCCAATGGTTTCAGACTACTGTGCGGGTAGTCCAATGGTGGTTTTAGGCAGTGTCCTTCTGTGCCCATAACATCGGCAAAAATGGGTGGCAGCCTATTCTTCCTGCATTTCCCTGTGCATTTTCTGGGAAGCTCTGGCCATCATGATGTTTTCATGTCAGTACTGCACAGTTTTGAGGTAGGGCTCGGATGCATGGGTAAATACATCCCACAATGGTAAAGTCTGAAATGGACCCCCTTTTACCAGCCAAGATTTCAGAACATTTGCCGAACACATGGGTTTCAAACACAAATGAGTTACTCCATTGTGGCCTAATGCCAATGGAATAGTGGAAAGATTCATGGACAACTCAAAGAGAGTGATACAAATAGCACACTTGACAGGGAAGCCATTTGAGCAATTGCTATACCAATTACTGAGGGACTTCAGGAACACGCTTCATAGCAGGACCAGGGCACAATGTACAAACGAGAATACCCCCACCTCACCAAGCCAGATGAGTTGTATCAAGGTTATGGAACATTGAGAGATCAGGATGAGAAGGCTAAGGAAAAGTTGAAAACGTATGCAGATGCTAGGGCACAACAGGACACAACCCATGATGCAAAAGCACTCCTGCGCATTTCAGGCTGACCCAATGGTGATTACTCACAAGAAAGGGTCCATGATAATTAAAGGAATCAATAATAGAGTGCACCTTTTGCAAGCAAAACAAGTTTTATTACATGCAAATACAGCCGGGAGGGTCAGTCAGCTCCGTAGAAATGAAAAACTGACAACACTCTCGACCCTCCTATGTTAGGCTACAAGCTTTATAGACAAAAATCGTAAAATTAACATGCATCTAGTATCAAGTACAGATCAATCCCACATTCCCAATTGGCTAACACCTATACAAGCATCTAAACACAGCCCCAACTCACTGGTTAGTAAACTATCCGTGACCATATGAGTACAGCTGTCTGTGAATGACCCAATCGTGAAGTCAGCAAAAAATACTCTGTTTTGATTGCCTAAGGAGCATCCATGTAACTGTTGCAATAATGGCCTTTTCCTATCGACCAGAACAACCTTAGTTAGCTCATGTAGCCCGATTCATGGATTTTTTGCGCCGAAAAACTGGGATTTGGGCACCATTCTGCCCGCAAATCCCCATTGCTCAAACAGGGATTTGCGGGCAGAATGGCGCACAAATCCCCATTTTTCATGCAAATAATTACATGAATCAGGCAGTTGATGTGCATGCCTGCCGAACCGAACCAATCATGTTAGAGGTGTGAACAGTGTGACCAGCATATCAGACATAATAATTACATCCTTTCCCATGAGCTCAAACTCATTGCAAAGTCAAACATGTTGTTTTCCTTAGTGCCCATCCACTTAGCTATCTCCTGTGAACCAGTTGACATCATGCAAACCTCAGCTGAAGCTCCACAGTATTAATATTTCAGATGTATTTGTGCTACCATGCCTTTCTATTATGGACCTGATCATCCCAAATCCCCTAGGGGCCAGTGTGACTACAACTTGGTTCAGCATTTTGGCAATATATTGACACAAGGCCTCATTTCCACCAGGTCTGCATTTCACAATTATTATTCTAACGTCTGGAACATAAATGTTATTCTGCATTCTGCTAAAACCCATATGAACTGCTGGATCTTGCAACAACAATTAATATCTGTGCAGCCATTTGAACACTTGCTGGGGGAAAACAGGAATACAATCTAATTAAACAAATAGAGCAGAAGCTCCCTGAATGACTTGAAGCTGCCAACTCTTAACAGAGCCTAGTTCTAAATTCCAGGGCTCTGGCTAAGGTGGCTCTTATGCTAATAATGATTAATAGCTACCCTACGTAATGCTTGCACTCAACTGGCACTTCGAACATAAACTTGACAACTAACAAAAACTTTGCCAAATACAATCTAATTCTCTTAAATGCAGCAAAGACATCATTTAATTCAAAGATGCTGGCTAGGAAACCTTTGGAGTGACATGCCTAAGTGTAAGGTACAATATATTTTGCTGTCCCTCATTCCACCGTGTAATGCTCTCGTGTGTGTCAAAAACTAGAGCACTGACACTAAAAATTACCAGCTCTCCATGCTAATTGAATTTACGCAGGCTGTAATTCCTTTCACGTTCTGGATGTTGCACCTGCATGCCAACATTCTCCCCTATAGTTAATTAAATAATCTGCTTGCTTCCTTCTGCTTGTCAGAATCTGTCTTGGGTACCCATACTTTACATACATTACGTGAGCTCTCTCCGCTAATGACATATTCTTGTGGTGTACACGTCAGGAAGCAGCACTCCCCATCCCATGCAGGATCTACCCAATGTTCTGTATAGTACTCTGGATTGGGTGGGGGTAGAAAGTGTTCCTGGGGGGCCAATCGGACGCTCTATCCTTACCACCTTGTGCTCAATCTCGCCATTCCATTTGTCTGTTTGTGTGTGCACATGTTTCAAAAGGGGAGTGGCTTCTCCCTCCTTAAATGTGAGAATCATCATAGGCATCCCCTTCATCATGGTATGCTTGCAGCATCTTAAAAGCAATTGATAGGAGCTAAAGATGACAAGCAGCAGCCCAAGGATGAGAACCAGCACTTTTACGGCAATACCCATCCAGGAAGGAACCCATGAAAACTTTGACCCTACCATCTTTCTCCATTGCAGTGGGCCATTTATGAAGGTCGTAGATTGCTCCCCTCACAGGCTTGTGAGGGGAGGTCTAAGGCTGCAGGAATCTGCATTCAATATCATCCACTGCCCTAGAAAAGGCGAGAATCCCACAAGCATCCTCTCCAGACACCCTGTGGTAGCTGTGAAATCGGAACCATCCAAAGCAGATCGGTACACTGATTGCGTGGTGCATCAAGCAATGCCAAATGTAGTGGACAGTCTACAGATTCTACAAGAGTCTGAATATGAACAGGCGTTCCAAATCATTGCAGTGTGTCTAAAGACAGGGCTCTGGAAGTATGCTAAGAAAGTATGGGAAATGCCATCACAAGATTTTCAAAATGATATCCGGAGTCTGTTGTTGGTGAAAGAAGAGCCATCACTGTCAAAAGATGTCTTGCTGCTAAAAGGAAATAAGCTAATCATCCCAGACACCTTCAGATGCTGATTGGTCGAGCTGGCACACAAAGGGCATAGGGGCATTGTATCAACCAAGTGCCTGCTAAGAAAGAAAGTGTGGTTTCCACAGTTGGAGAAACAGGCAGAAGAATGATTGAAATTCTGTCCCACCTGTAGTGTCATAACACCGCACACCCACCTCGAGCTGCTACAGAGGACGCAGCTGTTTGAGTGGGCATGGGACGAGATGGCCATTGACTTCTTTGGCCTAATGGACGGGGACAATATGTGTTGGGGAGATGAATAGTCACTATTGCCTGAAGCCTACCTAGTAGGGTACACCACTTCACACCGCATCATTCCAGCACTAGACAAGATGTTCACAGCGTACATAATTCCCTGGATGGTGTAAGAGGATTCAATTCAACACTACAGCTAAGTCAACGCCTAGTCTATAATACTGAATGAAAACCCTTATTGATATATCTTTAGGTCCAGTTCATGCGTTCTGGATGACTACCCCTATATAACACCCTTCTCTTGGAATCCCCCTGACCCCACTGAGCCAAGAAGTAGTTCTGTTTTGCAAGTTTAAAGGTTTAATTGATAATTTAAACAATATATATATATCATGCTTTATAATAAATTAATAATTGAATAGCCCACTTAATCTGATATGATAAAGATGAACAACAGAGAATCTGGCACTAACACGCTTCTCTATAATCAATAAGGAGTTGACATGAAATGGATAAGGTAGCACAGTGGTAAATAGGTACAGAAGTATAATGTGGTAGAGAATGCTTTACAGGGTTCAAGGAAATGCAAGGTTGAATGAATGAAATGCAGTATAGAAAACAACTTGATATGATTTCAGCAAAACAATGTAATCACTTTTCTCTGGCAATCCCCTCCCCCCCTTGATGCAAGGCAAGGAAATGGAAGGAAACACACAGTTCTCAGAAATGCAATCAAATGTGATTCAGTTCAATCCCAGCAAGCTTACAGAAAACAGATAGGAGTTTTGAAAACACAGGCCCAAATGCTTTGATATGTGCTAGCAATGGATGAGAAATATGCTGGAAATGCTTTTTAATTCCCTTTCAGAGGTTCAGGGTGAGTGGTATCTAGTTAATATTAGTCCAGACTCACACTAGCAATGATGCAGGGATAGTTAGCAGGTCAAACGAATTTCTGGCAAATGGAAGGCAAGCAGCAGCAGTTTTTACATGTGAAGAAATTTGCAAATCGCGGTAAAATTCGCGGATGCGTGTTCCGCGATTGCGGTAAAACTATAAGGGGTAGGAATGCGGTTCTTGGTGCGATTCAAAGCTACGATTCTAAGCTATCAGAGGAAAGTTACTGCAAGTCTCTAGCACAAACGGTCGCGGAGATATGAGCGATTAAATAAAGGTCGTTTTTGGTTTTGCAAATTTTAAAGTTCAAAAAGACAAGTGCAGCTTGCGACTAGAAAATGACAAGTGACAACTTTACAAATGACAGGTGACAGTTAGGAGGCAGTTCTACTTAGATTAAATAGATTGAATTATATTATTTTAACTAAGAGATTGGTTCTGCACAGTTTTCTAGGTACTCACACTATATTCTTGAGTGAAATGGGCCTCGCCATGGATCTGGTCAGGGTTTTGGACTGGGCTCTGGTCTGGTCTGGTCTGGCCTCTGCACTTCACAGTGATCTGGGTCAGCTCTCTCTGCTGGTCTGGGTCTCTCTGGGTACAGCACTGCTTTCTCTCTGGTCTGGTCTCTTAGTTCTGGATAGATTGAAGTCTCTAGTTTGGCTTTCTGGAGGTTGATGGAGGTAAATATGGATTTTTCCGGCAGAGCGTCCCGCTGCAGATGGATTTTGAAGGTCCCTCTCTGTCCTGTCTGTCTGCTTTTATGTGTTTAGAATGTGGGTGTGTTCTAGCATCACTGACCCTACCTCTCTCTCAGCTTCTAATTGGTCAAACTTCCATTTATCATTTGATTGGTGAATGAACTGTGAGTCAGAGGGATGTCATTTTATGGCTTGCAGATAGGACACTCCTCTGTCAGATTGCACATATTCTATATTAGATAATAAAAGACATATTTCAGAGTTACACAGTTGTTTGAAATTACATATACATGGTGTGGCTGAATTTAGCCATGTCTCTGTCCAAATCTGCTGTTTCTAAGAGCTTGAATTCAGAAATGGCACATATTTCACTTTTTAACTGATTTTTCAATTTCTGACATTGACCCAACTTTACATACATGTGTGCAGGGAGTATGGACATTAACTGAAGAAGTTTCAGATTTTTAACATGCATACAGTTAGAGTAATATCCATTTTTCCGCTAAAACCCCCCTGAACATGCCACCGGGTCGAAAACCCTCTTAAAATGTGGGCAGAAAAATCACAAGAATTATGGTATCATTTATAAAATTTTCACATGTCCGCTCTATGAGTTATTCATCTTTTTAAAGTTATGTTCTGGCTCCAAAGGGGTGTGGTTTCCCAGGTCACATGGTATAGAAACCAGTCTTTCCAGTTTCTGCCAAGCCAGCTTGCTCTCACAGGCAGTGCCCCTCCCAGCTCCTGCCAAGAGGAAGCTACATTTTACGACTGCGGTAATAAAAACCTTTGCCTGAGTGAAGAGTGCTTTGTTCACTCTCCTGCAGAGCACGGGTAATTCAATTATCAGATAGATGGCATATCCTTAGTGTGGGCAGCAAAAGGAAGGTTGGCCTGGGAACACAGTGGTGACTCAAATTTCACTCCTGATGGGGGTAGTTGCCAGGCAGAATCAAGTTCCTTAAGCCAGACTTTCAGCTACTGTCATGTTATTTGTTGCTTTTTAAATTAACTTGCAATTTTACACATGCAGCTAGAATGCTGATTCTAAGTGCAAAACTATGACATTTAAACAATTGCAACCTATGTGACACTCAAAAGTAGGTCACTCAGTCAATTTAAACATTTAGATTTTTTTTTAGTGTCTTTCAATCCAGTGCAACTTAAACTGCTGAAATCCACAGCGCAGCCAGTCTTGTTATAAACCTTGTCTTATGATCTTCATTTCCCAGATTTTGTAGGCACACAAAACTCCATTCTGCCAAATGTCTGCTGGTGTTCAGTAAATATTTTGCACATATTGCAATGTTTGAAAATAGGCATTTTGACTTGCCATCAGGGAAACAGAGTGGTTTTAAAACGCCGGCTTTTGGATAGTGGTGAGTACTGGTACTGCACCCATTTTTGGGATTTAAGAAATGAATTCCCCACAATTCTAGGTTGCATTTGGCAATCAGCATTGCCATTCCCAATGGTTTCAGACTACTGTGCGGGTAGTCCAATGGTGGTTTTAGGCAGTGTCCTTCTGTGCCCATAACATCGGCAAAAATGGGTGGCAGCCTATTCTTCCTGCATTTCCCTGTGCATTTTCTGGGAAGCTCTGGCCATCATGATGTTTTCATGTCAGTACTGCACAGTTTTGAGGTAGGGCTCGGATGCATGGGTAAATACATCCCACAATGGTAAAGTCTGACAATGGACCCCCTTTTACCAGCCAAGATTTCAGAACATTTGCCGAACACATGGGTTTCAAACACAAATGAGTTACTCCATTGTGGCCTAATGCCAATGGAATAGTGGAAAGATTCATGGACAACTCAAAGAGAGTGATACAAATAGCACACTTGACAGGGAAGCCATTTGAGCAATTGCTATACCAATTACTGAGGGACTTCAGGAACACGCTTCATAGCAGGACCAGGGCACAATGTACAAACGAGAATACCCCCACCTCACCAAGCCAGATGAGTTGTATCAAGGTTATGGAACATTGAGAGATCAGGATGAGAAGGCTAAGGAAAAGATGAAAACGTATGCAGATGCTAGGGCACAACAGGACACAACCCATGATGCAAAAGCACTCCTGCGCATTTCAGGCTGACCCAATGGTGATTACTCACAAGAAAGGGTCCATGATAATTGAAGGAATCAATAATAGAGTGCACCTTTTGCAAGCAAAACAAGTTTTATTGCATGCAAATACAGCCGGGAGGGTCAGTCAGCTCCGTAGAAATGAAAAACTGACAACACTCTCGACCCTCCTATGTTAGGCTACAAGCTTTATAGACAAAAATCGTAAAATTAACATGCATCTAGTATCAAGTACAGATCAATCCCACATTCCCAATTGGCTAACGCCTATACAAGCATCTAAACACAGCCCCAACTCACTGGTTATTAAACTATCCGTGACCATATGAGTACAGCTGTCTGTGAATGACCCAATCGTGAAGTCAGCAAAAAATACTCTGTTTTGATTGCCTAAGGAGCATCCATGTAACTGTTGCAATAATGGCCTTTTCGTATCGACCAGAACAACCTTAGTTAGCTCATGTAGCCCGATTCATGGATTTTTTGCGCCGAAAAACTGGGATTTGTGCACCATTCTGCCCGCAAATCCCCATTGCTCAAACAGGGATTTGCGGGCAGAATGGCGCACAAATCCCCATTTTTCATGCAAATAATTCCATGAATCAGGCAGTTGATGTGCATGCCTGCCGAACCGAACCAATCATGTTAGAGGTGTGAACAGTGTGACCAGCATATCAGACATAATAATTACATCCTTTCCCATGAGCTCAAACTCATTGCAAAGTCAAACATGTTGTTTTCCTTAGTGCCCATCCACTTAGCTATCTCCTGTGAACCAGTTGACATCATGCAAACCTCAGCTGAAGCTCCACAGTATTAATATTTCAGATGTATTTGTGCTACCATGCCTTTCTATTATGGACCTGATCATCCCAAATCCCCTAGGGGCCAGTGTGACTACAACTTGGTTCAGCATTTTGGCAATATATTGACACAAGGCCTCATTTCCACCAGGTCTGCATTTCACAATTATTATTCTAACGTCTGGAACATAAATGTTATTCTGCATTCTGCTAAAACCCATATGAACTGCTGGATCTTGCAACAACAATTAATATCTGTGCAGCCATTTGAACACTTGCTGGGGGAAAACAGGAATACAATCTAATTAAACAAATAGAGCAGAAGCTCCCTGAATGACAGGAAGCTGCCAACTCTTAACAGAGCCTAGTTCTAAATTCCAGGGCTCTGGCTAAGGTGGCTCTTATGCTAATAATGATTAATAGCTACCCGACGTAATGCTTGCACTCAACTGGCACTTCGAACATAAACTTGACAACTAACAAAAACTTTGCCAAATACAATCTAATTCTCTTAAATGCAGCAAAGACATCATTTAATTCAAAGATGCTGGCTAGGAAACCTTTGGAGTGACATGCCTAAGTGTAAGGTACAATATATTTTGCTGTCCCTCATTCCACCGTGTAATGCTCTCGTGTGTGTCAAAAACTAGAGCACTGACACTAAAAATTACCAGCTCTCCATGCTAATTGAATTTACGCAGGCTGTAATTCCTTTCACGTTCTGGATGTTGCAACTGCATGCCAACATTCTCCCCTATAGTTAATTAAATAATCTGCTTGCTTCCTTCTGCTTGTCAGAATCTGTCTTGGGTACCCATACTTTACATACATTACGTGAGCTCTCTCCGCTAATGACATATTCTTGTGGTGTACACGTCAGGAAGCAGCACTCCCCATCCCATGCAGGATCTACCCAATGTTCTGTATAGTACTCTGGATTGGGTGGGGGTAGAAAGTGTTCCTGGGGGGCCAATCGGACGCTCTATCCTTACCACCTTGTGCTCAATCTCGCCATTCCATTTGTCTGTTTGTGTGTGCACATGTTTCAAAAGGGGAGTGGCTTCTCCCTCCTTAAATGTGAGAATCATCATAGGCATCCCCTTCATCATGGTATGCTTGCAGCATCTTAAAAGCAATTGATAGGAGCTAAAGATGACAAGCAGCAGCCCAAGGATGAGAACCAGCACT
Source organism: Ambystoma mexicanum (assembly GCF_040938575.1). Lineage (NCBI taxonomy): Eukaryota > Metazoa > Chordata > Amphibia > Caudata > Ambystomatidae > Ambystoma > Ambystoma mexicanum. The sequence continues at coordinate 1,338,958,309 of NC_090937.1, forward strand.
TTTACGGCAATACCCATCCAGGAAGGAACCCATGAAAACTTTGACCCTACCATCTTTCTCCATTGCAGTGGGCCATTTATGAAGGTCGTAGATTGCTTGGGTAAGGGGACCATTTTCAGCATCCTTGGAAGGTATGAACATGGAGCAAGAACCTCTATGCGCCAACACCACCTTCCATGGCTGTCAATAAGTCCAGGACATACCTGTTTTCGAGGCTGTATCGGCTTCCAGCGGGTGATCTGCAACTATTTTGCATTTGCTTCTGCATGAACACCTGGCACAAGAAGGGAAGAGAAAAATTTTGTAGTCCTACTGAATAATATAAATTGTTCAGGTATGAAGTTTAGTTTGTCGCTGCGGTCTTGTGAAAAATAATTATTTCTTCATTGACGTTGAAAGCCCAGGGAACGCCTGGCCGAATGATACATGAGGTGCTCTTCTTCCGCCACATGTCAGTTTTTATTGTGAGGAGGTTGGTCTGTGGCACAACAAGTACGAGGGATTGTAAAGTCACTAGGGTGAACACTCCCTTCCAAAGTGGTGGCAGTTCAATATAAGCAAGACCACTGGATGTTCAATGTAAGTCCACGAGTACTGTTGTGCCCACTCTCAAGGTGTGCAAGCTTGATCATTAGGTTGCATCCAGTGTTAGCACCCACATACATTCTTCCGTTCCCTCTAAAACTCAAGGAAAACCATGTCAGTCTCTGTATTTTGGCAGGTTTTCATTTTGGTCGATGCAGGTCAATTTCTTCACATTTTAATCAAAGCAAGTCCTGTTCATCCACATCGGTGTAGTATTTATTTTAATTTTTATATAGCGCTGCATGCCCGAGGGTCTCAGAGCGCACACAAAGTGGACAAGACAAACAATGGCGCACGAGTCAGGGGCTGGGTGCCAGGGGTGTTTACTCAGGAGGGGAGTTGAAAAAGAAGGTCTTCAGCCTTTTCTTGAACTCTGATGTTGTTCCAGTGATTTTTAGAGCCAGGGGGAGGGCATTCCAGCTTCTGGGTACTAGGACATCAAAACAGGTTCCTCCAAATTGGGCAAGCCTGTATCTGGCTGCACCAGTCCGGATTGATCCTTGGATCTAAGGTTGCACGTGGACACATATGCCCTCAGGCGGTCGCTCAGATATTTGGGGGCCTCGAGGCTTAGGCACTTATGGGTCAGTGTGAGGATTGTGTGGGTGATGCGATGCTTTATGGGCAGCCAGTGCAGTTCTCTTCTAGTGGAGGTGGTATAGGCATACCTGGCTAGGCCACAAGTTGTCATACTGCTCCATTTTGAATAACTTGTAATGCAGAGATATTTGTGTGGGAGGAGCCCCTCAGGAGACTATTACAGTAGTCCAGACAGGAATTGATGAGGGCAGAGGCAAGGAGGGAGCCGTTCTTTTCAGACTGAAACAGGCGGATGTGTAGTAGTTTATTGCTAAAGCCACAGGAGGCCCGAACCTGGGCAATGTGATGGTTCATTGTCAGCTCTGCATCCAAGGTAACACCGAGAATCTTCACTTTTTTTGCCACTGGGATGGTGCTGTTTGTGATGGCGAAACATTTATATTTAGGGTCCAATATTTGAGCTTGGGGCCCGTAGCACCAACCAGCAGCTTGGTTTTACCGGTGTTCAGGGCCAGAGAGTTGGCTACCATCCAGGCCTGGATGGCAGAATAGATGGTGTTGATAGCCAAGGAGTCCTGTGAATGGGAACCTGAAAGTTTTAGGACAATCGGCAAGCTTCAGGGGAGGAAGCATGTAAATATTGAATAGGCACGGTGAGATACAAGATCCCTGTGGTACTCCGCAAGTGATGAGAGGCATGTGGAACTGGCATCGGCAGTGGCCACTCCGCCATTTCGGGGGCCGAGAAAGGAGGCTAGCCTGCTACAGCCCTCCAGAGATTCTACCTTTCCACCAATAAAGCATGATAGTTCGATTGTGGTGGACGATGTGGTGGACAGGTCAAGTAACATCAGAAGCACCGGCTGACCTTGGTCAACAATATTGGACAGACTGGATTTCAGCTACAGCATGGCAGTTTTGGTGCCATGTGTAGCTCTGAAGCCAGATTGACGTGCTCCAAGGATATTGTTGTCCTCGATGAATTTGTGGAATTTAATTTTATTTATTTGAGCATTTTTAAAGCGCTCACACAGCCCACGGGCATCGAGGCGCTGTTACAGCAATTTTTTTTTTTTATTAGTTTGCTTAATTGTTTTAGAAATGTGTCTTAGTTGCATATTTAGAACACGCTTAAATGCCAAGAGGTTTCTAAGCGCGGACCCGGAGATCGAACCTGTATTGCTTCGTGTTGTCTTGCTTACAAGGCGTGCGCACGTTTGCCGCTAAGCCATCCTCTCGGGAAGATGTGCCAACCTACACAGGATTTTGAGGACAAATGGCACGTTGGTAATGGGGCAACAGTTTTTTATGGACATGGGGTCGAGATTATCCTTTTTCAGCAGGGGGGTGATCCATGCCTCCTTGAGGAGGGACGGGACAGACCCCTCAGAGAACGAGAGGTTAACCAGCTTCATTACCCATGGACTCAGGATGGCTAGGCAACCTATCAATAGTCATGATGGACGGACATCATCCAGGAATGAGGTGGGTTTCAGACTGGAAACGATCTGGGAGTCCTCAGTCACAGTGCTTTGGGTGAACTTAAAGACAGGTCTGCTCACTCATGATGCCGGGATGGGCTGAGGTGGCGTAACAATCATGTCCTCCACAGGGTTGGAGGAGATTCTGATGTCATTAATGGCATGTTGATGAGTGGCCACTTTTGAGACAAAGGAGTTTTTAATTTCTTGGCACCAATTAAAGTCCTTTGTGGGGGCAGTCAGAGGGCTGGGTTTCTATCTGAACTCCTTCAAAATAAAGAACAGCTCCTTGGAGCTAGACTTAGCCTGCACAATCCTGGTGTTATAGGAGAAAGCTTTGGCCTGTATGATGATGGCTTTGAATTCTTTAACTAGGAGTTTAAAGGAGGCTAGCACGGCAGGTGAAGGGTTCTTATGCTGGCAGTCCTCTTCTTGTGCCTAAGATTACGGATGGTGTCATTAAACCAGTTCTTGTAGTGCCTCTCTGGCTTCATGCGCCTGCTTATCAGGGGGGCCAAGGAGTTAATGGCCCCTTCAAGTTTATCTGTAAAATGATGTGCTAAATTAGGGGCCTTACTATAGTCATCAAGGCACCCAAGCTTCGATCGAAGCACAGCCGACAGCTTAAGAGGGGTGACGTTCTTCAGATTTCTGGTTGTTTGAATTTGTCTTAGGTTAACATCAAGTCTGAGAGGGGAAGCAGGGATGCAGAAACAGAGCAGCAGCAGGTACTGGTCAGACCAGACACAAGAGTCTATGACCAAGTTGAGGACAGGGAGTCGATGGGATAAAACTTAATCGAGTGTATGCCCTCCAATATGGGTGTGTTCTTTCACCCACTGCAGGAACCCTATGGTATTCAGGGCAGCTAACAAGGAGGAGGCAGCACTGTCGTGACTTTATTCAGGAGATTCAGGAGGTGTTCTTAAGAGAGGTAGGGTTCGTGGAGGTCTATATATGATAACAATTGTCAATGAGACATTGGGGGTCATTACGAGTTTGGAGATAATGGAAAAACGATGCCGGTAAGGGATTACTGGCACCGCATACCGCTCCGGGCTATTCCGACTCAACAACCCAGTATTAGCGCCACCGATGAAACCGTGCTCCCCCATACCGGCATGCGCGCAGGCACCCAGCCCTTTGGTCCGGAAATACCAGGATGGCACTAACATGAGGACATCACAAGTCATGCGGACATGCAAATACCGGTATCATGAAGGCAGTAATAAGGGATACCTGGATGCCGGCAATACCGGCATCGCGAACCACCCGCAAACAGCAATGTGCACCGTTCCCAACTGCCACAGGTGCACACAATCAGCACAGGTGGAGACAATGTAATGGAGTTTGGGCCAGCACAAAAGGAGCACACCCACACACCACACCCCTTCCCACACCAAAATGATTCCACTTTTAACAATACTGGGGCTGGAGGACATGCTTGCATTGCTAACAGCAACAGGCATCACAGAGGAGATGCAGGAGGAGAACGAGGGTGAGTTAGGCACAGTAAGCCCCACCAGTGCAGCCAGCGGTACCATGCAGGCAGCCCCCAATTCCTCACATCAGAGCCAGTCCATTCAACCTAACCCCTGAGCAGATCCACACCCTGTACCATCTGGACCGGGACACTATCACCACCATTGTGGACATGATACACAATGACATTTGTCAGCCTGATTGAAATACGTGCCGCCATCCCCCCTCTAGTTAAGGTAGTGTCTGTGCTCCACTTCCTGGCCACAGGCACCTACCAGCACACAGTGGGGCGCATGCATGGTATATCACAACCCTTATTTTCTTGCATGCTGAACCAAGTGCTGGATGCCCTCCTGAAGCACTCAAGGAACTACATAACCCTACCACAGACTGCCCAGGAGATATTTGACACGAAAGTTAGCTTCCATGCACTGGCATCAAAACCAGAAAAAAAGTCCAGAGTACGCGTTTATAATAACGTATAAAAATGTATTTTAAATGATACAAAAATTAGAAAAATAGTGAATCAATCACAGACTATTAACCACTTCATAATTAAACAACACAGCAGAACAGCAGCAATTAGCCTAAAAATGGCTGGAAAGAATCAACCACACTAACCACTCATAGTGCACCATTCAAACAAAACTCAACACGCAGTGGCATACATCCAAACAATAATTGCTAAAAAGACAAAAGGAAAAAACTATAAACATTTGAGGGGAAGAATTCATGCGTTCTCCCCAAAACAAAACTCATTATTGTATTATTATTAATAAAGAAGGCAATACAAAAAATTAAAACACAATCTATCGCAAAGGTGGATCACATCAAAGAAGTTTAAGGATCACATCCATTTGGGGTTTTCTCAACCGGTTTCGACATGAAGACGTTCATCAGGAGGACGATGTAACAATACTGCAAAAAACAAGGGCATATCCATATGATATTACATCACGGTCCTGTCCGAACACATGCGGTCTACACGATAGAATTAATGAGACTAAAAAAGCCTAAATTTACAAAAGTATATAAACAAAAATATATATTACAATGCCTAATATACACAAATAAATTAATATAAAAGGTGTCCTTAATCCACAGAGTTAAACCCCAGGGCATTGGGTTAGTGAGACCCAAAACTGAACCGTGCTGAGTGATGACGGGCAGACCACACCAAGGTGAAGCTGCATAAGTAAAAAGGTGCAAATTAAAGGAGATTGTTCCAAAAGTACTAGCAGACTGACCCTGTGTGCATAAACTGCTATATTCACTAATTAGAGGAAGTTGAGCGGCCACGTGGCAAGTCTACGGCCAGACCCCAACTTGTAACAATACCTAAATAAGCCAAGGCACAAGATTAGGCACCATGCCCAAGGAAGCCTGACGTGCAATTAAACTCCATTAAATAAACAATTAAAAAATTATTTAAAAAACAAGGGCTCACCTTAAAGTCGACTCGATCAAAGTGGGTCTATAATAGAACTAGATGTACCCAAAGTAATAAATACTTGATGGGAACAGATGTAGAAAGAATTTCCAAAGTCATCCGGAATCTTTGGCTGAAAATCAAAAGACCGGAAACAGACAAATAAATAATAGTAATACTGAGATAATTCCAAATGTAAACCCAGAGGTCTCACGGTAAATAGTGTGCAAAAGGCACAACACAGCGGTATGGGGGCGGCGTGCGGCGAGATTTACATGGAATGCAAACCTTGCATAACTCTAAAAAGCAGAGTCGGCAGAAGTCTACGCCGGTCCATGCCTGAGGCCAGTGACTAAGCCCTGGAGACACAATGACTAATCCCCCACACTAACGTGAGATGGGGGTTTAGATTCTATTAAAGACAAGGAGGCGATTATTATGCATTACAATCTTTACTCTGAAACCACAGCAGCAAAGAAAAAACTTTTACAAACAAAATAGTTTCAACAACAGAACTAGATAAAGTTCAATGTCAATGCATGGGGAACTCCCCAAACCATCATGGAGGATAGGTCATACCCTGCAGGGGACCAATGAGCAGGGACCCTCCTTTATATATGTCCATTACTCTAACGCCAACCCCTCTTTCTGCAGCTGACTTGCACCAGACGCCCAATGGAACGGTTGAACTGCGTAGCGCAGAGAAAAAGGATCCAGCGAAACCGGAGATCTCAACCTTTCCGCAGCCTGAAGCAATGAAGAAGTTCTTCTGGATAGGACTTCTCACCCGAAATCACGCACTCCAGAACTTGTAACTGCGATCCACACTCCTGAGCAGAACCTCAACTCGTACCTGTAAGAACAACAAGCAAGAAGGGTGGGTGGTTGGGAAGAACAACAAACCAAAGAATGTTCTCACTTGAACCACCTGTGTACATGCGTATCACAATTGTCATATCATATCATATCCAGGGTGGGTGGGAGGGATAATAATCGCCTCCTTGTCTTTAATAGAATCTAAACCCCCATCTCACGTTAGTGTGGGGGATTAGTCATTCTATGACAAGACAGGAGGCTCATATTATGCAAGTTCAAAGCCCTTGCATCTCATTAGTAAGTACAAAATGATCCAATATAATAGATAATATAATAAAATAATAGGAAAGGAAACATTTTTTAAATGCTTTCATTAAATCAATCTGTTGACCAATCAGAGAATTGCCCAAGACTAGGTTGCCCGAAAAGCTGTCTTATAAGGCAAAGTCAAATCCACTGCAAGAAAAACAGGAATGTGCCAAATCCAGCGTTCCTTACAGGCCACCAAAACCAACTGGTTAAAAGAGGGGAAAACATTGAACAAAGTTTTCCTATACTAATAGGTTAGGACAAAACCATCTGAAATAAACACCTATGTTGTTCAATCAAATATTCAAAACACTTAAATTCGTACCATTTTTGGGGACCTAGAAAGCAAACCAATGAAAACAAACACCTAGCTCTCCTGGAGATAAAGAAAAGTACCCCATAGGGGTGAAAGTCTGATAGGTTCCATCCCATGCATTAAAGGAAGATATCGCATTAGAAACAGGGCATGTCACAGAACTACACTGGGGAACCAAGAGGGAAAGACAAATCTTCAAAAGGGTAAAATGGGAGTAAAAAATCATTTTTATAAATTTTGTAATAGGACAATCCATCCTGAGCGGAGCTGAAAAGCAATAGAATTAATCTACAATTGTCTTCAGACATATGTGTATACTAAGGAGGGAAGTCTTATGGAGGCAGAAGCAGAATGGAAGAGAGGGCCCCACCTGAGAAGCTAAACCCGTCAAACCGCCAACACGGAGACCCTCAGACCTCCCGAACTCTTGAAGAAGGACTCTGCTACCATGACAAAAGGCAGATATTATAAACCTGATCCTTAAGAGGCCAAACTTGGCAAGAAGAAAAAATGTATCCGACATCCAATCACTACCATTATAGTGATATCTAAACTCCTTTGTAGGTATGCCCGGTGCTTGAACCTTGATCCCTCCTCCCTGGTGATAAATCCCCTAGCGGATCAAAAGTAACCGAAGGAGGACACCAAATTTCCAAAATTTTAGCAAGACTCTAAACTGCAAAGAACTGATCACTAAATGGTTAAACTGAAGGTGTACACTAGAAGAGGTCCAACCTATATTTCAGCCAATTTGCAGATCTTTGAAGCTCACAGCACCCTGAGCTGGCACCTTACTGCAAACAAACTCTTGTGAAAACCCCAAAGGTCCACCTGCCATGCAGGTGACTATGATAATCAAGTCATCAACCAAATATATATCCCAGCACTCTGGTAATCGTAGCGGCAGACACCGTCTGAAAGTTAATGTATAGACTCTGGAACGCATCGTGATAGAGGGTCATAACGTGGATGGGGGATAGTATCACTCCCAGACCCCTCTATCCCACCAAGGGATATTGAGCCTTCCCAAAAGAGGAGAAACCTCCCCCACTTATCCAAAGGAAAAACCTTGCAATCCAGAAAGAAAACTACCCTGAGGACCACATTAAAGCCCCGCTTTACACCGTTAAGAGAAATAAATACCCACTAGCGCCTCTAACCAATCCCCTGACTGGACAGACTCCAGTTAACTTATTGAAATACCAGAGATTAGCACAAAGGAAAGTAACAGACGGGAGGGAAAAGCTCAGTGCAAGTCTGCACTGGTCACCCGCCAGAACTCCTGTAAAAAGGAAAAAACTGAAACCATTGGATACTCCCAGAGGTGTAATATTATGATGCAATCTCCCCCAAGGATGGCAGGAAAACTGAAACCATTGGATACTCCCAGAGGTGTAATATTATGATGCAATCTCCCCCAAGGATGGCAGGAAGGGGAATGAGGGGGAAAGAACTCTGGATAATTATCAATGCCCTGTAAATGCAAGGTTGAGAAGAAATCTGGGACCACTGTCCCCTCAAACCCTGAGGTCTGAGTCACTGTATTCATGTGAGGCTGACTGGCCACTAAGGGAATCAGGGGAAGGAAAAACTAAGCACATTGTCCATAGCAAAACAGTACTTATACAGTACTATGAACCCTCAGGTATATGAGTGGTGCTTAACACTACTACGAGCGTTGTGTGGTGTGAGGTGTTCACTTATCGATCTCAGCAGGATAAAAGACTGATGTAGACCTTTCCAAAATTAGGAACCTGTATCAGAACGGTCAGCACGGATATGAAAACAGCACTCTAAAGAGGTTAAGCAACGCTCATGAGGGTACAGAAGCCTGCGTGTACTCCTCGAGCAGAGGAGAAGTTGCAACACACTGTTAGACGGTTAGCTGAACCATAGGCCAAGCTTTGGGAGGAAAAACATGAGGCAGGCGCCAGCAAGTTATTATTTGGCAACTCGTCTAACTGATACCATCAAGTGTTTCCAAACACTCCATCCAAGTAAAACATGGTTGCTCAACTTGTCATGTAAAAAACTGAACGGTTACCCTCGAGCTGACCCTGTCTCCACCAGAAACCAAAAGAATAAGGAATGTCCAATGGGACAAAAGTAGGGGAGAACAAACGTCCCCACTAAAGAGAGCCTTAAGCCCTACAGACCTCAATAGAGGCATAACGCATCATCTTTATTCTTCCTCATGTTGAGAGAAAATACTGTAGCTTAATCAGCACTGGTATTGGGTGGAGCAATTGAGGTCGGGAATCAAAACCTAAGGAAAGGACTGAGTTGTCCTGAAACTAACTAAGGTAAAGGGTGACAGAATTTTTAACTAAAAGATGAATGATAACACCAGAGAGATGGTTAGAGAGGAAGGTACAACCCCATATGGGTCTGTTTACAAAAGCAATTGATAGGAGCTAAAGATGACAAGCAGCAGCCCAAGGATGAGAACCAGCACTTTTACGGCAATACCCATCCAGGAAGGAACCCATGAAAACTTTGACCCTACCATCTTTCTCCATTGCAGTGGGCCATTTATGAAGGTCGTAGATTGCTTGGGTAAGGGGACCATTTTCAGCATCCTTGGAAGGTATGAACATGGAGCAAGAACCTCTATGCGCCAACACCACCTTCCATGGCTGTCAATAAGTCCAGGACATACCTGTTTTCGAGGCTGTATCGGCTTCCAGCGGGTGATCTGCAACTATTTTGCATTTGCTTCTGCATGAACACCTGGCACAAGAAGGGAAGAGAAAAATTTTGTAGTCCTACTGAATAATATAAATTGTTCAGGTATGAAGTTTAGTTTGTCGCTGCGGTCTTGTGAAAAATAATTATTTCTTCATTGACGTTGAAAGCCCAGGGAACGCCTGGCCGAATGATACATGAGGTGCTCTTCTTCCGCCACATGTCAGTTTTTATTGTGAGGAGGTTGGTCTGTGGCACAACAAGTACGAGGGATTGTAAAGTCACTAGGGTGAACACTCCCTTCCAAAGTGGTGGCAGTTCAATATAAGCAAGACCACTGGATGTTCAATGTAAGTCCACGAGTACTGTTGTGCCCACTCTCAAGGTGTGCAAGCTTGATCATTAGGTTGCATCCAGTGTTAGCACCCACATACATTCTTCCGTTCCCTCTAAAACTCAAGGAAAACCATGTCAGTCTCTGTATTTTGGCAGGTTTTCATTTTGGTCGATGCAGGTCAATTTCTTCACATTTTAATCAAAGCAAGTCCTGTTCATCCACATCGGTGTAGTATTTATTTTAATTTTTATATAGCGCTGCATGCCCGAAGGTCTCAGAGCGCACACAAAGTGGACAAGACAAACAATGGCGCACGAGTCAGGGGCTGGGTGCCAGGGGTGTTTACTCAGGAGGGGAGTTGAAAAAGAAGGTCTTCAGCCTTTTCTTGAACTCTGATGTTGTTCCAGTGATTTTTAGAGCCAGGGGGAGGGCATTCCAGCTTCTGGGTACTAGGACATCAAAACAGGTTCCTCCAAATTGGGCAAGCCTGTATCTGGCTGCACCAGTCCGGATTGATCCTTGGATCTAAGGTTGCACGTGGACACATATGCCCTCAGGCGGTCGCTCAGATATTTGGGGGCCTCGAGGCTTAGGCACTTATGGGTCAGTGTGAGGATTGTGTGGGTGATGCGATGCTTTATGGGCAGCCAGTGCAGTTCTCTTCTAGTGGAGGTGGTATAGGCATACCTGGCTAGGCCACAAGTTGTCATACTGCTCCATTTTGAATAACTTGTAATGCAGAGATATTTGTGTGGGAGGAGCCCCTCAGGAGACTATTACAGTAGTCCAGACAGGAATTGATGAGGGCAGAGGCAAGGAGGGAGCCGTTCTTTTCAGACTGAAACAGGCGGATGTGTAGTAGTTTATTGCTAAAGCCACAGGAGGCCCGAACCTGGGCAATGTGATGGTTCATTGTCAGCTCTGCATCCAAGGTAACACCGAGAATCTTCACTTTTTTTGCCACTGGGATGGTGCTGTTTGTGATGGCGAAACATTTATATTTAGGGTCCAATATTTGAGCTTGGGGCCCATAGCACCAACCAGCAGCTTGGTTTTACCGGTGTTCAGGGCCAGAGAGTTGGCTACCATCCAGGCCTGGATGGCAGAATAGATGGTGTTGATAGCCAAGGAGTCCTGTGAATGGGAACCTGAAAGTTTTAGGACAATCGGCAAGCTTCAGGGGAGGAAGCATGTAAATATTGAATAGGCACGGTGAGATACAAGATCCCTGTGGTACTCCGCAAGTGATGAGAGGCATGTGGAACTGGCATCGGCAGTGGCCACTCCGCCATTTCGGGGGCCGAGAAAGGAGGCTAGCCTGCTACAGCCCTCCAGAGATTCTACCTTTCCACCAATAAAGCATGATAGTTCGATTGTGGTGGACGATGTGGTGGACAGGTCAAGTAACATCAGAAGCACCGGCTGACCTTGGTCAACAATATTGGACAGACTGGATTTCAGCTACAGCATGGCAGTTTTGGTGCCATGTGTAGCTCTGAAGCCAGATTGACGTGCTCCAAGGATATTGTTGTCCTCGATGAATTTGTGGAATTTAATTTTATTTATTTGAGCATTTTTAAAGCGCTCACACAGCCCACGGGCATCGAGGCGCTGTTACAGCAATTTTTTTTTTTTATTAGTTTGCTTAATTGTTTTAGAAATGTGTCTTAGTTGCATATTTAGAACACGCTTAAATGCCAAGAGGTTTCTAAGCGCGGACCCGGAGATCGAACCTGTATTGCTTCGTGTTGTCTTGCTTACAAGGCGTGCGCACGTTTGCCGCTAAGCCATCCTCTCGGGAAGATGTGCCAACCTACACAGGATTTTGAGGACAAATGGCACGTTGGTAATGGGGCAACAGTTTTTTATGGACATGGGGTCGAGATTATCCTTTTTCAGCAGGGGGGTGATCCATGCCTCCTTGAGGAGGGACGGGACAGACCCCTCAGAGAACGAGAGGTTAACCAGCTTCATTACCCATGGACTCAGGATGGCTAGGCAACCTATCAATAGTCATGATGGACGGACATCATCCAGGAATGAGGTGGGTTTCAGACTGGAAACGATCTGGGAGTCCTCAGTCACAGTGCTTTGGGTGAACTTAAAGACAGGTCTGCTCACTCATGATGCCGGGATGGGCTGAGGTGGCGTAACAATCATGTCCTCCACAGGGTTGGAGGAGATTCTGATGTCATTAATGGCATGTTGATGAGTGGCCACTTTTGAGACAAAGGAGTTTTTAATTTCTTGGCACCAATTAAAGTCCTTTGTGGGGGCAGTCAGAGGGCTGGGTTTCTATCTGAACTCCTTCAAAATAAAGAACAGCTCCTTGGAGCTAGACTTAGCCTGCACAATCCTGGTGTTATAGGAGAAAGCTTTGGCCTGTATGATGATGGCTTTGAATTCTTTAACTAGGAGTTTAAAGGAGGCTAGCACGGCAGGTGAAGGGTTCTTATGCTGGCAGTCCTCTTCTTGTGCCTAAGATTACGGATGGTGTCATTAAACCAGTTCTTGTAGTGCCTCTCTGGCTTCATGCGCCTGCTTATCAGGGGGGCCAAGGAGTTAATGGCCCCTTCAAGTTTATCTGTAAAATGATGTGCTAAGTTAGGGGCCTTACTATAGTCATCAAGGCACCCAAGCTTCGATCGAAGCACAGCCGACAGCTTAAGAGGGGTGACGTTCTTCAGATTTCTGGTTGTTTGAATTTGTCTTAGGTTAACATCAAGTCTGAGAGGGGAAGCAGGGATGCAGACACAGAGCAGCAGCAGGTACTGGTCAGACCAGACACAAGAGTCTATGACCAAGTTGAGGACAGGGAGTCGATGGGATAAAACTTAATCGAGTGTATGCCCTCCAATATGGGTGTGTTCTTTCACCCACTGCAGGAACCCTATGGTATTCAGGGCAGCTAACAAGGAGGAGGCAGCACTGTCGTGACTTTATTCAGGAGATTCAGGAGGTGTTCTTAAGAGAGGTAGGGTTCGTGGAGGTCTATATATGATAACAATTGTCAATGAGACATTGGGGGTCATTACGAGTTTGGAGATAATGGAAAAACGATGCCGGTAAGGGATTACTGGCACCGCATACCGCTCCGGGCTATTCCGACTCAACAACCCAGTATTAGCGCCACCGATGAAACCGTGCTCCCCCATACCGGCATGCGCGCAGGCACCCAGCCCTTTGGTCCGGAAATACCAGGATGGCACTAACATGAGGACATCACAAGTCATGCGGACATGCAAATACCGGTATCATGAAGGCAGTAATAAGGGATACCTGGATGCCGGCAATACCGGCATCGCGAACCACCCGCAAACAGCAATGTGCACCGTTCCCAACTGCCACAGGTGCACACAATCAGCACAGGTGGAGACAATGTAATGGAGTTTGGGCCAGCACAAAAGGAGCACACCCACACACCACACCCCTTCCCACACCAAAATGATTCCACTTTTAACAATACTGGGGCTGGAGGACATGCTTGCATTGCTAACAGCAACAGGCATCACAGAGGAGATGCAGGAGGAGAACGAGGGTGAGATAGGCACAGTAAGCCCCACCAGTGCAGCCAGCGGTACCATGCAGGCAGCCCCCAATTCCTCACATCAGAGCCAGTCCATTCAACCTAACCCCTGAGCAGATCCACACCCTGTACCATCTGGACCGGGACACTATCACCACCATTGTGGACATGATACACAATGACATTTGTCAGCCTGATTGAAATACGTGCCGCCATCCCCCCTCTAGTTAAGGTAGTGTCTGTGCTCCACTTCCTGGCCACAGGCACCTACCAGCACACAGTGGGGCGCATGCATGGTATATCACAACCCTTATTTTCTTGCATGCTGAACCAAGTGCTGGATGCCCTCCTGAAGCACTCAAGGAACTACATAACCCTACCACAGACTGCCCAGGAGATATTTGACACGAAAGTTAGCTTCCATGCACTGGCATCAAAACCAGAAAAAAAGTCCAGAGTACGCGTTTATAATAACGTATAAAAATGTATTTTAAATGATACAAAAATTAGAAAAATAGTGAATCAATCACAGACTATTAACCACTTCATAATTAAACAACACAGCAGAACAGCAGCAATTAGCCTAAAAATGGCTGGAAAGAATCAACCACACTAACCACTCATAGTGCACCATTCAAACAAAACTCAACACGCAGTGGCATACATCCAAACAATAATTGCTAAAAAGACAAAAGGAAAAAACTATAAACATTTGAGGGGAAGAATTCATGCGTTCTCCCCAAAACAAAACTCATTATTGTATTATTATTAATAAAGAAGGCAATACAAAAAATTAAAACACAATCTATCGCAAAGGTGGATCACATCAAAGAAGTTTAAGGATCACATCCATTTGGGGTTTTCTCAACCGGTTTCGACATGAAGACGTTCATCAGGAGGACGATGTAACAATACTGCAAAAAACAAGGGCATATCCATATGATATTACATCACGGTCCTGTCCGAACACATGCGGTCTACACGATAGAATTAATGAGACTAAAAAAGCCTAAATTTACAAAAGTATATAAACAAAAATATATATTACAATGCCTAATATACACAAATAAATTAATATAAAAGGTGTCCTTAATCCACAGAGTTAAACCCCAGGGCATTGGGTTAGTGAGACCCAAAACTGAACCGTGCTGAGTGATGACGGGCAGACCACACCAAGGTGAAGCTGCATAAGTAAAAAGGTGCAAATTAAAGGAGATTGTTCCAAAAGTACTAGCAGACTGACCCTGTGTGCATAAACTGCTATATTCACTAATTAGAGGAAGTTGAGCGGCCACGTGGCAAGTCTACGGCCAGACCCCAACTTGTAACAATACCTAAATAAGCCAAGGCACAAGATTAGGCACCATGCCCAAGGAAGCCTGACGTGCAATTAAACTCCATTAAATAAACAATTAAAAAATTATTTAAAAAACAAGGGCTCACCTTAAAGTCGACTCGATCAAAGTGGGTCTATAATAGAACTAGATGTACCCAAAGTAATAAATACTTGATGGGAACAGATGTAGAAAGAATTTCCAAAGTCATCCGGAATCTTTGGCTGAAAATCAAAAGACCGGAAACAGACAAATAAATAATAGTAATACTGAGATAATTCCAAATGTAAACCCAGAGGTCTCACGGTAAATAGTGTGCAAAAGGCACAACACAGCGGTATGGGGGCGGCGTGCGGCGAGATTTACATGGAATGCAAACCTTGCATAACTCTAAAAAGCAGAGTCGGCAGAAGTCTACGCCGGTCCATGCCTGAGGCCAGTGACTAAGCCCTGGAGACACAATGACTAATCCCCCACACTAACGTGAGATGGGGGTTTAGATTCTATTAAAGACAAGGAGGCGATTATTATGCATTACAATCTTTACTCTGAAACCACAGCAGCAAAGAAAAAACTTTTACAAACAAAATAGTTTCAACAACAGAACTAGATAAAGTTCAATGTCAATGCATGGGGAACTCCCCAAACCATCATGGAGGATAGGTCATACCCTGCAGGGGACCAATGAGCAGGGACCCTCCTTTATATATGTCCATTACTCTAACGCCAACCCCTCTTTCTGCAGCTGACTTGCACCAGACGCCCAATGGAACGGTTGAACTGCGTAGCGCAGAGAAAAAGGATCCAGCGAAACCGGAGATCTCAACCTTTCCGCAGCCTGAAGCAATGAAGAAGTTCTTCTGGATAGGACTTCTCACCCGAAATCACGCACTCCAGAACTTGTAACTGCGATCCACACTCCTGAGCAGAACCTCAACTCGTACCTGTAAGAACAACAAGCAAGAAGGGTGGGTGGTTGGGAAGAACAACAAACCAAAGAATGTTCTCACTTGAACCACCTGTGTACATGCGTATCACAATTGTCATATCATATCATATCCAGGGTGGGTGGGAGGGATAATAATCGCCTCCTTGTCTTTAATAGAATCTAAACCCCCATCTCACGTTAGTGTGGGGGATTAGTCATTCTATGACAAGACAGGAGGCTCATATTATGCAAGTTCAAAGCCCTTGCATCTCATTAGTAAGTACAAAATGATCCAATATAATAGATAATATAATAAAATAATAGGAAAGGAAACATTTTTTAAATGCTTTCATTAAATCAATCTGTTGACCAATCAGAGAATTGCCCAAGACTAGGTTGCCCGAAAAGCTGTCTTATAAGGCAAAGTCAAATCCACTGCAAGAAAAACAGGAATGTGCCAAATCCAGCGTTCCTTACAGGCCACCAAAACCAACTGGTTAAAAGAGGGGAAAACATTGAACAAAGTTTTCCTATACTAATAGGTTAGGACAAAACCATCTGAAATAAACACCTATGTTGTTCAATCAAATATTCAAAACACTTAAATTCGTACCATTTTTGGGGACCTAGAAAGCAAACCAATGAAAACAAACACCTAGCTCTCCTGGAGATAAAGAAAAGTACCCCATAGGGGTGAAAGTCTTATAGGTTCCATCCCATGCATTAAAGGAAGATATCGCATTAGAAACAGGGCATGTCACAGAACTACACTGGGGAACCAAGAGGGAAAGACAAATCTTCAAAAGGGTAAAATGGGAGTAAAAAATCATTTTTATAAATTTTGTAATAGGACAATCCATCCTGAGCGGAGCTGAAAAGCAATAGAATTAATCTACAATTGTCTTCAGACATATGTGTATACTAAGGAGGGAAGTCTTATGGAGGCAGAAGCAGAATGGAAGAGAGGGCCCCACCTGAGAAGCTAAACCCGTCAAACCGCCAACACGGAGACCCTCAGACCTCCCGAACTCTTGAAGAAGGACTCTGCTACCATGACAAAAGGCAGATATTATAAACCTGATCCTTAAGAGGCCAAACTTGGCAAGAAGAAAAAATGTATCCGACATCCAATCACTACCATTATAGTGATATCTAAACTCCTTTGTAGGTATGCCCGGTGCTTGAACCTTGATCCCTCCTCCCTGGTGATAAATCCCCTAGCGGATCAAAAGTAACCGAAGGAGGACACCAAATTTCCAAAATTTTAGCAAGACTCTAAACTGCAAAGAACTGATCACTAAATGGTTAAACTGAAGGTGTACACTAGAAGAGGTCCAACCTATATTTCAGCCAATTTGCAGATCTTTGAAGCTCACAGCACCCTGAGCTGGCACCTTACTGCAAACAAACTCTTGTGAAAACCCCAAAGGTCCACCTGCCATGCAGGTGACTATGATAATCAAGTCATCAACCAAATATATATCCCAGCACTCTGGTAATCGTAGCGGCAGACAACGTCTGAAAGTTAATGTATAGACTCTGGAACGCATCGTGATAGAGGGTCATAACGTGGATGGGGGATAGTATCACTCCCAGACCCCTCTATCCCACCAAGGGATATTGAGCCTTCCCAAAAGAGGAGAAACCTCCCCCACTTATCCAAAGGAAAAACCTTGCAATCCAGAAAGAAAACTACCCTGAGGACCACATTAAAGCCCCGCTTTACACCGTTAAGAGAAATAAATACCCACTAGCGCCTCTAACCAATCCCCTGACTGGACAGACTCCAGTTAACTTATTGAAATACCAGAGATTAGCACAAAGGAAAGTAACAGACGGGAGGGAAAAGCTCAGTGCGAGTCTGCACTGGTCACCCGCCAGAACTCCTGTAAAAAGGAAAAAACTGAAACCATTGGATACTCCCAGAGGTGTAATATTATGATGCAATCTCCCCCAAGGATGGCAGGAAAACTGAAACCATTGGATACTCCCAGAGGTGTAATATTATGATGCAATCTCCCCCAAGGATGGCAGGAAGGGGAATGAGGGGGAAAGAACTCTGGATAATTATCAATGCCCTGTAAATGCAAGGTTGAGAAGAAATCTGGGACCACTGTCCCCTCAAACCCTGAGGTCTGAGTCACTGTATTCATGTGAGGCTGACTGGCCACTAAGGGAATCAGGGGAAGGAAAAACTAAGCACATTGTCCATAGCAAAACAGTACTTATACAGTACTATGAACCCTCAGGTATATGAGTGGTGCTTAACACTACTACGAGCGTTGTGTGGTGTGAGGTGTTCACTTATCGATCTCAGCAGGATAAAAGACTGATGTAGACCTTTCCAAAATTAGGAACCTGTATCAGAACGGTCAGCACGGATATGAAAACAGCACTCTAAAGAGGTTAAGCAACGCTCATGAGGGTACAGAAGCCTGCGTGTACTCCTCGAGCAGAGGAGAAGTTGCAACACACTGTTAGACGGTTAGCTGAACCATAGGCCAAGCTTTGGGAGGAAAAACATGAGGCAGGCGCCAGCAAGTTATTATTTGGCAACTCGTCTAACTGATACCATCAAGTGTTTCCAAACACTCCATCCAAGTAAAACATGGTTGCTCAACTTGTCATGTAAAAAACTGAACGGTTACCCTCGAGCTGACCCTGTCTCCACCAGAAACCAAAAGAATAAGGAATGTCCAATGGGACAAAAGTAGGGGAGAACAAACGTTCCCACTAAAGAGAGCCTTAAGCCCTACAGACCTCAATAGAGGCATAACGCATCATCTTTATTCTTCCTCATGTTGAGAGAAAATACTGTAGCTTAATCAGCACTGGTATTGGGTGGAGCAATTGAGGTCGGGAATCAAAACCTAAGGAAAGGACTGAGTTGTCCTGAAACTAACTAAGGTAAAGGGTGACAGAATTTTTAACTAAAAGATGAATGATAACACCAGAGAGATGGTTAGAGAGGAAGGTACAACCCCATATGGGTCTGTTTACAACCACTTCCACACTCTTTTCTTTAAAGCACTTAATAAATAAAGAATATATAATATATGAAATATATATAAAATATCCAAAGAAGAGGGGTTACGCCCTCACAGGGGACCGAATCCCCGTCCCTTATATAAGCTGATACTCACTGAGCTTTCTGGGCCACTGACAATTCTGAAAAAACGCAAATGTGTTCCAGTCAACACTTAAACATATTGTTTATCAAAGCGTACACTGAGCAAGTGCACCTCAACTGCTCACCCCAGCAGGGTGAGGCAACCAATAGTACACGAGGGAGCACCTCGCAGTAGGAACAAGGCGAAGCCTGAAACCGAGCAGGTTACTACACGCCTACAAGACCAAACAATGGCGTCAGCCATATGCAGCACCTAAACAAAGCTGCCGACCTTAAGGAAGGAATACACTGAGCAAGTGCACCTCCAACTGCTCGCCCGAGCAGGGCGTGATAATCAGCAGTACACGAGGGGGTAACCTCGCATTAGAACTCAGGCAGAGCCTGAAACCGAGCAGGTTATGGTGCATGCCAGTTAAGGTAATTACCCAAGTTGCCCACTTTAAGGGAGGAAACACTGAGCAAGTGTACCTCAACTGCTCACCCTAGCAGGGTGTGGACACAGCCGTATACAAGGGGACCCCTCGCAGAAACCCCAGGCAACCTTGCCACCGAGCAGGTGACTGCACCTTTCCAGGGAAGATAACCCAAACAAAAGAAAACTGTCAAGTTGAAGGTAGGATACACTGAGCAAGTGCACCTCCAACTGCTCGCCCGAGCAGGGTGTGATAATCAGCAGTACACGAGGGGGTAACCTCGCAATAGAATCAGGCTGAACCTGAAACCGAACTTATGGCCCCTACAGTGAAGGCAAAGCACATAACTTAAGAAAAAAGTAAATGAATAAATAAACAAAGAAAATAAAATAAACTGCAGACTGGCAGTGCATCTGGCTCTTGCGCTGGATGGTCAGACTTTGACCTAACAAACCCACAGTCTATCAGTAAACATTCTTTCTTTCCAGCACTAAAGGTAAGGAAATGTGTTGTGTCACCAGGGATATGAAATTACAAACATTTAACAAAACCACATTTTTACTATTAAAATGTTTGTGCTATAATCTTTCTGAAGAAGTCATGAACCAACCAAATGCCCATTAGGAAATCCCTGCTCAACTGAGCAAAAAAAGGTGACAATCAAATACCTCCACTGTAAAATACAATTATTTAAAATATAACAATTAAAATATCTAATCTTAAAATATACAAATAAACATGCGCTGGTCGGCCGCGAACCCTGGTCTTCCTGCATGGGAGACCTGTAGCTCTATATTTGAGCTAACTTGGCTCAGTACTGAAATAGAGGCTTTTGTTACAAACATAAGCCACAGGGGCAGGCCGAACCCAAAGCCTGCATCACCTGGAATCCCCAGGTGACCATAAATCTGTCAAGGGGCACGAATTCAAACAGGCGAAATGAAGAGGGAACAGTGTAAACAACACTGCGGAGCGAGTTGATTAATGCACTAGAAACACCTGAGTTTACAAGCGCGAGAAATTTTTAAAGAAGAAATAAATTAGAGAGCTCCCTCGAACTCACAACCTCATGGACTGTAGTCCGAAATTCAACCATTGCACCACTGCTTCAGCTGAAACAGGAAGTATGAGCATAATACATATTTTCTTTTTGAAAGACACCAAAATGAAACCAACGGCCGCACGCGGCTATCCAGATACATTGTATCAAATACACAAATTCCTTTATAATAAAAGGTAATTAACACATATTTACCATATATGCCATATTCAAACTAATAAAGCCTACTACTGACAAACAATGTAAGACACAACTGAAAGGGGGTGACTTAGCTCTGTGGTGTCAGCAGCAAAGAAAGAGGGGTTGGCGTTAGAGTAATGGACATATATAAAGGAGGGTCCCTGCTCATTGGTCCCCTGCAGGGTATGACCTATCCTCCATGATGGTTTGGGGAGTTCCCCATGCATTGACATTGAACTTTATCTAGTTCTGTTGTTGAAACTTTTTTGTTTGTAAAAGTTTTTACTTTGCTGCTGTGGTTTCAGAGTAAAGATTGTAATGCATAATATGAGCCTCCTGTCTTGTCATAGAATCCCCCACTGGCGTGTGTACATAGTCAGAAAACGCGAGGCCTCGCCTAAGTACTACATACATAAAGGTACACAAATGCCTGCAATCGAGCATGCGCTGGAACCAGATGAATAACAAAATGCTAAAAACCTCACGTTAACTGGGGACCAAGCGCGGATCGAGGAACTTGAATCAATCAGTCTCAGTGCACCCGCGAATGCTACGCATGCACGCAGGACAGAGGAAATCCTAGAGGTGCTGCGGCGGAGTGGCGTGCTGACCGTGCACATGATGACCTGGAACACCCATCACGTATACCTGGAAAGACGCTGCTCTGCGCGTCACGTAAACAATACTCACGTGACCGCTAGACTGATAAAGATTGATAGTCAAACTGAATAGCCACATATATTTAAAAGACACATGAAAGTGAAAAAACGAAAATGACTTCAAGAGTGCATAAGGCTGGCACCAACGGCAATGCAGCACTATGACTAATCCCATGCATAGCTACTGTGATTTGAATGAAACTGATTAGAGAGGGCTACCAAATTAAATAGAGTGATGTGGCATAGCTCTCAACTCACCCGCTTTTGGCGGGTGTCACCCGCCTTGCAAAGGGCTGACTCACCCGCCAGGCCTCCTGCACGCCCATTCATTCCAATGGGCGTCTCACCCGCCAGAAACAAAATCGGGTGATTTCACCCGCCTTTGCAAGACAAATGGTTGAGAGCTATGGATGTGGAACATAAAATGGAATGAAGTGAAATAAACAGGGACTGCTCCCTAATGAGAGCATATATATACTTATATATGCTCTCATTAGAATGTAATTAAATAAATTCAAAGAAAGCACCACCCCCAATGCTGAAATGCCGACTGGCTGGCTGAACTGACTGATGCTAGCTGAAACATGAAATGAGATAAAATGAATTGAACCAAAATAAAATAAATTAAATAAACAGGGACTTCTCAGCAGGAAAGCGTATGTATTTGTAATGTCGGCTAACAAAGGCCACAGCATGGAGTTGGATGAATTCAGAAAGACAGCACCCCCAATATTGGATTGCTAACTGGCATTGAAATCCCACAATTCCAATGAATTGAGGCCTTTATGAAGTGTCTTTAAATTAAAGATCCACATTTGTTCCTTGTAAGCCAATTTATTGGCTATTTGGACTGGCCCATTGGCAAAGATTTTTTTCAATACAAAACCATGTTAACGATTCTGTATCATGGCCCATTTCTACATAGTGGGCCACTAGTGGAGCAGAGAGTATGAGCGTTCTGATTTTAGAACAATGTTCATTGATACGTAGGTGAACCTCTCCAGAGGTTTTTCCTACATAAAACAATTGGCATGGGCATTGAATAGCATATAATATGTTCTTTCTTCTGCAAGTGGTGAATGTACGTAGCTCCCAACTCCTTCCATCATTAGAGAAATCTGTCATTTTTTGGGAGAATTTACACGCTACACATGAAATGCATGGATAGTGGCCTTTAACTTGGTTGAGATTAATATCTCTAACCTGGTTGATCCGTAAAGGCAATGGAGTGGCACGTGTACGTTTCTGTCCCAAGTTTTTGCTTTTTTTAAAGCAAATAATGGTTTCTGTGGCTTGATATCAGCAGAGTTGAGTATCCTCCAATTCTTCAAAATGATAGCTTTGATGGTCTCACTATGTTGACAGAAAGTGGACACACACACTAACTGTTCTTTCTCCAAATTTTTTGAGTTGGTAATGAGTAAGGCATCCCGGTTGATATAACACACTCTTTTTCTTGAGGGTTTAATCAATTTCCTCGGGTTCCCACGATGTTCAAACCCAGCTTGTAGCACATCTGCATGTGTATTAAAGTGCGTGATGCTAGAACAGTTATGGCGTAGCCATAGAAACATCCCATATGGGAGATTGCGCAGAAGGCTTTAAGGGTGTTGGCTTTCAAACTGCAATGTGGTATTCCTTTCCGTCGGTTTTCTATATAACTCCGTTTGCAGAAAGCCGTCTTCATTATAGATAGATAAATCAAGGGAAGAAATCCGAGAGGTTGAATGTTCAAAGGTGAATTTTATATTGACATCAACCTGATTGAGCCAACCCATAAGGCAGGCCAATGTGTCAGAGTCACCTTCCCAATGCTCCATGCGCTGGCAGGCATGCCAAATTGTATTGGTGCAATTGACTGCACCCATGTAGAATTGGTGGTCTGCATGCCATGGAGGCGGTGTACCGCAATGGTAAGCTATATCACTCCATCAATGTACAAATGGTATGTGACTCCAGTAAGATCATCACACATTGTTATGCCCGGTTAACTGGATCAACTCATGACTCAATGGTCCTGCGGAACTCCACGCTACCACGCTACATGGAGCGACATGCAGGACGACGTGTCTGGCTGCTTGCTAAGTCGCATGACAGCCACATGGCAGTGTAATGGGGGAGAGATGCACACACCACCATGGTGTCATTATGGTGGAGACAGCACAGACCCCACATCACAAAACACTGTGCCCCAAAGCATCACAAACTGATCATGACTACTAATCCCCATAGCAATGATGGAAGCTGCACACCAATAACAGTATGCCTAACTTACAACCAGTCCACATCCCACAACATGTCCACCACCCATCATCAGACCTCACCCTCCGTAACACAATCCAGCAACATGCTGTGAGTATGCGCAATATAAATGTCTGCAGCAATTCACAACACAGGACAAGCATCCATGAGAGTGCACAAATCAATTCCACCAAGGGTCACAGGGCCACCAGCACAGTAGCGCTGCATGTCAGCATGGAAATAATAAGCACTGAATGACAAATAATGCTGAGACTTCTGGCAATGCTGCCAGTAACAAAATTATACTAATCACTATACATCACATAATGATAACAAACACAGCGGAATACATCCACAGTGCTTGCAGAACATCAAGGGAGTGTACACCCTGTATCAACTGGTAGACGAAACCCACACCATAAGACCATGGCACAGTACACATTGTGGCAAGGTAAAATGTGTGCTAAAACCAGGGACATGTGCATGTGAACAACAGAAATCTGAAGGCATGTGTGATAAGTACAGGTGTCCATCAGGAATTGACTCACACATACCTTTTTCTGCACCCGTGCAGGTGACAGTGGCTATCCCTTGAAGACGTGGCTCCTCACCCCTGTCTGGAACCCACAGAACAGGCACGAAGAGGACTACAATCGTTCTCATACCAGTACCCGTGTGGTCATCGAGCATACATTTGGCCTGTTGAAGGCATGTTTTTGCTGTCTTAGCCGGTTGGGTGCGGCACTCCTCTACAGGAATGACAAGGTGGCCAAGATCATCATGGCATGTGTCATGCTGCACAACATGTGCATCCAACGGAACGTGCCTTTGCCCCCTTGAACAGCAACCACCAGGTGATGAAGAAGAAGATGAAGAAGATGTGGTTGTACATCATCGCGGTGGCGATATACAAGAGGGACGTGCTGTGCGCCAGTCAGTGATTGGCCAATACCTCTAAGAGACATGGGTGCTGAGGGTGCATGAATGTGGGACTGAGGGCACTGGGTGTGGGAGTACATGGACACCATGCACTGTAAACCAATAAATGACGCATACACAATAAGGAATGTCCAGGCTAGTATTGTTTCAGGTACACAACGGGTGTATTTAACAGTAAGAAGTAACAATTTCTCATACCCTCCACCTCACACACACCCCCTTCTCCCTCCCTCCACAACTCCCCCAAACACCCCCTCTCCCTCCCCTTCCCCCACAACTCCCCCACACATGGCGTGCAATGTTAAGGCACTCGAGTCTCCATAGGTGTGCACATGCAGGCTGAGTCTCCAACTAATGGCCTGAGTCTGACTCCAGGGGTGGCATGTTGGGGCGGCACCTGGTGCGCACAGACCTGTGCAGGGGGCTTGTCTGCGTGGAGCTAGAGGAAGACCCCGTGGCCGCATGCTCAACTGTCAGGGCAGGACGCAGAGCCTCCATGGCATCCGCAATCCTGCACAGCCGACAGCTCCTCACATATCTTCTGTGTGCGCGCCTCTATGGCCCCTTTCATTGATGCAGTGTTGTCTCGGGCCTCCCTCCTCGTCACTTCAGCATCAGTGACATATTGTTTGACTAGGCCAGTCAGCTCCTGCTGGCGCACCTCCATCTGTGTCATCTGGAACTCCCAGTCCCGGACCCCTGTGGAGGTGGATGGTAGGTGTGGCAATGGGCCCAATTCAGGTGTGTCCTGTGTGGGGCTCCAGGCCTCTGCTACAGCTCTCCTCCCGACTGGACATGAGAGCTGCCTCTCCTCCCAGCTGGACATGAGAGCTGCCATCAGGTGAGCTGATGGGTGTGCATTGGTGTTCCTGTGAGGTGCTTGGTGTGCCAAGGAATTCCATGGAGTGGGAGTCCTCCTCAGGGACACAGACCTTGCCTTGTGAAAGGACCTCATCGCCACTCCGTGGCGCAGTGGCAGCTGCCTCCCTTACCGAACTGGTAGCTGCAGAGAGAGTCCCATCTGCCACCGGCTCCGCAGCTGCAGATTCCACAGGTGTTGGGACTTGTGGAGTTGTGGAAAACCCATGACGGCCCTATACCCTGGCATCCAATGGTGTCTTTGTCCTCGGATGCAGATCTGCCTTCCCAGTGCCCTTGGAGGTTGAAGGCCTGTTGGTTTCTTCCCTGGCCCTCTTGGTAGGTGTGGTGGCCTGTGCTGCAGAGTCCTCTGCATCCGTGTCAGTATCTCGGCCTGTGGGGGACCATAAGAGGGACAGCATCAGTGATGGTTGTACAGGCCTCATGCATACAATGGTATTAGTGCAGTTGTACACATTTGATGACTTGCTGTCCTACTATTGTGGCATACAGGTTATCTGCCATTTGGTAGGGTTGCTCAGGCATACGCTAGGTTCAGACATGTGTGAGGTGGTGTCTGCTGTGAGACATGCTTTTGTGTTGTGGACTGCGTGAAGTGTGACACATGCTGTTTCCCTGCCTGTGGTATGTGTCAGGTATGGTATAGGCATGCTGCATGCATGTGGATGTGTAAGTGCTGGGGATGGCATCTAGGCAGGGCTGTGTCAATGTGTGTGTAATGGGCCATGCATTGCCTCATGGCATGGTCACATTGGTGAACTATCATCGTATTTTGCAATACTGTGCTTCGTTAGGTCACTCACCTCCATCTGCCGATGACGTGGCTCCATGTTCCATGTCTCCCACACCTTCTATTAACTCAATCCCGATTGTGCTGGTGCAGGTTTCCTCCCAGTGGCTGAGTTTAATTGGGGAGTTGGAGCCACCACCAGTAGCCAGGCCCTGGCTCCGGTTGGCTGACAAGATGTTGTGCACTCTGAGGCGCAGGTCATCCCAACGTTTTTGGAATCTTTTATTGTGCGGGAGATGGTCCCTACCGCACTAACTTTCTGGGCCACTTGCTCCCAGATCTCCTTTTTTTAAAGTTGTGCTGATCTTTTCAGGTCTGTGGCAAAGACCACCTCTGCATTCTCATCCAGAGTGTCTGCGAGCATGTTCAGTTCATCCTCGGAGAACCGCTCCTTGTGCTGCCGGGATGCCCCTTTCCTAATTTCCTTTGGCATGGTGCTGGTGGTGTGGTAGATGTTCTGGTATTGGT
This sequence comes from Ambystoma mexicanum, assembly GCF_040938575.1. Taxonomy (NCBI): domain Eukaryota; kingdom Metazoa; phylum Chordata; class Amphibia; order Caudata; family Ambystomatidae; genus Ambystoma; species Ambystoma mexicanum. Next base: position 1,338,984,836 of record NC_090937.1, read on the forward strand.
TTTAGGCTCCAGGTCCTGGGTATTGAGGATGGCAATGGATTGTGTTTTTCAAGATGGCCGCCAAGCCATTTCCCGTTCCGGCGCAATGACATTACTTCCCGTTCCGGTATTAGCGGGCTCGCTATTAGCGGCCTCGCTATTAGCGGGCTCACTAATGCTGGGTCTGTTATTTGGAGGGGGACGGAGAAGGAAGGGCTGTCAGTGCTTTCAATGATGCCGCTAAGGGATGTTTTAGAGACTTTTGCGGCAAGCCGGTACTGTCGATACCGGCATGCCGCTACATGTGTGCTTGCATTCTCATAATCGGCCGCTGTTAGCAGCGTCATTGCTACCCGGACCCGCTATTGCCTCCATGCCAATAAAAACAATTTTTTACCACGCATCTCATAATGACCCCCATTGTCTGTGATTTTAAGCTTGACTATTAGGCTCTGACAGTCATCAGGGGGTTCATGTGCTGAGATATGACAAGGTAGCTGGCTTTTGAACAGAAGCGCTACTCCCCCACCATGATTACACCCAGGGTCAGCCGGGAGGATTTGATAGTTCGGGGAATCGCAAGTGTTGCTTCAGATGTAGTGGCCTCATTGAGTCAGGACTCTGTAACAACCAGGAAATCGGGGCTAGACTTAGTCAGTATATCCTCTATCTCAACCCTTTGTTGCTTCAGGGAACGTGTATTAAGAAGGGAGTAATAAAGAGGAGAGCCATGCCGAGTCTTTGCAGATTTTGTGTCTGTTAATGAGCTGTGGCAAACCACCTCTTGTGTGTGTGGTCCCACCAACCGTACACAAGTCAGTATGCACTGATTTGCCTTTGTGGTGGGTGGGGGCATGGAGGAGTTGGCTAAAGCCTGCCTGTGCTCCTCTGGCTGCCTACTGACTGGGCTGGCGAGGAAGGACTAAGTGGTCAGGGAAGACTCACTGGCATTATTTGAGCCGCCAAGTATGCCGCTGATGGCAGCACGGACTTGAGGCTTCTCAAGATGGTTGTATTTTTCCAGGACGGCTGCACTTTTATGCTGGTAGTTGGAAGCGTGGGGAGAGTAGACGCTTTCCACTGAGCGGAGCTTGATAATTACCATATGTATGTCATGCATGGCGCAGACCGGGTATCAATTCCAGAAGGTAGGACCTGGTAACAGTGATGCTGTAGGAGGAGGACCAAGAGGGTCCTCTGTCTGTTGCAACCAGAACTACAATGCTCACGGGATGCTGGGGAACAAAGGGCGCGCTGCTGCTAATGCAGTATAGGCTCAGTGAGGGAAAATGAGCGAGAACAATCTTAAGTGCCCACAAATTGAAAGTTAGATGTGCCCGGATGACAAGTACACAGTTAGGCTTTTAGGAGCCTGTAAAAGAAGTACAGAATGATGCAGTCCTTACTGTTTGGACAAATAACACACCTAATAAGTAAAACTAGCATTCACCAATGCTATTTCAAACAAAAACACATTGTAGTCACATACAACACACTCACACAGCATAGACTTTGATAGTCCAACCATCCCTCCTGCTTTGTGCTAGTGTGCTGGAGGGACAGGAGGTGTCTTATAAGCCTGGCAAGAACCGGCCTCTCCAACCATGCCGACTCTAACAGGCCGCCAACATGATTTAGAGAGCCAGTGTTCCTGGGACATGTAGTTCCAGAGAACTACAATGCTCACAGGATGCTGGGTAGCAAAGGGCGCACTGCTGCTAATGCAGTATAGGCACTGTGAGGGAAAAGGAGCAAGTGAAATCTTAAGTGCTCACAAAGTTAAAGCTAGATGTGCCCGGATGACAAGTGCACAGTTAGGCTTTTACAAGCCTGTAAAAGAAATACAGAATAATGCAGTCCTTACTGCTTGGACAAAGAACACACCTAATAAGTAAAACTAGCGTTCACCAATGCTATTTCAAACAAAAACACATTGTAGTCACATAAAACACACTCACACAGCATAGTCTTTGATAGTCCAACCATCCCTCCTGCTTTGTACCCCATTAGTCCCGCTACCCATTCATCCTTGTAATAAACTGCACCTTCCATCTGTAATTGAGGTCTTGCTTTGCGCTGAAGTCATTCCTGCCTTTCTTCTGCAGAACACCTGATCAGGGGTGGTATCATTAAGACAGCTCCCCTTTCTTGTCCCCTGCTGTGTGATAGTTAAATATATTTTTTCTCTAGTGTGCTTTGCCTGCTATCTCCTTCATTTTTATATAATTATCTGTGTACGTAGTGTCTACTTCTACCAATTGTGCATGGACCTTGTGTCTTCCCAGTAGCCTCCTCATCCTACATAATGCAATTTGTACTAAACAGTGTGCTTTTTCTGGTGGCTCTTCTTGTGGTATAAATATTCTGGGAATGCCTCTGGTTATACTACATGTCTGTCTCGGGGCGATACAAATCTTTATCACTGTCTGAATAAACCCCTACATCTGAGATTTCTAATTTTATTCTGGTCACAGATACTCTACTGTCATTTGCGTATATGTATGGTTAGTATAATTGTTAAACCCACCACTTGAGAACAACTATTTCATTTCTACCATAAAGGAAGAGAGAGAGAAAGAGAGAGAAGAGAACAATGACACACAGCATATTAATTTTTACTCTGTCCATTGTCCCTGCAACCTGAAAAGTAATGTTATTGTCCATCCACCCAAAGGGGTATATTGAGTTCAGAAAGTTCAAATAACCTCTACAGTTGCTCATCTTTTTCTGGTCTTTTAACTCCTCCTCCTGCTGCTGGGTAGTAGGCATCTCTCTGTTTTCCTTCTGAAAGTCGCTCAAGTGGCTCCTTATCTTCCTGTTTGCAACCTTCACTGCTGTAGGTGTGGCATAGACAAGAATAAACCGTCCTTCAAAGCATTCTTCATTCCATTTTCTGCTGAAGTTCCTTATAACCACTTTATCCCCCCAGGAAAAGCTGCTGTTGTTGAGATATTGTGTCCTGATATGCTGTTTGTTTCTCTGATTCTTTTGGAGCTAGCGCTTTTGGATGTTTGCCGACCTGGCAGAAGATAAGACTGAAAGCTTTAGTTAAGGACCTAAGATGTCCCTCAAACTCTTCTCCTAAACTTTGTTCAGAATTGTGGGTGTCGAAGGTTGTGCATGCAGGTATGAGTGGGGAATGCAACACCCTGCCTGTAATTATCATATGTGGTGTAAGATGGTGGTCTTTCACTGGCTGATTCCTAAGAGCGAACAATGCGAGAGGCAGACAATACAACCAATTCTTGTTCAGTGAATTACAGATTTTTGCTAAGCGTTGCTTCAATAGACCATTGAGGCATTCTACAATCCCCTTGGCTTGTGGGTGATATATGGAACATGATTTGTGCCTTTTGAACGATAGAGTGGTGATTTCTTTAAAGAATGCATTAAAAAAGTGTGACTTGTCCGATCTCAGGGCATCACATAGCCTCAATCTGAGAAATACTTATCCTAACAAAAATCTGGCTGCCGATTTGGTATCAGGGTGGACACATGGATCCGCTTCAAGCCAATGAGAGAATATACACGGCACAACAATTAAATAACTAAAGTTACTGTACTTGTTAACCATGTTGATGTAATCAATATGGAGCTGATGAAAAGGCCCTGTTTTAGTGAGGCAGTGTTGCTTTCAGTGTTTTGAGGGTGTGGCCTGTACTGCACAGATTGACATGAAATCATCTGTGTTTTCCTGGAAATTGTGAATGAACAACTCCTCCTACAGGTCAGCTGCAATTTACTGCTTGGATGCATGTGTAGGGTAATGCAATTACTTGGGGGAAACCACAAGCTATTCCTGGTACATTGCTGCTTTTCCTGTAATGTTCTGTCTCCAAATTAAATCAGTGGGGGATAGGGAACACCCTGTTTTGATCCATTAATCCTTCTCTTGCCATGAGGCTCGTACCTGTAATTCAATGATCTGAGTGATGGGGATTGTATTGAAGGCACTGGAAACTGCACCTGTTGAAATGCTACTTCAGGGGATACTGTGGAATCTGGTACTTCTAGGTATGCTGCTTCCTTTTCTGCTTTGTCTGCTGCATCATTGTCATAAGCAATTGGGTCTGTATTCTTTGTATGGGCTACCAATTTCAGCACAGAAACTATTGATGGAAGAGCCAATGCATCAATAATCTAGAAAGTAATGCTGGATACTGCATGGGTGTGCATCTGATTTTTTAACCATCTCAGCGCCATCTTGACAACCCTGAATGCACTGTGGAGGTGACATATGCTCAGTCTGAACAGATTATGACATAACGCCCTTTAGACATTTTCAATGCTTCTATAAGAGCTATGAGCTTTCCCGTACTCTCCATCTAAAAGTCTCACTACTGCTGCACCAGTGTGCCTTTCAACCATGCTCTGATAAATAGTTGATGACCCATCAACGACATGCACTTCCCCTCCTCAAGTGCACCCTCCCTGACATTGGTACCCTCCTCTGTATTCCCTGCAGATATTGTGGAATCATGTACTGAATTATTTGGCTGTACCGGCTCTGCAATGAATGTTGCAGGGTTCGCTGTGTGATATCTAACAATGTGAATGGAGGAGTTCGATAGGATTACCTCATATCCTGACGCTCTCTGTGTGGTAAGGGTAGTCTTAGATTTGTCTCAGATGGCAAAATTGCATGTTCCACGAATAATGTGACTGAGCAAACCATTGTGAGTGTAGAGGTCTTCTGTATTACGAAAGCAGCTGTTGCTAATACTTGCTCGAATGGACAATGACCCTGCATTACTGGGTCTAACAGTCCACTGTAGTAATCCAAAACTTGACCATTTGAATATGAGAACAGAAAGAATTGCTTGTTGTAATCTGGTGTTGCTAAAATACGTGTATTACTTGTGGCGATTTGAAGTTCCCTTTAGGAATTTGGTTATCTCATCTGGCCAGACAAGGGTTCCCTTTATTCATTATCAAGCACATTTTATTTCATTAACTCTAATCCCTTTCTACAAATACCCATTCCCTAGGGTTTCCAATGCTATACTCTGTCAGAGTGAGGGAGGATTATTGTCGTGGCATAGTGACGTTCCCACAAGTTAAGGCCTGGGACAAAGCCCAAGACCAACATTTGTGAAAGGATAATTATCCAAAGTGATAATGATCCCTCCAAGGTCTAGCAGGCTATTGGCACAATGTGGATTTTAGAGTTGAGGTGGTGAAGTAAAAAATGTAAGTTTAATAGTGAGAAAAAGAAATACCCAGAACATGTTAGGAAATAAAATGTTTTATTTTTAAATATTTAAGTAACACAGTTGTCATACACATTTTAACTGTAAACTTTAAAGGCAAACAGTTCAACAATTACTGGGGCTCCAGCTTCCCGATCCTAGCCTCTAAGACTTGGAACATTGACTTTGAGAACAGAGCACTCTTACTGGGTGTTCGGGAAACAACTTAAGACGTTACTTCTTACAATGAGCTCACCTATATCAAACTGAAACCTGTCTAAGATTGCTACACTCTGGGCCTCATTAAGAGTTTGGAGGTAGCCATGGTGCTATTAGCGCCATGACTGCCTCCAAAATCGGGTCCGGTTCCGGGTTCCTTGAATGAGGAATTAGCGGGTCATTCCAACCTTGGAGGACCCGGTAATTCCTCATTCAAAAAACCCATCCCCATACCCATTCGAGCCCCCACAGGGCTCAATGGGAATGGGGATGGAGGAAATAATGGGCCCGTTAAAAACGGGCCCGTTATTAGCTCCCTGGTCCCCTTGCGGGACCCGCAAAGGATGTCTGGTCTGACCAGACGTTCTGAGCGGGTCCCGCATGTGAACCTGGTAATAGGGCGGAATGGGTTTACCGGCACCAACACAATTATCGGTGCCATTAAACCCATTCCGCCCACCTCGTAATGAGGCCCTCTGTCTTAAATCTCATGTACTACACTGTATGTAACCAATGTCTTGATGCCTCTGGATTTAGAGTGCTTAATAAATGTGCAAAAACATGTTATTTAGTAGTGAACAGTTTCTCAGTGCAAGTGTAAACACTATGTTTTAGCTTTCACTTGATATGTTAAATTGAATGTTGGCCTCAAAGGCACAGTAAATTCCATTTCTCTGCATTCATGAATGTAGAGTAATTTATTTATGTATTTATTTATCTATTTATTTAGTTTGTCATTTATAGAGTGCACCAAACCCAGAGGCATCAAGGTGCAGGTTACAGCAATCTCAGTTGTCTAGAAGCATTTAGACATTTAGTAGTAGTGTGGTCACAAAGTAACCAACTGTTAAGGCTTATTATCCTTGGTAGTGCATTGAAAAGCAGTCAGTAGTTTAAGGAACTCATGGTGGCAACAGTAAAGACAGACTCAAGTGATCACAGTTCAAAGGTGTTTATTGAACTTAATAATGGGTACGATAAACGCCTAATCTAAACCTAAATCTAAGATGGGAGCAAACTACAACCATCAAAATAATAATACGTCCTAGTGCAGTCCTGTCAAATAAAAGGGTCTATACTAAATAAAAACTATTGCCAATCCTTACTACTAAGTTACAAAAAGAGTGTGGGATAATGTTCACCAGAAAATAAAGAAGTGTTCACAAAATGATAAGTCAGGATGGTATGGCTGTGTCTCTCTGTCCCACGTTTTTAGCAAGTGACAAGGTAGGGCTTCTGAACACAGCACACTCCTGGGCCTCTCCAGTAAGAGGCTCACAATTCCAGTTCATCGATTTCAGAACCTTCATGGGCCAAGTCTCTTCTCTGCAAAGTCTCTTCCCTTAGAATGTTTGATGCATCAAAACAACAAGCAACCAAAAAGTTCCTTCGGTAATCTTGTACCTTTGGGCGATTGGCCTTTGACCCTAGGACCTCCCTCTACCGGGCTCGGATCCTCTTTGCAAAAGTGGGCCTCCCTCGGTCAGGTTCACCACCGCCTCTCAAATATCACTTGTAACCTTTAGGAGCTGTACTGTCCGTTTAAACAAACAATACTATGGACAACACGCAACTGGGTTCACGCTCATCAACACACTGTTCCCGGGGGTATTATTCTTCACCCCTCCTCGAAAACAGCAAACAATCAAACAAAGAAAAGTTCCCTGTGCGATTCCTCTTCGCCCCTGTGATCTCCCTCCACCAGGTTCGGATCCTTCTTGCAACTTGGGCCTCCCTCTGTCGGGTTCAGTACGGCCTTTCAAATGTAGCTTCTAGTATTCACGGCTTTGTAACACAGTTCATGATTTCCTATTTCAGTTCATGACTTGCTTTGCATTAACAGAAAGTGTGGATTCCCTTTTCGTAACTTCCTTTCGGCATCCCTCTGTCGGGCTCACACTTGCCAAATATTCAGTTTACTTTTACTTACAGTTTACTTTTATTTTACATTCTCACAATGTGAGATTCACTTCCCTTAGCTTTCCTTTGGCAATCAGATACTTTCATAGGTACAAGGGATTTGACATGACACTTGTAGGACCACTCTGACATAATAAAGATATTCTGTGTGTAGGTAAAAAAGTGCTTTTTACAAGTGAGATTGATTAAACGTAGTGTGAACACATTTTTGATCTGGCTAGAAAACATCAAGCAAGTGTGCTACCTATCATGCTTTCACCCTACAAAAAAGGCAAGCTCCTGTTCTGAGTCTGTCCAAGATGCTGCTTTGGGCCATAACTGTAGTCTTCTGAGATCACTGGCTAGACAGTCCTTGTGGATATCTTGTGAATATCTGCAACTGTTCTATGACAACTCAGTGTGAGTCCCATCTGGCAAGGGGGTGGACGCACTGGCTTTTTGATTTGTATTAACTAATAAAGTGATGCAGATAATTCCATCTCTGAAAGGGTAATCTGCTGATCAGATTCCCTTTTTATATCTCCATGACAAATGCATTGTGTGTAACTGTGTCCTGCTGCATCATTACCCTGATTTGCAGCAAATGCTCTTCCATTGGCACAGAGCAGATTCAGAGGTCACAGTTACCCATTTGGCAGCTGCAGTGACAGCCAAGTCTCTGCAGTGCAGGGGTTGCATTTAAGATATGCACCCTTGTACCACATCTATGATGTTCATAAGTAGCCCATGATGGTATCAGGAGAAACTCTAATTATAAATCTATGCCTGAGTTAAGGTGCAGTACATGGCACTACTTATGATATCACACACGTGCCAGCTCCTGTGAGCTAAGCTCAGCTTTGGAAGGTGATGTGTATTCTGAGCAGATGAGCTGAGCCTGTCAAATGACAGTCTAGGAATCTGAATAGTCATGCCTCCTCTTTGACCTCTTTGTGAGGGTAGGTAGCACCCTCTGCCAGGGACAGTCACACAACAGTCAGCTGCCCTGGGCCCAGGCATCAAAGGAGCACAGGGAGTAGCCTCACACCTGGGTGCTGCATATCAAAAAGCCTTTGATTCTAATGAGAGGGGAAGGGGGTGGGGTTAGTGTAGCCAGATGGTGATCTGTACAATGTTGGCAAACTTTTGCCATCTTGATTCTCTCTGCCTCTCTTTCACTCTCCTATCCCTTACACTTCCTGTGGCACAAAACACATTGTGTATGATGTCAGATGGGCAAAGTTCACTAATTTCAAGCAGATTTAGACCCCTTAAACAGGGTAGCTTTAGTCCAATCACCTGCATATTTTTACCTTTAAAAAATGGGTGGCACACTACTTCTTTGAATCTAATCATCTTTTTGCGGAAGAGTTTATTGGACCTCTGTTGGAAGGGATGATTGATCCGAAGTCCTACGCCTCTGAGGTGAAGACTGAGAGTCCAAGGCAGAGGGAAGTTCTATCCCCTAACCATCCCCAGGGACCAGTAGGGGTGAACTGTTCTTGGGACACAGGACCTCACCATGTTGAAGCACCCCTGCAGTTGTGTGCCAGCCTCCCCGTGTTTGGGAGCCCGAGAACAAGGACCAATCTTGTCCCTGAATCGCTGCAGTGGGATTCACAGCCCCTGAGAAGTGACCTGCTGCTGAAGCACGAACTGCTCTCTCACAGCGACAGTGGTACCCATGTCCTCACCATATTGAAGGACCCGTGTGTTTTTGTACCAGCCTCCCCCCTGGTTGGGAACAGGAGAAAATGACTCATCTTGCCCCTAAACCTCTGGATTAGGATTTACAGCACCTTAAGAGCCAAGACAGCTGGGATCCTAGTGTTTTTGCCTTTGAACTGCTTGGAGCCATGTTTTCAAGAACCGTTCACCACATTCAACGCAGCAGGACCCTCAGGTGCTGCCATTTGCACTCTCCCAATCTTCAAATCGCTTGCGCGGTGCCAAGAACTGTAAAAAGGTACTATTTACTATTAACAGCCTCCTTGGTTCAGTTTTTGGCCCTAGAGACTGGTTAGGTCATCAGTTCTCTTTTTGTATCCAAGAAACATGCTTTTTAAAGAACATTGGGGTTTTTACTAGTCTTACACCCCTTATTCATTACTCAGAATGCTGCACTGTGCGATCCCTGCTTATTTTCTGTTCTTTACTCAGAGGTGGGTTTTGTGTAGTGTTTTTCTATTTAGTTATTTTGCAGATGGTGTGTTTTATTGAAGTATATCTATTTTTATAGAACCTTGATTTGACATTGGGCCTCATTCCGACCCTGGCCTTAACCAAGGCGCTTTTAGCGCCTTGGTTGACGCTGTTATTTTTCCGACTCCGCCATGGTGAATGGCGGAATTACCGCCCCATTCCAAGGTTGGCGGGGTCAGTAATTTCCCATTCACCATGGGCCCTTCCCCATTCCCATTTTTGCCCCATAGGGCTCAATGGGAATGGGAAAGGCGCTAATTACGGCACCGTAAATTACGGTGCCGTAATTAGCTCCTAGGTCCCTTTGCGGGTTGGTTTTTTAACGCCTGCAAAAAGCAGGCGTTAAGTACCAACCCGCAAAGGGAACTCGGAATAGGGCGGTAAGGGTTTAACGGCACCGGTCTCATTACTGAGACTGTGGAATGTAGTAGGTGGGGGAGGCAAAAGAGGCCATGACAAGGATAAAAAAAAGGGATTTCATGAGCAGAGTTAAAAGATGATATTGGCTATGTAACATCACCCATTAAGCAAGAGCTTCCTCTTTGGAATGAGGAGGTAGTACCTAGTGGATCACAAATCTAACTTTCACAATATTAACTGTTAAATAAGACAATTATGCTTTAGCTGCTTTCTTCAAGTGTCCAAATTATCCTTTATATACATTCCCAAACAGACAGAGTTAATGTCAGGTAGGTATGTTTCTATAATGCCAGTTTGCATAGAGTCAAATGTAGGCCCTGGAAGATACTGGTGTCCAGCTACCCAGGATCTTCTAGGCTACAAATAAGAGCTAAATAGCTTTCCACTCCTGGCAAATTTGAAACCTCTTTGAATTTGGAGGCTGCTAAGGGATGTATCACCTCTTCTCAATTCTTCTAGTTAGCATAGTGATGCCAAGTAAGCTCTGATTGCACTCCCTTGTGAGTGGATGGGGCAATGTAAAAACAACACATCCCTGTGCATGTCAGCTGCTTCACTAAGGATTGCTCCAAAATGTACAATGCCACTCGGACACTGGCTTGAAGAGCATGAAGGTGCTCTCCATTGAGCTAGCAGACGACAATTTACAATAGCAGTCAGGATAAAAGGATCAAGCACTGTGTACAACACTGACAGGATTTGTGCTAAATTCTACTATTTGTCTAATTATTGGTTTAGTGCACAGTTGATCTTGGACTAAAAACTTTAAATGCACGGGCACCTAATACACATGGGTAGAGATGTGGGTATTGCCTCAATATATGTTAGTGTCACGCTGAGTGCAGGGCACTTAGCAAACCAGAGACAGTAATGGACTAAAGCTGAAGCAATACATACTTTTTAACAGCATTACCTCTTATTGAATTGTACCAGGGGACCTCTTGTAAAAGTAATCACAGGAACGAAAAACTATTCAAATAAGAGTGTACACCAAGCAAGAAGTAATGCAAAGGGATTGGACCCAAACAGCACAGTTCAGACATCCCTGTGGAACTGAAATGAATGAAATGAGTTGTCAATGTTGCCCCCCTACAGTAGAACATTTTATACATAATTTGTCAAATTACCATACAACATTTTAGATACATTTTTAAGACAGGTCCCATAAGCTGATTGGTGGGATACGTCAGTCCCCTATATCCAAATATCTGTTAAAATCCCCTGATTTGGTAGAACATTTATTTGGCAAAAATCATATTAACACCCTTCATGATGTCACAAACCTTGCCACAGCGCCCCTCAATTACATTATTGTGCTGATCAGTGTAAAATACTTGTTTGGAATTGGTTGGCAATTTCTAACATACAAAACAGTTTGAGATGGCGAGGGGATATTCACACTGAGTCTGACCAGTAATGTGCCCCACGGACATCAGCGAGGACACTGTGCAATGTTGCACCCTGGGGACACTGAATCCTCTCTCTGTTGATTGGCTCCCCATCCTGCACCCCACAACCCCTGCCCCAATGGTCTGGCCCCCCCAGCTCCCTTCTCACGCCTTGCTGCCAAGCGTAGTCTGAAAAAGCTAAGCTACACCGTAGCTGAAGTTTAATTAACTGTATTTAATTTCTATTTCTCTGCAAATTCTCCTTGTGCACCCATGTGTCTAGCTCATTGGCCTCAAAAGTATCTTGTAGACTGATTTTGTTGTGGTTGCATTCACCTGGGAAACTTCAGCTGTGTCATATTCCAACACACTGTTTCTGCTGAATGTTCATGAAATACAAACTGCTTGTCACACAGGGCCTGCATCTCTTTTCTTATGAGCTGTCTGCGAAAAATGTTTTCCTAACCTGGGCCTACACACAAGATGGCTTCTCTATTGTTCACATATTGCTCAAAAAGCCCTCTACAACATTCTACACCCCCACCCCTCATTGGCCCTCATTACGAGGTTGGAGGTAACCATGCCACATTTAGAGCATGGTTTCCTCCTTACCGCATACCGGGCCCGGGTTCCTCAAATGAGGACTTACCGGGCCATCCGAACCTTGGCGGACCCGGTAATTCCTCGTCCGAGGAACCCGGACCCGGTCCATCCCCATTCCCATTCGAGCCCCTATAGGGCTCAATGGGAATGGGAAAGGAGCTAACAATGGGCCCGTTTATAACAGGCCCGCTGTTAGCCACCTGGTCTCCTCGCGGGACCCGGTAATAGGGCGGAATGGGTTTACCGGCACCGGCACCATTATCGGTGCCGGTAAACCCATTCCGCCAACCTCGTAATGAGGGCCATTGTGCTCCACCATGGGACTACTCGTGTTGCACCTGCTTCTGGGTTACCTTATGTAAGCAGTGCCACGTTCAATGACGTCCCTACCCCTGATGTCACCAACCACATCACTCTTGACAACTCCACGTTACTTGCGCAACATTTACGTGCACCCACCATGGCAGCGTTGAAGCTGGAACTTTACAACAAAAGAATTGTTACATTTCAGTTTTATTCATATCAGCCACTATGCTATGAAAATATATTTTTTTATTTCTATTTTTCATATTTGAATGATAAGATTTCTCCAAAACTTAAAGTTAGATTTGCTATAGTTGAATAGCTATCCTTCAGACTTGGATAGCAAAATTGAGATCCAAATATAATTCCAATAAATGAGACAAAAAGGATTTTTAAAGCGAGGTGGAAATAATTGGAAATTAAAATGGTGGAAAATGTTACTCCCTGCTTGTAAAAATCCTGAGATCCCTCTCTTGTGAATGAAATTGAGATTGTTCACCCTTTGCTGATTCACATACAATTCACATGATGCTCCTTATTGGGATTCTAAATCTCTTTTCCATCACAATTTCTTCTTTAAGTCGAGTTTGGAAATTATTAGCTGTGCCAAAAGGACACAATCTTAAAATAACCTGAGTTGTAGCAAAATCTGTACTAGAATGCAGTTAAAAATGCCCAGTTGAAAAACTACATCCTGAACACAGCATTTGAAAAAGGCACGTGCAAGGGAGTATTGTGATGTTAGCAGGCCATCTACAACAAGACTTTGGGCCTCATTACGAGGTTGGTGGTAATCCACCGGTGTGACCGGCGGGTTGCCGCCAACCCCGTAACACCGAATCCGGCGCCTAACTTCCCATTGCCACCGGGACATTACAAGTCCTGGCGGCAATGGGAGTCAACGCCGGATTTTGTAACTCCCCATTCCCATAGAGTACCATAGGACTCTATGGGAGTGGGGAGACGGAAGCACCAGCACCATTGCTAATGGTGCCGGTGCTTCCATGAAAAGGCTGCCTAATAGGCCGCTGGGTCTGGCAGGTCAGACCTGTCGGGTGCGATGGCCCGGACAGGCAAACCCGTAGTGTGGGGGTCCGGAAACAAGGGTGCCAGTAAGCTTACCAGCACCCTTCTTTCCGGACCACCACACTCGTAATGAGGCCCATATATGTTCACATTAGTTGAAAAAGCCAAAATAAATCCTTCCAGTTACCCAAAGGTATCCAGCTACGTTTTATTAAATGGAAAACAGTCAATCTGGGATGTAAAAACAAAACATGCTGTGAAAGAATAAAAACTGTATTTCAGCCCGCATTATTTTAGTTTTTTTCTTTACAGGACTAAGTATAAGCATTACAAAATCAAAATCTACAGAAACATGCAGTATACCTCTTTGACAGGAGATTGATTGCAAAGAAATCGTTTTAGTGTTGCTCTGTTTAAAGAGAAAAGCAAATGCATTTAAAGATGCATTTGTGAATAAAACAACAACTATGGCCTAGAAAGGAAAATGGCAATTTCTCCCCAAAAAGCTACAAGTCTAGTGGATGGATTGCCCAAGAGAAGAGGAACTCAGGCTTTGAAGATGCACTATAACATGTATGACACTCTTGAAATGCTCTCCCTGTTCTCAGAAACCAGGCTTTGTAAGTAAAACAAATGCTACTCATTAATAACATCCATTTGCCACTAGGCCCACCAAAGTATTCCCTAAAATACAAGGTTTTCTGAAAATGGAAGCCCATCCGTTGTCTTCCCCAATTATTCAGATATTCCCATAAGCCAGGTCCTTCCAGAAGGATGAAATTCACACTTACTCAGACATGAAGTCTGGCATTGTGAAAGTAAATTGGTATAATTACTTGAGAGGCAGGGGACTGTGTTAACACTTGATGCAGCAACTGTACTTCAAAGAACCTTGCAACACAGAATCCCAAGGTAAACAGGCTTTTCAGGGGTCATAAATACTCTGATTCCAAAGGGGCCTACACCAAAGGGTTTGCTGCAAGGCCAGGATATTGGTAATTCCATTAACATTTTGTTCAACCCATTACATCAAAAGGAAAATGCCTACCTGTTTAAATTTTACAGACCGGATAATATTTTTTGTAAAATATCTTGTGATAGGAGGGTCGTAGAAACATACTTTCAAAAATATTGTTCACAGTGAAAACTCTATCAATATTTTTTGACATTATGTTAATTATACAAAGTATGAAACTTCTATGTTAATGCATTATATTCTAAAGATGTAACCAACTATATGTATGTTTTGTCTAACCAAGGAACTTCCTGTAACCTGTAACTAAGCCTAGTCACATTTCTATGTAACCGCACCTCGATGCCTTTGGGCTGCAGTGCGGTATACAAATCCAAATAAATAAATATATGAATGTGGATATCTTTGCAAATAAACATTACATGCTAGTGGTTTATATAGCCTAGCGTCTGTGGCCATGAGGCCATTATGTTGATCTGGGAATAGGAGTTTTGTATGAAAGTATCAGAGCGTAAAAAGCAAAAATCTATCATACACACATCACATGTCGTGGCAAAATCAGACTAGCATTATTGGCTTCACTTGAGCAACAGCAATCTGATAAACTGATTAGTAACATGATCACTTGTGAGGAACATGGTATTTTATAACACCACAATTGTTTAATGTCGTACTATCCCCATGAAATGGGGGGAAGCTGGGTTTCGAAGCTACTCCTATTAGATTGCCCTCTTCATTAATATGCCAATGAGTACTAGGGGGATGGTTTAATGAGTTGTCACTTTTGGAACAAGATCCAATCACATATATTGACCATTTAGATTAGAGAAATGATACCCATCTCTAAAGGGAGAGGCTTCTAATCTTTAAACGTCCAAGCCCATAGATTCTGGCGCTCATTCGCTCACTCACTGACTAGGATGGACTGACTGAGTCGGCTGACGGGAAGAAGGACAGAAAGGAGAATGGGATATAATGCTTTCCATTGGAGCCATTTTGAATTACAAGCAGTGCACAGTAAGTGATGCCTGCAGGAGTTAAAACCCAGGCCTTCGTCAGTGGAAAATTCTAATACAGAAAGATAGAAATCATGCTGTGGAGGGAAGCTGACCCCATCTTGCTGACTGATGCCCACCTGTTACCAGTGGGGGAGAATCGAAACAGTCCTTAAGAGGGTACCCATCTGTCTGTGAGACAGCCAAAGACATTTTATGCAATTATAATTTTGAGGACAAATATACTGGCTGGGGGGAAGTATACTTCAAAGGGCAAAAGATGAAATTCCTGCTCTTTTATTTGTGAAAGTACTATATATATTGACTGTAGAATCCTGGAAAGTTAGTAAATATTTCCGGAGGGTATGTGCTTCTGGAATTATACATTTGATCAAATAGGTCAATCGGTGTGTAATTTGGCGATCACAGGCTTCTTCTCTGGCAATGCGCAAGCACAGAATGGAAGTCAAAAACAATATTTCACTTTGAACATACCTAGAAAAATAATGGGCCTCATTAAGAGGTTGGAGGTAGCCTTGCCAGTTTATAAGCAAGGCTACCTCCAAACTCGCATCCGGGTCCGGAACCCGTGAATGGGCAACTACCGGGCTATTCCGGCTCAGCTGGACCCGGTAATTGCCCTTTCGCGGGTGCCGGGCCCGGTACATCCCCATTCCCATTTGAGCCAGGGTTCAATGGGAATGGGGAGGGTGGTAGCTCTGGTACAGTTAGTAACGGTACTGGTGCTAGCATCATGTTCTTCTCGCGGGTGCCGGTACAGCCACCAGGTCAGCGATACCGGCGCTGCTGTTGCCTTACCGCCATACTTGTAATGAGGCCCAATGTAAATGACGTAATTCCCTGGTTATATCACCAAGCAGAGTCCTTTTACTAGTGCGGAACCACTGTAGACAAAGGGGGAAGGGTTATTAACTGATACCTGTTTTTCTTTCTTTATGTTTCCTATTACAAATGACAAATGTACACTTTTATTACAATAGAAGCACCATATGGGTTCGAAATGCATTTTTCTTTTTTGCAAGTGATTTACATGCAGGAATATCAATTAGCAGGTTTTTCAATTGAGTTTACTAGAATGCTGTTTGAGATGCTCACATGTCTATTGGGTGGAGGGGAGGAGATTACTCCAAATAAATAGAGAGATTTATACAGGCTAGGATGTTCTGATGTAATTTTGTTTGTGTCAAATGAAGGCTTTATCCTGAACCCTCATGCCCTCTTCAACCCATGGTGAATATCCGCTTAGGGTAAACCAGATGTATATATGGTGATGCGTGTGCTTTAAATAGTCTACATTCAAGTTATTTATTTATTTATTGCATTTGTGTGGTGCCCACACACAGGGTGATCATAGCGCTAGTACTAACAAAGGTGAGAAGGGAAATACATAACTGCAGAAAGCAAAAAGTAATGTAAAATGTTAGGTTTCTTCAGTCATATTTGTTGAACAGCCAAGTTTTATAGAGCTTCCTGAAAATCTGTGAAGCAGGTTCATTTTTTATGGTGATGGGGTGAGAGTTCCATAAGATGGACACGGTACCCATGAAGCTAGATGAACCTGCTTGCTTGCTTTTGAATCTGGGAGTAATGAAAGCAAGGGCCGAGGAGGACTGTAGTGGGCGAGAAGTAGCCTTTATAGGCATGTGATGATTGAGGTAGACAAGTGCAGCATTGTAAATGCAGTAGTGAATAATGGATATGATTTTGAAGTCAATGCACCCTTTAATGGGGAGCCATTGAGCATTGTGTCTGGCCTGTGAGATGTGGTCAGAGCATTTTAGGCCCAATGCCGCTTTTAGGGATTTGTTGCATAGCAGTTGACGTTTGGTAAGGTTCTTGGCAGAAGTACCCATAAGAAGGGCATTGCAGTAGTCAAGCTTACTGCCTATGATGGCTCTGGTGAGTGTAAGACAGTTGTCCGGTGACAGGAATTGCCTGTAGAGTTTTATAAGCTTGGTTGTGTGTGCTGCATATGATCATAGGGTGTTCACATGTTTGGTCACATTGAGCTCATCATCCAGATAAACACTGAGAGCTTTTACTTGTTCAGAGACAGGGATGGTGGCGAAATCAATGTGAAGAAGGAAGAAGCGGGGTAAATGTTCCTCAGCCGATGAGGAGGGCCCTCAATAATTAGCTCAGTTTTGTCATTGTAGAGGCAGAGATGGCTGTTGGTCATTCAGTTCTGTTCAATGCCAAAGATCCAATTGATAGTGGTAGAGTCATTAGCGTGGTCATCTGAGATAGGTAAAGGATCTGGGTGTCATCTGCAAAGTTAGTATATGGGATACCTAGGTTGTCTAAGTGATCAAAGATGGGCTTGGTATACATGTTGCAGTACATGTTGTAGAGTGTAGGTCAGATGCAGGAGTCTTGAGGGACACTGAAGGAGGCTGGAATAGGAACAGCAGCAGCATCGCCAATGAAGACTCTTGAAGTGCGCTTGCTAAGGAATGATTTTATGCAGGAGGCAGCATTCCTGGAGAAGTGTGACTTAGTTATGATTGACAAGATCGAAAACCGAAGAGAGATCAAGAAGAAGTAGGATAGTGAGATTGCCTGAATTGTATATATTGTCCAATTGTATCTTTAGATCAAGGAGTGCCGATTCAGGGCTGTGTTTTGAACGAAAGCCTGACTGTCAAGATCCTAATAGGTGGTTTTGTTCAAGGAAGTGTTGGATTTGGGAGTATGTTGTGCAATCCAATATTTTCAGGAGGAAGGGGACAGTCGTGATAGGTCAGTGGTTGGTTGGTATGGTGGAATCAAGGGTGAATTTCTTGAGTAGGGGCGGCATACAGGCCACTTAAATGCTAGTAGGGACTGTATTTTAACTAAATGAGGCATTTCTGAAATTAGAGATGGTAGGAGCAAGGGTGTTGGCACAAAGTTTGACTATGTGAGCCGGGCAGGTGTCGCCTTTACAATTGTACAGTTAGAGATGCTTGATGATTTTGGTAATTTCAGTAGAGGGGACAATGTTGGTGGGTGACTCGGGGTCTGTATGAATGGGAGCCAGGGTGATGGTCTGTCTATTGGCAAGCTGTTTTTTTAAATGGTGATTTTGTCCCATAGTTTAAATATTTTGTCTGAGAGCGGAGTGTGAATAGTGGTGCACCAGGCCTTGTCTTTAGGGAATTGGGACATAGGTTGGGCTGGGTTGCCTTGTTCTTTGAGTCTTTGAGGATGGTAAAGAGCTTTGTGGAATTGGAACTGGCCTCAGAAATCCTTGTGGCATAGGAGTTAGCTTTGTGGATATAAATAACTTTTTGTAGGTGTTGGCTGAAGTGGAAAAGGCTTCTTTGTTTTCTAAGCTTTGAATCACCTTGCTGCTCATGCGCCCTCATACCCTCGGGTCTGGTGCGCAATACAAATGAATAAACTAAACTAAATTAAACTAAGCTACAGTGTTTTCTCCAAGGTTTTCCTTGGGCATGTTTATTCTTGTAAAGTGAGAGAAGCTATTCTGAGACCCACTTGTTAGTATGCAAAGCCTGTTTGGGGATTCATTGTTTCAGGAGCGCTTGCGTGTAGTGAGTGATGAGAGCAAAGGTCATTGTCAGTGGGGTCATGGGCTGTAAGTAGTTGCAGCAGGGTGGCTGCTAGGATGTCTTCTGTGGGTCTGTGGGTTTTGTGAGCTAGAATCACTGTGGGCGGTGCAGTGAGGTTGGTAGTGTTCTGAGCATGGCTAATGCTAAATTCAATCAGGGAGTGGTCAGTCCAGGGTAAGGGGTTATGTGCAGTGATGAAGATATTAATGATGATGGTCAGAATCCAATCTAAGATTTGGCCTTTGATGTGGGTAGGTCAGGACGTCAATTGGGTAAGGTTGATCTCAGAGAAAGAGGTGGTAAACCAAGTGTCCTTACTATCAGAAGGGTCGTTGAAACCCAAGTTGAAGTCACCAAGTAGGATAAGTTTGGTAGATGGTTTTATGAGAGGAGTGAGAAGCAAGGGGATGTCTGAATCGGGTGTGCCTTGCCAATTAGGATGGGGGTAAAGAAGTAACACATTGATGGTGGTGATGGGTTGAGTGTCATTTTTATGGATAGGATTTTATAACCTGGCATGGGTGGGAAAGGGATATCTTTGAAAGATCTGACCCTCAAGTCCGTTCTGATAGATCAGACTTCACAATGAGTGCTACTCTGTCACCTGGTTTGAGAGGGCAATCCAATCTAATAATGGTATATCGCTGTTGAATGGCCTGGGAAAGGGCTGGGCCAGCTGCAGTGTGGAGGTTTTTGTATTGTGTACATTCCTGTGGCTAAGTGATCATGTTGCTCTGACCTGTCATTCAACCATCATGACACAAAAAACACAGAATAGGATCCTTGGTAAATTTGCATGTAATCAACAGGAGAACCGATTATATTCATCCGTAAAAATCATTGAGAAGGTCAACAACCTTTTGCAGGGGTTGTGGGAGGGTGATATATATATTTATGTGAATCCATGAGAAGTAATATGGACCTTTTTCCAATAATATCATAAGTAAAATCAATGTTACTTTAGAGGCATTGCCTGAATGGAGCAGTAGGATTGCAATTCCCAGTACTCTGAAGATGGGGTTATATGACATCCAGATTTTTTTAAGAAGGAAGGCCGTTCGTGACAACGTGATGAAAGTTAAAAGATATATAAAGGAATCATCCTTGAATAATAGTGCTATTGCTAATTTGTGAGCACTATATAAGAATTGGATTAGCCTACATAAACAATCCAAAGACTGTGCTCATTGGCCGATATTTTTGAACATTACTGCAAATCCTATTTCTGAAAGTCATTTGACCAGATATATAGGTGGTCTATATTTTAAGTGACGTAGTGCCAAGGTAGAGCCTATATCCTGTAAGAGGAAAGAACAAAGGAAATCTACCAGAAATGGGAAGTGTTTTTTATTTGGATTGGAAGATACTGAAAGTCATTTGACCAGATATATAGGTGGTCTATATTTTAAGTGACGTAGTGCCAAGGTAGAGCCTATATCCTGTAAGAGGAAAGAACAAAGGAAATCTACCAGAAATGGGAAGTGTTTTTTATTTGGATTGGAAGATATTGTTAGAATCATCAGGAAACTGAAACCCTCCAGGGCCCCGCCCCCACAACGTAACATTGGACCTCATTACGAGTCCGGCGGTAACATGCCGTTTTTTCCGGCTCGGTTACCGCCGGACTCATCTTACCATTCCGCCTCCGTGATTCCCGGAATTACCGGGGCATTACGACCCCGGTGTCCCGGGAATTCCGGAGGCGGAATTCGGTAAATCCCCATTCCCATAGGACTCAATTGGAATGGGGAAGTGGAAACACCGGCACCATCTCGTGATTGTGCCGGTGTTTCCACGTCCGCCTGCAGGCGGGCGGTGTTAAACCCGCCAGGTCAGACCTGGCGGGAACGCCACCTTCCGCCTGCAAGACTCGAGATCGGGCAGTCCGGAATTTACAATGGCAGCGGGTTTACCGCCACTGTTATTTTTGGACCACCCGACCCATAATGAGGCCCATTGTGTTTGAAGTCCATCCTGATTTGTGTGCACATACAATACACATTCTCTTTAAACACATTCTAATGACTGGGGAGGTGCCTCTTTCATGGAGAAAGACTATTTTGGTGCCATTCTTTAAAAGTGGGTTCAAAGGTGGCTCTAGATCTGATCCAAATAACTATAGGTTATTGTCTCTTACTGATACAGCATCAAAAATATTCTCGCACTGGAGAACTATAAATGACTACCTCCCCTAGCAAACAGGATTTAGAAAGTGCATGGCCACCCTACATAATATTTGGACATTGTTATACCTGATTAGATCCACACTGGATACTAAGGGATGCAAACTCTGTATATGTTTCGTGGACTACTCAAAGGCTTTCGATTCTGTGTCATGCTCATTACTGCAGCAAAAATTAACTATTTGGGGCTGTGAAATGTCTTTATTGAGTATGATTTACCAACTTAATCATGATACTACATTGATCATTAGACGGGATACAAATGGCCTTGTCTCTGCTGACATTGCAACTGATCATGGTGTAAAGCAGGGGTATGATCCAGCATCCCTCCTTTACAATCTATGTGTTGCGGATATGCAGAACAGTTTGAATGTATGCAATAGTTTCCCCACTAAGTTTGGCAACGTTGTCCTGGATTGCCTTTCTTATGTCGATGATACCCCGTAACTTGATAGAACTGCGACAGGCTTACAACGTAGCTTATTCTACGCAAACAGTCTGGTCTTCAATATAAACAAAACTAACATTCTGATAATTGGTAAGCATAAAACAACCAGACATACATTTGTAGAGAAAACAATTACATCCCAGTTGAAATTGTATAGGAGTACATTTATTTATGGATTCCGATTAGCTCCCAATTAAAGGTGGATTTTCTTTCTAAATATGTGTGTTTAAAAACGTTAAAGAAAACTTGTTTAATTAAATCCTTTATTGTGCAGAGGGGAGGCTTCTCGGTCGTTGGTTTTATTGAATTATATAAAAGCTGCATCGTTCCCAGCAAACTATATGGTCTAGAAGCTTTCATGGAAAATTAGGTATTATGGTTGCAGGGCCTAGAAGCCAGGATCCCGCTCAATTTTCGGAGTCTTCCTAATTGCGTGCCTAGTGAAGCAATTTACTGCAAAATTGATCTATCCTCCATGTTGACATTATGAAAAGTGGACCGAGGGTCCTTTTATTTGAAAGATCAAATGGTGAATATGAACTCAGAATCCCTGTTGATGCACTTCTTACAGATGGCTAATGGGTATAGTATAAAGACTGCCTCCTTTGCCAAATAGAATTTGAGATATTGGGCCTCATTACGAGCTTGGAGGCAGCCATGGCGCCTCCAAACCGGGCTCCAATACCGGGTTCCTTCAATGGTGGATTACCGGGTCATTTCAACATTGGAGGACCTGGTAATTTCTCCTTGAAGAAACCATTCCCCATTCCCATTTGAGCCCTCAAAGGGCTCATTGAGAATGGGGAGGGAGGTAATAACAGGCACATTACGAATGGCCCGTTATTAGCTCCCTCTTCCCCTCGCGGGACCCAGAAAGGATGTCTGGCTTTATCAGACATCTGTTCCGAGTCCCGCAGAGGGTCCATCGTAGTAGGCGCTCCTGTAATGAAGGGTGCCGGTCCCGTACCGGCACCCTTCATTACGGCAGCGCCAGGGTCGTAATGAGGCCCATTGAGTTTCTATGATGAAATTGGGTTTACGATTACGGAACAAGTGAACCTGGCATTAGATACAAAGGATCCGAAAGAAAAGCAGACTTCTGGGATAAATGGCAGCTTAATGGTAAATTAGTATCTAAAACTAAGTTTAAAGAATGTGCAACTCAAGCATTTAAAATTTCCACATTCTGTTGACTATCTCACTAAATCTCAGCAATTAGGAGTTTTTTTAGTACGTATGCGATTTAATTAGCTTCCGACTAATGACATTATTGGTGCTCGGCATAATATCCTTCATGATTCTAGACTATTTAGAGTATGCAAAATAGAGATAGAAAATATTTGCCACATGCTTGCCAGCTGTGATAATCTACGGCCTATGTATATGAGGGGTTATTCATCTTATGTTCATAGAATTGAATATATTGGTTCTGAGTATTTTTGGAGAACAATATTTTCAGGTGAATCCATGGTGATTACAACTGCTGCTTATTATGCCTGGAAAGAATATTTGGATAAAGTGTAATTAATTGTTGTTTAATTTTATTGAACTGAACTGAATGAAGGGCTTGCTGGAAATGGAAAAACAGCTCTTTCTGTTATGAAAACGTACATTTCTTTGTTAATGCACAATCATTAGTGTCTCAAGTAACAAGAGAACAGACACATAGGTCTCTCACCAGAGGTTTGAAGGAAGTATGGAGACTGCTAATGGAAGTTGAATAATCCAGAAGGAAGCTGGAGCCTCGGATCGTCTTCCAGATGAATTTAGGAATCCCCCTGAAAAATCCCAGGCAACCCGGCTAAGAGGCTTGATCACCGGGAGGATCTCAGGGAAACCCTCACGGGGGAAAAAACCCTGGGGAGCTGCTAGAGTGCATAGGCTCCTGTAGATGTCCCAGAGATGGAGATTATGTATCCCAGGGGTCTGGTGTGTTTCTGGTGTGGATTTAAGGGGTCTGGTCCTGACCCGCAATGCCAGAATGACTAATAAGAAAGAGGACAATAGAGCGATTAGATTGTGAGATAGGTAGATGAGAGAAATAATAGTTTGAGACCGGGAGTCTTACCACAGGGTAGGATGGTAGTGAGATGTTGAATTTAGCAAAGTGGAATTCTTCGAGCAGACAGGAGTACTGAATGTAGGAATATAGGAAGGTAGGTAGAAAGCTTCAATAATCAACAGTCGAGGATATAAATGGAAACAAAACTAATCCGATTTGGTTGTTTGGGAAAAAACGCCTACCTGAAAACAAAAGGAACTGCCTCTAATGAAGGCCACCTCAAATGGTCTTGTCATGTAAACAAAGATTGTATCAAACCTATATGTAACAGCAGAATAGAAATCTATAATTAAGCCCCCAAAGAAAGAACACTCCCTTTCAATAAAACGAGGAAGAATGACTGCCTACCGGAACAGATTTTAGGAAAAAATATTAGCTGTAAGCAAGGGCGGGGTTTATGAGCCTCTGGCTCGAGCGGCTTCTGCGACTTCTGCCGAACAAGTTATTCGAATGGAACCGTGGAGTTCTGAACAAATGAAACAATCGTAAGGTTTAGGAAGTACAAACAAGAAGCGGAAAGCGGACAGGCAGTTAGTCAAAGTATAGAGAGACAGAATTCCCTACACGGATTTACGAAGCATTTGCAAGCTCCTTGGAGAGTAACAACACGTCTTCTTCCGGGATCTGAGCATTGATAAGCAGAGGGCGAAGCGATCCGGGAATGCCGCAATGCTTCCTGGGAGGCTTCCTGGAAGTCAACCACTAGACTGCTGCTGGTACTGCAGTTGTCTGGAAGAACCACCATGTTGGAATCCGGCGTTGCTTCGTGATTTACAAGGAGAGTCGTTACACTTTCTGCTATATATGTAATATATATTGCATATAATATGATGTGTTTTATTTTATCTGTAAATTGTTTTAAATTTAATTGTTTTTAATGTGTGTTTAAGGTTTGTAATACACTGAATTACACAATTAAAAAGAAAACAGATATCTAGCTGATAGACTTCGATAAGGTCATGGATGTGTATAGCGTGGGCGCACAGAGAGCGCGTGTTAATGAGAACACATTTGAGAAGTAAGATGTCAGTATTTTAAGTGAGCCTTTTGGGGCTTGAGGAGTGGGTGAATGGTGGAGGTGAAAGGGGAAATGTGTATGATGTTGGCGGAGAGGGTGCTGTACGTGCCGAGAGTCTGTGGAGTCTAATGGCTCCAGTAGCAGGTATGTGTATGCAAATGGAGGGAGGCGTGAGTTTGCTGCGAGAGTGTAGTTTGGCTGTCTTTTGTGGGCAGAGAAATGGCAGTGATGGTATAGGTGGGAGGTGTGGGTGAGAGGAAGCAGCAGGAGAGTGTAGAGTGTGCTGGGTGTGCAGAGCTGGGGTAGAGCTTCATTAAAGACACTAGGAGTCTACCTTGGCCCCTCACTGTCCCTGCCCAGACAAGTTAGTGTCATTGCCTCCTCTGCAGCTTACGCAACCAAAGTTCTCAATGCAGCCTGACCCTTCCTCACAAAAAATAACTGCCTCACCCTTGCCCGGCCATCATTGGCTCCAAAATAGACTATTACAACGTCCTATTTACAGGCACCCCTGCTGGAATTGCAAGTTATACAAAATAACGCTTTGACAGCAGCCCTTAATAGCCTAAAATGAGAACACATCTACAAAGCCAGAAGAGAAGCTCACTGGCTGCCCATCCATGAACTGATCACTTAAAAAAAAACGGCCAATTCCCCACAAGTGCCTCTCCAGTACAGCGCACCCTTAACTCACACAAAGAATCACCAAAATCCACTTGACTAGACCCTCCAGGACCCCTTACATGGACAGACTGCTTGTGACTTAAGTGAGGAGATGTAAAGCTGGAGGCTCCAGCTTCCCCTACTGCGCCGCCAAACTCTGGAATGACCTCCCCGCTTCCCTGAGGGCTGAGAAATCCTATCCTCAAAACTCATCTCTTCTCCTAAACCCACCCACCCTTCCCATCAAATCTGCAACATTTCCACATATACCTCAGTATTTACAATACGACCGATATCTATGAGAATCCTTTGTCTCAATGTAACTGTAATATCACCTATGCTCTGTGTCTTTGCAACAAATATTCTACTTATGACTAAGTTTTCCTACCTTGACTTGTACTTGCAAAAGCGCCTTAATGCCTTTGGGTTGCATGTGCGCTTTACAAATGAAATAAATAAATAAAATAATTAATGAGTAGGGGAGGTAAGAAATATGTCGGGTTGAGCAGAGGGATAGGAGTGACATGGGTAGTGGGAATGCATGAGGAAGGCTGAGGAGGAGGAGTGAAGAGTGGAGGTAGGAAGTATGTAGGGCTGGGCAGCATGGATGAATCTAGTGTGCACATAAGAGCACAGTATAGCTATGAGGCAATGGGCAGTATGAGTGGTGTAGGTATGGGGGCAAGAACATAATGGAGATAGGAAGTAGGTGGGGGTGAGATGGGGTGATCGGATACATTAGGGTAATGAGAGGGAGTGCACAGGTTGCAACTCGCAGTAGCGGTGGAGTGCTTACCTTCCATTTTGTGTTGGCAGCAAAACTTGCTGTGGATGATCTGTGATCACACCGCATGAGAAAACTGGATTGTGTCAGCAATGTGTTGCCCGTTCATGCCTGGAGAGCACAGACATGCAGGGGCCTTATCGTGGGCCTTGGTGTGTGGTCGTCTTAGCCTATTCAAGTGACCAGAGTATTGATCATTCTTTGTTGCAGTAACCATTATCATTGGGATTTCATAGATGGATAGTGTGCTTATATTTAAATTAATTTGATTATTTCTATTGTTAATAAATAGACCTTCTGTGCAAACCTCTTTGTTGTTTCTTGTCCCGAAAGGGGAGGAAGACTATAGGGAATTCATGCTGTTATACTGGCATGTCGCAGATTCATAAAAAGAGCTTTATTAAATAAATAGAAAATATGGAAACCCAATTTGAGGAGGCTGAAAAATTCCCCTAACTAGTTGTGGCCCAATTAAAGCACCCTACAGAGTGACATTAAACCACTTCATCAATAAAATCAGTTAGAGAGTGGATACATCTGAATCGGATAGGATACATTTGAATTAAGCAATAAGCCCTAATCAAGGGGGACATTACTACTTCAGGTAATTCTTCGGGGGCCCATAGTTACAGTCCTTAGCAATTGTCCCAGGCCATTACCATTACCTGAAGTGGTAATGCCCCCCTGCGAGGGGCTTTTTGCTATTAAAAACCAGCACACAAGACTGCGTTATTAAGAGCATTTCATTTAGTTCCGAAACGTCCAGCGTTTCGGAACAGAAAGAAAAAAAAAGTAAAAGAAATGGCCGCCGGGCAAGGGAAAACAGAGTCCGTTTTCTTCTTTTCGTGGAGGCCATTCAAAATAAATGGAAAAATGTAAACAAACAAAATGGCCACCATGGAACCGGAAAAGGGACGACAAGCAGTCCCTTCTCCTTTTCATGGCGGCCATTCAAAACAAAGGGAAAATGTAAACAATGAAAATGGCCACCAATGAAAGGAAATACGGGAATACCTGTAGTCCCTTCTTCCTTTCCATGACAGCCTGTTGCGGATCGGGAGAAGACACGCTGGGGACAGAAGTGCTACCAGCCCGTCTGCTCCCAAAATGGACCAAAACGAAGGTAAGTGGAGTTGGGAGGGTGGGGAGGGGATTGTTTGGATTGACGGGGGCGTGGGGAGGGAAAACACTTACCTCAATCCTCCTTTCCATTCTGCCCCTGGCAGGGGGTGTGGCAGCCACTCAGCCTCATATTAATAAAGGTTGATGCTTACTTATATTGTGACACAGGAAGGTAGCTATGTAATCATTTAGCTGGAATGGGTACATCACAAATGTGAAAAACGGTGATTTTACTACCAGTTAGTGCATCAGATACCAGCTCTCAAAGTGGTTGACATCAATTTTTACACAGTCAGTGAACAGTGTATAGATATACATGCGACGGACAGATCGAGACAGTCTAGCACTAGTACAGGTTGGTGCTTGTTTATGATGCGGCACGGCAGAAAGGCTATGTAGTCATCTCAAATACAGCAGAAATTAGAAGAAAGTTGTCAGGCCGAGCTCTTTCCTCCCCCTGCTCCTCACCTGTTGCTTCCATATCACTGTCTCACTGTCCTTGGAAGAGGAAGACAGCTTCTTTGAGGTCCTGGAGGGATCCTTGGTTGATTTCTACTTGGACTTCCTGTCATGCAAATAAGGCCTGGCTCCTTCGGAAGCCACCTTGACAGGGATTGGAACCTGTCTCGGGGAGGCTCTCCAAAGCGATGAAAACAAAGGGCGGAAGAACTTCCTGGAGAGCGGGCAGTCTGCTCTTGAAGCAACAGGAAAACAACGAAGACTCCGGTGTGACTATATGCTGCAGAACACAGAGGATTAGGCTTGGAGCGGCAAAAGAGTCAGAAGGTAACAGACCGGAAGTAGGCTGGGATATAGATCTCTGTAGTCTGAAGCCGTGAGGAAACAGCAAAATAGAAAGCAGAACTGAAGAAGAAGGAAAAAAGGTAAGAGAACCAGAAACAGAACCCACTTACCAGAATAAGCTCTAACCACAAAAGCAATAGGTAAGAACGCAAAAGGTCACTGAGGAGGCGGAGTCAGGAAGGGTTGCTGCTAGTACGAAAGGCAAGAACGCCGAAAGGTAAGCTAAAACGAGGAGAAACTAGATGCGGCAGAATGCCGGAAGAGCAAAGGTAAACGAGTACGAAAAGGGAAAAGTCGAAGAGGAGACCAGGAGAACAGAAGAGAGGGGAAGAGACAAAGAAGGCAAAGTAAGACTGCTAAACGAGGTTAGCCACGGAGCGCACGTATTAGTGAAAGCAGATACAACGCACCGGGTGGTGGGCGGGGCTAGATTTTATAAACATGGAAGCCATGATGGTGACTGTGCTATAGTGACACTGCACAGCGTTACCTTTCCAGTAATGCCAAAGCTTCCTCGGTCGAGTCCTGACAAAAGTAGTCTTGTTGTTGGAATGTTCGTTAGGTGCCATTTCTCAGGGTGGTCATTAATGTGGCAGGAGATGACAACAATTATTTTCAAAAACAGTGATCAGTTAGTGTGAGGGATGAATCACTTAAAGAAGAGATTCCACTCAATTGACACATTCAGACCTTTTTTGACTGAGTTTAAACGGTAGACCCATTGTTGTTATAGTTTACAAAGGGCTAAGTCTCTGTTGCCACCTCCAAATGGGTTTCTGGCTGTCTGAAGACTGCACTTCACATTTCACTATAATAGTCACGCACGGCTCATTTAACAGCACGTTGCAGCCTTGGAAATTACGCTGGTTCCTTTTAATATCTGGATCGTAACAGACAATGAGACTGCCACTCCTACTCGTCTCTGCACAGGCACGGCCATGCCCTCTGGCCCCCCATCTCGATGATCTCGGGTCATAACGTGTTCTCATGACCTTGCCCTTCAGTCTCTCACCAACGACTCCCACCCACTGGCACAATAGAACTCAATTTTGCCGTCCAAGCACTGCAACAACGCTGCTTTGAATATAGTGAAGATACAACATACACCGGTGTATCTTTTCTTAGGTACCAGCAGACGTCATGATGCTGTCCCAGCAACCAACTAATGGTCACATAGCACCACGTCTGTCAACATACCATCAGTCACTCTCCTGGCTCTACAATTTTCCTTTCAAGGTATGTTCCATACCGGATTGATAGCCATTTTGTTGCCTTCCTTCCTAGACTAAACACTAGGCAACCAGGTCAATTATTTTTTAGATCCTAGCCACAGCAGGATCAGCAATCAAATCTACGAGACAGTGTTCCCTTATCAAATCCTTTTCAAGAGACGACGCATCCAAGGTTAGTCCTGGACCTGCAGCATCCCTTCTCTACTATTTAGAGTTTAGCCCCAGGTCACTCTTATCTGTCATACCCCATGTCATTCTTCTTCTACAGGTACATCACAATACCTTTTTCATCAACCCTGTCCTGATGACAGTTCGGTCCCTTCAGACAACTTACCTTTATCCAGCAACATCTGTCGGTCACTCTTGTTCCGAATTAGAAACACACATTGTTAATTTTGTCAACAACAATTGCGTACAACTACTGCTGAGTACTAACCCTCACAAGACTGTGTTGCTAATTGTGTAAATGTCCCCTTCCTCTCTTGGTTTATGTTTATGTTTTTAAGGCCTCATGTTGAAGTTTTAGGCCTACAACATTTTAGATGTTTGTCAAAATTTTGATTAAAATGTGTTTTTTCTATGGATACGTAACCCTCTCTTTCTGTGACCTTACCTTTGACTAGTATTTTGCTACATCTAGTCCATGCTGCATCCCACACCTACCCCTTTTTGCGTTTCTGAATAGGGGTAGCTTTTGACTCTCTCTGTTCCATTTATTGATTTAACCTCTAGAGTCAGGCCCCCCTTAAACAGAAAAGAACCCCCCCCCCCATTTTGCGGCTCCAATACTTTTGGATATAGATCAGTGCCATTTTGCCTACCAAAACATCAGGTGTGATGGCAAAATACTATCCACAAAGGTCTTCTCTATCATTTTGCAAGTAAATTATGTATTCCTAATTCAAGAAAGCTAACACCTCCTTGATATATCTCAGGCTGGCCTACAGTAGGACTCAGTGGACATTTTTCTTAAGTGCCTGTGGGAATGCATGCACTCCTTTTTGTTGCTTGCTGTGCTCCATTTCTGTGCTATCTCTAACATTTGCTAATTTGGTGATTATTTAACTTGATGTATGCCTTATTAATTGGGTTATTTGTGAAGTTGTTTTTCCCAATGCCTGTAATCCTTCTGTAACTTCCAAAGATGCCCTTTTGCTGTCTCTTGGAAATCTGTTTTCTTTTTCAGACCATCTTTGGCAGGGGAATGGTATTTTAATTTTTTACAACAATAGCATTTGTATTGTGGTTAATTATGAAGACGGGAATGAGAGTGGCATCTTAGTGAATGTAACCACTGTATTTGAATGTATGTCAGGTTGTCCATGTCAGAGAACCTGGGGAAGTGGGTGGCATATTGGGGAAGCAAATCATATTCCAGCAGGTTAGAATTTATTATGAATGAATTGGGCGGGGGTGGTACCATACTGAAATTCAACACTATTGCAAACAGATTGCCAAGGTGGTTCTTGGTCACCTGAATACTTGGGTCACTAGTCTTGCCCTCATTGATTATCGACAAGCAGGGCTTAGGGAGGGAATCAGTACTGTAGGTCAGTGCTTTAGGTTATAATTAATAATCAAGAAATGTGCTGTTCTACGAGGGGTTAACCTCTTGCTTGGTTTGTTGACCTATGCACAGTATTTGATGCAGTACCCAGCTTGAAACTTGGGTGAACTTTGACGGATTATGGTATCACACATGCCCTGCTATCGGCCATGTTGCTGTTATATCAAGATAATAAAGCTGAAGTTAGATGGGGTTTGTGTGGGGGTTGGGGGAATCACTGATCCAATTCAAATACAGAAGCATGTGTGGCAGGCTGCGTGTTAGCCCCAACTTTATTCTTGCTCTTTATAAAGGACCTAACAGGCAACATTCTGGCTATACCTGTTAGGGAGAATTCTCATTTCATGGCTAATTTCCCTTACCTAGTGAGTCCTCAGCAGCTTTGCTGGATCTCTGGATTTATTTCTTTCCACTTGGTAAGAGTGTGAGCTTTTCACCACTCTTACTTGTGTTTTGCTATGTGTTTTTACCTGTTTTTATGATTGTGGACTCTGGAGTACACCACTTCAGTAGCCCCCTTCTTTTGCGTGTCACACAGCACCTTCTGTGCAGTGACACAGGGTTGTCGTTCAGACTTCCCCCTGACACCATTTCTGAGACTGACTACTGCCCCCCAGAAAAGGGTAAAGTTACCATTAACTTTACTTAGTCAAATTAACCACAGATCCGGTATACACCATCTTACATGGAGCACTGGAAGGGTTAACTCTTAGCCCTTTTTATCTGTACCTCATAGAGCATTGTTTCGCTCTTTTAACATTTAGACATGGCTGGTGGCAGTGGT
The DNA here is from genome assembly GCF_040938575.1 of Ambystoma mexicanum. Lineage (NCBI taxonomy): Eukaryota > Metazoa > Chordata > Amphibia > Caudata > Ambystomatidae > Ambystoma > Ambystoma mexicanum. Next base: position 1,339,016,271 of record NC_090937.1, read on the forward strand.
ATTTACCCTAATTTTCTACCGCGGTTACCTTATATAACCGTGGTAATATTGTAGGCTATTGTGTTAGCCTCAAACTTAAACCCGCTCGACCAAATACTTTTTCTTTTGGCTCCGGTGTGGTTTATTCGCCATTTCTTTTTGTTAAAATCCTTCTTGTGTTTTACTTTGCGCAGCAAACCTGGTTTGCCTTCTTTGTTCACTGTCTTTTGGCGGGCTTCTGCCAAGAAGCCCTCCTCAAGGTGCCTGGGTCTCTAGGTGGGCTGAATGTGAGGGAGGGGTGTAGTCACCCCCTGCACAGGGTATGCTAGGAAACCCAAGATGCACTTTTTCATGATTGACTGAGGTGGTTGTCCGGGATTTTCACATAAAAGGCAGGTCTCTTGGGCTGCAAGCCAGAGAGTCGCCACTGGAACTACAGGGGACCGAAGAGAAGCGGAGGAGAGGTCAACTGCTGCAACTATCCCGTACCGGTGAAGCCCTGCTGCAGTCCTGAACTATCTACCCTTCAACGTCTAAGAGGAGATCCAGTCCGGAGTCTTCTTCCCTTGAGCCTGGTGGGGATAACCAGCTCGTCTTCTTCAGCCAGAAGTCGCCTTCGTGGCCGAAATTGCTGCACACTGCTATAGTGGTCCAGATAGCCACCTGAAGAGCCTCTCCTATTTTAAGGAGCGCACCTTTTATTCATTGTCACTGCTGCCGGCCTCATCCCTGTGTGGTGTAGACCCCCTTCATTGTCCTTCTTCGTGCCGAAGCCAGGAATCGTGGGTCTACGGGAAACTACCAGGAACAACTGCCGTGGCACCAGCTTCTTCTTTGAAAAGGTGCTGTGTCCTGCTTGAGGAATTTTGGGTGAAATCCCTATTTCTCGCTTATAAGGCTTGCCCTTATTTTTCTCTCCTTCTTATAACTTTTGCTTCCGTACATTTGACAATATCTAAAGTACTCTTGGCAACTTTGAATTCCGAACTATCCAACGTGTGATCCTCGACACAGGAACCCGGTTCCAATTGACACTGGCTCTGGCCTCTTGACTCTTGTATTGCTGTCTATGAGTGTTCTTCGATTCTGTCTGCCTTTCTAACCTATTGCCTATGATTTTTGCCGCCAACTCTCTCTGTGTATCTCAGGTGCTAATTGTGTTTTTGTCCCGGTAGCATTTCTTGCCGTGGATACGCGTTTTTTTAGTATAACGAACTGTCAAAAAGTGATCACAATCGTATTCACGGTAACGTGTATTGTTTCGTTACACCGGTTTTCTCAAACACAGGGTACTTACCTTTATTTATACCGTACAAAGTGAATTGGTCAGGGGTAGTGTACTTAACGTGTGGTTTTAAATTTTAATAGAAGTGGTGTGTTAATAAGAAATGGTTTAAAAATAAATGTACTTTTTTTTTTACCTGAAACCTTGAGTAGTGTTTTCTTGAACCACAGTAATTGTGTAATCTCTTCTACTGCTCATATACTCTAAAGATAAGCCTGGCTGCTCCGCTACTGCTACCACTATAACCTAGTAGTACAGGCTTGTACCAAAGGTAAATCTTGTATTACCACCTGTAGTCTTAATTGTGTGTAGTGGTCCCTAAGGGCACTGTACAGGATTCTGCCTAACAGTACCAACAGGTGCCCCATCCCTTGCTGAGGATAGATACCCAGAATTACTATTTGCAGACAATGCAATTTTGGTTTCTCTAACTTCGTCTGGGCTGAAAAATCAACTGGAGCTACACCCAGCGTTCTGTAGAGAAACAGGGTTATCAATTATCGTCAGCAAGACAAAATCTATGTTTTTTAAAAAGCAAAGAAATGCTTTGTAAGTTAACAATGGATGAAGAAAGCATAGAACAGTGGGTTTTTATGATTATCTGGGAATGAGGTTTGCAAGCTCTTGTAAGTGGGACCAGTAAATGAGCAGAGCTGGGGCATCACTCTCAAGATATTGTGGGGCATTAACAAAATCTCATACATGTATGGGGGCGGAGTGATGGGTCTGCTATTTCAAAGGTGCAAAATGCAAGCTAGACAGTCCGCCTTTTATGGAGATGAGCTTTGGGTGGACATCAACTGTGCCAACTGTTGTATTTCAGTATATGCCCCAGGGCCTCCCCAGTAACAGAAGACCGGTACCTGAATAAAGACACACAGACACGTCTTGCTGCTACGGGATCCCGACGGCGACTGCTCGCACGGGGTCCTCTTTAATCTCTGCGCATGCGCAGCCCTCATTGTGGCTCGCACATGCGTGCAGGGATTTCCTCACTCCGTAACATTCCTCCTTTTTTATAAAGAACAAACAGAGTGATAACATGAACAAACAGTAAGCGGGCCAACGGGGCTGCCGCATTTAGTGCAAACCATCTAGTCAAAACATGGGGACCCAACGTCGGTCAATTACCGTCCTCCCAGGGACTCGGGGATTAGGGTCCATTATGAAGTTGTGGAATCTTGCCGGGCATCTGCGACCTTCTCAGCTCGGATACCTCCGGCTGTCACTCAGGACCAGTTGTGGAGAGTCTGTGGGTATCTGGTTGCCTCCACCCTCGCTGTCCCTTGGCACCGGGGCGGCGTCAGGAATCACCGGCTCACCTTCTGTAGGACACTCGCCTGCTGGAGGGACCTCCACCTTCTTGAAGTAGCATGCATTCCTGGTAGCAGTTCCTCTTCGATCAGAGGCCGTCACCATCGATCCATTAACATTTGTTACCCCCATGGGGTGTCCCCCACTGCAATGTTGGGCGTCTGGAGATGTCTCCTGGCGTTTTCGTGCATGTTGCGCGCTTGTCGCTCCGCCAGTGTGTTGCTGGGGAATCCTCTGGGGAACTGTTTGAACAGGGCCTCTGCTGGGGCCACCCCAGTTGACTGATGGGGAGTGGCACGATACTCCTGGAGGTACTGGAACAGTTTTCTTCGTAGTTCCCTCCCCTGACTTTGTGAAACTCTGAATATTATATTTAGGGTATGCATAAATCGCTTGGCTTCTCCGTTGGCCCTAGGCCAGAGTGGTGTCACCTTGCAGTGTTTTATTCCATGTTCCTCCATGTACTGTGCAAACTGCTGGCCTTGAAAGGGGGGGCCCATTGTTTGAGCATAGTTCAAGGGGAAATCCATGGGTGGCGAAGATTTGTTCCAGTGCCTGAATGGTGCGATCACTGGCAGTGGACTCAACCAGTTCTATATCCGGGTATCGCGACCACTGGTTGATCACTGCCAAAAAGTAGGTGTCTCTTTCGGTGGAGCAAAAATCGGCATGTACTGTGCCCCATGGTCTGTCACTTCTCTCCATTGATTCTAGGCAGGGTTCTCCTGTGGACAGGCTAGCAGCTTGCCACCAGATGCACTGTTGTACACACTCGTCCTCCCAACGCTCAAGGTTGGGGAACCGCACTTTGGCTCTGAGACAGGCTATAGTTTTGGCTGTGCCCTGGTGGCCACTGTGGGCCAACTTCAATACCCTCTCCACCAGCATCCACGGTATGATGATCTCCTGTCCTCTTAGCAGTAGTCCTTCCTCTGAAACGGACAGCTCGTTGCGGGAGCGCCATAGGGCTTGTAAGTCCTGTTGACCGCGTCTCTCTCTGTGTGATCCGTTTGCCTACGCCATCTTCCAGTCCCCACTGAGCATGGCAGTATTTATGATCTGAAAATATTCATCCACTGTAGATGTTTCTACCAAGTCTGGCAGCGTCAGCACTATGGGCATGGTGGCCTCCACCACGTGCCGGATGGCTTTGGCACACTCTTCTTCCGCTGGCCCCTCCAGCGCATGCTACCCCCAGGGTAGCGGGACAGGTAGTCTGCCGGGTTATTCGTGCCTGGCCTGTATTGAAGCTTCACTCCATATTTCATTAGGGACAGCATCCATCTTTCGATACGTGGGGGAGGTTTGGACAACGCCCCCGCCATGATGGGGAGCAAAGGCTTATGGTCGGTAATGACCGACACTGGTTTGCCCAGTATGTACAGATGAAAGTGTTTACAGCCCCACAGGATGGCAAGCGCCTACCTCTCAATCTGGGAGTACCTCTTTTCCGTGTCAGTCAGGGCCTTGCTGGCATACGCTATCGCCTGCATCTGTCCCTGTGTTTCCAGTTGTAACAGCACTGCTCGCAGTCCCACTGGACTCCAGTCAACGACCAGTTCGGACTCCTTCTTGGGATCAAAGTATGCCATCGTTTCTTCCCTGTCATTGCTGCTTTGATGGTGTTGAACGCCTTTTACCCCCAGGCGGACCCCTCCCATGTGGCTTTGTTTCTCGTAAGAGCCCTCAGTGGTTCAGAGAAGGAGGCCAAGTCCCGGATAAACCTCCCACAGTAAATTACCAGCCCCAGGAAGCTTCGAATGACTGAAGGAGATTCCGTGGGGGGGGCTTCTCTAATGCCCAGTACTTTCTCCGGGTCAGGGGAAATGCCTCCTGCGTGAAACATGAATCCGAAGAATTCCATCTTGTCCTTGAAGAATTCACATTTTTCCTTGTGGAGTGTTAACCCTAGGTCCCGGATCCTTTCTAGGGTCTTTTTGAGTCTTTTCACATGCTCTGCCTCTGAGGATGCGTACATGAGGATGTCATCACTTAAATTTAGCACTCCTTTTAGGTCTGCAAGGGCCCCTCTGATCATGTTTTGAAACACTTCTGCAGCCGAAGAAATCCCAAAACTCAGTCTCTTGCATTGGTAGAGGCCCTCATGCTTGGTGAAGGTTGTAATGTAACAGGATTTAGGGTGCAGCTCGAGCTGGTGATATTCTGAGCGAAGGTCCAGTTTTGAAAACACCCTTGCACCCTGAAGCTCCTCCACCACATCGTCGAGTGTCAGGGTCAAATGACGCTCTTGTTTAATGGCTATGTTGGGCAGCCTTGTGTCAATGCAGATACGCACTGCCCCTGGTTGTTTGGATTTGGAGGCCACTACTATAGGGGACACCCATGGGGTGGGGCCTTCCACCCTCTTGATTATGTCCATGTCAATGAGATTTTGCAGTTCTTTTTTGACCTGTGCCCTCAGGTGAAACAGGATCCTGCAATGTTTTAGGGCAGTTGGTCTCACCGATTCATCAATATGTAATCGTATGGGCTCTCCATGCAGTTTTCCTACCCCTTTAAACAAGTTGGCATACCGCTGCGTGATATTGTGGATGTCTGACAGGTATAATGACATGGAGAAATGTACAATTTTCTGGGCTTCCGATGCCGCACAGCTTAGCAGAGAATGTAGGCTGACCCCGGTCACAAAAAACGTGGCCTTGTTGGAGTGTTGGCCGTGAGGGACTGATGTGGTGAATGGGTTCACTTCCTCTGAAGGTGTATATCCTGGCCTTAGTTTTGTCGAGCACAGGTGGACCTGGCGGTGCCTCATAATGTCTGGCGGCCATGACACAAACAAAGGCTCCTCTGTCTATCAGCACTGGTGTTGGGGTCTCCACAATGTCAACCACACGTGGGTTGCCGATGTTTTCTGGAGCCAGAGTCAGTGTTTGAGATGAAGAAGACTTCCACTTCCTCCTCATCTTCCTCAGCGATGTCGAGTTCTTGCATCCCTTGTTCAATGGTAGCAACATTTCTCTGTTTTTGTGGGCCGCCGTTGCCAACTCTTGCTGGTCCTCGCAAGATGGCCACTGGGTTGGCTGCCCTGCATACTCTGGCGAAGTGTCCAGTAGTACTACATCATCCACACACCCTGGATTTTGCCGGACAGTCGCCGGCATGTGGGAGGTCATAGCCACAATATTGACAGAGCTGTGGCTGTTCTGTCTTCCGAAACTGCTCAGGTTTCATTTGTGCCCATTGCGGCCTTTGGGTTGTGTTCGCTGCCGAGCGCCCAATGGCATAGGCCTCCTCACTCTTCCCGGGACGGATGGCAGTATCCATTTTGGCACCTCTGCTATCTGCTAGTTTGTATGTAGAAGTTTCCCTCAGCTGCATCCTTAAAGGAGTTGATTGTGCACCATACCCTCTTCATTTTCCCATCTGCACGTGCTGGCTAGTTGGCGCAGTCTCCCGCAGAACCCGTCTATGGTCTCCTCTCCTGATTGCCTCTCAGTGGAAATCACAAACCTGTCATAGTCCTGGTTGGCCAGGGGCAGAAAGTGTTCCTTAAGGGTGTTTTTGACGTTGACATACGTGGCAGCCTGCGAGTTCAGAGACTCAAATATGTGATGTACTTCTGAGCCTCCTGAATACAACAGCGTTACCACCTTGGCATCGTCTTCTGTCTCCCCAGTGGCTCTAAAATACATTTCTAGCTTTTTGACCCACATGAGCCACTTGGGTCCCAGTTTGGAAGGGGGCCCAGACATATGGAATTCAGGCATGTGGGCCAAAGTACCTTTCTGTCGTCACAGAGGTTGGGCTTGTGCTCCTGCATCTTCTTGGTCTTCCATGGCCTCAGACTGCACAAGCACCTCTACCTGCTACAGAGGCCACAAGTCTGTACCACACGTGTCCAGTGCGCCACACCAGGATGATGGCACCGGAGAAAAATTGACCACTGGGCTAGGCTCTGTTGTCCAGTGGGTGCACAATGATGGCCTCTTCCTTATGCCCAAAAGAATGTCACCAAGTCACTGTACACTGATTGCACCACAAATCACAGCCATCCATGGTGTGATAGCCGTGAGGATTCCAAAAATTGCAAGCCAAACGGCGCACAAGCACCCTGTGAGGGGCCACAACCGTCAGAATACAAAATGGCGGCTCCCAATTGCCGCATAGGTAGCAGCGCCTAGCAGGCGTTGCAACAATAACATGGATGTCACCAAGATTCTATCCAATATATTTCCTCTCCCCACTCAGGGCCGTCCTCGTCGCCAATGTTGTATTTCAATATATTCCCCAGGGCCTCCCCAGTAACACAAGACTGATACCTGAATAAAGACACACAGACACGTCTTGCTCCTACGGGATCCCGGCGGCGACAGCTGGCACGGGGTCCCCTTTATTCTCTTGTGGCTCGTACATGCATGCAGGGAGTTCCTCGCTCCGTAACACCAACCTTGGTGTAATGTAGAATGCTTTTCTAAAGAAAAATGTAGGCCTTGCAACTGGTACAGTGACAATCTTGGTACATGAGGAAACAGCATTGCCTCTTGTTGGGGATATTGCAGCCCTTAGGCCATTTATTTATTGGATTAGGTTATGGAGTAGACCTGAACCTCAAAAGTACAGAGAGCCAGCTGAGGATATCCCAGGGCAGACAGGTGGACTGTCTTTGAAGTGGTTCTCACATATTAAAAGAACCTTGTATGACATAAGACATAGCAAGCTTTGGCAACACACCAAACCAAAAAAATGGTTGGAGTAAAGGAAATCACTAAGGCAGACTACTGCCAAATACGCGAACCGAACATTCTGAGGTTCAATCCTGCTTCCTCTGCTTTAACCATATATTGGGAAAATAAGGATTGCAGGGACTATAAATCCTATTTAGACTTTATGAAGCCGAGGCTTTTACATTCCTTATATGTCAAGTTGATGCTTAGTATTCTGCCGGTAGCACAGATAAGGAATCAATGGGATACTGCTGTCTCTAACAAACATCCACACTCTTTTGATAGGACGGAGACCATATTGCATTTTCTCTTAGCATGCCCGTGAAATCTGTATTGCCAAATGATCTACTTGAGGCCAAGGTTCCTTTTATTGAGACTGAATACAAAAAGCGAAGCAATGGCACTCTGTAGAAGGACGGATTACACTGCTAATGTGTTTGCAGCAGCCAAGTATGTCCATCGATCTTGGTTGAAAAGATCTGCACTTTTCAGGCTTACACAATGAGCGGCCCACAGGCCAAGATAATTAAGTTCTACATCATAATCTATTCATAACAGCTCTTGGGTAGTACGTACTTAGTTGTGCTTTAAATATTTGTGGCAAGAATTGTAAACGTATAGACTCACATTTCATAATGCACTTACACTTTACAGGGATCGAAATTGGGATGTATTGACCTGGAGAAAAAAGCAGCTCCTGGGTATCAGGCATAACTAGTTGGGCAGGAGCTACCTCTGCGGACCCAGGAGCTAGTACATAGTGCACAGCAAATCTAACGTTGCACAAGATGCAAACTCTAACTCTTTTTTGTCCTTTTTGTATTATTAAATATGCTCTAAATGTCCATTAGGTGTGTTCTTTATTCTCCTTTTATATACATTCCCAAACATACACAGTTACTATCACATAGCGAGGTTTGTATGGCACCATTTGCCACAGGAGTCAAAAGTAGCTCCTGGTAGCAAGATAACCAGGCTCCCCTTGGCTATAACCAGGAGCTAAATAGCTCCCAGCCACTGTCAATTTCTAACCCTGCTTTATATGCTTAGTTCATTTGCCTTTTACATATTATCTGCAACTGTCAGAATAAGTAACTTTCTAAAGAATTTCTGTAGATAGATTTTTGGGTTCATGTTTATATATATAAGAAGAAAATTCAAGTGCAATTGCTTATTTTATCGTTTTGTATATTCTCTATGATGTTAAGTGCTATGTTCCTTGTTTGTAATGTTATACTTTTATGCCGTTCAGCCGAAATACACTATTTTGACTAACTGACGAAGAGATCTCAAGTTATGCCATGTATACCATCGCAGTTGGTGCAGCAAGATTTGCTAAGTGGGTGGTGAAATTGACAATCAAACTTTTCACACAGCCAGAATAGCCACCACCGCAACACCCGCCTTATTTACCCCATATATTGTCCCCATACGTAATATCGCCCATGCCATATCCCGGCGACTATATGTATGGTGACATTATATATGGAGACAATATTACCTGATACTGTTATATGGATGTTTCAGAAAAGCATTATAGTTGACCATGTTTGTGACTCAGTGGATGAGCTGTGGGGTATAGAGATTCTGTCTGAACGTGTAAGGTCAGATGCCCACACAGATCATACTCACCATAGAGATTATCCTAATGGTGAACATTTTGTCTTGGCTACCATCATATATGCACTGGATGGGTGACAATGGTACTGGAGTAAAACATACACAGAAAAGAAGAGGAGAAGAATAGCTCACCTAAAATCGAGAGACTTGCAATAGTCCAAGGTAGACTGAGACAGCCCCCATGAAAAGGAAACCAAACTAAAGTGTATGTCATATTTTTAAAGATACCCTACTTTATAGAGGAATTTGTATGCATTGGAAGGAAGCCCAACAAGGACTGTGGCTGAACCCGGGACTTACATAGGGGCTTGAGAAGGAAACTGATGAAAGTAGTGTAGGTAGTGTGTCCAGAAGTAGTACTGGTTTTGTGTAGTGTGGATTGCAAAGGCAGATGTTGGTGAAGGGAGGAGATGTGATGGATTTCCCTGTGGTCAGTGGAATCTCCGAGATATTTATGAAATGTTCTGTACTCTAGTAAATCGATTGTACCATGAAAGGCATATCGACTAAACAGCCTCACTTTTGGAGAATACTCTGTTTTAAAAACTGGGTTGGCGGATTTGTACCCAGATGGGCCTGTCAGCCATTGGATGTATAATGGACTTATCAACATACTCACATAACATGCCGATGAATACATGCTGCTGGGCTTCAGTAATTGGCATGCCAGGAGCATGTAAGCAGCAATGGGTCTACACTTTTAGAAAATGCTTCAGGCAATGTAATCACTGAAAATGGTAAAGTTGTTTTTGATTGCCATGACTACTATACATGTGCTAGCAGTCCACACATTTGGTGGTGCATTTTTGACCATATCAGGAAGATGGCTTCTAGAGAGTTTTATTCGAGCATGTCGAAAACCAAAATTGCCTGAACGAAAGCCTAAAGTCTATATTTCGCATGGACCTTTTTTGGAAGAAAAATGAGTATCCCTCTGAATATAAACATACAGGTTTCAATAAAACTGTAACTTATCAAAGCCTGGCAACATTTTGGTTAAACATAAAAAAGCTATATCTGTTTTGAGATAGTGACCCAAGGGGAGATACAATTATATTTGCCATCTGATATCATTTTATTGTCCAACTGGTTCCTAGTGACTCATTCAATTGAAAGACATGTGTATCATTGTGTGGGCTGCGTTTCACCAACAAAAAACTGCTGGTCCCATTTTTGGAAGCTCCGTTTGTTCTCTGCCTGGATGTACCCCCTGGGGTGAGGAAGGGACTGGTGATTCAAAGGAAGCCCTGTCAGCACAATGTGGCAATCACACCAGGGATTTAATGAATAGAGTCTCTTAAATGCAAGGCAGACAGGGAGTGAGGGATGTTTAGAGTATCCTGGGAAAAAAGTTGCAACCAAGACAGGGGTTCCACTATCTTGGAAATTCCTATGACACATACACTTCCTGTTGCCCCTCCCCAACTTCTGCAACAACAAAAAATACTATGGTAGCTGATATCAGTCGGTAGAACTATTGCCATACAGCTGAGAATGGCATCTTATGGAATGCTTCAAACAGACCAAGGCACTGTCAAAAATAAGTACATAGGGGGTTAGACAACCTCCTCTCGGTTAGTTGAATCATCTTTGGACTCAAAAATAAGAAGGATTTCAATTGAAGCATATGGGTTTATCAGTCTGCCAGATGTCCCGTGCCATTAGGGTGAAGAAAATAATTTCCAAGGAAGGAGCAAGACCTTCCCACAGTCACTTCAGGAGAACAGTTGGAGTGACCTGCTGTTGCACAAGGCTTGTTCTGCTGCCTACACATCAGGACTCTGCCTACTAGAAGTGGCACACCTGCACATGTTCTGTGGAAACCTTCTTAGCTGGGAAGAACAGAAGGAAGACTCACCTTTTCCTCGGTAACGCTGGGCATTATCTCACAGCAACACAGAATCAAAGAAAATCTGACTTTGGCTTTCCTTGCACCTGCATGCTGCTGCAGGTGGTCTCAAGTACCCTGGAGACCCTTAGAGTAGCTGCAAGGACCCCAGGGAACTGCTTCTGATACTCTAAGGCTTCGACCTGCTTTGATATTCGAGATGACTGACACAGCCTGTCTCTCAGCTTCTCTGCGCCCCAAGCCATTGACACTGCCAGAAAGATTCTCCTTATTGAGCTCAGTCAGGCCTGTTCAACGCCAAAGTCAGATTTCTGCTTTCCCTGCATCTGAAACCCGTCAACATTTTAGCTGCACCGACTCAACATCACCTGACGTTTCCCAGTTTCTTCAAGCCTTGTGCTGTTGCTGCTGTAAGCCCCTCCACGTTTTGGACCCAGTCGACCACCTCACTTACTCAACACCAAATGGGAACCTCAAAATGCACCGGGACTCCCTGTTAGGGAGAATGCTAATTTCTGTGCTAATTCCCTTCAGCCTTAGAGACCCCAAGCACTTTTGCTGGACTTTAGGACTTTTTAATTCAAACCCTGGAGTAAGTTAGCCCTTTTTCCCACTCACTCATGTGTTGTAATCTGATTTGGATTTATATTTTCTTTGGTTTTGGAATTTGTCAAACTCCATAGGCATCTACTTTTTGTATGGCGGCACACAGGACCTTCAGTGTACTGTCACAGAGTAATCATTTAGATTTCTCTTAATGTTTAAATACCTTTTCTTGGGTGAACTACAGTTTCCAAGAACAGTAAAGTGAAATGGACTTTACTTACCTTGTTCTCTTTGTAGTTCCAACACACACCATCTTATGTAGAGTGCTGGGGGGTTACTTAGTAAGCCCCTTTTCCTACTTATCTTATTCATGTAAAAAATGATGTTACCCTCACCTCTTTAAATGGCTGGTGGCAGTGGTTTAAATGTCCTACCATTGTGCCTTTCGACCGCAGGTTGAATCTTCAGCTGCAGTGTAGAACCCATGGGTGACCATTTTGTCAAAATGGGCCGGGTCTTCTTTTTTTGCTGTTTCTTATTTGTGAGGTCTTTCTTGGGTTTTACTCTGTGCACAAAACCAGGTTTAAAATTTATGTTTGCTTTGCCTTTGGCTGGCTCCAGTTCTGAAACCCGCCTCTGGCTCCAGTGTGTCTGGCAGGGCAGGAAGCAAGGGAGGTGCCCGAAACTCCCTGTCCTTAGTCTCCTTGTTAACCCGAATGCACCCATTCATGATTGGCTGGCTGGCTGTCCTACAAGGACAGCCACCCTGCTGTGTGAGTGACAGCTAGGCTGTGTATGAATAGGAGAAACCTGCATAAAAGCCAAGGCTTCTTGAATTGAAGGCAGAGTCGACAACTGGACGAAACATCCAATGAAGGAATCATGAAGAGAAGCTTGCTGCATCTTCCTGGACCTTTGAACTGCCCTGTGAAGCCCTGCTGCTGTGCTGACACGCCTTTTCCGAATTGACTAGAGAAGCTCTGGAAAGGACGACTTCTTCCCTTGGGTTGGTGGGACCAACTAACCCTAAGACGAACTTTGCTGGAAGACCTTCCACAACTGGCTGAACTTCTTTGCTGCTGCTGGAACCGAGTGCCAGGGGTCGAGAAATCCGTAATCAAGTACATCGCCTTTAAGCCGGACCAAAGCTCCAAGAAGATCCTGAGGACCCTCCTGAAGCAGGACAACCCAAGCTCGAGTCACCTCACCTCGATCCAGTGTCCAAGATCTGCAGTGGTGCTATTTGCCGGTAGCTGAAACCGCAAAGTGCAGCTGAACTGAAAAGAGCCCGTAGCTGCTGCCGATATCCAAACCGCTGTGCAGGAGTCCTCCAGATGTCCTCCCTCTTGTCCCCACGAATGAGGTCCAAGAAAACAGGATCTGTAAGTCTGCAACCAGGATAGAAGCCAGCTGGATCGCCTTCTTTTAACCAAAGGTAATCTTATGACGTAGGGGTACTCACCTCTTTGTCTATAGCTTGTTAGTCTCAGTTGAGATTTGCAGTAGCTACCTTTCTAGAGTTATTCTAGCTCTAACTTTTCACAAAGGTAACATCTTATGTGCCAACAGTGATTTTCTACAACAAACTCTCTAACTTTGTGCAAGACTTTTTGCTATCTAAGGAGTGTCTCAGCTCAATAGACTTTGTTCCAAATCAACTTTGGCTGTCCTGGCTCCACGCAGACTCTTCTAACCCATTGACTTTGATTCTAACTGTCGCCCATAGGTGATACTTTGGTTTTTAACTACTATTGCTGGGAAAGGTTTTGTCTAGACTTCATTTGGAGATTTGAAAGTGCTCACATGCTCTGAGAACCTGTTAACCTTTTTCCTCCCCTTTAACCGTGCCTTTTTTCTAACCTCAGAATTTTACCAAGTATAAAAGTGATATATAAATGCCAATACTGTCCTAGTTAGTGAAGCCACCTCAAGGTGTAGGAAGTTTGAATGAATCATCTCTAAAGTGTATCTACTTGCTTTGACTTGATTCTGGGAACATATTTTGAAGTGTATTTTCATTGTTGCACATTGCCCTTTTTGAAGAATGCTTATTTAAAACCGACCGTTAAATAAATCATTATATTACTAAACAACCTTTTGTGTTCATGTTATTTGCATACTTGTGTTTGTGGATTTCGATGCTATAGCTCTACAGCTCATATTTACCCCTCTTGAGATAAGTCTGGCTGCTCAGTCACACTACCAACTTGTGTAGTACAGACCTATACCAATAGGTGGGTTACCTAACACCAAGGGTACAAAACTAGTGTAGTCTCCCACAGGGTTGCTGCATACAATCTTGCCTGAAACTCCCGGATCAAAGCCATTGAGCCCAAAAATGAGATTAAATGTATAGAAAGTGGTTCTGTAAAGACAGTTGCCTTCATACAACTTTTTTCATACCCTGAGTATCCCTTTCAGCGAAATATACACATTTTTTCTTTTTTTATTATTATGGGGGTGGATTATTCGTGTTTTTATTGTCTGCCCTTTGATATTGATTAACATCTTGTATTTTTAGAGAAACTTAATTGGATATTTTTTTAGTTTTGGAACCACAATACAATTGTGTTTTGGAAGCTTCAATGCTGGCTCACACTTCTCTTGAAGAGTATAGCATACCCTCAGGCTATACGAATTTAAAGAGGTGAGGAGATGTACCATTCATTTTGTGCCTCTTTCATCTTCATGATTAAGGTCACTGCTGGTTTAGTAGTAGTGAGGGACTGAGTAAGAGTTTGGAACACTACGTATCCCTGTACTCCTGCAGAGCAGTAGTTATTTCATCATAGGGGCTACCAGGGATAAAAGCAGCAATGGTTGAGGCAGTGTGGTAGAAGGAGCATGCAGTGTCACTGGTTGCACATAGTGAGGAGTAGAATGAGAAGAGCCCTATGGAATGTGCAATGAATAACAGGAAGCAAAGGTTGAAGTGCTGGGGGAGTAGTGTTCACATAGAATTGTGCTAGAGAGGACACAGCTTGCGTGAGAAAATACCTGTCACAGAGAGGTGTCAAAGTTTGGTCGCAACCCCTGTGTGCATGTTATCTGATGAACCGGTTTGAACATCACAGGGCACTGATACGGGCCCGGCAGTAATGTGACCTGTGGAGTAACACTGAAGATTGATTGCAATGAGTAGGCAGGACAAGGTTACTGTGTAGAGAGTGTAACAAAGTCCCTGACCTGCCCTTTCTGGCAGGGTCAGCAAGGGGGTCAGTTACATCCACAACCCAGTAAATGCTGGCTGTTGGGGCAGCGTATGGAGGATCTCTTAGCTACCTCCACGACTCTACATGCCGGCGGCAGGAAATTGTTGCATGGCCACCTTAGACGCTCACTCACCTCCCATGTGCTACATTCTTATGAAGATAAAACCAATGAGGTTAAAGAGGTCACCCCGAGGCAGGGCCATGGTGTGGCATGAATTGAGAGGACCGCTCAAGGGGATGAGACGGTGAGAAAGTAAGGCAAAGGTCCTACAAAAGACAGGACCTGTAACAGGAAGAATCTGGAGTTAGGAGGAAAAGCTCAGTCAGACCTGGCTTGAGAGGTGAATAGAAGGAGGGTGAGACAGCTGAAGGAGCGAGAAAAAGTAACAGAAGTCTGGATGAGAGCCACTGGAGCTTGGGGAGAGCAGATAAAAGGTGGCCAGGAGAGAGGCCCAGAAGACTCGGGGAAGAAGGGTACACGAGGCTGTAGGGAATATCTAGGAGGCTGGGGAAAGACATACCCTTGAGGTGGGGCATTAAGCAACCCAGAAGGCTATGAGGAGAAGATCACAGAAAACGGGGAGGAGAAAGAGCCAGAGAGCTGAGAGGAGAAACATCTGGAGAGGTGGCTGGTGAAAGACATAGAGGGCTGGGGTGAGCAAGAGCCAGACGGTGGAGAAAGAGGCCATTGAAGAGTGAGACGAAGGAAATAGAGAAGTGGGCAAGTAGAGCGAAGGAGGAAAGATATAAAGAGTTAGTGGAAGAGTTTCTGGAAGAGTGGAGAAGCATCCCAAAGGAGGAGGTGGCAGAGGGAAGTAGAGTGTAAACATGGAGAAAGATCAAGGAGGTTAAGGAGGAGGTTGCAGAAGGTGGTGAAGAAGAGATGTTAGAGAGAAGTGTGGAGAAGTAGTTGAATATTGTTAAGGAGGAGGGGCCCTTTACCTAAGCTGAAAGGTGACAAAACAGTTGTGAGAGAAATAAAATGACAACCTCAAATCACCACAGGGTTCTCCAAGAACGGGTGTGGGAACAAGGTCATAGAAATTTGTCGAGGAGGGGCAGGAGGCGCTCCAATTAAAGATACAGATAAATGAAAGTCTTGGGCAGGACCCTATAGGAACAAGGCATGGGGAAAGTGATGGAAGGTGTCTCGGAGAGACCGGAACAGGTAGATAGAAAGGAATCCTAGTGATTTGCCCACGGCTAAATGTACCGCGGGCAAATCGTTCGCATGAGAAAAGTGCGAACTACCAAACATACATTCTCACACCCACACACACACAACACACCCACAACACACCCATAACACACCCTCCACCCCCACCCTCAGCACACCCCCCCCACACCCCCAACATAAACAAACCCCACTTACCTTCATCTTCACGCTGGTTCCCTTTAGCACCAGTTCCCTTTCACTTCCGTGATTGGGAACCGGCGCTGCAGGGTCCTTTTCTTTTCTTTTTTCTTTTGTTTGTAAACAGAAGGCTGCATGGGTGTCCCTCGCAACCCCCGCTCACTATACCATGAAGTATAGCGAGCAGAGAGATGCGGGGGCCACCCCAGAAGCCCCCGTTTTTTTTCAATGCTACCACCAAAGGTTCGAACTTTTGGTGTTCGAACCTTTGGTGGTAGCATTTTTAGAACTTTTGGTCAATGCAACCATTTGTTTTTAGGTAATTTCAACCTAAACCGATAGAAAGCGGGGCTGCTGAGACTCAAGACCATAGAGCTGTCTCCTTTCTCCATGTGCCTCCACACCTTGAATTAAACTCCTCCTGTAGGTGGTGTCATGGTAAGGAGGACTTTAACAGGCTCCAGCCCGAACATGAGACTTTGGAGGAGGTTTACCCTCCGAAGCTGCAATAAGCTAGCAGGAACCCCTTAAATGTAAGATTAAGAACACGAGGGAAGACCCAGAGGCACTATGGCCCTCATTACGGGTCCAGCGGAAACCGTGCCGGTAAAACCGGCACGTAGCTGCCCGAACCGTAATGATTTGCCGCTGCCTGACTTGCCGGAATCACCAGGGCATTACAACCCTGGCGGTCCGGTAATTCAGGAGCCGGTAAAATGTTCATCTCCATTCCCGTGGAGTCCTATAGGGAATGGGGACCACAGAAGCACTGGCACCGTGAATAAAAGTGCAGGTGCTTCCGTGTAAGTCTGCTGGTGGGTGCTGTCCCACTCGCCAGGTCTGACCCTGGCAGGCGGAAAGGCACCCACCCACAGACTCGTAGTTTGCCACCCCGGAAACAACAGTGCCGGTAAGCTCACCGGCAACGTTGTTTCCAGACCAGAAAACTTGTAATGAGGGCCTATACAATTAGAGTTTGTTGTTAACCTGACGACAGAGACTCAGCCAGACTTACTGAGAACTGGGAGAACTTTCAGTTTGTACTCTCTTTAACTTCCCTTAGAAACCTTTTACAAGTTCTTTCAAAGCACTGCCAACATCCTGTAGGATACGGATTCTGACAACTTTAATTTAATCGAAAGCCTTACTGTTTACCATTTAGGCCCTCATTTCTACCAGATCTGTAATACATCTTTGTATATTTGTAAAACATTTTGGTATTGGCCTATGGTTAGCCGTGTCACCTATGTGCAAAGATTCAGAGCCATATCTGCAACCACAGGGAGAGCTTCTGGGACTCGGAGTCAGAAGAAATACTAAACTCACCAAGAAAACAATGTACATAAATGCCTGCATAGACTGTGCTTACACATGCAGAAAAGTTGTGAGCAGTGAGATACAGAGGCTGGGAGCGAGATCGGAAGAGAGATGCCGGAGAGGAATGTCGCACAGAGTTCCACTTGCACAGCTATGGCCATGAGCTGTCTACCTCAGAAAGCGGTGAATCTACAAAGGCTGATGCACTGGCGCTCCCTCCTGCACCCAGCGAATGGTGGCCAGGAAAAAGAGAGCCGAAGTGTTAGGCACACATTGATGCAGTGGATGATGCAGTGACATCTCAGTACATAAGCGCCTAGACGCGCCATGGATCTAAAAGACGCCTCTATGAAGCTCTTGCCTTTCACCAGGCTATGGTGCTCAGGATGACAGAATGGTCAAACCAGGTCAACATAATTAGATATAAAAGTGAAGACACATCCATTCTTGATAAGGAAATAGAGCAATATAAAAGTTCAAAGGTATGCAGCAATAAAGGCATAATGTCCACTCTTGTATTCTTCAATTTCTAAAGTTTGTCCTGTTTTTGCTGTACTTGATTTGACTTGATTGGCTTATTATAAACTACAAGAAGGTGATTTATCCGTGCAAAAATCAGGCTTTTCTCTTCACTGTCCATTAGTCATGCTTGCATTTTCCCCCGTTTAGCATGTTAAGCTTTCAAGGGTTTCAAAGTGCAGTGGACTATCGCAGCATTAGTGTGTGGTGTACAGGCCGTAGGTACAGCTCCCAACGATGCCAGTCTTGGGCTTGCTGAGAATGCCGTGTGCAGGACAAATATGACACAGGAGGACAGGGTGATCACTGGTCGCACTTTCAATGCCGACACCTTACAATCTGTAACTGTGGGCGCACAACGATTTAGATTGATCAAAGAAAGGATTCATTAGAGCGTCTCCCAATGAACAACAAATTATAGCGACCAATTGTGATTCGATAAATCGTTTGCTTACTGTACCACAAATGTGGGATGTTAAGTAAATTCGAAAGACAATTTATGTCAGTGGTGGCAGGTGATTTTTTTAATTGGAGTGTCGTAAACATTTTAGAGAGTAAGGGAGCAGAAACCAATCAACGGGTTTCAGGGGGATCGCCCCTCAGAACATTTTAACATTAACATTTTAAAAAATGGTTTAAAATGGTTCCTTTCGAAGCATATGTCAAAAGCCACACAGTTTACATTTGGTTTCAAAGGGTCACAAATGGAAAAAGCCAATGGATGCAAGTTACCAACAGTGCACTGAATTTTCTAACACATATTCATGCCCACAATATATGCCAGTGTAAAACACATTTTCATGCTGGCAGTGCCCATACAAGCCCATGCAGGCTGCACCTTTACATGCCAGAATTCACGTATAAGAACACGCTCCTGTAGGCTTTGGCCGTAAAAAAAATGCCATGCCACAGTTAGAAAATATATCCAGGATAGCTGCACCAATGTAGGCCAGTCTAACCACATAATAACACTCATCATGTTTAGTTTACCTTTGATGCCCTGTAAAGAATGACATGCCACAGGAAGAACACATTACCACACTGGCTCCAGCAATGTAGGCCCGTCTTGACACATGACATCAATTATGTTCAGTGATGTGCTGCATTTACATACCGTGCCTCCAGCATTATATGCCAACTTCTGGAGGCACGTTATTGAAATGGCACAGCATTTTCCTCTGGATACATTCATATTTTCTGAACAATTTAATAATTGAAAATGATCAAAAAATGTGGGTGTATACCGAGGAAAATGCTGCACCATTTCCAGAATGTGGTTCCTGGCCGATGCACCGGCATGTATGCCCTCTCGGCGTTGAACCTGACTGAAACGCCGTGTTTCCCAGAATTATGGGTTTCTGAGGAACGTTCTTTGGACTTTGACACTGGAAAATGTAACTCACGCTGTTACCACCGTGTATGCAAAATTCTACTGTGTAAACTGGAGCTTTCTTTTTCCTATGGCAGAGGATTAACCACAACGTAAAAGGGGGACACGGAATTGCGTCTCCAGGAACACCCAGTTGCGCTGTCCATCTGAGTAAGGGAAGAGGATTAAGCCCCAGCAATCCTTGTTTAGATGTCAAGGTATATGGGACTACGTCTTCCAACCTGCTACTAGAGAACAATTGTTAAAAGGGCACAATGTTACTGACTTCCCAGTAGCTGACCTAGAGCCACCTGTAACAACACAACCAAGCCCAGTGCAGCGTATAAAGAGTTCACACTACATTTTGATAGTTTATTCATGCTATGATACCCACATCATCAAACCAATGAAAATATCTATTATTTGTATTAATCCATCAAATTTTAATACCTAAAGATGGATGCCAGCACGAAACACATGTGGGCTGCAAAGTTTGTATGTTCCGTTCCTTCTAACCCACACAACAGATTATCCATATCAAGGCACTGACTATGGGATCACCACACATGTCCATATGCGTTAAACAAATTGATACATATAAACAAAAAGGAGCTAAGGCGGTAAAAACATGAACCAATTTCCGGATAGTGATACTTAACTCCCACCGAAGGCAGGTATGTATCCCAGTGAAAGTGGAGGATGGAGCTCTAGTGGCATGTTCTATTAAGTGCTATGATTGGCTAAACAGTAACTACCTAAAGTGCTGTTGGCTCTAACAGATGGGAACCTCTAATGATCCCTCGCTATCCAGTCCAGTCCTTTCAAGATAGTCCCATGCACTTTCTGGTACAGCAGAGACAGTCTAGTAGTGTACGAAGCTGTGATGTTGTTGTGTATGTCCGGACCATTCATTTGACTAGAAAACAAATATAAGTTGGGTGCAAACTTGCGATGGTCATGGGTGAGTATCACCTATTCCGATAAACAGATATAGCTCATTAATCACATTTTAGTAATATAAAATATATATGAATTGACAGTTAAGACCTTAATGTAGCAGGTGTACACAACTAGCATGGTAAAATATGGGATTACACACAGCTAATTGCATGGTGTGCACTCAGCCCACTAGCACTTTCAAACTTAAGCAGTCTGGGTATGATAATTATGCAAGTTCATAAATATATAAGATCAATGCTTCTGGGGTTTCAACAAGTTCCTTGCTGCGGGGAGCAGGGGTGGGGGTTAAATCTGTACAGGGGGACTGAAATAAATGGATTCTGCCCCTGACTCCATTTAACCATGGAGCAGAAGTACTACAAATCCATTGCAATTTTGCCAGCTTGTTTTGGGAGCCCAACTAGAAGATGATTGACGAGATCCCGTGAACACATAGAGGACATTACTCACATGAGCACTGTCCTGTGTGAATATTTTAAAATCCAGGAATTCAAATGAATTTATCTAAGAGTTGGGGGTTTCTCAACGCACTAGGACTCTGTTTGGTGCTTCATCATTGACCTATTTTCCTGCATCTTCAAGATCCCCTCGTTGGAACATGTGTGCCTAAATATGATTTGGCTCGTTCTGAGCATGTTACAAATAAATCAAATTAAATCAATCAAACAGGCTCCTTGAAATTGTATCCTTCCATCAGTCACAGAGGCCGGTGTTTCAGTAGCTCAGCACCCCCTTCCGTTTCCCCCATGGATCACAAGAAAGGAAAAGGATATGGGCATCAAACTCTTGCCCATTCCTAGTTCAAGCTGTTCCTCACAAGCACACACAGAAATTGGATCAACAACTGTAAACACCAGAAATATTCTATGACAGGATGCCATCATGTGCAAGCCCTGGCTTCTTACATTTATATTACAAATACAATAATGCAGGTAATTCTTTTTCTGAAAGGAAATTCTGCTAATCAGACCCACTTTCATAAAAGGTCTATGCCAGAAACATCCATGTACCATTTCTGCACAAGTCTCCCGATATCTCTCCTGTGGCATAGAGCAGGTTCATAGGTTGCATTCCTGACATCTGCTGGGACACAAAATCCCTGAAGGCATAGTTAGCATTTTACCTCCTGCACCTCTGAACAAACCTCTGAACAAACATGTAATTATTAGTACTTTATCATTCTGTTGGCAGGGTAATCTCAAAGAATTAATTTGCCATACCTGGTTATGGTATGGTGACTGATAGGAGTACATAATTATTAAAGCCAAAGCAATTTCGTATCATGCAAGTATAAAGCTCTGTGAGCCCTGGTCAGTGATGTAAAGGTAATGTATATTCACGGCTTGCCTGGCTGTCTCCACTGCTCCAAGTGAAACAGTAGCCAGGATGCTGCGTTCCTTGATTTCCAGCGAGGAAGGGTAGCACATCCCCTCAGGGCATTGGCGTTCTAACAAGGGAATTCTGTTGCAAAGAGGCACTCCCTTAACAAAAGTCAGCCTAACACCATAGTGTTGGACAGCTAATGGTCTTTGAAATCAGAAGGCTTGATAAGATGGCAGAGTTAGAGTAGCCAGACATGGAAGGTTGACCATAGAAGGTGTTCCATCATATTGGTTTTCTTTTAGGACTCTCTTCTTTACTGTCACCTCCATTTCATGCAGGACAATTGTTAGGATGGATTTCCAAAATCAGCCCTGGGAGGATTTTGCGAGGCTACCCTATTTATGGTAAACAGGAAATGATCTAGGGTTACAATGAGTTCACACAGAGCAACACTTATCATAATTCAGATTACAGAATAGGTGAGTAAAACACATTTATTATGCCTTTAGTTACATACTAAGCATAAAACAATCATAGTTAAGTATTGCCAGGACGTATTGTCATACAAAACCATAGATACCATATATACACATTCCCCATTAGGAGAATAGAACTGCATATAAATTAAGTACCAGTGCAATACAGATAAGTAATAAAATACTAGGAAAATAAGCAAAACCGACATAGGAACAGCTTCCCTCAACCTTAACAAGTCCACCCCTAACATGGTATGGGGCGTTGTGCTTCTTCGGGTAAGGTTATTCAGAAATGAGGCAGGGCGCTGTGGTGGTGGTGGTTTTCGAAGTTTTCAAGTTTTTATCAAAGTTCCAGTAAGGACATACCTCACTACTATTCACTATGGAAGGCCTAGGAGGGGATTCTTAACCCAGGTTCCAACACCAAAGGTCAGGTCAGAGTGAGGTAGGGTCAGTACTTTACTGTAGGGCACCCTATGAGAGACAGAAAGAGAAAGCAGCAGGTATGTATTCTTACCCCCCCTGGCTCAGGATGTTCTGGATTCCACTTGTGTAGGTTCCAGACTTTCTTTATAAAAACATACAAACTCAACCATGTACACTTTTCATAATCACAAGCGAATACAAATAAATTAACAACTTCTCACCCCAACACCCAACACCTGTTCCCTCCCCTGGGCCTATGCCACTACTACAGTGGCAACAGATTCTACTACTGGGATCTCACATCCTGAGTGTCGTGTTCAGAGGCGGCCAACTCAGCTATAAGCTTTTTCCACATATCCACCCCTCTTACTCCTGGTTCCTCCTCCCTGCTGGACACTTCCAACCACACTACCATTTCCACATTGGCCCATTTTAACAGATCCACCCACCATACTCACGCTACTGGTTTTACCAATGCTTTCCATCCCATTGCTATTCTCTGTTTCACCAAGATATACACTAAATCCTTCAGCTTACTTACATGTTTTGCCCGCTTGGGTCTTGGGAAACACCCAAGCAGGCAGGCTTTCGGAGAATTTATGTCTAACGTGATCCCAGCCCTCCCCAGCAGCTGTGCCACCGCCCTCCAGAATCTAATAATTTCCAGGCATGCCCAAAACCTATGCACCATGTTAGCGTCTCTCTCCCCGCATTTCGGGCACACCTGGTTACCTGTCTGATTAAACCTGGCTATTTTGTAAGGGGGCATGTATGCCCCATGTGTCACATATAGCTGTATCTGCTGGAAGTGTGCATTCCGTGACACCTTCTTGTGGTACATTTTCACTCTGTCCCATTCCCCATCTGACAGTGGTGCTCCTAGGTCCGCCTCCCACCTCCCCCGGACTTGGTATATTCCTCCACCTACTGCAGTCATCAATAACTCGTATATTCGTGAGATCTCATGTCCCCCTTCCGATACATTGTAAAAGGACTTGATCACGCTATTTGGCAGCATTTGCGTGTCGGGATCTGGCCATTTCATTTTCAAGGCTTTATATGGGCCTCCCCTTGTAACCCCCCAGGGGGTAGAAGGTAGATTTCTGGGGATTCACTGATATACCGGACACCAAGGCATACCGTGTCAACACCTCCAGGACATACTGTACATTTTCTTCTAGGTAGGTCAGGTACAGTAACATGTCATCTGCATGAAGCGAGTCCAAGTGTCTCCCGTCTTGCGTGCTTACTCCCAACTCCCAAAATTCCTCCCTCAAATAAACCTCCAAGGGCTCCAGCGCAAGTATGAAGAGCATCGGGTACCATGGACACCCTTGTCTCGTTTTTCTTCTTAATTTCCATTGCTACGAGATCACAGAGCCCGTTTTAACTCTGGCCAACGGGGCATTATACAGTAGTTCTACCCATCTTATATACGTGGGTCCCATACCAAAAGCCTTCAACACTGCCAGCAACCAGGGCCATTTGACTGAGTCAAATGCTTTCACATCATCGAGCGAAAACCACCGTCACCTCATCTGTATTCCCATTTGTGTAATCTATTATATGATGCAGCCTCCTTAATTTGTAGGTTATGTTTCCATGCGGGGCATACCCCGTCTGGTCCGGGTGGATGATCTTGCCTCTCATCGGTCTCAGCCTAATTGCCATGACCGCTGTAAGGATCTTCCCATCCTTATTCATTAGTGACAGAGGTCTGTATGACCCACAATCAGTGTCTAGTTTGTTAGGTTTGAGGAGTGGGACAATTATTGACTCTCTTAGTGATTCAGGCAAATTGCCTTGTTCTAATGCCTCACTTAACATCGTCAACAATGGAGGGAGACTATCTGTCCTATACTCTTTGTAGAACTCACTGGGGAGCATGTCCGCGCCTTTGGCCTTATTGTTTGGCAGCCCTTTAATCACATATTCTAGTTCATAAATCGTAATGGGGACTTCTAATCGGTCCCTATCTTCTTCGGTGAGTCGGGGGAGACTTGTCAAGGGTTTTGACCCATGTTGAATCAATAGACTGGGTATATGTGGGGATGAGCTGTCACCGCTCATTATTCTATCCCAGAACAAAATAAATCAATAGACTGGGTGGATGTGGGGATGAGCTATCGCCGCCCACATTCACGCCAGAATAGGAGAACAGCGCAGTTGGCACGAGACCACTCCAAAGATACAACCTTCTTGTGGGGGGTTCCACATCACCACTCTACTGTAAGGATGCCATCAAAACAATGTTAAGCAAGGGTCCTATACTATCAAGCAAAAGACCACTCTATTGAAATGCAGTAATTCAAGACAACTCAAAAATGGATGCAGTACCGACAAATTCCCCAAGGTGGCACTAGCGGTCTAAACTCTGACAGGGAAGCTGTATTTAGGAGTTGCAAGAGGGGCAGGGACTTCAAAGCTTGTTGGTTAATTGAAAATCTAGCCACCTGCTGTTCCCAGAGTCCAAGAGGCTGGGAAACCTTAACACCTCAGAGATTCCACACCAGGAGGCAGGATATCACATGACCCTGTTGATTGATTGAGGAGAGACTTCCAGGCAGCCTGCTGGATCCCACACAAAAGGCTCTTTCTGTTGAATGGGGTATGTTAATTTTGAGTGTTTCCTGTCAACAGCCCTCTGCCAGCAAGGAGAGACATGTGATCACTGACCCACCCAGACTCCTGGAGGCGGACCCAAACACTTTGGGAAGTTGAATTGCAACAAATATATATTTTATAGAAACAGTGATAATTTATTGTAACCAAATGACAGGAATGTACAACTTTGAGAGTCTTAGTTTGAAAAATGCCCTCACGATTTCAGTCCAAACTCCAATTTGTACCATGTTCTGGGGGCAAAACCCCGCTAATTATGATTATTGTAGACAATGTGTTTAAGCTAGAGACATGGAAAGTTACTGGGATATATGTGGAAGGGAAATGTACCTTTGTATAATTTTTGATGAAAAACCAATGTTGCAAAACCCACGAAAATAAGTTGCCATTTTTGAATGCAAGCTCCTAGAAACGCCAGAGTCGGGACAGGGACTATCTTTAGTAATATATGATGTGTGTATGTGATGTCAAACAACTGTGTACCTGGGAAATATGTATTTGGATCAGGAATAGATTTGTGTGCACATTGACCAGGGGAGTGTCATTTCTGCAGGTCATAAAAATGACATCACTCTGACACACTATCCCTTCCCAAATCAGGGACCAAAGAATGTATTGACCTATCAAATCAAGAGAGGGGCAGGCTTAGGGATGCTAGCCTCTCCACCCACTTTTTAAAACATAAAAAGAGACTGCTGGGACAGGTAGGGAGATTCAATTCCATTTTCTGCGGGACGCTCTGCCGGGAGACTCCAGACTTCATATCCATCAATCTCCAAAGACCAGAACTTTACTTCAGAACTTAAAGCAAGGGCCTAAACCTACAAACTGAGAACTCTTCTCAGCAGGCCTCAGCATCCTTAAAATCATTTGCAAACTATTCCACAGCCGGGCGAGCTGTTTGAATTCTTTGCCAAGAACAATTGCCAGAGACCAGACCAGAGATCCAGAGAGACCCATACCGCTGTGAGCAGAACCGGTGCCTGATTGACCCGCCGAGCAGAGAGAACCGAAGTCCAGTCCAGTTGACCAGATCCGTGACGAGGCCCATTCATTTCAAAATTAGGAGTGAGTATCCGCCAGAACTGTGCAGAACCCAATCTCTTAGTTAAAATAATCTAATTCAAGCTATTTTAACCTAATTAGAACAGCCTCCTAGAAATTGTGTCATCTGTCATTTTTAAAGCTGCACAACTGTCACCTGTCAATTCTGCAGCTGCAAGCTGTCACCTGTCATTTTGAGTTTTACTTTAAATCCGAAAATCTACCTTTATTAAATCATCCGTATCTCTGGAACCGTTTGTGCTAGGAACGAGATTTAACTTTCATCTGAAATCTAGAAATCAACGAACCTAGAACAGACTTCCTACTCCCTATACTTTTTCTGTAATCGCGAAACACGCACTTGCGAAGTTTACCGCGATTTGCGATTTGGCCCGATTTCTTCATCTGTAGAAATCAGCAGCTTTTTGCTTCTCTTTGCTAAAATTCGTTTGCAATCTGCTAATCATTCATAGAGTATTGTTAAAGTGAGCCTAAACTAATATAAAGTAGCCATCACCTACCCTGAACCTCTAGAGGGAATTAAAAGCAATTTTAGCACCTTTTCACTTCCTTGCAAACCACATTAAAGTAATTCGCCTGTATTTAAAACTCATCCCTGTTTTCCCTAAGCTTGCTGGGAGAACTGGAACTGTGTATTGCATTATAAAGTGTGATTTGTGGGGATTCTTGAAGACTGTGTGCTCTCCTTCCATTTCTTGTATTGCATATGGGGGGTGTGAATTGTCAAAAGAAAAAGTGATCATATTACCTTTTGCTAAAATCATAACAAGTTATTTCTGTACTGCATTTTATTCCACCTTGCGTTTCCTTGAACCATATAAAGCATTCTTTCCCACCTTATTCTTCTGTTCCTATTCATAAGTTCCCTCTTGCTGACTACTGCTCATATTCACAAGTGTAATATCCATTATCAATTTATTTATAGAAGTGTGATATATATATATATATTTTGTTTAAATTTTCAAATAAACCTTTTAATTTGCAAAACAAACCCACTTCTTGGCTCAGTGGGGTCAGGGGGATTCTAAGAGGGGGGTGTTATACAAGGGTTGTCATCCAGAGTACTGAACTGGATATAAAAATACATCAATAAGGGTTTTCCTCAGCATCCCAGACTAGGCATTGACTTAGCTGTAGTGTTGATTGAATATCGCTTACAGTCTCATCTCCGATAGTGCCTCTTTTATGTCAACTACTTCCTCCCCCATGGGTACCTTGTACAGGTGCTTGTTAAAGTCGTAAAAGCACTCATTTACCTCCTCCTGGCTCTCTCGCAAGTGCCCACCTGTCCCTTGCACTGCCCGTATTGGTTGCAGTGCAACCCTGCTCTTATATAACCACGCCAGTAGGCGGCCAGGCTTATCCCCTTCTGCGTGTTGGCGCTTGATATATTTCCTATAGCTCAGGTTACCCAGCCTCTCCCACTGTGCCATACATTCCTGTTGAAGGAGTAGCGATTTCCTTGCTTCTTCTTGTGTTCCACTACCATTTCTCATCATGTCTTCGAATTTCTGCTCTGTCTTTTGTAATTCCCTCCCTATTTCCTCCTGTAACCCTTTGGATTTGGCTATCGCCTCTCTCCACACCACCCCCTTGAATGCTTCCCCGCATCTTTAAGGGCTTAAACTCTAAGACGCCAGGTAGGGATTGTCACGCGGGGGGGCCGTATTTGCCATGTAATGACCATAGGCACATGACCAGACAGGACTCTGGCCTTATATGCAGCATGTGTGAACTCATGCATTGCCTCCTTTCCTGCAAACAAATAGTCCAGTCTCATGTGCAGGTTTTGTGGGGCTGAATAATGTGAATATACTCGGTCAAGTGGGTGCAATTTTATCCATGTGTCTACAAATTCCAGGTCCCGTAACAACACCTTCATTGCTTTAGCCGCCGGGGATGGGTGATTAACCTTGTTATCCGACCTATCTTTCATTGGGTCTATGGTGCAGTTCAACTCCCCCCCACCCCTGCATATGAACCCACAATCTCTGTGCGGGCTGATCTTGGGGTATAGTGCCTTAAAGTAAGCCGTAGTGTTCTGGTTCAGGGCATACATATTTATCTCTTTGTTCTCAACCATGCCCCTGATGATTGCCATCCTGCCGTCATTATCTACTGCAATTTGAAGAGCCTTAAATGGGACCCCTGGTGCCACCCAAATCAGGAACCCTCTTGCATATGTTGAGTAGGCCTTACCAACCGTTATGCCCCTCCTTTTCCTTGTCAATGTGTCCAGTTTATCTCTGACGAGGTGTGTCTCTTGTAAGAGCTCTATATCAACTTTCTGCCGCTTGAGATATTTCATAATTCTGTTTCTGTTTATATAACTGTTTAGCCCTCTGACATTCCATGTTACAATTCTCAGATCACCAATTATCATATACTGTTTCAAGCTCCTCCTCCCTCTTCCCTGCTCTCTCTCGCATCTTTTGTGTATATATGTAGGCCCACCTCCCTCCAATTACCACAACTCCCCCCCTTCCCTTTCCCCAACCAACCCCAACTGTCGCCCAGCTCCATCCCTGGATCTCAGGCTACCCCGCATCTCTCCTCTTTCCCAGTCACCCAATACTCAAAATGCTGCAGGAGGATACTGAACTACCAGTTTCCTAACTACCCCACCTATCGGTGGTGTCTCCTAATACTGTGTAGAGCTGCACTTCCGTCTCCTGCCCTCAGCAATCAATATTCCGCACAATAGTTCAATGTCTACAATCGCTGGCTCACCCTTGTACATGCTTGTAATTCTCTCTGGATTGTATTCCTATCTAAAGTCTGCGTTAGTGTTGCAGCCGCTAGCTAACATCTGCTGTCTTAGACAATCATACATTCCAGGTGGTATGCAGGTTCACTTATCCTGTCCTCACTGCGACTGTCCTTCCACTTCTGCTGGGCATCCCAACGTGTCCAGCCAGCCCATCACATCCTCAGGAGTCTCGAAGAAAAACGGCTTGTTCTTGTGTATAATCTTCAATTTCGCTGGGTACAGCAGCATGTATTTGAAGCCGGCTTCACGCAGCCGTCTCTTGATCGCCACATAGTGCAGCCGTTGTTTCTGTGCCAGAAAGGTGTAGTCCGGGTACGCTGTGATGGTCGCTGATGCCCTGGTTTTAGTCCCGCCTTTACGAAAGTGTTCCAAAATCTTTTCCCTGTCTTTATAGTGAAGTGGGAAAATGGAAAAACAGACTCCCCTCTTTCCCCTCTCGCGCCTGGCCTAAAGGTTCACGGCCTAAGCACCCGCCACGAGAAGAGTTTGCCCATCTACCAGACGACCAGATACCCTGGTACAGGAACATACGGATGTGTCCATCTGCCTGCCCAGCAGCCCGCCCTGCCCATGCCGATGCCTGCAGCATGGATCAACTGGACTAAAACTATACGTCGTTAGAGATGCCATGACGACCTAGCCAACGGATAGCACACCTGTGCCAACATACACACTGGACACTCCCGCACCAATCTACATGAAGAATATACTCAGTGCTATGACGTAGGCGACAGACATACTCACGGACGTGCATCTTT
The DNA here is from genome assembly GCF_040938575.1 of Ambystoma mexicanum. NCBI lineage: Eukaryota > Metazoa > Chordata > Amphibia > Caudata > Ambystomatidae > Ambystoma > Ambystoma mexicanum. The sequence goes on from NC_090937.1 coordinate 1,339,045,720, forward strand.
ATTATTTTCCATATAGGCTTTCAGAAATGCAGAAACACAAGACGCATCATGAACTCATCTAAAGAGCTTGCTTACGCTTCTCCTACACTTAAGTGCCGTAATGAGAATTATAACAAAGACACGATACTGGTCATAAGACAATATGAGACTATAACCTAAAGCGCCTGTGCACCAGACAGTTCCACCTATATACTAGGCCTGAGTAGGCCGCAAGCAAGAGCTCTCGTGGACGATTAATAGAACAAGAATCAGGTTGCTGATCCTGCAGAATGAGCCTGGGGAAAGCAGACAGCCAAGGTCGTAATGTTGCAAACCCACAATCCAAAAGCAGACCATCAAGGGCACGATGTTGCAACCTCGCACGCCGCGCACCAACATCAAAGTCGCACCTGCAATCAAACCAGACACACAGTGGAAAAACAATATTAATTGTGCAGAATTCTGCCTCAAACACGGTCCCATCCCACGTGACCAAGCCGAACCTGACGAGATGCCAAACCCAGGAGGAAGGAGGCGTCTGGATCCCTCATTACAAGACACAGGCAGATACACTTTAAAGGATCAATGGACATCTGCAACGGTGGGAGTAGTCGGCCGTCCAGCTCATGAATAAGTCTTCACATTGTCTGCATGTACCAATAGTGAAACATTGTTGCAAATTGCAGGTACACCGAGAGCTGGGAACAGCGATGGTCCCAGGCTGGGAAGCTCACGGGCGCACCAATCAGAACATGGGGCTCTTATCACTGACGCCATTAAGATCAACCAACCATTAGGGGTCTTCATGTAACAATTCTCATGTATCTAATTGTAGGGACAACCCAGATATATCACCTGACTAACCCTCGGCCACTCATATTATTCTCTATACGTATGCTATACTAACCCTACCACTGGAGCAACCAATTAAGAGTGGCGATAGGTTTTTTTGTTAATTTTCTAAAGTGACGCAGGTAGCGCGTCATACTACAGTAAAAAGGGCCTGCGAGCCCCACGATTGTGTGTGTGTCAGGTCAGACGCGTATGATCCTTGACCCATCCCTGCCGTTTGTGTTTAATAAACAGCAGAGTCACATTGCTTCTTGTGTGTGTCTCATACTCTATCTCCTTTGGGATATACGGGAGGAGTTGGGGCCTCCCTGCCCGGAGGTCTGCGGACGGCCCGGCCGACCCCGGCAGAATTTCCCCCGACAAGCTGGAGGCACTGCTGAGATCTGTTTAAGATCGGCATTTTTACTTTTACTTTTTCCAGGGACTCCAGTTGCGAGAAGGCCCGGCGGCGCGGCCCCCTCTGCCGTCGCCCCCTTCTGAGGACTACAGGACCGTCGCGGAACTGCGAGAAGACCGGACAGCGCAATCTGAATATTGGCCCTCGGGAGCCGGTTGAGAAGTATCCCGCCCGCGGTTGGCGAGTGTCCAGACGTGGTCCAGACGAGGGGAGGTGGCGAGCCGCTTGGAGGGGTGCACGCAGTCGAGCGGCCCCGCATCAGGAGAACTTGGTGAGCATGCCACGCACAACAAACAATGTGAAATTGTGAGGGAGGGGGGAAGAATTAAAAATACGGGAGGCGGGAGGTGTTGCACAGGTGAACGGCGAAGGTTTGATAGTTTAGTGTTAGAAATAGAATGAATGATAGTTGAACAAGCGCGAGAGCAGTTGGCAACGTAACACGAGAGAAGGGGGCGGAGCACGAAAACATCACGTGCGGCCGCTCGTAGAAACTGATTGGCCTAGGTCGCGACTACGTGTAAGGGTGTGTGTGTGTGTGTGGTTTCCTACGATTTGGCATTTATTGATCAATGAGTAGATGAGGATCCCTATTGTTCGAGCAAGACACTCGATAGGTAGATGACGTTTCCCTGTAGGCGGTAGCTAGTTAAGTTGCCTAAATACGGAAGATAATTGGCTGGTTAAGCCCTCCTGTCGAGGGGCGTATTACACGCGAGGCGACGCAGCTTGCGCAGTCCGATTATAGTGTTGATTTGATTACCTTGTTCCAGGAGAGACAGGAAGACAGCTGTGGGGTTAACGGGGGTAGATTGCAGGTGTATTCTGGATTTAAAGAGTATATGAAGAACTTACCAGTAGCTCTACGTGATCGGTGACGTCACCAATAGGGTTTTCATAGGATATTGCAAACACGAGGCATCCTCGTTGTGAGAGTGTTGAGGAAGAGAACGGTGGTAAGGGAGTAGAAACGGAGATAAACGGTAAAACGAGTTGATCGAGAAAAGGCGAAGCGGGGAACGTGGCTGCGCACGGAGAACGCCGGCCACGGCAAGTGTAGAAGGGGGAGGAGCACGTGAAAACAGGACGACTGTATAAGCACGTAATAAGGGGTACGCAGCCGCAGGGGGCTACGTGCGCCTCGGCCGCAGGGGGCCGTAAGGGTGTTGTATAAAGGAAGAAGGGCAGAGGAAAATGTACAAATGTAACATACTATATTTTTATAATTTCCCTTAAGCAGACTATCGTAAGTCCCCAAACTTACGGGGCCAGGTAACGATATAAGGCTGTATATTGTAAACTACTAAGTGGGATAAACTGACACCAGATTAAGGGAGGGTAGCGAGTGGAGCGCTACTATGTCATACGGAACAGGATCGGGAGGGTGGGGGAACACCCTCACCACGCCACTACAATACATATGCACAACACTGCCACCCCATAGGGAGAAACTGATTAAGTATAGCATAGAATGGACCCAGGGGACGGATAACAAAATGCTAACACCGTGGCCGCCTAACGGTAGATTCGATCCATATGCCCAACATTCACTATTAAATCATCTGCATAATACATATAAAGGGAAGAAGTTGGCAAACCACATGGAGGTGTTTAACTTATGGAGGATGTTCCAGGGGTCCCGACCAGGACCAAATGGAATATTCACTATGGGGGAAATACCAGAAGAAACAGAGATTAAGGAGGAAGAAGAGAATGGGAAACAGGGGTATGAGGACCCAAAGAACACGGGGAACAGAGGTGAGGGAGGAGAAAAGAATAATAAAGCAGATGAAATAAAAAAGGAACCGAGCAATGATATACCCATAGTAGCGGGAGTAAAAACAGAGGGAGGGGGGTTGTACCCTTTAAGAGAATTGGGAGAAATAGAAAGAGGACAGTTAAGGGCGGCTGAGGGATACTCGAACCCGGCATACAGCCCTCCACCATATGTAGCTCATAGGAAAATGCCAGCAGGGGAAGGGAGGACTGGAGAAGACCAGACTGTGGAGATAGGAAATGATGAATGGGTAGCTGCACAGATATTATTAAAATTACGAGGTTCATTAACGGGAGAAGAGAGGGAGGTAGTGAAGAAGACAGATGAGGATAATACTAGGGAGAGTGAATTGAGGGGGGAAGAGCTGTTAAGACAAAAGGAAGAGATTTTGGAGGAACGATTAGCAAAACTAAGGGATGAACAGAATGAATTGACCAAGCAGCTTGAGAGGGAAGAGAGAGAGAGAGCGAGGAAAAGGAAGAAGGTAAGAACGAATTGGAAAAAATAAGGGAACGAACTGAGGAGCAAAGGAGAGAAGCTGACAGGGTAAAAGCAGCAGCAGAAAGGGTATCAAGAGTAGTACTGCGGGAAAAGAAAAGGGAAGAAGAAGAAAAAGAAAAAGAAATGGCAATATGGAGGAGGAGGTTACTATCAGAATCAACTAAGAAATACGAAGAAGAGAGGGTGATGGAGAGTATAGTAGAAAAAGAAAGGGCGAAATGGGAGAGGGAGAAACAGGATGAGAGAATATTAGAACAGATGAGAAGTGACGTGATGGAGGAGTTGAAAAGGAAGAGGGAGGAAAATAATAAGGAGATGGAGGAAAGGTATGAAGGAGAAAGAGGAGATAGGGGAAGAGAGAGTGGAAGATGGGGGAATATATATTATGACACAGAAGTAGCAACAACATCAGCACAAAGGGGAGCGGTTGACAAAAGAGAAAGAGGAGAACTGGACCTAATAGATTTACAAACAGTAACGATCAGGGGGAAAAAGACTGAGTGGGGGGTGCCGTTTATAAATAGCTTTTGTAGTGAGGAAGAGAGAGTGGAAAGTGAAGGGAGGAAGAGTGAAAGGGAAAGCTTAGATAAACTATACATCACCCGGACCAATATGGACTCACCATGGATCAGTAGGAGAAAGGATGAGATGGAGAGAAGCGAGGGGGGAAAGACAGGAGTAGAGGAAAACGGGCAAATGAGGACGCAACATCCCCATCCCCATCATCCCCATCACGCCCTCCCCTATGGCACCCTACAGGCTCAACCACCTCACGTTCGTTACGCAAAATAAAACTAGCTCCCTTCACAGACGAACTGACACCCTATACATGGCGGCTTAGAGACCTCCCTAGTCGCAGGCAGGAAAGAGGTGTACACATGCCTACATTAAATACAGAGGAAGATGGAAGAAGGGGAAAAGATGGAGAAGAAAGAGGTATGAGCAGGGGAAATACAAACAAAAGTGTAAATGCGGAAAAAAGAGAAGAGGAGGAAGGGTGTGAGGACTCAATATTATGGAACACAAAGGGTGAAACGGAACATAATTTAATGCCACTGCTGGAGAGAGGTGGGGTTAGACCACAGTATGTTCCTTGGAAGCATACCGATAAAGAAAATATCAAATGTAGGCTCCCATCATTAAGTGGAGGTGCGGGTAAATGGATATATGAAATGGAAAAACACACCGCAGGACAGAAGCTAGCAGTAGGAGATGTAAAGGGCCTTTTAACATCAATATTAGGGGATAGAGCGGATGACATATGGAAAAGAGCAGGATTTCATGGGGTAACAATAACAAATACATCGCACGATGGGGCACCGTTCGCAAACTGTAGACATGCACTATGGCAGGCATTGAGGGTACAGTACCCAGACACCTCAGATATAGGAGCAATTACATCTCGCAAAATGCATGAGAACGAAGATCCTGTTGATTATATTCAGGAAATCCAAGAGAAGTGGCGCATGGAAACTAGAGAACAATGGGATAAAACACCAGCAATATTTTACCATATACTGGTACAAGGGCTCCCGGAAGGAGTTCAGAAACAACTAAAGAAAGTAGTGGGAATGGAAGCAAAACCATGGCCCGAAATACAACTGACTATAGTGCATCATTGTAGGACATGGCAAGGAAAAATGAAACAAAAGGAAGAGGACAGGAAAACGGAAGAGGCTAAACTAGTACAGAAAAAGCTTACTAAGTACACAATGGAAGGGGCACTAATAACTACACCTCCAACAATGACCCAAAGCCCCACACAAGTAGTGGCTGCACAAGATTCCTCACAAATACCACCTTCACAGATTACGACACAACAGGTGCCGCCACTCCAACCATACACGCCCAACATGGGAGGAGGATACCCAATGCAAGGAGCTGGATATTACAATTATAACAGGGGGAGAGGAGGACTTATGAGGGGGAGAGGGTACGGGTATGGTACCCAACCGCAGGTGGGAGGATTTAGAAATCCCTATCCCACAGGGCAACCAGTATACCAGGACAACACAGGGAGCTTTCCATGGCAGAATAGGGAACCACCGGTGTGTTGGAGCTGTGGACTATTGGGGCACATGTCACGCACTTGTAGAGTTAGACCAGGAACACCATTATGGAGTAATCAGGGACAACCACGGCCCGCACAAGTACAGCAAGGCATACCACAACAGCAGATGTTGCCACAAGGAAATGAACAACAACAACAATTAACACAACAACAGCCCCAAACATTGCCACAACGACAGGTAGCGATCACACAACAACCACAAATACCACAAACGCAATTGGGTAGGGTGACGGTTTTGGGACACAACCCTTATACCGGGAATGGCCAGTCGTTGTACCCCCAATAGGACAGCCCACAGACGGCCTTGGTGTGTCCCATCCTGTCAGTAACACCTAATAGTGCGGAGGAACCACGCATAGAGGTAACAATAGGTGACAAAAAATTATCATTCCTTGTTGACACCGGGGCGACCCGGTCTTGCATAAGGGAAGGTAAATTTAAGATGTCAAGTGAGACCATGAACACCCAAGGATTCTCTGGGGCTAGAGGGTTGGTTCCCTTTACTGATAACATTCCCTTATCTATTGGAGATTACGATCTGTCAGTTCCACTTTTATATTATAGTGCTTCACCAGTAAATATACTGGGGAGAGATATAATGAACAGGTTGAATATGACGATCTCCTTTACTGAGGACGGCATAATTTGCTCTACTCCAGGGATTAACATGCTCACAGCACGGCAAATTATGCAGGCATATTGTGGACAGACAGCGATTAGGGCGGAGCCAGTAGATGGTGAACTGTTCCAGTATGGAACCGACATGGCAATTGCATGGATGCCAGGGATAGAAGGGAAAATATGGAGAAGGCCAGCAGCCTATCTGTTCAGACCAGAAACACCTTTTAATGAACCAGAAGGGAAGGTGGTTTCAATGGATATTGAGAGCATTATTGCAACAACTGATTATATTGCTGTACATGCCCAAGACAAAGAAGGAAGAGCATGGAGGGCAGTGATAGCATTAGCAGAAGGATGTAGGGTCACCCAGGTGTCAGATGAAGAGCTGTTTTCAGATGACAAGGAGGAAGGTGAAATGGTGTTTATGATGAGTGTAGAAATATGGCTAAGAGTGGCCTACAAACAAGTAGCACAGAAAATTGCAATGGCACTTGAGGCACCCACATGCACCCCGGTCCCTTTCTTTAAGGACGATATGTCAAAGGTACCCAAATCATTGTGGACTACTGGCCCCTATGACGTGGGCTGCATAAAAAGTATAGGGGGAGTAAAAATAAAATTGAAAAAAGGTGCAATACTCCCCAGAGTAAAACAGTACCCACTATCAAAAGAGGCAGATGAGGGCATATATGAAACCATAACGGCCCTTATAAATAATGGTATATTGGTCCCCTCAGAATCACCATGTAATACGGCTGTGTACCCAGTGCGCAAGGCTAAAGGAGGGTCTTGGAGCTTTATACAGGACCTCAGGCCCTTGAACAACATAGTAGAAGCGGAATATCCCGTAGCTGCAAACCCGGCCACAGTATTGTGTGGCATTCCAGCAGAAGCATCACGGTTTACAGTGATCGATCTTAAAAATGCTTTTTTCTCAATACCATTACACCCAGACTCACAAGATCTGACGAGCTTCACTTACAGAAATGCTAAGTGGAAGCACACCAGATTACCACAAGGGTATTGTGAATCACCTTCAATTTCAACAGAGTGATACAGATGGATTTGGGTAACATTGAAGTAGAAAGCACGGTGTTGCAGTACGTGGATGACATAATAATTTGCAGTAAAAACGAAAAAACATGCAGAGAGGACTCATTAAAGATGTTGACAATATTGGCTGACAAAGGTTACAAGGTAGACATGGAAAAGATACAGTACTGTCAGGAAAAGGTACTTTACATTGGTCAGTTTATATCCCAACATGGAAGAAAGATCGCACCACAAAGAGCACAAGCTATTTCGGCCACTCCAATGCCACAAACTGTAAGGGAACTGCAGCAGTTCCTGGGGCTCTGCAACTACTGTAGAGCTTGGGTATTTGATTACAGTTCATATATAGGGCCCCTGCTTGAGGCGTTACGGGAAGCTAATAAAGGGGAGAACAAATTGGGGTGGACGAGGGAAATGAAAGAAGCTTTTGATGAATTAAAAGATGCGATATCAACTGCTCCGGTGCTAGCATTCCCAGACTATGAGCGGCGATTTTTTATATTTTCACATTGCGACTCAGCAGTAATGAAGGCCGTGTTGGCTCAAAAAACAAGCATGGGCTACAAACCAGTAGCATTTTACAGTGGCCACTTAGATCCTGTAATGTTAGGCCACTTCCCCTGCGAACAAGGTCTCGCCGCAGCCGCTTTTGCGGTGGAGAAAGCATCAACAATAACCATGGGGTGCCCGACTACACTATTTGTGGAACATGCACTTTTTGCAATATTGAATAAACCTAAATCCACCCTAACCACGCAAAGGGCATCAGGTTATGAGATCATTCTATCCAGAGCTGAACTATCAATTGTTAGATGTAGCACGGTCAACCCTGCAAGGTTCCTAGCAGAAGTAATTGAGGAGGGAGACTATGCCCATGACTGTACTGAAACAACTGAAATGTACTCATGTACTAGAAAAGTTGAGGAAAACGCACTAGAGGGGGGTGAGCTGTTATTTATTGATGGGTCATCAACCATCGATCAGGGGGATGGTGTGAGGAGGACTGGGGCAGCAGTGGTGAAAATGATGGAGGTACCGGTGTGTGTGGCAGTGAAATGTGTACAATTACCACAGCATTACTCCGCTCAAGCAGCTGAACTGGTCGCACTGATCTTGGCGTTGAAGGAAAGCTTTGACAAACGAGTGACTATATATTCCGACAGCGCATATGTCACATCAACTGTCCACTCAGGGTTGTCGAAATGGAGAAGAAGAGGGTTTAGGAGAGCTGATGGCACCCCAGTGCAACATGCTCTCTTATTGGCTGAACTGATTGAAGTAATAAATGTCCCCCAGGAACTAGCTTTAGTAAAATGTACCGCACACACCAATGGTGAAGATCACGTCTCAAAAGGGAATGCAGCAGCAGACGCACATGCGAAGTATGCTGCATACTTTGGTGAGATATGGAACCCCCCAGAGTCACAGAGAGGGAGAGGGAGGGGATAGCAAAAGAGATGATGTTAAGAGAAGGGTACACCCATCTCCCAGCCACACAGATTATGGAGCTACAAGCGGCTGCACCAATGGCCGAAAAGGAAATATGGGTAAAAAGAGGATGTACAATGTCCCCAACTGACGCACTATGGCGCCAGGGTAGCACTGGAAAGGTTGTAATACCATTGGCACTTTTGAACACTGCCCTGAGCCAACTACAACATCCAGCCCACACAGGAAAGGAAGTAATTGCAGCACAAATTAGGGAAGACTGGTTCTGCCCCGAGTTAAATTCGCATGTGTCGAATTTTATCAGTAACTGTATCACATGTCAACAGTTTACGGCCGGCCACACTCTAAAGGTGATAAGAGGTACTATACCCCGGCCAGAGGGATCTTTCCGGCATCTCCACATTGACTATGTTGATATGATCAATATATGTCAAGGAAATAGGTATACGATTGTAGTAGTATGCCCATTCTCTAGGTGGATTGAGGCAGGGCCCTGTTCACACCCAGATGCATTTAGAGCAGCCAAGTTCTTAGTGAGGGAGGTCTTCCCCAGGTGGGGAGTGTGCGAGGTGTTAAGGTCAGACAACGGCCCACATTTTGCAAACGAGATGTTTCAGCACATCACATCGCTGCTGAACATTAAACATAAATTTGCATGTGCATACCACCCACAGGCCAACGGTGTATGTGAACGCCTGAATGGCCTATTGAAGGAGGCAATTGCAAAGATACAGCAAACAACAAAGAAGAGTTGGTTATATTGTCTTCCATTAGCATTATTTGAGCTGAGGAATAGGCCAGGGTCCGACCACCACCTCACTCCCCATGAGGTGGTTACCGGACGTCAAATGCGCCTTCCCCTAACGCCAACGTCAAGAGCATTTACCGACCATGAAAGTACTGCAAGTGTTCTGGGTGATGAAATGTACCAATATGTGTCTTCTTTGATTACTAGTGTAGTGTTTGTGTCTCAACAGCTCGAGCGCACACAGGGCGGGTCTAATAGAAGCCAACAAGAAGACGCGGATAAAGAACTGGAAAAGGAAGGACTGTGTAAGGTTGCTAAAGGTGACCACGTACTACTTCGCAACTTCAATAGGAGATGGAATGACCCACGCTTTACGGGTCCCCATCTGGTAGAGGAGGTATCAACAAGAGCAGTAAAGTTAAAGGACAAGCGTGCCTGGAACCACCTACACGACGTAAAGATCTACGGACAACAGACCCGCCCCAGCGCCACCGACAGGTCCATTGAGAGAACAGCAACAACATCGACAACAGAAGAAGGAAGTTCTACCACAGCCAGCGGCCCAAGTATTACCATACCCTGTCACTCCCCAGACTCCCCAGAGACAATAATTGAAGAAGAAAGGGGTGATCCCCATCCAGCCCACCCCATGATCACACACTCAAAGAGTAAAACAACGCCCACCGGTTGAACCCAAACACCCCCTGCCCACCATCCACTGACCCCTGTACCCATTACAGTAGTAACTGTACTAAAGGACATTGCCTCGCACAAATACACATGTAAACACGTGAATGCTCTCTTTTCTTTTCTCTCGCACATGCAGGAACCGCGTATTATTGTATTGCTAAGAAGTAGATAACTAACAAATTCACTGCCCAGGAGTAGATGGTACCCTCAGACGATAACTACCCAGAAGAATTGTCACACCAATTTGTATATGAAATAAAAAGGCCAACGTACCTGAAAAGGAAAAGGGTACGACTTTACTACACAGCGTTCCTTTTGGCCATAGAATATTCGATGCCCCACCTCCACCCATACTTACCTGCCCTAAGAGATAGATCGCTCAGAATAGCGTGGGAACAGCTCTTCGCCTGGGCACTGAATGACTATTTGATAGGGAGAGCTTAACAACTAACATTAACCAGCATATTAAGAATTTTCAGGCGGGCAACTCTAACATCGCAAGAATTCGCTGCCGGACTGCAGCAAGGTAAGAGCAAAATGCCGGTGAAATTAGCATATGTAATAAAAGTAATAGGGATTTTGATAATCACCGGGTTCATAGCTGCCTCTGTATGGCAGTACAGCTATGCTACCAATATTATTGCTGTACCCAAACCTAACACACCCCCATCCCCACCTGCAACAGGTGTTACGTCAGGTGATATTAGCAAAATTGCGCACAAGCAGAATAGAGTACAACGCAGCACATACTCAGATAATAAAGGTATTGACAATTATATACAAGATTCAGCACACGTCTCAAACAACATATGGTATCAACACATGACCCGCATTGGTAAGCAGACAACAGAAGACAGCTGCTACGTTTGCTCATTAATACCATACGCCATGAGCGCTTCTCGAACATTTGTTGCCACAGAAATAGACGAAAAAACGGCACGGTGCATAATATACTTGCCACTGTTCCAAACGAAAGGAAGATTTCAAGGAACAGTGGTGCATATGACGTGGAAAACACGAGACTCATACCCATACGAAAACAACTTCCTCAAGACTTATTTGAGTTACCACAAGAGCAGTTTACATGCTGAAGCATTTAGATACATAACAAGTGGTCCTGCAAAAGGAGAAACAAAGAAAGTAACACTGCAGTATTTATCATGTGATTGGTACGCCACTGAAGTCCCTGGTAAATTAGGATGCTGGGAGAGGCCACTGGTGACGATATCGGGGAAAGTATACTTGGACAACAAATGGGAGATAGGAGTGGTTGGCAGCAACATGATAACAAAAGAAACTATTTCAACTATCGATGCGCACAATCACAGATGTTGGACAACTTGGATCAAATACGTGCCCATGCTCACATGGATAGAAACGGATGAAGACCCGATAACAATACTGCCGTTGACTGCGCCTAAAGAATGCTACCAACATAAAGGAGAGGTGGACGTAGGATATAACACCAATTGTGGAAGCGTGATGGAGTTACCTGAGGGGGGAGCAGGAACAGCAGTGATAATGCCCATTACTGGGCTTGTGGAGAAAAGGCATATCACACGCTGCCCCCTCTGTGGAATGGTGTATGCACGATGGTGCACGTCAATGTACCATCGCTAGTGGTACCCCAGAAGCATGTGAATGTGGCAAACTTTCCCAAAATGGATGAAGGGGACAAGAGAAATAAGGGATCTGCACCGCCTCAGGGGGAGCCAGGGAACAGGACCAACGGCAATGAAACTGTCCTAAACAGACGGAAAAGACAAGGGGGACCTCTGACAGGAAATTACCTATGGGGAAGGTCGGAAACGGCACTCACTTCGTTTCTGCCAGAACACAGACTATTCAGCAGAGCAGCAAAGTTCTTCTCCTCAATAATACATCCAGGATTGCAGGCTTACGCGAACGCAAAATGGCTCCAGATAACAAGATGGGAACTCATGATGACCATCAATTCTACAGTAAACGGATTCAACGCAATAAAAGAAGAGCTGCGAGCAATAAGGATGGTAGCACTGCAGAACAGATATGTATTGGACCTCCTCACTGCCATGGAAGGAGGAGTTTGCGCAAAGATAGGACAATCATGCTGCACATTCATTCCTGCCAATGATGCTGATAACGGTACACTGACAGAAGCAGTTTCACAACTGGCCCAGTTACACTCCAAAATGGTGGATGAAAGTAAGGGTGTGAAAAAGGATGAGAGCTGGTTTTCGCTATTATGGTCATGGATGCCATCTTGGCTGTCAGATGGACTGAAAATTATAGTTGGCTGTATTATTTTGGCTGGAGCTACCCTGATCATAATAAGATTTTGGAAAGCCCGGAAGGCACGCACCACTGATGAGTTGCTTGAAATGGTCGGTATGCACCCACTGATGCCAGCAGATGACGGCCAACACACAGGCATAATAATACAAGAGAGAGAGAAATTGCGCAACCAGATCATCACCAACCATCTGGACCCACCATCGGTGAAGGTCGAGAACCCAAGAAACCCCAGGAGTTACATAGGGAAATGGGTATACTGTACTCCTGGAGGAGCCTGTGAGTATATGTATTGGTCATTTGAAGATCATGTTAACCATTATGGACATTTAGGAGGAATAACTAAAGTGTGGAGAGTAAGAGGAGATAACGAAAAGGATATGTTTGTGGTCGACAAGTCGACCAGAGGGGGGACTGAAGTGGGAAAATGGAAAAACAGACTCCCCTCTTTCCCCTCTCGCGCCTGGCCTAAAGGTTTTCGGCCTAAGCACCCGCCACGAGAAGAGTTTGCCCATCTACCAGACGACCAGATACCCTGGTACAGGAACATAGGGATGTGTCCATCTGCCTGCCCAGCAGCCCGCCCTGCCCATGCCGATGCCTGCGGCATGGATCAACTGGACTAAAACTATACGTCGTTAGAGATGCCATGACGACCTAGCCAACGGATAGCACACCTGTGCCAACATACACACTGGACACTCCCGCACCAATCTAAATGAAGAATATACTCAGTGCTATGACGTAGGCGACAGACATACTCACGGACGTGCATCTTTATTATTTTCCATATAGGCTTTCAGAAATGCAGAAACGCAAGACGCATCATGAACTCATCTAAAGAGCTTGCTTACGCTTCTCCTACACTTAGGTGCCGTAATGAGAATTATAACAAAGACACGATACTGGTCATAAGACAATATGAGACTATAACCTAAATCGCCTGTGCACCAGACGGTTCCACCTATATACTAGGCCTGAGTAGGCCGCAAGCAAGAGCTCTCGTGGACGATTAATAGAACAAGAATCAGGTTGCTGATCCTGCAGAATGAGCCTGGGGAAAGCAGACAGCCAAGGTCGTAATGTTGCAAACCCACAATCCAAAAGCAGACCATCAAGGGCACGATGTTGCAACCTCGCACGCCGCGCACCAACATCAAAGTCGCACCTGCAATCAAACCAGACACACAGTGGAAAAACAATATTAATTGTGCAGAATTCTGCCTCAAACACGGTCCCATCCCACGTGACCAAGCCGAACCTGACGAGATGCCAAACCCAGGAGGAAGGAGGCGTCTGGATCCCTCGTTACAAGACACAGGCAGATACACTTGAAAGGATCAATGGACATCTGCAACGGTGGGAGTAGTCGGCCGTCCAGCTCATGAATAAGTCTTCACATTGTCTGCATGTACCAATAGTGAAACATTGTTGCAAATTGCAGGTACACCGAGAGCCGGGAACAGCGATGGTCCCAGGCTGGGAAGCTCACGGGCGCACCAATCAGAACATGGGGCTCTTATCACTGACGCCATTAACATCAACCAACCATTAGGGGTCTTCATGTAACAATTCTCATGTATCTAATTGTAGGGACAACCCAGATATATCACCTGACTAACCCTCGGCCACTCATATTATTCTCTATACGTATGCTATACTAACCCTACCACTGGAGCAACCAATTAAGAGTGGCGATAGGTTTTTTTGTTAATTTTCTAAAGTGACGCAGGCAGCGCGTCATACTACAGTAAAAAGGGCCTGCGAGCCCCACGATTGTGTGTGTGTCAGGTCAGACGCGTATGATCCTTGACCCATCCCTGCCGTTTGTGTTTAATAAACAGCAGAGTCACATTGCTTCTTGTGTGTGTCTCATACTCTATCTCCTTTGGGATATACGGGAGGAGTTGGGGCCTCCCTGCCCAGAGGTCTGCGGACGGCCCGGCCGACCCCGGCAGAATTTCCCCCGACAATAGTTTAATATCTTGGCAGTGATCGGCCGGGGGCGGGCGCCGGGTGCAGGCCATCTAGCTAGGGCTCTGTGCGCTCTCCCCATTTAGAACCCCTAGGTGAGCGCTCCTGCGCCTATCTCGTGAATCAGCATATCTTCAATGTAGTTTGTCAGGTCTTTGCCTTCTTCTCCCTCCCGAAGTCCCACCGCACCTATGTTGTTCCGCCGGGTTTGCTCTCTGCCTACTGTGCCCTGTTTTCCAGGTTGCATACCTGTTGTTGCAACATAGTGACTTCCTTGGTATTGGCCGTGCTGATGTCTGTATTGGTTTTCACTTTCCTTTTGAGTCCACTTGTGCGCTCTGCCAGGGCCTAACGTCTTGCCTAAGGAGGGCAACGTCCATGCTGACTGCGTCGATCTTGAACTCAAGCTAGGATTTCAATTCTGTCATGGCTGCATCAATCTTGCTCTCTCATGAGGTTTTCAGTTCCGCAATGGCTTCCAGGATCTGCTGGTCACTGTGTGCTGGATATGCAGCATCACGCACATCTCCGCCTTTATGTATGGCTGCTTCTGGCGTTTCAGCTTGTTTAGTAAACATGTCTATCGAAGGTTGTTACGCCTTGGCCTTGGCAATTGTGGACGCCATCCCCTCCGCCGTGTATGTCTAGGTTATTGTCCCCTTTGCCAGTGTCTCAGCTGTTGCTTTTCGGTCACCGTCGTGTAACCCTCTGGCTGGCTGTCGTTATGGCTTCCTGCTGGGCCTTGCGGTATGTCTTCTGTTCGGCTATGTGGAGAGGTCCTTTGTGTACACTTGGTGGTGGGGGCCGATGTGTTCTCTCTGGGGGTTGTGCAGTTCTGGCTGTTGTGCAGCTCAGGTGAGCGATACCGCTACACGATTCCCTGGTTGTCTCCTGCTGTTTCTAGTCACGCGTATCAATTCTATGCACCCTCTGCCCTTTATGGACCACTGGTATCTCCAGAGGGGCCACAGTGTGCCCTACATTGCGTGGCACTAGTCGCGTGCCACTGCTCTGCCAGTCATTGTATCATGCTGGGTATCCTGTGCTGTTCAGGTCTGGCACACCCATGCCAGTGTGTTCTCTGGCTCCTCCTGTGGTGCCCCTCCTCGCTTATCAGCTAGGTGCTAGATAGGTCCACTCATCTGTTGCTCCACTAAAGTGCCAGCTCTGTTTGTGCTGTGTTTTATTATATCTGCTGTTTTCGACACTGCGAGTTCACTAGTCACTGCCCATTATTGTGTGAAATCCAGCCCCATTGGCAGATCATATTGCCTATGTCGTCTCTTGCTTATGTCTGCTCTTGTTTCCTGGGGCATCTACCTCTTGCCCTCTGCCCTTGATTCAATTCTGAAGAAAGCTGGACACCGGGGTATGAAGTAAGTGCTTTTATTCACAGACCCCACAACGGACCACCACTGAGCCCTGCTCAACACCATCTGTGCCATCCTGGAATGTTATCAGACAAAACAACCAAACATTCCAGGCGCGCACCATTATGACACATATCCCATCCTTAACAAAAACAAAAACTGTAAAGAGGGCTTAACAATGAAAAACAACTTAAGCACATTAATAACAGAAATACAACTCAGCCAAACAACAACATCCAATCACATACCACACATAATCCCTGAACCATGTAGGTGGCCCATTTACCCTGACAAGACAGCCACTGCACACCACATCGGACTGAGCTTCAAATTCACATGGAACAGCACCACCTGCACCCACAACCCCATCCGCCACCAACCTTTCCTCACCATGCTGGTCAACCTGCTGTTGCACCTGAAAGTCAACCTGTTTTTGCACCTGAAAGTCACACAACACACCATTCAGAACACTCTTCCACTGGTGTGATACAGGTGCCACACCCTTGTCCACACACTTGTCCAATACTACAATTCTCCTCTTACTCCACAATGACCCATCATCAAGTACGACGTAACCCACGCCAACCCGCACCACCAAGTGAGGAGACATAAAAACGCTGCTACCTTTAGGAACAAATCTTCACACACACAGAGTCCCCCTCCCTGACCACAACCAATTTCTTCCACTGCAACCTGATACTGTCCTGACGTGCGCGTATACTCTGTAAAACGCCATCCATATTCACATCACTGGCTCCTCCGCCACATCCTTAATCTCAAACCCGCCTTCCTACCCCTCATCAACTCAAAAGGGGCACCTGCCAGTCATTACTGATGGAGTCCTCCTGTATGCCGCCAGGGACTCAGAAAAACCATCCTGCCAAGCCAACCCATTAGCCAAAGCTAATTGGATAGCCCCCTTGATGAATCCATTCACCCTTTCAACCAAATCAATTGCCCTGGGATTATACAAGGCATTGCGATGATGCCTGATACCATAGAACCTCAGGAAATCTTGCATCTGCTGAAAAATGAACTTGCTCCCCATTATCTGTCATGATGCTCGCCACCACCCCTTCCCTGTCAAAAATCTTCCTCAGAAACCCCATCACTACCCCCGAAGTAACACTTTCAAATGCGGCAATCTCCACCCACCATGAGGTGTAATCCACCAACACAAACAAAAATCTTGACCCATCTTGAAAACAGTCCATTGGCCCCATAATATCCAGAGCCACTTTCGACCACACTTCATCGGGCACCTCCACTGGATAAATAGGTTGACGATGCGTCACTTTGCTCTTATAACTGAGCTCACAAGCCACACACTCTTTTACTACTGCCTCCACGTCTTCATACATTGCGGGCTACCAATAATCATCCTGCAACTTCCTCTTCGTAGGTGACCTACCCAAATGAACCTCATGGGCCAACCCTACCAACATGGCCCTCATATTCACCGGAGAAACCAACCTATACCCTCTAGAGATGCCCCACGGCCCCTCCGCCAATTCACACAGTACCTGTGCATACTTTTTCCATTCTGCCCTGCCACTGACCACATCCCAACCTTTCTGAAGACCTTCCTTAATGCAATTGAGTTCCACATCCTTGTCAGCCTCCGCCTCCCACTCGCCTTTATCGACAGCAGGAAGGACGCACATCACCTGCGTCCCCTCCTCACTCATATCTACATCCCCGCATGCCGACCCCGGCAACCGTGACAAACAATCCTCAACCACTGTCTTCTTTCCAGGGAGATACTCTACATTGAAATTATATTCCTGCAAATCCACAACCCATCGAGTTATCCTGGAGGACACGGACATCATTCCCCTGGCAGTAAGTACATGCACCAAAGGCTTGTGGTCAGTCCTGATGACATATGGGATCCCCCATAGAAATGTCCTGAAGTGCTTAGAGGCCCAGGTCACTGGCAATGCTTCTCTCTCGATGACCGAATACCTCCCCTCTGCCTCCAGTAAAGCCCTAGAAGCAAACGCAATGGGCATGCATACACCATTCTGCCACTGCTCCAACACTACACTTACCACCACCTCACTAGCATCCACCGTAAGCACCGTCCTATTCCTCGGATCAAAAGACCTCAAAGACGGAGCATGCTCCACATCCCTTTTCAACAACTCAAACTCATCTTGACATCTGTTAAGGATTACATTCGGCCACACACCCGGGTCTCGCCTAGCATGTAATGCACAAATTAAACACTTATTTATGATATCTATCGGTTCAATATTCTGAGTAATATACCACTCATATCACACCCATCTCAAAATACCCCCCAGGTCACACTGGACCATGAATCAGGCTAGTTGGTAACAGTAAATATTTATTTATTTATTTAATATTCAAATCACACATAAATTGTAATATATATATATATATATATATATATGCAGCATCAATCACCAAGTGGTGACAATACAATCAGAAAGAAGTAAAGCGATTGAATTCACTTATAGTAATGCAGCATAGAAAACACAGGAAAAAGAACCGTTTTGGTTTGTGAACAGATAGCGTTTAGGTTAAGATTTCCCCTTGCAAAGTTCTTAATGCACAAATGAGCAATTCTACACAGATGTAAGTAAGCAGCAGGTATTTAGGAATGAAGAACAGAGTACAGTGTTTGAATGCAATGTTCCCTCCCCAAACAAGAGAGCAAACTGTTTTTGGGAACTTGACACTTTTTAAACAGACAGTTGAGAATGGCTTTGTGAAACAAGAAAAAGTTTGCAAAAATGCTTAAATTTATAGAAATTCTTATGGGAGGAACACTAAACAGGTCCTAACAAACATGAGTTACAAGATAAACAACAGTACACACTTTGGATCGGAATGGAAGTTTAAGAAACACTTTGGATGGGAAAAGAAACTTGTAAAACTTTTCTAAAATGTAAATTAACGGCAAAATTTCACTGTGCGATTTTTAATAAAAATGGGTCAAATACTGTTCGGCGATTTTTAGTTGTGAATGTAACTAAGGGTCTTAGGTGTACCTGCCAGTTGAAATTACATTTCTATCTATAAAATTGAAGACGTTATGCAAGTTTTAATAAGAGGCATTTTTTAAAAAATAGGATCAAACATGAAAACAGAAATCAGTTCTTACAATGACAATTATGCTCTAAACTAGGGTATTCAGACTGGTTACCAGTTTGAAACACTGTAAGCCCTAGAGCGGTCCACTGAAACCAACCCCAGCACCTCTGTGTCCGCCTTGGAGGACTCAGTCGGATTACCCGTGGGATGATATTAAGGGTTTGGCATTTTCAAAAGACAAAAGGATTTTCCAAAAAATGATTACTATTACAAAAAATCAAAGCAAGGTTTCAGACTGGTGTGACACTACTACAAGTTCTTAAGTTAAAGAGAGGATGCGTTGAGATTGGGATAGGACTAGGCACTATACTATGGGTTACTATTATTCCTGTTGATACTTACAGTCCACTGTAATTAGGATTGGACCGTCATGGTTCTGGTCATCGGATCGGGCCTACCGGCAGCAGGGCACTTCTGGCGGAATTTGATCAGCGGTGTGGTTCTGGTAAATTTGGACTGCACCTCAGACTGGATTTGGATTGGCCCTCCTGGTCAATGGACACGGTAGATTAGCGGGATTGCCAGTTTCAGCAGGCAAGCCTGGAATGGTAGACTGGATCAGAATTAATTTCACGTAAGTTTGGGATGGTTGGATTTGGGCCTAGCTAAAGCTGAGGCCTGGGTTTTGCAGAAAATCTGGAATCAGCTGCAAGATGAAGAGTTGTGGAACAAAGTGCTGCGCGGAAATCAGGACGTGGTCAGGAAGCAGTGTCTATGTGCGGTGAAGTTCCTATATTTATCCTACCAAATAACATCACAAAGTTTATGGTAGGGGCCGAGTTTCAACCCCCCCCCACACGGCTGCGAGTGGTCAAAGGCACTTGCCTTGCTCTGGTTGGAAGTCAGAAGAGAGCTGTCATCTTTATGATGAGATTTGGGAACTCCCACATTGATTAGAACCACAATTTTACTTTTGCACAAATGTACATTTCTAAAATGATGTCCCTAATAAAATCAGACAGATGCATTACATATTTAATGGGTTATGTTTACATTCAATTCCCATCTCTGTGAGAGCTGTCTTTGTGATTCTGTGGAATTTTTTCAATTTTAATCATAACAGTTTTTTCTACTTCAGTATATATCTGGGCGATTATCACTAGAGCATGGGTACACAATATTAGACTTGCAGCATTAATAGTTTTGCTAGAATCAGGGTTTTCCTGTAACTTTGGTTCCTTATGTAGTAAAGGTTTCATTAACGTCTTCAAAGCAGGGGCCTAAAATTAGATTAACAAATACCAATTTTTAAATTTGTCCTCCTTCATGTTGCAAAGTTAAAGAGTTTCAAACTTAATCACAAATAGGCATTCAAACAGCAAAAGTTCTGGGCAGTTTATTTTTCTATTTGTAACTTTCCTTTCAACTGGCTACAGCTGTCACATTCCTTTAATCAGGGAGGGGTGGCCTCTTCCTTGAGAGGGAAGCTCCCCTGTAGAGATCAGTAGGCAGCCTGCCATTGTCCTTGGCTGGGCCAGAGATGAAAGTCTGATGAGCTCATTGTTGTCAATATGCGGGAACCTCCAGCATCCATTAAGCCTTCCTGTAGCAAGGGAGTGTCAATCTGAAGTGTCATCTTTCCCAGGCTGGGAACTGTCAAGTCAGAATTAACCACTTAACTCCAACTTGGGTTACTTTAAAATTTACTTTAAGGTCTTTCATTTAGCATGTATAAAACTGCACACAGTTTATAAGCGATGTGGACATTTAAAAGAATTAAGCCATTCACAAACATGCTTTAAAATAGGTGAATTTTGTAATTTCTTCAGGGAAAAAATACATTTAAAATCTATTCAGCACCATTTCTGTCCTTGAGTGCTGTAATGTGTTTGCAGCCTGGAAGTAAGTATTCAGCCTATGCTTGGAGTTTTCTCTGCACAGCTGAAATTGTTGGATGTTGCCATTTTCATCCACATTTTTCCTCTGTAACTGAAAGCAAACTGTTGCTGGATTGGTGATTCATAAAATAAATTTCTTAGCTGCTGTCAGTCAGCGAGGCCCAGTTTCTTCTGAGCCACCTGGAGGATCTGTGATTTCACCACTTTTAATTTCAATGGTTCCCTTAGAAAATGACTGAATTTAGTGCCAAAACAGCACTTTAGAGGTTGCAATTGGTTGCATCTTAAAATGAATTTTCGATTTTTAGCACACTTCTGTAGCCTGGCTTCATGATACATGTATGGCACCCACTGGCATTCTTCTGCAGTGAGTTCTGTTTTTACACCCACTTTGACTGTGTGTGGCAGGGTTGTGCAGCCTTTTGTGATTTATGAACCATGCACAGTTTTCCAGATTTTTGCACGCAGAGGGGTTAGTGCATCCATTTTTGGCTGTTTCTTTCCCCATTGGCAAAGGGGTGCAGTGGGGTGCATCGGCATGGGTAAAGATATCCCACAAAGCCCTCCGCTGACTTCGGCGTGACTTCCAGTCATGGGGAAGTCGGGCATGTGGGATTTTTCTTTCTGTCCATGTGAAGAAATCTGGTTGCTTCTCCCGTCAGCGATTGATGTGACATGCTCTCCTCGCCGGTTCTGGTTGGGATGGGAAGATACTCTGGGTTTCTTGGGTTTTTCCTCCTGATCCCCGAGGAGGTCCTCTTGGTGATTAGGTGTATTTAGTTCCAGTACTAGAAAACAGAACAGAACATAACGCGGTTATGGAAAATGTTTCCACTACTGTTCCCAGGGAGATTTCAGCAGTGGGATAGACGCATGCAATTTGTATAATTGACAATATTCTCCGCCTATATTCAATGATAATTTACCAATTTCCTTGCATGTAATCAATGAACATTTAATAATTTTTCTAGATGTCCGGATTCTCCCCCTCTGGGTTTCTGGTAGGCTCTTCTATTTGCTGCAAAGTATGCCTGGGAGGACAAATCTTTAGCTGGTTTATGTGGACCCACCTGTCTTCCCCTTCTATCGAATTTCCCCTGGGGATGCAGATTCTCTAGGCGACTGGTGAGATTTTGTCCACAATTTCAAAAGTACTCCGCCACCTTTGCAGGAATTTGCACTCCTTGGCTCCTTTGGACATTGTACAAGTAGACCATGTCTCCTGCTTGATATTCCTTCTTGGTTGTCTTAAGGTCATAGCGGGTCTTCATACTGTCTGAAGATATTTCTAGATTCCTCTGAGCATATGCAAAAGCATGTTGAAGGTGTTTTCTCTGATTCTCAACATAACCATGAGTTGTGGAGGCATTTATCAAGGTCTGCTCTTGGGTTCTGTAGAGCAGATTCTGGGGTAGCACCATCCTTCGTCCAGCTCAAATGGAGACATTTTTGTTGAAGAAGAAGGGGTAGATCTGATGGCCATCAGGACGAGGGGAAATCGAATATCCCAACTTGGCCGAGAACTTTTTTAATATGCTCACAATGGTTTTATTGTATCTCTCAACTAGAGGACTGTGGTATGCAATGTGTAGTTTCGTTTTTACCCCAAGTATCTCCCACATCTTTGTCATCACTTCGCTGGTGAAGTTACTACCTCGGTCTGACTCAATCCTTTGGGGTAATCCAAAACGCGAGAAGATGTGATTGATCATCAGGGCAGCTGCTGTTTCTGCCTTGCAATTTGGGGCCAGGAGACATTCAACCCACTTACTAAACAAGCATCTTACGGTCAACATGTACTTGTTCCCCTTAGATTAGCGAATCACGGACCCGATGAAATTGACTTGCAAATCTGACCAAGGCAGTGTCATCCCCCTCTTTCGGAGGGGAGCACAGTGTGTGAGTGATGTTGGCTGAAATAGTGCACACACAACACACCCCTTCAAGTATTGGTCGAGGTCCTGTCCCATGTGTGGCAAGTATGCAACCTCTCGCAAGATTTCTAATGTCGTATGAAACCCCCAATGACCGGATGTGGCCGCATCATGGCCGTGACTTAGCATCAGGCTTTGGAATGAGGTAGGGACCACCCACTGGTCACAGCCAGATATGGATCTCCTCGACAACAAACCGTCTTGGATTCAGAACATTTTTTGGACATTTCATCAACACTTTCAGGTCCTCTTTCCCAATGCAATCAGTATCCATCAGGGGGAAGTTCTCAGGGTCCTCAATGTGTTTATAAAACTTACCAATTATTGGATCCCCTTTTTGAGCTGTGATTAAATCAGCATCTGGGGTCTCCTTACTCCATTGGGCAGTTGAGAGTTCATTGTGAGCATTTGTCTGAGACCTAGTGATAGCAGTGACCTGGATTTCCCCCAACAGGGACTCGATCTCAAGTAGATCCCCTTGGATGGCTCAGGTTTTGGCCAGCTGATCAGCTAGGTCGTTTCCAGTTTTGTCTAGTCCCTCTACTTTAGAATGACCCTTGATCTTTTCCAGTAGATGGTCATCCCACTAGAGGTGACCAGATCATCAATATTCTGTATTAGTTTTCCATGTTTTAGTGGTTTATTGTTAGTACATAGCATGCCTCTTGTTTTACAATTAACCAGGTGCTCCACAAACCCGTTCCCGACATAATCTGAATCAGTGACTATGACTAGTTCATAGACTTGGTGTTGGACAGCAGTGAGGATGGCTTGATACACAGCCATCAGCTCTGCCACTTGACTACTGCGGGGACCGATTTGTACCCAGCAGAGGGTTCTGGGGCATCATTCACCCAGACATTCCCCACGCCGGCCACTAATTCCTTTTCCCCGTTGTCGTCAACATGGTAGGAGCACCCATCCACATAGACAGAGGGCATTCCCTCACAGTTGTCTGCTTCATAGACTTTGTGTGGGGAATTGAGGTATGCCTCCATGTTGTCCTTGATTTTAAGACTTTCGTCCTTGAGACAGTTTTCTCTGGCACAATCAAGCAAGTTAGCCAGACATTGCGCAAGGGGACTCTTCTTGTTTTGGCCATATCTGACCTCCAAAGGAAAGCCTTGCATTGACAGAATCCAGGAAGTAATTCGGGAATTACTCACATTTCCGGCCTAGATTCTGTCACTTTGAAGATATTGCAGAGGCTGGTGTGGAGTCTCAACTATGATGTGTTCCCCCTGGATGAACGGGCGGTAATTCTTCAATGACCACACCATTGCCAGGAGTGCCTTCTCACAATCATTGAATTTTTCCTCCACAGAGGATAAAGTCTTACTTGCATAGGCGATGACTTTATTGACCTTGTCATGCTTTTGGTTTAGTACTGTTGTCAATCATGTATTCGAAAACCCTGTCTCCAAGAAGAATACCTTGTTTTTGATAGGGTAAGCTTGGCGAGGCTTTTGTGAGAGGCTTCTTTTGAGTAGTCTTACTGTCTCGGCTTGTTCTGTACCCCACTCCCACATTACCCCCCCTTTCAACAGATGGATCAGGGGACTTGTGATCTCTGTGTAATCCTCAATGAACTTTCTACTGTAATTAGTCAGTCCAAGCAGGCTCCTGAGCTCACGCAGAGTTGTGGGGTCTTTTAGTTTCAGGAGTGCTCATACTTTCTTTTCCTAGCGACAGAGACGCTCAAGAGTTATCTCATGCCCCAAGAAATTTACACGGTTCCTGCACCACTGTGCCTTTTGGAAAGATAGTTTTGCTCCGGCAGCCCTCAACTGTGTCAGAACATAATGGATCTCAACTATGTGTTCCTCCACAGTTGAACTTTTCATCAGAACATCATCTACATAGGCCAGGTTACCCCTATTATAAATAAATGAATTGCTAAAAATGAAATTAATTGCTGGAGTTGATGTATCCGAAGGGAGTCCAGGTCCACGTGTATTGCTGTCCCCCGAAGGTAAAGGCCAGCTTGTATTGGTTCTCCCTACTGACAGGTACGGTCCAGTACCCATTGGTCAGGTCAATGGCAGTTTATACCTTTTACCCCTGGATCTGGGCCAGCTCTTAGTCAATGTAGGGAAGAGGCCATCAGGAAGTGTGGACCCATTTGTTTAGCTCCCTCAGGTCAGCACAGAGTCTCCACTGGCCATTTGGTTTCACAATCCCCAGCACCGGATTATTGAAGGTGCTGTGGATTGGACGAATTATCCCACGGGACTCAAGGTTTTTAATTATATTTGTGAGGGACTCCATGGATGCGAGAGACAAGCAGTATTGCTTCACAAACACTGGAGTCAGAAAAGGGTCCCTGGGAATTGTTGTTGTATGTTTTTCTTTGCGACCACAGTCATATGAGTCCGCCGCAAAGAGATCCTGAAAATCTAAGAAAACTTGTTTCAATTTTTGCTTTTGCTCCAGAGTCTGACAGGCATCAGTTAGGTTGACTCCCTCTTCAACCATTTGCTTTATACCCGGAAAACGTCTTGTTTGGCTATCTCAGCGGCCTCCCCCTGCTGGGTGGAGAAGTCCCTGGTTAAAGTATTGACTTGGACTGATGGCTTCAGATGCGGAAGGCAGTCCTGGTGGACTTGAAAGATCACCTCATCCCTCCTGAAGTCACAGGTTACCTCTTCCTTACCATAAGGGCAGGAAGAGTACACCAGGAACTTCCTCCCATTCCGGGTGAAGATCATGTCTGGTGTTGTGTCATTGTCACTATCACGGTCAACACAGTCATTGGGGATTGGTCCTATCAGTTCATTATCTAAATCTATGGAAAAATGTCGGTCATCAACCGCCATTCCAATAATGGTGCCTGCGGCTAGAGTAATACTCTGTAAGTCACTGTTATCCACCACTATTGGAATGGTGTTGTGTTCTGTATTGACTAATGGTGTTGGGTTTATTCCCAACCCTTGCTGTTGGAGATGGGCGTTGAGGTGAACGTATGCGTCAGGATTTTGCAGTTTCTGTCCTCTTTTAATTTTTACTTTAAGTGGGAATAGTCGGGTCCGTTCTGGGATGGTGACTTCCTCTTCACTCTGAAGTTCAACTGCATATGGCAGCAGTTGAGCTGACCAAAATGCTTTCTCTGGATCAACAAAGTCCATGCGATTACCTGCTAATCGGGACCAGGCTTTGACATTTATCAGGTTCAAACAAATGCCAACGCAATTGAGAATGTCACTGCTTAAGTAAAATGCAGCCGGGACATCTCGCACGATCCAACAGTTATGTACTATACTTTTGTTGCTTATAGACATTTTGAGCATACACTTCCTACGCAGGAGATGTTTGGAATTGGGAGTTTCCAGGTCCATTTCAAATGTGTCTATCAATTTAAATGTGGCAATGGCTGGATCTTTTGGGCGTTTTCGGAACATGGCTTCGCTGATGAAGCTCCTATCGTTGTTCATGCACACTTGGGTGAGATCGGAGTCCTTCCCCTCATTTAACTGAATATGGATGAACAACTGCTCTCTAATCTTCTGAATGTCAGCTAAGCTTTGTGCTGGTTTCTCATCATTTTGGACTATGAAGTGGGATTTTCTGATTGTGAGGTGGTACAGAATTTAAGAGTATTTCCTTCCAGTGTGGAATGCCACTTGAGACTGGAAGGAAGGTTGATTTTCAAAAATAGAGAGGACTTCCCATCACCAGTTTGTTGTCCTACTCCAATTACTGTCACGTCAGGGATTTTGTTGCTCTGAAAATGGAATTCAATGTGATCCTGGTTTTGTGCAACCATGTGGCATGTGCTATTTAAATTAACTTGGTTGACACTATGTTTTAATGTTATTGGTCGGTTAGTCTGGGTCCAGAGGACCTTGATACACACTCTATTAAGGGAGACAATCTATGCAGGATGTCCTTCCCCAGTAAACATGGTGTGCCCTCTGGAGTCACAACTATGACCGGGTGTTTCACCTTGTGTTGCCATATTTTAATTTCCAAATCCGCAGTCCCTTCAACAGGAATTTCATTCCCATCGAAGTTCTGAAGTTGTCCAGGAAGAGGGGTGAGAGGGATCTGGTATCTCTCCCCCCTTCCTGAACTCAGCTGATCAAAGGCCCTATTTGACTGAAGGGTGGCTTGGGATCCGGTGTCCACCAGTGCCAAAAATGTACATTGGCCTTGTACTTGGTCCGGGCATAAAATCCTCCCTCTTTCTTCTCAAGAGGGCAAAGATAATGTGCATTTTGGGCCAATTGGTGTGTTAATATCTTGACTCTTGATTCTGACACAGGGGTAGTGTGGGGAGGATTCGGTGTGGGAGCTTGGGAATCTGTAAGGAAAATATGGCAGTTGGATATTGGGGGTGACCCTGGCTGGTGCAGGGGTCTCTGTTCCATCCTAGTTGGATCACGGGAAGGGTAACTGACCCTTCTCCCATAATACCCGGGGTTGGGATAGTTCTGGTAACCCTCCACCCTTGGCCTCCTCTCTCCTGGATTGGGCTGCTGGGCTCAGGAAAGTGGGGAAAGAAAGGGGGGTTGTTTTGTGGGTTGAAGTTTGGCAGGTATTGGGGAAAGAAGCTCAACACGGCATTTGGAGGATTACTGCCCTCCTGGGGAAAGTTAGGGGGGATGTTTCCTGGGTTGTTAGCTACCTGGTTGGACACCACCCCCTTTGGCTGGGGGAGTCCACACACACCAGGGAGACCTATTATTGCTGCGAACAACAGTTTACTTGAACCATTGGCACAATATATAGATAGGGAAATCCAACCTTCAGTGAATAAATTCAAAACATACATAAAAGGCACAAATGATTTTTTGAACAAATTAAATCAAGTTGAAATAGATGACGATCAAGATATCCTCTTTACAATGGACGTGGTAAGCCTTTACACCAACATTACTCATGAGGGAGGTCTGGAAGCCATGGAGTGGCTTCTACTGAAAGCAGACACGGTTTGTGAAGCTGATAAGCTGTTCACTTTAAAACTACTCAAAATAGTGTTACAAAATAACTTCTTTATGTTCGAGGACAAATACTATATACAAATATCTGGAACTTCCATGGGGGCCGCAATGGCCCCAAGTTATGCGAATACATATATGGCTTACTTGGAGGAAACCAATATCTTTAATGAAGAAAGATGGACAAACAAATTGAAATGCATGTTCCGCTTTATAGATGATATATTTGGGATTTGGAATGGTTCAAATGATGAATTGCTGGCATTCTTTCAGCATCTAAACAACATGGCACCAAGGATTGAATTAACATCTAAAACGAGCAAAGAATCCATTGAATTCCTTGATGTGCAAATATACAAGAAAGGAGGCAAATTGGAAACAACAATATTTACGAAACTAACAGACAGGAACAGCATACTGCATGCGAATAGTTTCCACCCGCGGAGGACAATAGAAAGCATACCTTTTAGTCAATTTTTAAGATACAGATGCATCATCTCAGAAGAAGTGGAATGCACCAAAAGAACAGCAGAATTAAAAGAAAAATTTGAGAAAAGAGGTTATCAACCATCCATTATCACAACATGTGCTGAAAAAGCCAACAGCATCAATAGAGAAGGAGCGCTACAACCAAAAGAAAAGGAGGAACAGGAGAAACTTGCATATGTTACCACTTTCTCCCAGCAGAGCCCGAAAATTAAAAAAATTATCAAAAAGAATTGGCCAATTTTGACCTTAGACCCAATGATGAAAAGACTCTTTCCAGAACCTCCACTCTTTGCCTATTCCAAGAGTAAATCAATGAGGGAACATCTCATAAAAGCAGATTTGTCAGCAGAAAAACGAACCCAGGAAACCTACAAAGGTCCAACCCCATGTCACAATTGCAACAACTGCAATAACTTAATAACTGGCAACACCATCCTTCACCCCCATAAAGGTTACAAAATTAATTTGTATCATTCTTCGACCTGTGATTCAAAAAATGTAATCTATGGTATAAAATGTCCATGTGGAATTTATTACGTAGGCATGACAATGAGGAAGGCGAAAAGAAGGTGGTCCCAACACAAGTCAAACATCAGGACAGGAGCAATAAAATCACCAGTTACTCAATATTTCAAAAAAGAAAGACACAATATCTCTCAAATAAGATTCATCATTCTGGAACAGATAAAAATATCAAGAAGGGGCGGAAATCTAAACAAAATTCTTCTGCAAAGAGAAACATACTGGATC
Source organism: Ambystoma mexicanum (assembly GCF_040938575.1). Taxonomy (NCBI): domain Eukaryota; kingdom Metazoa; phylum Chordata; class Amphibia; order Caudata; family Ambystomatidae; genus Ambystoma; species Ambystoma mexicanum. The sequence continues at coordinate 1,339,074,541 of NC_090937.1, forward strand.
GACAAATTGAACTCAATGCAACCCAATGGTATGAACGCAGATTGGGATTTAAGTTGCTTTCTATAAAAGAGCACAGAAACACCAACCGGACAGCAAGAATCTAAAGAGCTCCCCGCGTACAGAATTGTATCTGTAAAAAATCGGGCTGGTACAAAACAAATGCATATGAAATAAATAAAAAACATCTTTGAGTGCTCTCTAATGAGCCATGCAACACTTAAAATAAAAAACATCATGTTTAGCAACATCCCTAGACTTCTGTAGCGACGATCTAGAAGCAACCACCACACCACAGGAATTTAAACCACAGTTATTGAAACTATTCCAAGATGGTGGCCATGCAATCACGGAAAACTAGCCAGTTGACAGCTTGGTAGAAAGTAAGAAGGGACTACATCTAGGGAGTTCAAAGAAACACAATCAAGGCAACCGTGGAGCTACCTCAAGAAGACACACATGCTGCGAATGGGACAGGAGAGCGCGGACCAAGGGAAGGAGAAAATTAAAATCGTGAACGGCACGAGACAGCAACGCAAGCGGCTTGCGGCAGTGCTGAGCGGACGACAACGAGCTTGCACGTACGGCAAGCCAAAGAAAGTAGCCGACAGCGGTCCGCATAGTCATGTGAGAAAACGGGGACACGATATGAAAGTAAAGCATGAAAAATGCTGAATTAGGGTTGGGTGACTGGGGCACAGCGCTATGATGTAGCGACTGTTCCCAGCACCAAACCCGCTCATAAACATTCAAAATTCATGTAGACAAACCACGTCATATTCATTCTTTACTGATCAGGCGTAATATTCAAGACAAACACAAGAGTGGATGAATAAACGATACTGGAATGAAAGTCACAAGTATTAAAGACTGACAGATGGGAGAGATCCACAGTATTACAGGTACATTGGTCTATTTAGTCAAAAGAAATTGCGAAGCTATATGGAACATGAACTGAGGGTCTAAATAGAAATATATATTTAACTTTCAGATACATCAGATTGAAGTATAGAATTTGGTCGCACCTGATGAAGGGCTAGGAGAGGGCCCGAAACGCGTTGTGCATCAATGAAAAGATAAGAGACTATTTGATCAATAGTCCCTTGATTTCATTTGAGAACTATGGACTTTAAACTGTAAAGATCAATAAGAAAAAGAGTTTTAAAGAGACATTAGAAACACTTTCGGATTGAAAAAGCTGTGAAAACACGGATATATTGTTTGGTTTATTGAAAATTGTTTTAAACACGAGACTGCATGTAACATTTTGTTGTAAAATGGGTATTTTTTGAATCACTAACAAAACTGAATAGAGATACTACCCAGACCTTCAAGGGACATTGTTTTTGGTTAAGAATAAAATGTGAAAGCAAAAATTGCACTAAGATAATGTGTTTTGCATGTTTATGCCTAAAAGTGTGCACAGAGTATGATCATTTTTGCTGAAGTGATCTTTCAAACCATGGAGTCCACACATACCCCAGGATGGGTTTGTTGCCCTTGTAACAGGGGCTTATGTAGTCCAGGGACATAGGGGTCCTGTTTTTGGGATTACCTCCCTGACTACCTGTCTGGGATTGGCCCGAGGGCCCTCTGATTCTTTGGTTAGAAGATGGATTCTGTACAGGAATATTTTTAGGCCCCCTGTCTCCAGATCTAAAATGGGGGCAACCTTCAACTCTGCCACCTTTGCAGCATCAGGGGTGTTAGCCGGTTTGGGGTTTTTATTGCTATTTTTATTCTCTACAGGTTTCTGCACTTCATAAATACGGGTCTCCTGTTCAATGACCCAGTCTAGCGATCTCTTTTCGGGAAAGTCCCTCACCAGCTGGGTCATGATGTATTTAGGGAGTGCATGAAAGAAGGTGTTAATGAATAGGGATGTAACGGTATTACGGTATACCGTTAAAGATACCGTGAACCACTTAATTGAACAATAATAACCGTCACATTGTTTATACCGGTATACCGTTCATACCGTTAAGTGTGCTTTTCAATCTGATTTGGAAAGGCTGCAGTAAGCAAGTTCTGCGCAGTCTTGGTCTTGCACTGTTGGATGTGCCGTCTGCCAAGTAGTTTCAGTTTGAGCAGTTTTTAATGCCATTCCATAAACCACACGTGCCTGACACAAAATCAACATGTTAGCAATAGGAAGAATAAATACAGTGCCAAGAAGGAAAGGGGTTTACTTTTTTTTATTTACATTTTTTTTTTAAAGCGCTCACACAGCCCCAGGGCATCGAGGCACTGTTAAAGAAATTGGTTTTGTTTATTTAGTTGCGTAATTGTTTTTGTCTTAGTTGCGTATTTATAACGCGCTTAAACACCCACAGGTTTCTAAGCGCGAACCCAGGGATCGAACCTGTGTTTCTTCGTGTCGTCTTGCTTCCAAGGCACGCACGTTGCCGCTGAGCTATCCTCCCGGGACTTTGGGTTGGCGGCTTTGGGGTTTATATATTTATAATGGATAATGTTTTCTAAACATATGACAATGGCGGATTTCCCTGGTTCTATCATTGAATTTACATATAATAAGTCACACTGCGAAATATAATCATCTCTGTGGGTATTCCCTGCTGCCATACCAAAGGGTAACATGTCCGTGATTACTGAACACCTTTTGGCCCAGAAGTAAACTAAAGGCTGTAACGTAAAGAGAGAGTGTGTGTGCGTGTGTGTATGCGCACAAGCGTATACTACCATCAGACTCCATTGATCTGTGGCATGCAGATTATCAATATGGCAACATGTTCACCTTCGCCAGTAGCCAGTGGGGGAGCTAAAAGCCTAAATGACCACTTAAGAAAAGCTATTCAGTTTGCTTTGCCAGTCGCAGCAGGGCTCCCCCCCCCCTCCTCTCCACACGTGCGTTTGTGTTTGGTGCAAGCAAGGGGTGGCATTTCAGTGGAAAGTATGTTGAAAAGCCCAATTCTTGCCCTGGGTGCATGGTTTTGTTTGTGATGATAAATCTGACAATTTATGACCTTTTAGAAAATATTTGTTAAGATTAGTTAACTCCACCTGCTATACCGCGATAACCATGATATACCGTCATTTGGCAAGAAGGTTATTGTACCGTCATAAAACTAATACCGTGACACCCCTATTAATGAACTCCCTTCTATCTGTGCGCACCCTCCTGGTGGTCTGCGCAAAGGCACGTTTTAGTTCTTGCACAAATTCTTGTGGGTCCCTGATCTTCCCCACACTGCAGATTGTAGACCAACTTGCGGGCCTCTTGGGGGTTCCTATGGACAGAACAATGTTTTAAGATGGCTGCCCTGTAGGTGGACCATCTTGAGTGGCTCTGATCCTCCAGCCCTGCAAAGAAGCTGGAGTATTCAGGCGAAAATGTCCACTTGACATATTGTATGCAACTCTGGCTATCTTTCAGATGCAAAGTATCCATCATTTGCTCGTATAACTCAAGGTGCTCCCAGACTGAATACTTGGCATTTTTGTGTTAGGGAGTTATGACTCTCCTAATGACCTTGATCTGTTTCAGGGGATCTTTTAGTAGAGCCCTCTTAATTTTGTTGGCCTTTTTAGCCTTAGTCACCCGAGTCCACTCATCCTCTGACTCAGAGGCACTGCTACAGGAGGTGGCTACCTGATCCTCTAGGCTCTCCCTGATTCTGCAAGCTTGAGAAGGGCTTGCAGAATGTGGGGTCCTAGTTTCTTGATGCCTTTGATGCTGAGAAGAGTCTTCTGACACTCTCCTGCTCCCAGGATTGGCTAAGTACCCCCCGCCCCCACTGCCCTAGCTGGGAAGAGGTCTTTAGATACTCTTTTTGGGCTTTCTTTCCTGGAGTTCCCCATCCATTTCTGGGAGGCGCTGATCTGTCAGTTCCATGATGTTGGCAATTCTGCCAAAGTCTACCATCCTCATGGCCCTTGGTTCATATGAGCCAGTGGATATGAAGCCGGCAGAGTTCATGGTACTGCAGGGGTTAGAGTCGCTGATTACAGGGGTCCTGATGTTATGCTCAGGAGTTTCTCTGTCCCTCCCTACCTCTTCTCTTTCAGCCCCTATTCCCTGGTGACATGCCAAAATATGACTCTTTTGCTCCTCTATTAAGGCCTTACTGGTCTCAATGATTCGCCCTTGCATGGCTATCTGTTTGTGGAGCCTATTATTCTTTTCACAGAGAGCCTCATTGTCTCTCTGTGCTTCCTGCCTTGTTTGGAAATACCGGGCCAATTTCTGCTGCAGGAGACTCACCTCCTGAGTTTGATCATTATTGGTCTGGGCATTGCTTTCCAGATTATCCTCCACCCGTTGGTGTGCTCTAGTAGCTTCTCATATTTGATTTAAACTTCACTAAGCTCCTGGAGGGCCAGCTTTTTTTCCTCTAACTTAGTTTTTAATTGGCTGACTTCCTGGCCTAAGGTGTCCCTCTCCTGACTTAGAGGGCCCCTCTGTGCAGCCAGGTCGTCCCTCTGTTTTTTAAATGCGCTGGACTTCTGGCGCTCCTCATCAAATTCTGCTTGAGATTCTAGGTCTTTAATAATGAATGTATTATTTTCCTCTTTCAAGGATTCTATGTGGTTCTGTAAGGTGACTATCTGTTCTGCGCAGACTCTATTATAATTTAATTGATGTGGCAGTTTCTGTTGACTCGGTTGTAAAAAAATGTTGTGTTCAGTTTTGTTGAGTGCACAGCAGCCCGTGGGCATCGTGGCGCTTGTTACAGTGGTTACTCATAACTTAGTTAAACATAAGAATACAGAGAGGCACGGGAGGCATTGAAGCGCTAGTTACAGTGGATGAACATAGCATGGTTGCATACAAAATACAGACATAAACAGCATACAATCATAGCAATCCATGATACCGGATGTAACTAGCATGTTTAATGGAGGAGTGTACAGATAGTGGGTGTGCTATTGTGGATACTAATTGAAGAGGGCAGTTTTAAGGTTTTTGCAGAAGGCATGGAGAGACGTTTCGGCTCTGAGGGCGGTAGGGAGTGTGTTCTATAACTTCGGTGCAAGATATGGGAAGCCTATTCCTCCTGCCTTGGTCCTGTTGATTCGGAGCACTGTGAGTTGATTGGTGTACCCTAGTCTGGTGGGCCTTGTTGGTAGTGTTCTTGATAGTGTGTCTGATAGGTATGAGGGTGCTGAGAAGTTGATGCATTTGTGTGTGGTAGTGAGAATTTTGAATGTGATTCGGTCTTTGACTGGGAGCCAATGAACCATTGTTCTTGCTGGTGTAATGTGTTCTCTTTTAGGTATACTAAGAGATGCTCTAAGAGAGTTATTTTGGGTGGTTTGGAGTCTAGCTAGGTTTTTTTGGAGGTGCCAGCTAGGAGGGCATTGCAGTAATCCAGTTTGGCTCCTATAGTGGCTCTTGCACTTTACTCTAGTAAAGAGTCAACCCTTTCATGACACTCCTCTTGCAGTATCTGTAATTGGGTATCTTGCTATGCCTTCTCTTGCTGTAGGAGAGCCAGATCTTCCTTTAGTTTTGTCAGGTACTGCCTAGCTTCTGTCTCTGATTCTTGGCTCTTCAGTAGCCTTTGCTCTGCAGAGTTTAGAATAGTTTGGATTGTTTCTAGCGTTTCCACTTGCTTCTTTGCAAGAACTATGTTTTCTGCATGCTTTTCCTGCATTACTCCTATGTGGAGATATAGGTAGGCCGCTATCCTGGCAATATTTGTCTGCTCCTCTTAAGCTTTTGGGGCCATGTACAGTTCACTAAGAGCTTGATGTAATAGGCCCTTGTCCTGCCTTATATCTAGGTCCATGGCAGTGACTTGTTCTTGGATTTCTTGCAGCCAGATCTGCTCATTCTGTTCTGGCCACTCACCCCTGACAAACAGTTTGTGCAGGGAGGTGTTCCCTAGCAATACTAATTTCTACTGGGATCGCCATTTTTAAAAATTTCAATTTCCTTATGACTTATTTTAGGGTAAATTTACTTTTACAAACAGGCCTGATTTTTGGACTATTTATTTTAAGAGGTGCTTGTACAGTGTAGCACAGTCCACCAACCCAGCAAGGTGTCTGTACCCTGTAGGGTAGTATGCTGCGTTAGACTGTCACGGATGGTAACTCAAACTCAAAATCCCAGACAAGCCCCCAAAATCTGTTAAGGATTTCAATCAGGCACACACCTGGGTCTCGCCTAGCATGTAATGCACAAATAAAACACTTCTCCAGCATGGGGTCTGGCATGGATTCACATGCTCATGAATATTCCCCGTCGTCAGGCTGGGAATCCTCGGTAAAGAAAAAACCAGTATCAGTTTCGTTTCTGATCTGTCTTTCGTAGTAATAACCAATCACTGGTCTCTGCGTCATACTGACCACAGCCAATGACTGCCCTCTACCGAAGCACCGCCTCTGGCAGCCATCTTCAGATTTTTACCGCACGTTCATGTGTTGGGATCCTCGTGCTATTGCTCTCGAGCGTTAGTGCTATTTTTCGCGCTTTTTCACAAAAAACTTCGATTCTTTCGGTCAAAAGAGCCTCAAGCTCCACCGATCCTACATCCGATCAACGGGGACCCGTGTCGGATTTATCTGTGCCCCTCAAGGGTGAAGATTTCGTCGAGCTACACTTCGGAGGACTCCAGAAGCTTCTCAGGCCCGGTCTCGGAGATGGCCCAGGAGAAGGGAAGCTCGACGCCCGGAAAGCGGTTCAGGGTCTGCCCTGGATGCCAGCTGCAGAACGTCTTTAAGGAGGACGAACACTCTTTCTGCCTTTACTGCCTTCATGAGGACAAGACGCACGTGGAGAAGGACTGTGCGTTTTGCGGCAACATGTCGGAACGGACCATGAAGGACCGCCATCAACGTCTCGCCAACTGGCTGGAGGGTAAGAGCCCGTCTGGCGAGAAGAAGAAGAAATCCGAGCGGTCTTCTAAGACCTTTGAGGGCGCCCTGGCGACGGGGGCCCAACATAAGGCCAAGCACCGCGAGTCCGCTGGCACCGGGAGCGCCGAACGGTCGGGTTCTACGGGCGCCAGGCAGGGCGCACCCTCCCCGGCACCATCAACCACGAGCCAACGCTCTGGGTCGGGTAAGAGGAAGGCTGAGCACCCGGCGAAGCTCCTGGAGAGGCCCCGGTCGAGCTCTAAGGCAGAGGAGGAGCGTGGCAGTGCCCCCTCCCTCAAGGATAAGGCGGTGAGCGCACCTAAGGTGGTGAAGGCCTTGATCCATCCGACCAAGCCCTCTATCGAAACGGTCGCGGCGGCCCTGGCTCAGCCTGTGGTGGCTGCACCAGTGGTGGCGACCTCAGGGCCCAGAATCTCCCTGCCTCCTCGGAGGGAGTCTTCTTTTGTGCCCATCGATAGGACCCCCGTGAAACCCTCCGTGGGGAAGAAGAAGGGGGGGCAGGGCGTCGTCGTAGATTCGGCCTCAACCTCAGAAGAGGAGCTGATCGAGGTCTTAAGCCACGGCCTAGGCGTGGAAGAAGGCCAGCCCGTCGGAATGGACCCCGACGCAGGTGACGACGACGACATCGTCGAGGATACCGACGGGGCCCCTGCTCGCCCGTCGGACTCCCCTCTGCCAGCGCCGCAAGACAACTCGGCAGCCATTTTGTTGGCCATACAGTCCTTATGCTCCGAGATAAGGACGAGGCTACCGTTACCGACGGAGGAACCTCTCCCGTCGGGGGATCCAGAACCGGGACCTTCTGGTGTTCCCCCTACCAAGAAAAGAAGGATCCATCCACCACCTCCTTTTCAACCGTCGCGCCCCGTCCAGCCCTCCTCCCCGTCCACCCGAGGGGATGATACGGGGACTGACACGGCAGCGACGGGTACGGACGACGAGGCATACGACGAGGATTTTCCGTCGTCGCCTCCCACCAGGGCTTCTCCGCCCGACGAGATCGGATCTTTCCACTCCATGATCTCCAGGGCTTCCGAGCTTTTCCAACTCTGCCCTGAGGAGAAGAAAAAGGAAGGCTTCCTTTATCAGCGGCGCGAGGCCAAGAGGAAGACGGTCCTCGCAGTGCCTCTGTTGGACGACATTTGGGATGAGGGCCTTTCCCTCCTCAAGAACCCTTCCACGACGCCAGCTAGAAGAGACCGGTACGAGAAAAAGTACCGGGTCCCGGACACGGCCCCCCTATGCCTCCGGGCGCAGCCAACCCCGGATTCCGTCGTCTCCGCGGCAGCCAGGAAGAAAGCGGGGGGGGTGCGGCCTCCACATCGACTTCCCCGCCGGACGGCGAGGGAAAGAAATTGGATGCTATGGGACGTAGAGTCATCTCGTCGGCAGCGACGACGATTAAAGCGGCCAACGCCTTGGCTATCGTGGCCCGCTACGACAGGGAGCTCTGGTACAAGATAGCTCACCTGCTGGATTTTCTGCCGGACGACAAGAGGGCGGAGGCCCTGGAGATCCTGCAGGAAGGTGAGGTGGCCTCGGACCACGCCATCACCGTGGCGACGGACATCGCCGACACTGGGTTCCGCCAGCTGGGCAACGGCGTTTGCCTTCGACGTCGTGGATGGCTCAAAGCTACGGACTTCCGGCAGGACGTACAGACCAGAGTCCTGGACATGCCCTTCGACGGGAACAACCTGTTTGGGAAGACAGTGGACGATTCCCTTCAGGCCATCAAGGCGGATACTGAGACGGCCCGGGCCCTTGGAGTCCTGCAGTAACGACGGACGCCCTTTCGGAGCGGCGGAGGCAAGGGCGCCTCCAAAGGTTCCGGCGGCGGTTTCGCTTCCTACCGTCAAGCGGCCCGCTCGTCGTCGCAAGAGGCCTACAGAGGACGAGGCAAGTCTAGCGGACCCCGCCGTCGTCGCCAAGGAGGTCAAGGCGGCAAGGCCGCGTCCAAGCAGGATTGAACCGGCCGTGGGGTCGGGCCCCCACCGAAGCACCCCGGTGGGAGGCCGGCTGGCGGGCTTCGTCAGCGTGTGGGAGTCCATCTCCACCGACCGTTGGGTGCTGGACGCCCTGGCCCGGGGCCACGCGCTCGAGTTTCAAAGAAGGTGCCCGCGCGTCCCCCCCGTGGCCAGGAAAGAACTTCACGTCCCTCAACTTCTCCTGGAGGTAAAGGCGATGCTCAGAAAGGGCGCCATCGAACTCGTCCCAAAGAGGCTTCGGGGCTCCGGAGTCTACTCGAGATACTTCCTCGTGAAGAAGAAGACGGGAGGATGGCGCCCCATCCTAGACCTGCGACGTCTGAACAAGTTCATCAAGGCGCAGAAGTTCCGGATGGTCACCCTCCAGCACGTCCTGGGTCAGCTGGAGGAAGGAGACTTCCTATCGTCGTTGGATTTGGAGGATGCCTACTTCCACATTCCCATCCTAAAGGGGCACCGAAAATTCCTCAGATTCGTGGTCCAAGGGCGTCATTACCAGTTCAAAGCCCTTCCCTTCGGACTACGGTCGGCACCCAGGGTATTCACCAAGTGCCTCGCACCGGTGGCGGCGCAGCTGCGCCGCGAGGGGATTCACGTCTACCCCTACCTGGACGACTGGCTCATCCGCGCCAAGATGAGGGAGCTCGCCGTGGTCCACACGGCAAGGACCGTCCAACTCCTCACGGACCTGGGATTCTCCGTGAACTACGCCAAATCCCACCTGGTGCCCGCGCAAGTCGCACTGTTTCTGGGAGCGAGGCTCGACACAGTGTCCCTTCTGGCCTCCCCGTCGGAGGAGAGGACCAGGACCATCTTGGGCAAGGTGCAACGGATGTTGGTGGCCGACGCGGCCAAAGTGAGGTCCATCAAGTCCCTCCTCGGGATGATGTCTTCCTGCATCTACCTCATTCCCATGTGCAGGCTCCGGATGCGCCCGTTGCAAGAATTCCTGGATGCGCGCTGGATCCAGACGACGGGCAGCTTCGAGGAAAGGATCAAGCTCGACGAGAGTTTCCGACGAGCGATACGGTGGTGGGGCACCCGCGCGCATCTGACGGCGGGCATGGACTTCCAGACCCCAGCCCACCAGGAGACTGTGACCACGGATGCCTCCCTGGAAGGGTGGGGAGCGCACACCGAAAATCTGCACGCAAGGGGACTCTGGCTCCCGACGGAGAAGTCCCTGCATATCAACGTCCTGGAGCTCCGTGCAGTGTTTTGGGCCCTCAGGTCCTTCCTTCCGTCCCTCAAGGGCAAGGTGGTGAGGATATTCACCGACAACACCACCACCATGTTTTACATCAGGAAACAGGGCGGAACCAGGTCCCCAGCGCTGTCCAAGGAGGCGCAGGACCTGTGGCATTGGGCCGTCGCCCAAGGGATTTTTCTGGTGCCGTTTCATCTGGCAGGGATAAAAAACACCATCGCCGACTCACTCAGCAGGGAGCTGCGCTCGTGCCACGAGTGGGAACTACGGCAGGATCTGGTGGATCGCCTCTTCCGACGGTGGGGCACACCCCAGATCGACCTGTTCGCGACGGCGACGAACACCAAGTGCCGGAGGTTCGCCAGCAGGTTTCCCCAGACGAGGAGCATGGGCGATGCTTTCTCGTTCCCCTGGGAGGGCCTGTTCCTCTACGCGTTCCCTCCCTTGCCTCTGCTAATCCGGCTCGTCAACCAGCTCAAGAGGTCACGGTGCAGGATGATCCTCGTCGCACCTACGTGGCCGAGGCAGATATGGTTCCCGGACCTTCTGGACTTGTCAGCGTCCCCGCCGATCAAGCTGCCGGCGGACGCGGATCTACTCTCCAGGGAAGGAGGCGCCATCCTCCACCACGACCCGAAGTTGCTGAACTTGCAGGCCTGGCTCCTGCAGCGCTAGAGTTTGGAGGATACGACATACCGGCCGATTGCAGAGAGGTTCTTGCAAAGGCCAGGGCGTCCTCGACTCTTAAATGCTACGGACACAAATGGAAGAGGTTCTCTGTCTGGTGCCACTCACAGAAGATTAACCCTCTACGGATTACGGCTCCCCAAGTACTGCCGTACCTGCTGACGCTGGCCAAAGCTGGTCTGGCACACGCGTCCATCAAGATTCATCTTGCTGCGATCTCCCGATACACCAGAACCACGGGGCGGGCGTCCTTGTGGTCTCATCGTCTGGTGAAAGAGTTCATGAAGGGACTGTTCAGATCGTTCCCGCCGGTGAAGGCTCCGGCCCCGGCGTGGGAGCTCAACGTGGTGCTGACCAAGCTCATGGGACCTCCGTTCGAGCCTCTGCACTCGGCCCCGTTGAAGTTTCTATCGTGGAAAACAGCTTTTCTTGTGGCCATCACCTCCGCACGACGAGTGGGAGAGATCCAGGCCCTTTCCTGCAAGGCCCCGTACTTGATTTTCCACGACACGAGGGTAGTGCTCAGGACGCACCCCTCCTTCATGCCCAAGGTACCGTCGGACTTCCATCTCAACGAACCCTTGGTGTTACCTGTGTTCTTCCCGTCGCCTTCGTCGCCGGCTGAGAGGACTTTGCACTCGCTGGATGTAGCTAGAGCGCTGAAGTTCTACTTGGACCGCACGAAGGGTTTTCGGAAGACGTCACAACTCTTTGTGAACTTTGGACCTGTCAATCAGGGGAAGGCTCTCTCGAAGGCTTCCATCTCCAGATGGCTCTCCGGCTGTATCATGTGCTGTCACCGGTTGGCAAACCGACCGCTGCCTGGCCGTCCGAGAGCCCATTCCACCAGAGCGATCGCAGCTACCACGGCGTTCCTATCTGGTGTGCCCCTGCTGGACATATGCAGGGCTGCTACGTGGAGGTCGACGCACACCTTCACGAAATTCTACTGCGTCGACCGGGATTCCAGGGAGGAGTCCAGGGTCGGCCAAGCAGTGCTGCGCAACCTGTTCGCCTGAGGTGAGCCTGGTGAGGAGGTAAGATGCTTAATGTTGAGTTGATGTGATGCTTAATGTTGAGCCTTTGCCACCTCCCGTGGTTGTGCATGTGTGTACTGCTATGTATTTTTTATTCATGAGCATGTGAATCCATGCCAGACCCCATGCTGGAGAAGGAACAAGTTACTTACCTGTAACTGTTGTTCTCCAGCATGGATCTGGCATGGATTCACATGCGAACCCTCCCGCCTACCCCTCTGCGGCTCTTCACTTGGTCATACTGCCACTTCACGTGCTTCCAAATCTGAAGATGGCTGCCAGAGGCGGTGCTTAGGTAGAGGGCAGTCATTGGCTGTGGTCAGTATGACGCAGAGACCAGTGATTGGTTATTACTACGAAAGACAGATCAGAAACGAAACTGATACTGGTTTTTTCTTTACCGAGGATTCCCAGCCTGACGACGGGGAATATTCATGAGCATGTGAATCCATGCCAGACCCATGCTGGAGAACAACAGTTACAGGTAAGTAACTTGTTCCTTATTTATTATATCTATAGGTTCAATATTCTGAGTGATATACCACTTATATTTATTTAATATTAAAATCACACATACATTTATATATAAAACGTGATCAAGCGGTCTGTGCACCGTGAAACACATCGTTTCTGGATTCTTTCCTTGCCATGCTGACATTTAATAAAGCACTGTTAGTCTGGTAAAACTTTGGATTGTGTTTTGCCTCTGTGCAGAGAGTCACCAACGACTTTCTCTGCTGTTCTTGGGAGTGCATTCCACTGGTCAGCTCTTCCCGGTTCCATCTTGGTGCTGGGAAATTGGTTTTCCTCTTTTTTCGTATATATATATATATATATATATATATATATATATATATATATATATATATATATATATATATGGGGCAGCAATCACCAAGTGGTGACAATACAATCAGAAATAAGTAAAGCAATTGAATTCACTTATAGTAATGCAGCATAGAAAACACAGGAAAAAGAACCGTTTTGGTTTGTGAACAGATAGTGTTTAGGTTAAGGTTTCCCCCTGCAAAGTTCTTAATGCACAAATGATGAATTCTACACAGATGTAATTAAGCAGCAGGTATTTAGGAATGAAGAACAGAGTACAGTGTTTGAATGCAATCTTCCCTCCCCAAACAAGAGAGAAACCTGTTTTTGGGAACTTGACACTTTTTAAACTGACAGTTCAGAATGGCTTTGTGAAACAAGGAAAAGTGTGCAAAAATGCTTACATTTATAGAAATTCTTATGGGAGCGACACTAAACAGGTCCTAACAAACATGAGCTACAAGATAAACAACAGTACACACTTTAGATCGGAATGGAAGTTTAAGAAACACTTAGGATGGGAAAAGAAACTATTGTAAAATGTAAATTTGCTGCAAAATTTCACTATGCAATTTTTAATAAAAATGGGTCAAATACACTGCACCTCAGACTGGATTTGGATTGGCCCTTCTGGTCACTGGACATGGTAGATTAGCGGGATTGTGAGTTTCAGCAGGCAAGCCTTGAATGGTAGCAAGCCAGACTAGATCAGAATTAATTTCCCTTAAGTTTGGGATGGTTGGATTTGGGCCTAGCTAAAAAGAGTTCAGCAAAGCTGAGGCCTGGGTTTTGCAAAAAAATCTGGAATCAGCTGCAAGATGAATTGTTCTGGAACAAAGCCCTGCGCGGAAATCAGGACGTGGTCAGGAAGCAGTGTCTATGTGTGGTGAAGTTCCTATATTTATCCTACCAAGCGACATCACAAAGTTTATGGTAGGGGCAGAATTTCAAACCACCCCCCGCCCCCACGACTGTAAGTGGTCAAAGGCACTTGCCCTGCTCTGGTTTGAAGTCAGAAACGAGCTGTTATCTTTATGATGGGATTTGGGAACTCCCACATTGATTTGAACCACAATTTAACTTTTGCACAAATGTACATTTCTAAAATTATGTCCTCTAATAAAATCAGACACATGCATTACATATTTGATGGGTTATCTTTACATTCAATTCCCATCTCTGTGAGAGCTGTCTTTGTCATTCTGTGGAATTGTATCCATTTTAATCATAACAATTTGGCCTGATAATTTCTAATTCAGCGCATATATGGGTGATTATCACTAGAGCATGGGTACACAATATTAGACTTGCAGCATTAATAGTTTTGCTACAATCAGGGTTTTCCTGTAACTTTGGTTCCTTATGTAATACAGGGTTCATTAACGTCTTCAAAGCAAGGGACTAAAATTAGATTAACAAATACCAATTTTAAAATGTGTCCTCCTTCATGTTGCAAAGTTAAAGAGTTTCAAACTTAATCACAAATAGGCATTCAAACACCAAAAGTTCTGGGCAGTTTCTTTTCTCTTTGTAACTTTCCTTTCAATAGGCTAGAGCTGTCACATTCCTTTGATCAGGGAGGGGTGGCCTCTACCTTGAGAGGGACGCTCCCCTCTAGAGATCAGTAGGCAGCCTGCTATTGTCCTTGGCTGGGCCTGAGACGAAAGTTTGATGAGCTCATTGTTGTCAATATGCGGGAACCTCCAGCATCCATTGAGCCTTCCTGTACCAAGGGAGTGTCAATCTGAAGTGTCATCTTTCCCAGGCTGGGCACTGTCAAGTTCGAATTAACCAGTTAACTCCAACTTGGGTTACATTAAAATTCACTTTAAGGGCTTTCACTTAAGACATATAAATCTGAACACATTTTATAAGGGATTTGGACATTTAAAAGTATTAAACCCTTCACAAATATGCTTTAAAATAGGCAAATTGTGCAATTTCTTCAGGGAAAAAGCACATTTAAAATCTATTCAGCACCATTTCTGTCCTTGAGTGCTGGACTCTGTTTGCAGCCTATAAGTAAGTATTCAGCCTATGCTTGGAGATTTCTCTGCACAGCTGAAATTGTTGGATGTTGCCACTTTCATCTGCATTTTTCCTGTGTAAATGAAAAGAAATTGTTGCTGGACTGGTGTTTCATAAAATACATGTCTTAGCTGCTGTCAGTCAGTGAGGCCCGGTTTCTTCTGAGCCACCTGGAGGATCTGTGATTTAAGCACTTTTAATTTCAATGGATCCCTTAGAAAATGACTGAATTTAGCACCAAAACAGCCCTTTGGAGGTTGCAATTGGTTGCATTTTAAAAGGCATTTTTGGTTTTTAGCCCACCTCTGTGGCCTTGCTTCATGATACATGTACGGCACCCACTGGTATTCTTCTGCAGTGAGTTCTGTTTTTATACCCACTTTGACTGTGTGTGGCAGGGTTGTGCAGCCTTTTGTGATTTATGAACCATGCACAGTTTTCCCGATTTTTGCATGCACAGGGGTTAGCGCATCCATTTTTGGCTGTTTCTTTCCCCATTGGCAAAGGAGTGCAGTGGGGCACATCGGCATGGGTAAAAATATCCCACACATGCCTGGTAAAACACAAACTTGACATTCTTCTTCAACAGTGCTCCCCGCATAACAAGGAAAAAACTTCACATAATACTCATCATGGGATACTGTGAACCTGCATGTGGCCAAAAGTGTCTGCAGCGCAGTGACATAAGAGTCAATGCACTCTCCCAGCCCCTGAGCTCCGGAAAAGAAATGGTAAAGTTCAAGCACAACATTAATCCTTTTGCCAAATGTTCAAATGTTCAAGGCAGTGTCATAAGCGCTCACCATCCTCTCGCCTTCTCCCCTTGATGGCACATATACATCCTCTCCTGGTAAATGCCTGAAAATCGGCAAACTTTCTGTACCAATGCAGTTCAAAAGCGCTGCCTCCTTCTCATTGTTGATGTATTTGGCCCCACCAGCTGCCCTCAAATACACTTTGAAGACATCTGCCCACTGGTCCCAAGAAACTGTCGGTTTGCCAGGGGCCGTCAGGAAAGCTGGGGGAGGCCTAGCATTGGAGTGTTTCATGACAGCAACGAGGCCCGATTACTACCCCAGACGGGAGTCTGATCAGCAAATGCTCCCTATAGCTGACTTGCCTTGATGGGATCAATGTCCTTGCCTGGATCTATGCCCTTCCTCTTCCTTGACTAGGGCACACACAGCACAAAAGTACAATAGTACAGAATGGACTGTCTGCCTACAGCAGACAGTGCTCAACCACCCTTTTAGCTGCTAAACTGAATGCTTGCCGCAAGCTGTGTCCACTCTCCCATGCCTTCAGAGATGCCCCAGTCAGTCTGACAGTAGCGCTTCCTGCCACTCCAGTAAGGTGCTTGGGCAAATGCAAGATCCCTCTCACCATTGCCTCAGTTTGTGTTGCCCCTGAATACACCAGTCGGTGCTGATGTGCCTCTCCACAGAGCTTCTGTCACACATTGCTCCTTTTACTTCACCCGGCAACAGTCCTGTGTTGCTTGGCAATGCTGACATTTGCCGCCAACGTGCAGACGTCATAGGGTTCTTTCCTCAGTGCGCGGTGCGTGCCACAGCAAAGTCACGTGCACGCTGCCCAAAATCCCCAGACCAGACCACCTGGGAAGTGCGGCTCACACCCACCGGAGCAACGGACAGCTCTTCAGACACACAGGGGTGCAGGACGAAGTCCGTGTGACGAGATGCCCTTGCTTCACAATTCCGCTGGACAGGGCCTATCTAATTCGCCCAGCCGGAGCCTGCACACACATGTTGCAGTGCAGGGTCTGTCCCTCAGATTAATCTTTGTCGCCAGTGAAGAAAGCTGGACACCGAAGTATGAAGTAAGTGCTTTTATTCACAGACCCCGCAGCAGACCGCCACTGAGCCCTGCTCAACACCTACTGTGCCAACCTGGAATGTTATCAGACAAAACAACCAAACATTCCAGGCGCACCATTATGACAAATTCCTTCTGCCCAGTCTGCCAGTCCTGCGGGATTTCTGCTGTGTACCATCCATTGCGGGACTATCCTCTTAGTTCCCCTGATGTGTTGTGTACATGCCGAACGTCCTTTCAAAGTGTGTCCTCTCACCTGCACTTCTCGTCAGTTTCACTGCCTTCAGCACATGAGCCACCGTCATGCTCTGATACTGTGTAGTAATTCGACTATTTGCATGCAATATCTTGTAGCCCGGCATGCTAGTGGTTACCTTTCATCGGCAGTATGCAGCGGGCACACTCCCACCCGGCCAGGCCATGCCCAGCTGCGCTCGCAGATGATTCTCCATGTCAAAGACGATTCAGCATGCTTTCTGACCCGTGTAGTTTCAGTGGCTGTGGGCGCTCGGCCGCCCCCTTCTTCCCACAGTGCCGAATTTCCCCAGTGCTGTCGTGTGCTCCACATAGCCCGCTGCCGCTCACTGTAGATTATTATCCTCCGGCAGCGCTCTCTTCCATCGGTCTGTGAGACGCGGTCTGCTCACTGCCTGTAGCTTCTTGTCCGTGCTCCCAGCTGATTTTGTTACCTCGTATAGCGCTGGCTGCGGGCAGATCTGTCCTGCGGTGTCAGTTACTGGCCTCTCTCTTTGTCCAGAGTGACCGCCATTTTGTTGGGCACACCATCAGTCTTTTTCATTTCACTTTTCTAATTAACATCGGGTCCATATCTCTGTCCCAGTCAGGGATTCGATCGCTGCATGCCTGACATTTTCCCACGGCTGTGAGTTTGTTTTCATGTCTCGTACATTCTTTTATTCTTCTGTGTGCTGAATTATCTTGCAAAATCTGCAGGAGCTCTGTGGAGACACGTCCCATACCATGGCTGATACGCCACCCACCCTCTGTAAGATCCAGACTTTGTTCTAGGTTCTTTGTTCTTTGCTTTATCCCGCCACGAGGGTCGTCTAGATGTTTAGACAGAAGGATACTTTGTTTCTTGGGATTTAGTTGCGGTCAGTCACTGTGTACAGGAATCGATCCTGAACAGCTTCTAATTGAAAACCGAAATGAAGACAAAGGACAATTTATGCAGGAGAGATGGCAATGGGACACCTCAGAGACTGGAAGAAGGCAAGATCAAATGCAGGTGACCACAGACAGGCAATGACAAGATTTTGTAGAGTGGCGGATATAGGAGCAGCCCCAGCACAAGTTCCCTGTGAGTGCGGCAGTTGAAAATGCACAAGCAGGTAACTTTGTAGCACACTCTGGAGATTTGCAAAGTTCCAAGTCTCTGCTCGGAATAACAATGGCTGCTGCGAGGTATCCCAGGACAGAGCTGGTCAGTGCACTGGTTGGTCCAGCGACACTTGCAAAGGCTCAAATGGCATGCATCCTAGTGCAATGGTCAAGACTGGTTGTTCCTTTCGGTCCAGGGGTCAAAGCACCAACAAGGGTCTTATGATATCAGGAAGAGGAGCATGGCTTCATCAGGCCAATCACTGGAATCGATGCTGGTCAGCTGCAGGAGTCGTCCCTGGCTTGTAAAGTTTGTTGTATTAGTCTTGGGTCCAACATTGATCTGATGAACATTTGCAGGAGCCCCCCTTTTATTCAAGATTCAAGATAAGAGCAAGCACAAGCCCACCAATGGTAAGGATCTGAAACATCAAAAAAGCCAAGTTTGTCAATCATGAACGACTACTCCTCATTACATCTGCCCAGCGATAGACTTTCGGGCACCAGGAAAAGGGAAAGGGACTTGCAGGTTTTGCGGGAAAGGGTTTTCCATATAAGGCATTTCCTGACCTGAGAAGACAGTCTGGGAAGACTGTTCACTAGTTCTTTGGCCATAATGTTGTTTGGCCTTCTAACAGTCTTGTGGCACAGCCATCTTAGGGTGCTAGCCACCTTTAGGTGCCATTCACAGTAAATGCAAAAATCACATAAAAACTGCACAGATCCCACTGCTGCCACCATCTTGTCTTAGGTACATTGCCAAAATAACCAAAACGTTATTATAAAAAATGTCATAAGGATACACAGTATCCTAACTGCACTTCACTGGTGATGTGCACAATGGTAAAAATACAAGACTCCATAAAGAGATACGGAGTGCTGACAGTCTTAGGGACTAGTCAGTTTCCCCATAGGCATGAGCAACATTGGCAAGGGGAAGTAAAGCAGAGCTATTTACTGACCACCAAATGGCCAGGACATGGTGCAAAACAAGCATAAACAATTGGGGTGACACAGAAATCTATGGAGGGAAATCCACACAAAGAACATCTTTCCTCAAAATAAGGAACTCTCGTTATGATGTCAGAAGGCAGGCCCCTAGCCAGATTGAGAGACACCCCAGCAAACGACCTCCCGCCCATAGGGATAAAGTGGCAACTAGACAAGTTCCGGTACCTAGGAATTAATGTGGGCCACACTCCGGAGCTCACACATGGGCACAACACTGAAGTCGCAGTCACCAACCTCTGAAGATCTATAAAATTCTGGTCCAAGCTCCCACTAGCGATGGTGGGAAGAGCGGCGATCACCAAAATGATAATTCTCCCCAGATTCCTTTACTTCTTCGTGAACATTTCCCACTATGTTCTGCCGCACTTCTTCAGGAAACTAGAGGCTATCATCGGGGACTTTTTGTGGGGCCCCCATAGGCACAGACTGTCACTGGCCACATTAACTCTGCCACATAAAGAGGGAGGAATAAAACTCCCAGACCTACAGCTCTACTACCTGGCCGCTCAGCTCAGCCACATCACGAAATGGTTATCGGATGAACCAACGGCCGAATTAGGGCTACTGAAACAATACCACACCAACCTAATCCCTAAAGAAACTCTGTGGTACCCTCTCCGGCAACCCTTGGACATCCCCCTAATCATTGAGCTCGGCAGGAAGATATGGGCCAGGACCTGCTACATAAGGAAGGTGAAGCACCCGTACTCTCCTGACAACCCTATAGTGGTGGATGTGTGCAAAACGAGGGCAGACCTCTCTGTAGCTAGGAGATGGGAAGAAGCTGGCATATACACGTGGGGGGACTTGTTAGGAGAAGAGGGATTCAGGGACTTTGAGTCGCTACAGGACATTGAAGGACTCTCCAGGGGCCAATTTCTCTGGTACCACAGGCTCAAACAGGCCGCCAAGAAGCAGTGGAACAGCTGGCCAGAGGAACCCACCCCAGATCCGCTGCTGCAGGAACTGCATGACCTCTCGGATGGATGGAGACCAATCTCCAGGCTTTACAACAAGCTCATCGATAAACCTAATCCCAAAGGAATGCCACTGAAGGCGAGATGGGAAGCAGACCTTGAAACACCACTCACCGACAAGGAATGGGAGAGAGCACTAATACACCCCAAGAAGGTGTCAAGAAACTCCAGAGTTGGCCAAATACAGCTGAACGTCCTTCACCGAATTTACATGACTCCCCAAAGGGTTGCTTCATTCAACAAGAGGGTCTTACCGGCATGCTCATGGTGTGGGAACGACAAGGCGGATATGATCCACATGTTCTGGACTTGTATGAGGGCAATGTCACTCTGGTCCAAAGCCAAACAGTTTTGCAAGGACGCTGGAATGGAAAGATACGACTGGACACCCGGAGAATGTCTACTTGGGACCTACCCCAGACCAAGTAAGCTCAAACATATTGTGAAGTTGATGGACCTTTCTTGCATATTAGTAAAAAGAACCATAGCAATGGCCTGGAAGACGCCTGCCAGTCCCAGGTATGAACGGTGGCTACATGAGCTGGAAAGATGGATGGCTGCCGAAACCAGAGCCTGGCAAGAAGGAACCATAACCAGTGGGGACGCCACAAGCGGCACCTTGGACTCCTGGAAGGCCCTCCTGAGAGACATGCGCTTCAACGCAGACCATAAGCCTCCCTGAGAACCCATAACGCTTTGTAGTATTGTCCTTTTGCACCACCACAGAGTCGATGCCCCCTGAAACTGTTTTCCCCTCACTTCCCGAATAATCAGTATTCTGTTAATCACAAGCCATCTCGGACTCTAAATATATCATCACACAAAGACTGTTGTTTTTGTTGTTGTTCTTTTTATTTTTTGTTATAGTTCGTAACGTTTGTATTCATTAGTTCCTGTTTCAAAACCAATAAAATACCTTTAAAAAAAAAAAAAAAATGATGTCAGAAGGCAGGCATGACTTGTTACAGCAAGATAGATTGGACTCTTTACAGCAGGCTTAGTTTTGGCCAACCGCCTATGATATTTTGCCTTTATAAGAAAGGGACTCCATCTTCTTATTCTTCTCCTTGGGGTGGCTTCTAAAGGTCAGGAGCTGGCGATTTCCATCTACAAAGGTGATATGATAGGTTATTTATAATCACTTAACACCCAGAGGTTTCTAAGCGTGGACCCGGGGATCAAACCTGTGGTGCTCCATGTAATCTTGCTTCCACGATGAGCACATTGCCCCTGAGCTATCCTCCCGAGCTTGCTGTAATTCATTCTGATCCGCTGAGCACTGCCTCTATATCTCAGCCCACCTCCCACTCTCCCTTACATACTGAAGGAGGAACCTGCAACGCCTAACCTCTGTCTGGCCATGAGAGGATGGATACACTTTTGTACCTTTGCTGAGATTGCAGTGATTTTCTAAGTTATTTGACATAGAGGTGAAGGCAGATAGCATCTAGGCAGAGGAGAGCTCGGCCCCCTAACCATTCTACAGGGAAGTTGGGGTTGAACCTCTGTTAAACAATGCTTGCCACTCTGCTAGCTGCATTGAAACCAGGTTCCTCACAGGGGGTGAAGGAATCCCTGTAGCTGCCAGCTAAACTCCCTGGACTCTGGTAAGAAGGACTCACCTTGTCCCAGCGCCCCTGTATTGGTAATCACAGAGCCTGGCAAGTTCAAAGCAGCACAGATTCTTGTTTCACCACTACTAGCTACCTTCAAACTGTCTTGACCATGTTTGATGCCTTTGAGCCATCTCAGGGCCCACATTTCTTCTTTTGGCACTGTTCATACTATTAACTGCATCGTCAAGCGAGTTTGACTCCATCTCACACCTGTAGCACTGGAACTATCATCTCGACCCGACTCAATGGCGGAAGCGGACCTGTGGAACCTATCGAATTGCTTTGTCTCACACACTGACTCGAATGGCACAGGGCTCTGTCTCAATGCTGACTTGACGCTGACTCACCGCTTTATAAAAATGACTCACATTGATTTAAAACTAGCTTGAGCACAAGAGAAATACACTGTTCAGCCCTGCAAGACAGAGAATAAGGTTCTGTTAAGAGGCACTGTCCTTGACTGTAACAACCCTAAAGCACTCGCTTTACTCAGGACTACGATGGCTCTGGCTAGCGGGCTGTTACCTGAAAAGCCCACCCAACACTGCGTGGATTAACATTACAATATTATTATTACATACAATGCAGTATAGTTTGTTAAACTATGCACAAGTGTTTGCCTTTGTCTAGTGCACACCTAAAAGAATAATTTGTAGGCGAGATTAGTTTTGTCAGCTAGAGAAAGTAAGGCAGAGTGATGTAAAATCATCCGGCTAGGTTCACATACTTTGGTCAAATGGAGAAGCTGGGATTTTAGCCCAGGTCTACAGGTTTTACAGTTGTATGTCAAGCAGTAGACTACATGTCCTCCCATCACATCTTTAGTTTTACAACAAAGTGCAATGCTTTTTGCATAGTTGTCTTTCAAATGCTACTCAAGTACCATAGGTACAATAAATGTGACTTACAATGTACCAAAACCACAAGATAAATATTCCTGACAATATATAAAACATTTCTATAGAAACATCTTACGTAAAAAATATATGATTCACTATAAATGACAAAAGAGCCAACAGAAAATGTCTGCAAATTGAGTGCAAGGAATTCCAGCAAAATATGTGGATTAAAAAGGAATCATTATCCACAGTACATTGTTAAATGTATTGAAAGTAAATAGCTATGTAAATATTCAAATCATGGAACTGCACTGAATTACCATCAATTACAATTTGAGAATTTGACAAGCTTGATGACAAAAATACTTTAACCTATTCTTTAGTGATTGATTAGTATGGCGATTGTATGGCAATGCTGAAAAATGCTCTGCAGCAGCAGTAAGTAAAAGCTCCCAGTAGGGTGCTTTTGCTTGATTGTTGCCGTGAGAACACAGCATTAACTTTCACTCATGAAACTGAGTCAGTTTACAAAATGGTTGCACCCAAATGCTTGAAAATGAATGCGTTGAAGGTCATTTAAAACATTTTTCATAGGAATTTATTTTTAAATCAATGCCAACATATCTTTTTTATTATGGCCGACATTTTTAAAGCATAACATTTTTGAGTGAACTTCCCCTTTAATCACCAAACCAGCTGACCAGAAGTCACCTTCTTGACTTCTAGGGCACCAGGCACTTCCTCTGCTGCCCTCTGAGCCCTCAGAGATGTTCTGAGGCATGCAGAGGATGTATCTACTTCCACATAATATGCCCCACTCACAGCTGTTGCCTGTTTCTCTCTAACCCCAAATAGAGGTCAAGCGCCACAATGATTGTTGTGGACACCTCTTGAAGTCTGCGGCAAGTGCAGTCCTAACCTGTATTATTTATGCATGTGCTCTGTCACACTTTTTAGATCCTGATCTCCTTACCAATGTCTGAGGTGGAGTAGGGTGATCATTTATTTTGCCCCACACAATTCTGTCCCATCTTTCACCTACTTGACAGGTGTTATTTGCTCAGATCTAAGGGTTCATTAGTAGCACAGTCCACCGAACAGTTAAAAGCAATCAAGCCACCCAACACATGCCGGTTCATGTCTTCACAAACTCCAATGCAGGAGCCCATGCATACATTATGAGCAGATATGCTGGATAGCTAAATTGGAGTTTACCTGAGCAATGTCCTATTGGGCCCGGTGGGGCAAATAGGGCATCGAAAAGAGTCCTGGAGGCAGAGCCACTCCTCTTGTGCTCTCTGTACTCTGGCACTACCTGCCATGTATTTTAACACGTTTTTCAAATTCCAGATTTAAAAATGCATGCCACGTTTGCTATTATCGCCTTATTGAGGGATAATGACCCTCCACCAATGTATGTCCCGCGATGAAGCCAAGAGATAACGACCTCTCCCAACATAGTGGTAATAGCAATACATGATTTGGTGGTGAAGTATAAACATTACTTTGACAGTGAGTGAAGTAAATAGAAAAACTGAGTTAGCACATGAAATGAGTTTTTATTTTGTAGTATTTAAATAAGTTTGTTTTCATAAGTTAAGAATTTCAATTGCAAACTTGGATATAACGGAGCATGTATAAGGAGTCATAAAAAGTAAATAATTTCTCTACACGAACGTTAAAGCATTTTCCAGTGCGTTAGCTTTGTCTTTGTTTTTTGTTGTTGTTGGATGTTGCAGCAAAATAAAAGCTCCTGCCAGAGAGGAAGTGCATTGTTGAAAAAATGATTGCCTGGAAATTGCATTGTTATTTCCCTGTTTGCTTTTTAAGACAGAATGTTGCGAATGCAGTCAATACTAGTAGTTTTTGACTGCACACTGAACATTCTGATTGTCTGTGAGAAGAGAGCAATAACCATTTCCATGTGCTAATTTGCAAGCAACTTAAACTTTCCTTTCTGCAATTAGCTTTGTGGATAACTGAGGCATTATCTGCCTACTGATTACATAATATTCCACACTTAGGTCTCCTTCCATTTCCTATTAGCTAGACATACATACATTGTTAAGTGACCCCATGACAAGGAGGCCTTGGACAATGGACATGCTGATTAGCTCGCAGTCACCATATTCCCAAGGTATGTTGACAGATAGATGCGCAGCATGAAGTATATGAAAGATAAATGCGCTCAGAGAATCTTAGAGCATACGGGGGTGTATGCTTTAAGTTTAGCTGAATGTCATGTTGATTTTTTCATGCTAATATTGAATTGCCTCACTGTCATGTTTGATATTGCCAAGTTAGCATTGTGCCTTGCTTCTCATATTGATGTTTATTCTGTGAATTGATTTCAGATTTTTTTTTAATTGCCTTTGGGAATTGCTTGAATGAGATTTGAGAGACTTTGGAAGTGAAGTGCCTTTCCTTACAGAAATGTTGGAAAGGGGGCACGACCGTTCAGTAAATGAAATTTCCTTATCCACGGTGGTGTTATTGATGATACCAAGTGGATTCAGGGAAATATGCACAGAAATCCTGCTAGGGCTGCATGCCGAGAAGGACACTGCGCGAGCTTGCACACAGAATCAAAAATGCCTGCCTTGTATATTCATGGAATTCACTGTGCAAAGTAACCGCATTCGCATGTCGCTTCCAGAACGCCCCCGGCAGACCCCCACGCAAAGCATAAACAGCCAAAACAGCTACCTTTCTGTGCTCCCCGGGTGCAAATACACACACCCTTCAAACAGTGCTTGGGGTCCCCGGCAGGCAGTCCTGCATCTCAGGGACCCTGCGCAGGGGCCCCCGAGACTGTTGCCGGCACCCCGACAACATGTGTATGAAAAATCGTAACTTGGTAAAAACGAATAAAAAACGTTTGTGCGCCCTGTCACACTGCATACGCAGTTAGATCAGAACCCTGGTTGTGTACACACACCCCTATATCCGACATGCAAACCCACCTCTGTGCTGCAATTCCTTGTTACGCTCACCTGGCTCCCACAGGGGCGTCGATCTGAACTGGACAGCTGCAGTCTCCACCAATGTGACGCGTAGTGCCGAGATGACGGACTGGACTGGCCCACCCAGCTTCGTTTGCTTGGCCCGTAGGAATATTCTTCTGATGGTTTGGAAAGATGAGCTCTCCATCCTTCATTGAGCGCAGGGGCGCGTAGATAACCAGTTGCTTCACTGGCTCAAAGGAATTGGTGAGTTCCAGAACAATATTGACTCTGAGATTGCTGGCAAGCCGCCGTAAGTATGTAGTTCGTAAGAGTTCAAATGTCTGACTTTCACTCTTGTCCGATTCCTTGCAGGTTGCAGCTTGACCCTAGCGAAGAGTTCCTCGTGGCAACCGGTAATATTCAGGTAAGGATTTGTATTATCCAACACAGTTCGATAAAATAATGTCAATATGTAACCTGTTGCTTTCTCCCTTAGTCAGGCGCTGAGAGAAAGTATGACGTCTCGGGGAATAATGCCTCCGGCGGTAAAATCAGGTAAGTCTATTGTGGTGAGGAGGATTCCCCTTGTTTGTCCCTTTGTTTCACCTTGCTGTCCTTTTGTTTCCCCTTAGGGGCCGGGGTTCGGCGACAATGCAGTGGAAGCTGCGCCGACCTGTGAAGAGGAATAGTACCCCGGTGGTAAAATCAGGTAAGTCTATGGGGGCTAACTAATATTGCCTCTGTGTATTCCCTTGGCTCACCTTGCTGTTCTTGTCTTCCCCTTAGGTGCCGGAGTGCGGCGGGAGCATGCAGAAGGATGCAGTGGAATGTGAAAATGCTGCGAAGGCCGGTGAGTTCAGCGCGGCGCTGCTGCAGGCGAGGCGACGCGCATAAAATAACTTCTTTCTTCCAGCTCGAAGGCGCGATGGATTGGGAATTCAGGTAAGGATCAAAGGTATTGCTCTTGTTCTAACCTTTTCTCCTCTCCCCTTTTTCTAGGAGCTCTGGACTCGAGGTGGCCGTGGCAGAAGACTGGATGCAGACTTGCAGGCACAGTGAGTGTTACGCTGCTGGATGCAGAATAACGCGAAGCGTGTGCTGCTCTTCGGGCGTGGTTTAAATACCCTCCAGAGTAGTCCCAGGTAAGTATTCCTCCCCAGCCCCACCCGAGTAAAAAATAGTCCCTTAGGTAAAGTAGTCCCTTCCAAGCCTCCTTTGGCTTGGAGCTCTTGCAGCATGGTCTGCATCAGGTGAGTTTGCAGCATGGTATGCATCAGGTAAGTTTTAATCTATGAGCCTGGTGCCTATGGCGCCAGGACTGACTCTCCATATGAGCCTGGCGCCATAGGTGCCAGGACTGCACCCAAATAGCCCCTAGCAGGGGTTGTTGGGTTTGCTTAGTATAACTTGATGTCTGCTTCCGTGGTTGCTGGACTTGGTCTGGGTCCCCGGGGGTAGGCATCATGACAGCCCTTCGCACAAGTGTACTTACGCCTGCTTTCGGGTGGCATGGAGATTGAGGGATTTGCATGGCCATTACTATGCTGCGCGGGTGGTTCCATGAATGTGTCGTTTGGTGCGATTGTGGGAGTGCGTGGGATTGCCTGCGGGCCGTCCCTCGGAACGGCCACTTTTTCACATGTTCTTCCCCAGTTTTTGTGTTCTGTCCCCTTCCCAGCCCTCTGTGCAAGCCATGCCCACTCTCTGTGTGGGGTATCGCGCAAGGCCTCTGACGGCTCGCAGAGATGTGCTGAGCCTGCGCAAAATCCACGCAAATCCAGGAAAAGTCCTCTGGAGTCGATTCCATGAATCGACGAATGGGGAGTTGTGCACAGAATGGTGCACAAATCCCCGATTTTACACACAAATAATTCCATGAATCAGCCCTTAAACTGCGGTTATTGTGGATTTGGTTATTGTTGGAACTCACAGAGCACATGACAACTAGTGAGTCTAAACAAGCGACATTGGGCCTCATTACGGGTCCAGCGGTAACCTTGCTGGCGCCTGACTGCCTGGTGCCATCGGGCTATTACAAGTCTAGCAGCCGGGAAATCAGGCACCAGTAATTCTGTTCATCCCCATTGCCATAGTCCTATCAGACTCTATGGGAGTGGGGACACAGAACCGGCACCGTTGTTACTGGTGCCGGTGCTTCCGTGACAGCTTTGTCTACCGTGACCGCTGTGCCTGGCAGGGTCAGACATGTCGGATACAGCGGCTCCGGCAGGCAAACACATAGTTTGCCGGTCCGGAAACAAGGGTGCTGGTGAGCTTAGCAGCACCCTTATTTCCGGACCAGCAAACTAGGCTTTGTAAATTAAGTGGCTATTTTAATATTTGAATACATTGACGTTGGTTTTTCCTGCCTCCGGTGCATTGAGTGCGTATCAAGTGTTCTGTTGGGATTGCTTATCCAAAGCATTGTATTGTATATTGTATGCCTCCCTGCTTTGCTCCTTTTTCGTTAGGGTATGTCAAACAGTTGACTGACAAATAGCGGCACCCCGTGAGTATATTGTAAGTTTCAAATGATTGTTCATAATGCTATGAGAGATTGTGGTGTAAGCTTCACTCAACTCTGAACGCAGAAACAGAGGGAGGCATTTCCTTCTCTTCTGGGGCTCAGTGGTGGAGGATTCTCCTAAATATTGTGACAGCGAGAACCCTAGCATCCACAGGGGTGGCAGGTAGTATCACTTTATACCTGGTTTCCTGGGAAACAGGAGAGTTCACACCTGGTTTAAGAGGTTTTACACCACTACGTGACCATGAAACATTTCCCAAAAGGCCGTCATTACTTTGTGAGTATTCCTGCCCTTAGGACACCTTGTACCTCTGGTACTCATTGAGGAACCTGCATGTTCACATATCTATGAACACTATTCTTCAGAGAAGTCACTGAAATCCATTTGTTAGGGATTCGCTGGCCAGTTTGGGTGTCTGTTCCTTGGGGTATTATGATCTTCCCTTCTCACTTCTGATCCTAGTGTTATTCCCTGGCTTAGTCCAAAAGCGAGAAGGCAATGCTTTCAGCGAGATAAGAAATTGGGGTGGGGACCCTAATGTGCTGTTTGGCAAACTTTCAGTGCAGAGCCTTGAAAGTGTCTAGCATGGTCTCAAAATCCCCAGCACTTATTCACCCTTTGAAAGACGCTGGGCATATGTAAGTAATGGAGTGGCCTAAGAGACATGGGCAGGTTTTTGTAACTGCAATAACAGCCAGTGATATCCATTTTAAAAGGCGTCTTATATATAATTCATGTGCTGCTAAAAATGACTACACATTAATATATTTAATTATAAATTAGAAATCAACTCAAAAAAGGTAAATGCAAGGTCTTTTCAGGGAACTCCATGATTCTTGTGCTTTAAATGTATTACATCATTCATATGACAAAACTTCAATAGAATATGTTGCAAAAACCACAACACGTATTTCCTATATTATGCTTTCCCTAACTTTTAGTGTTAAAAAAAATAATAATCTAATTCCAAACGTCTAACAACTGATGATGCGATTCTAAAATATCCGATATTGACATCTAGTATTGACACTCATCATCTTGAGATGTACATGTGTGCTCATCAAAGCACGCTGGGGAAGTGATTTTAGCGATTTTGTGGGGTCCTAGATGAGCCCCTGCTCAGGAGAAAGTGTTGGAGAGTGACAGAGCTGAGCCCACACTGGACCTGGCCCTCTTTCAGCTCTTTCGACAGGGCGTGTTGGAGTTGCGAGGAGACTAGGATGTCATTTCTGATGGCACACTCTCGCCAAGCTGTTAGCTCTGATTTGCATCTGCACACTGACATGGAACTGATTAGGATTCCCCCACACAGACTAATCAAACTGGTAAAGCTGTGAATCTGCCAGCTAGCCGACGTTGCAGGTGCTGTTTTCACAGGGGCATGGAAAGGTACGGCCGGGACATCATTTGAAGTGCAGGGATGAATGAGGGCAGCTTCCGATCAAGGACCTGTTGTGGTAGTTATTGAGGAACCTTGGTGACATCCTTGCCAGGGGTGATGGATGACCTCCTGGGGCGGGGGCTGGAACGTTTAGGACATACACGTTCCACCAGAACGGGTCTGCAGAACTTGACCTTAGTAATCATAAGACCTTAGCTATGAATGCTGCCACTGCAGGGCAAGATCTCCGGCATCAGGATTTGTGTCCACTCATAGATCAAACTTGCAATCGCTACATTAAGGATTACCATTTTCCAAGCTTGTGTCATTCGTCCAGGGACAGACATCCCTCAAAGTGGAGTGCTGGAGGCCAACAGCGCAGAGCGCTGTTCACTTATTACCACCCACCAAGAGGACTGCTCCTCGAAGGCAAAATGTCATCAACTTGATGCCTTTGGCTGCTCAAGGGCATTCTCTCAGTTACCATCATGCCATTGTCAGTGGAGTGGATACCTATACACGCTGGGGATGGAACCAGACTCAGTAAACAGTATCATCATGCTCCTATACGTCAATGGGCACCCACCTGAATTCCATAGATACTAGATCCGCAGTGAGCATGAGAGATGGAGACACATATATGATCATGTAGACCTCGCTGCCTAGCTCCTTGTCTCTCCTGGTAGGGAAGAGGGATGGAAGCGGGTAAACTAATCTTTGTAGATGTACACATGCCTAATCAGATCATACCAAGGGAGAGATACACAAGCCCCCACATCAATGGAACAATACACTGTTTTAATGGAGTTTTGTCTTTTTCAAGAATTGATCTGACGTAGATATATATCACCAACTGAAAGTGGATGCTACGTCTAGCTACACCATGAAAGTTGCAACACAGAGGTCTCTACAGATGCATGTAATTGATTACACTGCAGACTATCTTTGGAAGAAGACGTTGTATGGCAAGAAATATGCTGATTCATTCCACCCATTCTTGACTGACTACATTGCTGTGATGACAGTGAGCTTAGAGCCCTTTGGGTAGCATGCATGCAATGGATGGGATGCAGAATAACTCAGACACCAAATAATCAAACCAACTCAGGAAGCTGGCAAAGTTTACTGTTTTAATATCAATTATCTAAAACAGGGAGGGGAGTTACAACGGACATCAAAGGACGTTCGATCGAGCTTTCTCGGCTCATTTCACATAAAAACACATTTATATACTTAAAATTCATCATAAGTGATGTCATACTACGTGGCAAATAAGAAAAACCTACGAAGAGTGTTGATAGGCTCAAGGAGAACATCTTAGTATACTTTATATTAGGGGTGGGATTATAATTGGATGTCTACTGTCAGGTGGACAGTTTATCCCTACCTTTAATGTGTCATCTTAAACACTATTAAGTACACGGTATATAATTGGCTATCAAACTATAAGGCTCTTCGTTATATGACCCTCTACAATTGGTTGGCACGCTCGTGTTATGTCTGGAACATTCGGTTACCTTAGCAGCACGTACTCTCATACCCAGGTGCCAGGAGGTGGACTTGACTTTACCTCCCCAGCCAATTACCCCAACATCTCTCATCACACATGCCGTCTGCCATGAAGATTGGCTTTGAACCTGGCCTTGCAGTGTATTCTTGTCTGTGAGAATATAATGGAGTGTGAGCACTCACTATCGCTTGTTCTAGAAATCAATGCCCAACTCTATTTCCATGCTTGGCTCAAATGACAGGAGACCATATTTCGGACCATTTTGCAGCATTTAGATGTCTTAAATGATAAAACTTGGCATGCCTGGTGTTCTTTCTTTGCACTTAACAAGGGATGATTCAGCTTCTCAGGTTCACTGCCTTCAACAATAGATAACCGGCCTTGGCTGCCTTGACTTTGATACCAGGCCAAACAGCTCATTCTTGCTGCAACACAGTTCTCGGCTTTCCTTCTCCATGGGTCCGAGCTTACTAAATTCATGATACCAATGTCCAGTTTCTATACAATGGCGGCTCCGCCTGCAGTCTATTCATTACATATACCCAGCTTCTAAGATCACTTAGTCTACTTGCATTGCTGCATCTGTACATATTCTGCAGTGCGTTACACACCTGCAATCTTTTTTTCGCATATGAAAGTTTACTCGATTCTTTACTTCATCATCAGTTTCTATAAGGTCCATCGATTCTCTTCAGCCAGTAATCTCAGTGCTTCACTTTCATCTTCTGACGTCACATGCTCCTCTTTCTCTCGTTTTCATATTTAGAGGGAGTTCCTCCCTCAGATTGTCGTCTCTTTGGGAATACATTTCATAGGGTTTTCTCAGAGGGTACCTTCTTTCGAATATTCGTCGTGATATGGGCACAACTGCTGGTGTCAAGCATGGCACAATCTCAGGCTTCCAACATACAGGAGGTAGGGGGTGGGATAACCTGCAGAGGCATGCAGCTACTTCTCTACAAAAGCAAATTTTTGGCTTCAAAGCACTATAAGGGAGGCTCCATGATATTATAATGTCTTTTTTTTTTTTTACTGGGAGTACAATATATTAGTAAGATTTAATCCATTTTCCCATTGCATAAATAACCCATGTAAGAATTGCCAAAACATATATTCTCCTGATAATACATTTATTTATTAATCCATGTTTTCTGTAACACAAGATCAAATGCTGTCTCATCCTAAACTAGTGACACCGGGTAAATATATGTTCAACAAATTCATCACATATTGTATGAATCTAAAATATGCAAAATAACAGAGACAGTTATTTTCCTTTTTTTTTGCTTTCTTATGTCATAGCAGCAAAACACTGACATGTTTCACCTGACCACTTAGTACTGATCTTTCTGCAGGCAGCGATCTTCTGTATAAGTGAACTGCAGCTTACTCTATGTAAAAATTATAATGCACAACATTGAAAACTTTAATGGTGTAACATCTAACATTGAATCACTCAAATACAAATGAATAGCATTGTTGTTTTATCGTGAGTGTTTACGTTTTGACAATGTTTGACATCTATCAAGCATTACATGACAAAGTGCAAATAATAGTGTGCATGGCCCTCGAGGATGTGGTGCCCACACTGAACAAAATCATGTGTGAGTTCAACAAGTTGTAGGAAACATGTGAAAAGTTGGCTTGCAACCCGATACTTGCAAAGTAGACACCCGTACCTCCAGTGGAGTAACTTTGCTGAATATGTTGGGTGGGGACATGACATCTGAAGAAAAGGTGACCCAGCCAAATGAATTGGGACAAAATGGTGTGCCCTAAAAGTTGCGGGGACAAACACCCCCGTACCCCTGTAAAATTACGCCCATGTTTACCTCGTCAACTGCGCTCATTTCTTGGCATGCACAGCAGCTGAGCATGATTAATTAAAGATGTGCAATCCGAATGCTGCGTTGCCACCTCAATAAACTGAGCGATGGATATGTGTGCGCTCAGAATATAGCAGGCATTTATTGCATGGCCTGAGCCATTATGATCTGCATACAGAACTAATCATCAATATTGGACAACTTTAACTGCTATCCTCGCACAGCATGCACCAAGAAGGCACATCTCAGCAATATATGTACTGAGTGAGGATACTCTCAAGTGGGAATGCCTGGCATTCATCTGGGCCTACATTTATCATCATCTGTTTCTATATGTTTCTATCTGGTGAAGCCATCAACATTGCAACAGGTTGTTTGACCATTATGTGTTCAATTGTACATTACAATAAAGGAAAATAACATTTGCTTTGGCAGAGATGACTAATACTGTGACATTATATGTAGGAGTGTACATGTACCTGTGACGGACCCGGCTGCCAATCTGGTTGCTCAGGACTTGGGCTGAATCTCATAGTATAAATCCACATTCAGAAGAAGCCCACAGCAGCTCGCGCCCACCATCTTCCCGCTACCTTCCCTCACTCTCCCTAGTATCCCCTCTCCTTCCATCATTGCTGCTCCCCCATAGCCCATGGCCCACATGCCAGCCATGCTAGTTGACTATTTGCCTCAAACAATGGGTCGCATACTGGATGCAAACCATTGTTTGAAATAAATACTTCTTATTACCACCCCAAAAGGTTAACTTGAGTTTCTAATAGCAAATAGCAGTAATAACTGTCTCCCTGGGGCTGTACGTACCAAGTGCTAGAATCCTGGGGACCCTCTTTCCACTGGTACAGCCCCGGGAGCCGGCTACTATTGCTAAAGTGTAATGCATTCATGTAGAAATGTTTCCTAAACAGCAGAGGCTATGGTTATTGCACGTCTAGGTAAGAGACTTACATTCCCAAGGAGTATGGACAGTAACATATGCACATTAATAGAGATATGTCTCTGAGTTGTTATATCTTCACACTGAATCTGTTGTTTGCCTCCATGACCATCAGTCTGGGTTGAGAGCTGCCAGAAGCATGGAAACTACTCTTCTGAACATCCGTGAAGACCTGCTCTCCAAACTTGACTCCAACACCCCCTGTGTCCTCATCTTACTTGATCTCTCTTCTGCCTTTGATATGGTCAACCATGCCATCCTGCTCAGTTGTCTCCCTGATAACTTGGGGATCACTTCTCAGGCCCTGGCGTGGATGACTTCTTTCCTCTCTTATCGACCCTCCCAGGTTCAACTTGGGTCCTTCTTCTCCTCTATCTCTATCTCTATCTCTACCTGTGGTGTTCCCCAGTGGCCTAACCTCTCTCCCTGGCTGTTCAACCAATACCTGGCACTTCTTGCCCGCCGTATTGCCACGCTCTGCCCCAACTTCCAGTGCTATTCGGATGACACTCAGCTCATTTTCAGGCTACCCTCAGCCACCTCTTCTCCCTCTCTCATCTCTATCTGTCCGCCATCCAGAAGTGGAGTGCTGCCAATGATCTCTGCTTTAATGCCAGTAAGACTGAGATTCTCCTCATCAGTACACCCACTCTCTCCTTTCCTGTCACTCTCTGGCCGGCCTCTCTTGGCTCTACTCCTGCTCCCACCTGTAAGGCTAAAAACCTTGGGGTCATCTTCGACTCCACACTCTCTCCTCACATCTCTGATTTCTCTAAGAAGTCACACTACCAGCTGCACCTCCTCAGAGGGATTCTTCCTTTCCTCTCCTCCCCCCAGAAGCTCACTGTCTCCAGAGCCCTGGTCCTCTCTACTCTGGACTATTGCAACAGCCTCTTTCTAAATCTGCCTGCCTCTACTCTCCACCCTCTGCAACTTATCCAGAACAGGACTGCAAGACTTGTCCTTGGCCTCAAAGCCCAGGGATCGTATCTCCCCAGGACTGAAATCTCTGCACTGGCTCACAGTTGCTGCGTGGATTAAGCTCAAAACCCTCTGCATCGTCCACAAGGCCTTCCTGGGTCTGGGGCCTCAATACCTTCAACTCTCTCTTCCTAAATTTCTTCCTTCTTGAGCTCTTCGCTTGTCCGCCTCCAACTCCCTCAGGGTCAGTCGCTTCTCCAAGCAACAAGTTGGTGGTAGATCTCTTGCTGGGGCCTCCCTCTGGAACAGCCTCCCTGCCTCACTGAAACTTGAGGAGAACCATCGTAAATTCCGGAAGCACCTTAAAACCTTTCTCTTTGTTTCTGCTTTTTCTCCTCCTCTCCCTTGCTGAATCCCTGGCCGAACCTGCAATGGTTTCCTGGCCACCCTCTGTTCTCGGGCCCTGGTCCCCTCCACCGCCAGTCGGACATCTGAACTGCCTTCCCGGCAACCCCCTGCACTCGTGACTGTCTCTGTATCCCTACAGTCCCACTACCAGCATTTGACACCGGATGTCTGCACTTACCCTTGCACGTGCCACCAGCTGGCCGTACTTTACTTATTGTTATTATTCTTTATCCCATGTATTGCACTCCCCCCTCTCCCTCATACTTTTCCCCTTCCCATGCACTTGCGCAATCTGAAGGAGACCTTGCCTAGTAGGTTCGCTGTCTGTCTTCCCTCTGTTCCCCCTCCCTTATCGCGCGTGAGATTCTTGTGTATAGGCGCGTTATAAATATCATATCATATCAAATCATATCATATCATAGGTATATCAAAAAACTAAAGAATATAAGTACAATGTAGAGCGTAGGGTCATAGATCTGAATTAGTACAAGTACATTTACATTTTGGATGTAGAATACTTTACTACATTATACATATCAAATTATGATGTAGTCAGGGTCATATCTGGCACATTAAATGTATTTATTTATTTTTGCATGGCATAAGATAGTAGCCCGCATATGTGGTGGGAAAGCCTAAGGTCTTCTCAGTAGCATGCCCTTCATTCAGGACCCACTTTCAAGCCTTAGAGTCTTTCCCTTTTCCTCCTTGTCTTCTTCGTCTGCTAATCCTGTGCTGTATGTAATGTGAGATTACAGACAATCAGGCATGGGCCTGTATGGTGAGATATGGTGCAAAATGAAGCATAAGCAGCACAGGCTTCAATTGGCCCAAGATTGTGGTAGCATACAGAAAAAAAAGAAAAGAAATGCATATGCCCAGAGAAGGAAGTTGAAGGGATGTTATGAAGTCCCATATTGGAGTCTGGGTAATGGCACGGGGTTGACTTTGGTTACTAGGATCCACCACCAGCTCCTTGATGCAGACCCCTGTAGATGGTAGACACAGGATATCCTGAGCCCCTAAATCCATCACCAGCTTTAAGTCCACAGTCCATTGAGGACTGGTTGGCCTAAGAAGGTGATACGGTTGTGAGTGGCCCCTTGCATATCCAAGAGTTTTAGGACTGGGTTCAAGCGGATTAGGCTCATGGTTTCAAAGAAGATATAAAGCAGCATTCAAGAATTACGTCTGCTCGTGTGATGCTGGTATTTGCAAGAGCCCACACAGGGAAGGAGCCCCCCTGTGTACCTGCCACTGATAGCAAAGTACTTTAGAACTGGCAAGGAAATGGTGTCAACAAAGAATGTGAATTCATGATGGCATCACGCATGAAAGTAGCCACTGATCATGGACTCCCAGTCGAGCATACCCATTGAAAAGCAACAACTGGGGAATTTGAAGTTCCCTGTTGAGTGACCCAACCAGCGCTTGCTTCCTATATGTAAACAGGTTAAATTGTTCAATGATTCAGGAGCCCCGTTGGGCAAGCCTGCTAGAGTATAAAAGGAGAGTGTATCAATACGTTGTGCGGGTAGGGATTTGGAAGCATGAGAAGAATTGCAGTGTGTGATGGAGCGGGGAAGAAGAAAGGTGCAAATAGGAGGTGGAGGAGGAGCAATGGAGCAGAATGGAGAGGTTAGGGAGGAAACTAGAAGGAGAGAAATTGAGGTAAAGAGGAGCTGAAAGGAGAAGTAGCTGAGGTGAACATCAGAGAAGGACAGGTGCAATTTCGGGAAGGAAGTATAGGGCAGTAGAAAGGAGGAGGGGAGAAAATCAGACAAAGAGGGAGGAACATAGATGAACAAGATAAAGAGGAATCAAAAGGTGGAGATGGTGAGAACATCACAGAAGGATTTAGGAGTGGCGATGAAGAGGTTAAAGTGGAATGGTAGGAAGGGGAGGAGGAAGGGAGAACATCGAAGAACATCAAAGAGACGGAGGACCAGAGGTGATGGATGTGAAGAGGAGTGGCGATGAGCAGAAGAGAAGAAATTCAGAGAGAGGAGCAGAAGTGGAGGAACAGAAAATGAGTAATGGGACAGAGTCAACAAGGATAGAGGAGAAATGAGGCAAAGAAAGAGGAGGAGCAGGGAAACATCAAAAGGGAGGAGGAGAAATGAGGGGGTGATGAAGAAACTGGTCAGAGCATGACAAAACATCAAGGGGGAAGAAAAGAGAAAGAAGCCGGGGGAAGGGGAGAATGGAGGAGAAGGCCATAGCGGACAATAGTCATAGTAATAAGGACAAGGCAGCCAAGTACAGAGGCCACAATAGAGATGTCCTTTGGAGAACCGAGATCCTGGAGAGACACCTTGCTTTGTGGATGGGTAATGCCCAGGCAGGATCCTGGCGCCCTGTCGTTAAGCCTGACAATCCACCACAAAGTGCATGGCCTACATTTAGATGACCAAAGCCATTAGGGGTGGTGGTGCCGGTTTTCTCTTAAAAGAAGTGTGATATCTGGAATACAAGAACAGATTGGTTACTGGATGCCTGCCATTGTTCTGCTGAGGATACATCCTGTCCAAAAAGAAACACAAGGCCGCTTTCTATCTCTGCATGCAGCAGAGAGTCACACACACACAGACACGTGCACACACACGCCACAAGAGAGAAACCTAGAAGGACATGTCACCTTCAGTCATTTCTGTCTGCTGTACAGTCTAGAGATACAATGTGGCCCTGTGCTTACTTTCAGACAGGGTAGATCCTCAGCAGGACAATGCCAGACTGCCAGTAATCAATGTATCATTGTTACTTTTGAACAGTTACAGCAGAGTGGCAAATGTGCATTCCTAAATGGCTGCCCACGGTTGCCAATTTGCATGCTCATTTGGGCAGTAAGTTACATATTTAACTAAAGTCTATTTCCATTCACCAAGTTGCTGCTGCTGATTACTTCAAAGTTTTGGCAGAAAAACGATGCACAATACTACTTCTTTAAGTGAACTTTCTTCAGGTAAACAATTTCCTTGGAACACTGGGTTGCTTATAACGCTATGATTTAATATCACCTCTCCGCATTCTTTCACGGACTTTTACAATTATGTGGGTATTTGTCAAGCGCTTAACTGCTAAGGGTGTTGCATCGTAGCACTAAATAACATTCAATAGTGCATTGCTTCAGGTAGATGGGTTTTCAGAAGAAATCAAATTGAGTATAACATACACTGGGCTTTGAAATTATATTATAATAGACTGAAAGATGTGGGCACCATTGTGCCATAAAGCTAGTACGTTCCCATGTTCCTTTAGACCAATTAGTCTTGACTTAAGCGGCTTGAGTACATTTTGATAAACCATTAAGGTAATGCTCTATTTTTGATTGATGAATGAATGTTAGTCTTGTCAGCTAAGCTTATAAGTGAAGTAGGCCATTTTTTTTAACTTAACATTTTTTAGTTTGCTCTTTACATTTTTGCATATACCACGTTCTGTTTTGTACATACCAGAATGCACTCTGCATTGGGTTGGGAGGGGGCGTATGGAAGTGTCTAAATCAGTTCTAACCTAAAAACTTATTTTTTTTGGCAGGGGGCAAAGGGTCTTAGCCTGGTGGCAGGGCAGTGGTAAGGGCGAGGGGAGGGTCTATAACATCAGATCTGAGCTAAAAACCGTATACAGTGAGAAGGGCCCATATTAACTGTAAGTAGTCTGGGGGTGGCGCTGGCCTCTAGGTTGGGTGGCAGTCATTGCAGGACACGATTTCATTGAAAATGTTTTTTGCATGGGAAGAGGCCCTACGTTTGTTCAGCATCATTTTTTCACTCCTAATTCTTTGGACCAATGTTTTTTTCAGCAATGTAATCACATACAACATTTTCATGGTGAAATACATTACGCTGATTTGGTGGTGTTAGGGAGAATTCTCATAGATGGCTGATTTCCCTTACCCAATGAGTCCCTCAGCAGCTTTGCTGGATTTACAGGATTTATTTTTTTTACCTGTTAAGAGTGTGAGCCTTTTTACCACTCTTACATGTGTTTTGCTGTGTGTGTTTTCACTTTCTGTGTGATCTTGAGCACTGGAGCCTCACCTACTCCATGGTCTCACATTTTTATGTGTGTTACACAGCACCTTTACTGCAGTGACACAGGGTTGTCTTTGAGACTCCCCCGATTCCATTTTCTGGGGCGGACTACTGTCACCCAGAAAAGGTAAAGTTGCCATTAACTTTACTTTAGTCACTTTAAACCACAGACCCAGTACACGCCATCTTACATGGAGTATTGGGAAGGGTTACTTCTTATACCTTTTTGTCTGTGTCTTTTGGAGCATTGTTTCGCTCCCTTTACATCAAGACCTGGCTGGTGGCAGTGGTATCTACCCTAACTTTTCTACCGTGGTTATCTTATATAACCATGGTATTGTTTTAGGCTATTGTATTAGCCTCAAACATAAACCTGCTTGACCAAATACATTTTATTTTGGCTCCGGCTGGGTTTATTCACCATTTCTTTTTGTTAAAGTCTTTCTCGTGTTTTTCTCTGCACGCCAAACCAGGGATGATTCCTTTGATCAATGTCTTTTCGCGGGCTTCTGCACAGAAGCCCTCCATAGGCACCTGAAAGTCTGGGTAGGCAGGATGTGAGGGAGGGGTTTTAGGACCCCTGCCATGGGTTCCCTTGCTAACCCAAGTCGCACTCCTGTTTGATTGGCTGAGGGTACTGTTGTTGCCAGGACAGCCACATTGCTGTGTGATTGACAGCCAAGCTGTATGAATGGGGGAAAACTGCATAAAAAGCAGGTCTCTGGGACTGGAAAGGCAGAGTCGCCACTGGAACGAAAGAACCAACAAGGAGCTTTTGGAAGAGGACCCCTTCAACGACTGAACCGCCTGGTGAAGCCCTGCTGCAGGTCAGAATCTTTAGAATCCGCTGAAAGAGAAGATCCTCCAGGAAACTTCTTCCCTTGAGCTGGTGGGACCAACCAGTTCACCCAAACTGCAAGCCAGGACCCCTCCTCTGGTTGAATTTGCTGTACAGAGCTACAGTGGGCCGGATAGCCAGGAAGGTCGGACCCTGCTTGGGTTTTAAGGAGCACACCTTTGATTTGTTGCTTTGCTCTGCTGCTGGTTTCTTCCCTGGGTAGTGCAGGACCCTTCAGTCTTCCTACTTCTTGTCAGTCCGACAGTCACTTAAGGAACCGTGAACCTGCAGGAACTACCAGGAACGTCCGCCTCAGCTACAGCTTCTTCTCCATTTAAAGGTACTGTGCAAATCCGGTTGTTCGTTTAGTTCAGCCGCGGTGAACGTGTTTGTAATCTTTCTCCAATCCGAGGGCTTTTCCTTCTCTTCTATTTGAACTAACTTTCGTATCAACCAACCTCGGCCGGAAACCATGCCTCAAACTTTACCGCAAACTACCCTGAACTGTGTGATCTTGAGCAAAAGACTTTTGACCCATTGACTTTGGCCCTGTGCCTTTTCTACCTGATTCTATCACTGTAGTTCCTATTCTTCAAATTGCTCTGAAAAACTTACTTGTTGGTTTGATTTAATTTATATTAACTTTGTCTTTCCCTCACTTTTAAATTTCTGCAGTGCGATTTTGCTCCCACTTCATTTTGTGAGCTTAACTTGTCTGGAAGTTAAGGGAATTGGTGTGGTGTATTAAGAGTGTGATTTTTAAACTGCTTATAATAGTGTAATGTTATACAACTGAAGAGTGAAATAAATGTATATTCTTTTACTTGTTTTTGCCTGAATCATAATAATTGCTGTCCTTTGTGCAACTATCTGAAACTGCTCACTTACTCTTGAGATAAGTCTGGCTGCTCAGCCTTCGCTACTTAACTGTGTAGTACAGGCTTGTACCAAAGGTGAATTTGTACTTTCACTTCTAGTCTTAGTTGTGTGTGGTGTTCCCAAAGGTTATTGCATATAATTCTGCCTAACAGGTGATATCCATTTGTAGGTATGATAGATTTATCACGCGCTTAATATCCAGAGGTTTCTAAGCCCGGACCCGGGATCGAACCTGTGTTCCTCCATGTCTTCTTGTTTTCAAGGCGAGCACACCGCCCGTAAGCTATCCTCCTGAGCTCTATAAATAAAATGACACCCCCCTTCCTGGGCTCAGCTAACGCTAGCCATTTCCATGTTTAAAAGCGTTCATCCCTGTGCACGCCACAGCTATTACTTCCCGAACGAATCACTTACAGTCCTGATTGTTCCTGAATTAAGAGGAATTCTTAATTGAGGTGCCATGTTGGAGGCTGTGTTTAGCTGATCTCCCCTTTTCCTCCTTACTTGTGTTCTTATATTTGATTAATGGCTGCGAATGTTTATGCCTTTGCAGACTCCTCAAATAGATATTGAGAAGCCATTTTGCTTTCTTGGTTTTTATTTAGCCTGATGTCCTTGTAGGACAGGCACACCAACGTTGTAAAGTACTTATTTGGCTTACTCTTTCC
Source organism: Ambystoma mexicanum (assembly GCF_040938575.1). Taxonomy (NCBI): domain Eukaryota; kingdom Metazoa; phylum Chordata; class Amphibia; order Caudata; family Ambystomatidae; genus Ambystoma; species Ambystoma mexicanum. The sequence goes on from NC_090937.1 coordinate 1,339,115,669, forward strand.
TTACTCAAATCCCCCCTCTGTGTCTGAGGTTGCTGGGTATGCAATGCAATACAAAGGGGGACGCTAGAGCTACATGGGAGATGCTACACAAAGCCTCTTTTAGTTTACGCCCGAAAATGAAAGGGCCTAAGGTTTTGCGTTTGTTTGGGTGCTTTACCCATTTCAGACTGTTCATATCATCTTCCCATCCTCCCCTTTTGGGAGAGACACATTTTTTTGGACTGGTTTTCAAACGCTTTGTTTCGTGTAGGAAGGAGACCAGGGATGCACGGAAGGTTGTCTTCTAGCAAGCATTTGGCCGAATTCAAAAGATGTTCGGCCGATTCATTTCTTGCTATTTATCTCCTTCTGAATACTTTGTCTTCTTATTTTAATGCAATGTAGCAAGTCCCCTTGCGTCACTATGGGGTACCTGGGGTGGCCCGGACCCCCCTCTGAAATCCTAAGGCGAGCAGTGACCGTGTTCTCTGTTCGTGGTGTTTATTGTGACACTCACTAAGGCAAATGTCTGCATATCACACGGCAAATACTCTCTTTTTGTATCAACATTTGCAGTGTTCTTGGTGTGCATTCTGGCATCGGTATGAACATGAGCACGAGCCACTTCTCAGGTGTTCTTGCCCGGCTTCTGCACAGCGACTTCCATAGTGTGCAGAGCAGCTGGCAGCCCCTCCCATCAGAATGTAGAGCACACAACTGCTACTGATGGGCCATTAGTCACTGAATGGTTTTGTGCCAGCATTCTGATGGGAGGAGAGGTGCAGAGGGGAGTGGGTAGGTGCTGTGCACAAACGCCTCTCTGCAGGAGTGCTTGTGATGTCGCACATTACCTTTCATAGGTGGCTCCCCCACTTTTGTCTGTGGCCCCCTAACTTTTGTCTTTGGGTCCTTCTGTGGCCCTCCTAAATTTGATTCCTGGCATGCCAATAAAGAAGTCAGAGAGGCAACTATATAGTGCATTTTTCTGATTGAATGACAGAGTAAGGTGCATATCCTTGTGCATTGGAGAGCAGTGGTGAGGATGAAAAGGTAAGCTATTTTTTATTTTTTCTGGAAATGCCTCTTGAGAAATGTAAAGCACTCCAACAAGCAGTGGAGACCAACATTGCTGAGGTAGTCCGCCCTACTGGTCAGGCAGACTGACATGCCAGACAGAGTGACATGCCATGCCATAAAAGGACTCATTTTGAGAATGTGCCATTGTGCGGAAAGGATCAGGAACATCAGACTGCCTGGGTCATTTTGCCACATTTTTCACTGTGTTTTTTAATGGGTTGTATGTCCACCATTTCCCAAAACCATGCTTACTTCCCTCCTTCCCACGCCACCCAATAACGAAAAATCAATACAAAATGTACCCGAGCCCGACCACCCCCCAAAAAAATGCAATGAAAAGTGCAACAAAACAGTAGTTTCACCAAATGCTGTGAAATTGCCCAGACCTAGTGGGTGGGTCCTGGTAAAAAAGTGGCACTAACCAAGTTATGTTTGTACTGAAACTCGCTGTTACCCACCGGGTTTTGTGTGGAGTATATCACCTCCACACAATCATCACATGCGATATTACTTCATGTGATAATAACTACATGTGTTAATATGCGATACCAGCGGACTCCTTTGAGATTTCAAAATGGGAAATAATTGAAGGATCTACATAACTGAATCATGCTGACTCTTTAAGTTACTGCATACTTACCCCATGGGATGACAGTAATGCTATTTGGTGGTATTGCCAGCGGTAATACCGTCACACTCCTAATTTGGCCCATGATGGGTAATCACTCCAGTTCTCCCGTGGGACATTTTGAGGGAGTGTAGAGGGAAAAGTGTGAGGACTGCTTGTAAGGGGCAGAGTAAAAGAGCTTTGTTTTGCTGGTGAAATTGGTAGGAGGGGAGGATGTTTCGAAATCAGAAGACTTCCCAACAGCTGGACTGCGTGTTGGTCCCTATGAAAAGTGACTGGTCAGGTATATGTTAGTGCAAAATGTAGCCAATATTTCCCAAAGCATATCAGCCTCTTGGGAAAATGTGTTTATTGTGGAATCTGTCCTTATAATATTATAGCCAGTGTGTTCCAACAGGAACAGTGTGAGCGATGGGAGCAGTTTCTGTGTGGACAGAAATAGAGACCACAGCACTACTGGTGTTGTTGGTGCAGGATGGATGTAAGAGTGAGAGACACATACAATAAACCCATACAGCTTTGCATCCTGCGGTGTGAAGTAGGTGGATGTCGATTGAGATTTGCTGGAATTAAGCAACTGCCCAACAGTTCAGTGCCTTCTCAGAGCTTGTAGGGTTTGGGCAGATTTTGTCATATGTGTGATTAACCGTGATCCAACTTTTATGGTCTCTTTGTATAGTCCTTTCTCTCATTTGGCCTATGAAGGAGGGAAATAGTCAGAAGATGGAGCACTCATCTCACATGTACTCTTGACTTCTGTCCTGCACAAGTGGACATCTACCATTTATAGAGAAGAAAATGGGGTTGCTCTCACACTGCGCACACAAACAAAATATCAAGCACAGTTGCATTTGTTGTTGGTTTTAATCAACATCGTTGCAGCCTGCCACATGTCTGGAGCTTCCCGCTCTTCCACTGAGGCTTGGTTTTGGCTTCTTGGTAAGCTGAGTACGTGAGTTAAAGTATCTAGATTAAAGAGGATAGAAATTAGCCGTGGGCTCCACAATTACTTGCAGTTGCCAGAGTATCTTCATAACTAAATTATTATTTTTGCAGCGTGTTCGCCGCCAAGTGAGAAACAGGAGCCAAGCCCTGTGCTTGATATTTTGTTTGTGTGTGCAGTGTGAGAGCATCCCCATTCTCTTCTCAATTCACTTCCTTTGTGGGCAATCAGGCAGGTTCCCACTACCGTTCTCACCCTCTCACCACTCTCACCCGCAACCCATCCAAACTTACATAATTGGTGACATTGCGCTGTACTTCACGGGGCCTTTTCTGCCAACTTCTCTCTATCAACAATTTATACATTTCTATTTAAGCCGAAACTCACTTTCCACTTAAGCCACCTTCCAAACAGCAAGAGGTTGCAATGATGTGATTGACAATTGCCATCTTGTTTATTGCAAACAAGCACTTTTGCATTTGTGAATCTTGCCACTTTGAGTAAAACTCGTTTTGAACATTCAACATCCCTACATACATTTGGACACAGCTTTTTTGTTAATCTGTTCTTTTTTGGCTTGTTTGCTTTTAATAAAGCAGAATACATTAAAATGGAGAGAAATTAATGACACATGGGAATACATTTAAAATAATGATTTCATTTTTTAAAGTGTGTTCAAGTTTGAAAGATGATTTATTAATTAAAACCACTACTTGTCTTCATAACCATGACTAGCTATTCCGTTTTTGGCCAAATAGCACATTTGCCATTCGGTGAACACCGAAATAAGACCTTCTCATAGAGGTTCCTAGCCCTTCCCCAACATCCGTAGGGCTGAGTCTAAGGTGGGCTACAGTTTGTGGGGTGCCGTAGACCCAAAACAACTTTCTGGCGTTGGATGCTTTGGCTTTCTTGGCTGTGGAAACGTGACTGTGCTGCACAGGTTCACTAGCCCCAATTCCCCACTCACTTCTATTTCTGTTTTCATTTTGGGGGAAAACCTTCAAAACTTCAGGGTCAGGTTGCAACCCGGACCTTGCAGTACAGATTCCTTAACTCCCCCATTTTCAGGAGGGATTCATGACAAATCTCGCTCATACATTGGCATGCCATGAACATTCAAAATGGACAACATGGCTGGTGTTTCCCATTATGCAGACAGTGGGGTCTGTTGTCCTAGAGAGAATTGCTTTGCTGATAATTGATATTCCTTCGCCTTCTTTTCTGAGGAAGCTCACGTTCTTTTTTTTCTTTAATTTTGAATTTCAAGAAAGTCGTGTTGTTTTTTTGTGAGTCTTATGCGTGTTTGATAGCGATGCCTATGCACTATGTTATCACAGATGGGCATATTTTTTACCAACTTCGCTGACTACACCCAATTGGTGTTTGAACTCAGCGGGAACCATCAAATAGACAACGATAAGCTTACTCTCCTTTACAACACCATCGAATACTGGATGAAAGAAAACTGGATATGCCTAAACGGCTCTAAGACCGAGCTCATGATCTTCGGATCCACACAAGCCAGAAAGAAATTGAGCCCTGCCTTTAATTCATTTACCATCAAAAACATCCAGATCCCAATATCTGTAAAAGTAAAGACCCTAGGTGTGTATCTTCAAGCCTCTCTTGGCGCTGAAGCACACACAAACTACCTTAAAAAAAACTGTCAATATCACCAAATCCTCCTTAGAAAGATCAGGCCACTGTTAGACCAAAAGAATAGTACCATCATTGCTAGGGCCACTATACTATCTAGATTAGACTACGGAAACTCCCTACTCTTGGGAGCCAACAGCAAGTGCCTGAAAAGATGTCAAATCATCCAAAACAACGCTATCAGAACGATCACTGGAAAATCATGGAGAGAACACATCTCCGGAGAAAGGAAAGCCCTCCATTGGTTGGCTATGGAGGAGAGAATCTCCTTCAAGTCTCTCACCATAGTACATCGCTGTCTCTATGGCACAGCCCCGGCCTATCTCAAGAAACAGTTTAAATGGTACGAACCATCCAGGAGCCTTAGATCATCTAATATAGGCAAACTTCAAACCATTATCACTAAAAAACAACATGGCCTTGGCAAGGCCTTCCCGACAATAGTCATCGGTAAATGGAATGACCTACCCACTTCACTAAAACTTGAGCCTAACTATCTCATCTTCAGGAAAAAACTGAAAACCTTTCTTTTTAAGTAAATCCTAGAAACACATTGTATCTTACTGAGTTAATTTAGGCCTCTCCCGACTAGTCCCGTCTTCTTCCTTTTGTTGTCCTGTCTATGTGTCAGCGCTCTGATGCCCGCTGGCTTTAGCGCTATATAAACAAATAAATAAATAAAATAAAATAAATAAATGCATGTTTTATAGAAATATTTTGGTCACAATGTGGACAATTTCATTTTGCCTTTTTGCATAGACTTGCATAATAGCCTGGCACTTATGGGGTTAATATTTGCTTTTTGTCTCAGCACATGGTTATGAGTATGATGGGCGTTACCTCACTTGTGAAGTGAGCCCAATGGAGTTGGTATATGACCGCAATTGAGGACAACCCAGTCTATTTGGTCAGTCTTTTCCCAGCTTCATCTTTTCTCCCTACTCTTTATAAACTACAGCTTTACTTCTTCGCTGGCTTAGTAAGGCTACACATTCAACAGATAAAGATCCAGTTTGGCTTCTTTGGAAGTTCGTACTGAGGCACAAATGCATCTTGAACGCCCCGCAATCACCATCATTATCAACAGGGAAAACTGTGAGGTTAACCCTAAAAATAGATTTTTAATTTCTTGCTTCATGTCACAGTTTAACATAATTGATCGAAAGGCCTGATTCTGTCTGACCGAGAAGTAATCATGTCCTTATATTTATTGGGGAATCACTGTTTTGTAAGTTTCCTTTCTTGGTATCGAGGGACAGGTGAACACACTGTTTTGGATAACACCTCCCTATACCAGGTGGGGCAGTGTTCTGCAAAGATATGTAACTTCTTGATGTATGTATTCTGACTAGCTCAGCTGATACACCTTGAGACTCCTGACCTAAGGGCCATGGGTCCATGTTTCACATTGAGCAAATAATTGAGAATACTGATTGCAGTCTCAATGCACTCAAACTCTTATTTTCATAATATCTGCTCATTTTGTAGAGGTGCTCCTTTTCAGATGATCAGCAGTATATGTCTTCCTTGGCTTGCAGGCACACTGGTTCACAAGGCACTGTGACAGTCTCTTGCAGGTGTAAGTTTCCAGACACCTTTCATTCCATTCAGTTTTTCAAGGAAATGTTCCTAAGGATCCACATTGGGTATCGCTCACTTGGTGTATGGGAAGACATTCTCTGGAGGGTTCATATTTTCGTCCTAGAAAAGATTTAATGAAACATGCTGTCCCGTAAAATTTACGTATTTTCCTTCTTATTTTTTGCTAACTGAAATGATAGTTTTTTTCTCCTATTTGTTAGGAATCTAATTAATTGCTTTGATTTGGTGGTAGTGGCTTTCTTCACGACACTATATATGTGGTAGAGAACTCTCCATTTTTAATGGCAAGGTTTTTAATATATCATATGGCCTGAACATTTTTTGAAAATGTGTGCTACTACCCAGAATTGTGTGCGCCTTGTTTTTCTTTCTTTAAAACCTTTCCAACAACAGCAGTATGATGAACTATGTCCTTGAGTGACATATAATCTTCCTTTGAATGCTGGTACTTGTTTTCTAAATGCCCGAGTATGCCTTGTTCCTTTCCAGGATCCTTTGACAAGTCCTTCATTTCCATGTGATGTATTTCAGACAGGTTTTGGTTTCATATGATGCACATGGCCAGCACTTCTACCTTTCTGATCATCTATTCATCCTTTGTTCCTGAGAGGCTTACCACATGTAGGGTAACATGCCAGGTGCTGCATGATATGTAATGTATTCTCTTTTTAGGTTTGAATAACTGTTCGGTTTCCTCCTTCCTAAGCTCTGGGATAGTTTGTCGGATAGCTCTTCTGGTGCCCTGGACTTGCAGTGTAGGCAGTTAGATATCTCATTTACATTTGGCGCTGCTTCAGCACTTCTAATATAGTTCACTTATTGATACTTAGAGAGTGATTGATCACCTGTTTTGTCAACCTATCAATTCTTCACTAACCTTTTTCTAATGATATTCCCAATGGCTGCATGATGGTAATGATCTGTTGGTGACTGGCCCTGCATATACAGTGCAACAGCCAAGGACTGGTCGGAATGACTGACTGTTGGGCGACCCCAGAGTAGATGGTACAGGCTCCTTTAGAGATTCATAGGAAACCCAGTATTTTGTGCAGAGGTGCTTGATTTGGATTCTCTTTTCTTCTCAGCCGTATTGATGAAGACACTCTTTCACAATCATGTCATTATCATCATGGAATTTCAGAGCACAACCTTTCATAAATATTTGATAAAAGTAACTTGAAAAATATTGTATTCATTTATGAGTTCAAAAGTTGTATCTTTACACACAGCCAGCATTTGAAAAACATGCACCCCGGATTCAGCAACTTCCTTGAGATTTAACATTCTATGTTTGTAACAAAAAGTTCAGGTTGTTAGTATGTGATACCAAGAACACTGCAAAGAACCCCCTAAGGGATGCCGAGGCTTCCTCTAAACTCTCAATGCATTTTATTTGGGAGATAAGACCTCCCACCCTTACCCCAGCACTGTTCTGCTCAATTCACTACCCGCCAAATGGGCAGAAGTCAGCACAGAACTAAATGAAATTCCTTAGAAATGTCTACCTGTGTTCCACTGCAAATATGAGATTCTTTGAAGCTATCTATATGATTTTCCTTCAGGCCATAACTAACTATACTTCTGCAATATGGTTGAAGCCTTGCCGTGGCATTGCAGCCCACAGATCTTAAGTCTGTGCCAATTCAACCTTTAGACTATCTAGCAATTCATGAAACATACAATTTTAATACAAATAAAATATTGATATGAAACAATAACCAAGAATAATATTGAGCAGAGACAGTAATCAAGATTAATTAAAATATGTAATACTTCCGCAGAAAAATGCAATACTGATAAAAATAAACAATAATTAAGATACATAAAATATGTTTTAAAAAAGTATTAATACATGAGAGCTAATATATTGCTAAGTAAAAAGTACTAATTTTCGAAATTGTAAAACAAAATAAGTAATGAAAAATTATGAATGCATACACGTCACCTTTTCTTAGATTAAAGCATGCACACTGATTGAAAATTTAATGTACACCCATCATTGCAAAGTTGAAAAGACCTGATGTATTAAATATAGTTTTCAATTTTTTAGAAACTTACTTAAAATAATATATTTTATCTTTTATGTAGTTATGGAACTAAATATGTGGTATTATATGTGTAATTTGTATAAACCTCATAATTATTTTTAAATAACTTTGTAATTGATCCAAAAATAAAAACAATGGGTCTGTCAGTCATTGTACAATGGAAATGTCTCAACCAACCCAATATTTTTTCAGTTCCAGCATGGCTATTCAATTTCACCCTCTGACCATTTCCACCTTTCGACCACCCTGGTCTCTAGGTCCAGCCTGCCATTGCCTCTCTCCATCTCCCTCCTCTATTGTGCAGTGTGCATAGTATATCTTACACCCCCAAACAAATCATATGCAGAGAAAAAAGGTAAAAATAAATCATATTGTTATGGTTAAAGGCTCATTCACCTCACACTCTTTCCTCCCAGAAAAGTAAAAAGAAAAAAGTTCACAAGCTGGAACTGCTGTGGTTTGCCAAACGGATGACGGTTCTGAGAGGGTCTCTTCCTTCAAAGACCTGAAATGCAGAGATTGTGCACAATTATGTGTAATACTGCACACCCAAGTAAAACAAATAAATCAAGAAGAACTTTCAAAAAGTACAGACCCTGACATGGAGTCGAATCTAACATGATTACATGGTGTCCAATAACAGTACACTCCCATCCCCTGCACACTGTACTGCTGTGAACACAGCTGGGAATATGCTTTCACAAATACTTCTAAATACAGCTTGTATTTTCAAAAGAAATGTTCTTGAATAAATCCGTTGCGCTACGTGTTTCGGGGACACACCCCCTGCTTCAGGAGTACAACTGTAAACACAATCATATGAATCAATTTTTAGACTAACATATTTCAGACCTTTCATTTAGCAGTTTCAAAAACTATAAAACATATATGTGCCACCTTGGTTCTAAGGGCCTCATTACGACCCTGGCGCTAAGGGATTACCGGTACCGGTACGGGTACCCGTACCGGTACCGGTAATCCCTTAGCGCCTGATTATGAGGTCCCTTTGCGGGTTGGAGACTTTAACACCTGCTTTTTGCAGGCGTTAAAAACCAACCCGCAAAGGGACCTTGGTGCTAAGTACGGTGCCGCAATTTGCACCGTACTTAGCGCCTTCCCCATTTCCATTGAGCCCTATGGGGCAAAAATGGGAATGGGGAAGGGCCATGGCGGCATGGGGAATTACCACCCCGCCAACCTCAGAATGGGGCGGTAATTCCCCATTCCGCCATGGCGGAGTCGGTAAGTTACCGGCATGGACCATGGTGCTACTAGCACCATGGTCCAACGCCAGGGTCGTAATGAGGGCCTAAGTGTATTGTTATCCACCATTCAATATAATATTTATGGTTCCAATTTGAAAAGTAAAAGGTGATTTGGTGATCCTTCCCCCAACCATATAGTCCCAGTGTGATCTTGGACATGCATAGTGAACAGTTACATAATAATTTAACAGGGCACCCATGCACTAAAAGAGAAAAGAACCATAGCTCACATTCTACACCACGTGTTTCAGACATGGAAAAAGAAAACAATGCATGAAGCCATTCTTAACACTACAAGCAAACCTGGCCCGCATACTGGATGCCAGAACACTTGCCGTTAAAATAATAACATTGTCTAAAAAACATAAAGCATGAGCAAAATCCAACATGTTTGATTTTCAATTATCAGGACAGACCACTTGGTAAGGTCATTATATCACATTTTTTTAAATATATCTTCCAAAGAGATGCACATATACCTTAGCAAGGTGCAGAAAATGCTTGATCTTGGACACAACAGTCACACAACTGCCGTAGTTGTAATTCACTATGGTTTTGCGATTCCCTCTACGCTGCAACTCTTACATGCATCAGTTTTCCCACTACACAAAGTTGAACTGTGCCAACTTCATCACATGGTAGGGGGAGCAGGTCAGGACGAATGGAGAAAACCCCTTTAATAACTTTCCCCGAGATCCGACAAATCTAATGGCTTATTGTAAGATTGAAATTGTGGAAAAAGGTGACTTGAAAATTGGGGACTTCCAGTCCCATAATGCTAAAAGTACTAGGACGGAGAAGAGGTATGCAGATGTCCTAGATTGCAAGTTGCAGGTTAATTGGGTTAATGACTCACACCTGAGGGAAACTGAGAGGCATAAAATGCCGCCTCAGGTGCAGGCCATAGAAAAGAGTAACAGTGGAAGGTGGAGTGGTTGCATTAGCTCCACATTGCAGTAGCAGCTGAAGGAGAGCAGAGACGCTGGAACCGCCATGGTTTGCAGTATGGATGCTGGTTCTGATAGGGTCTCTTTCTTCAGAGACCTGAGATGCAGAGATCATGCAGCATGAAGCGTTATTTGTACAAGATTTCCCCCTGAAGGTCGTGGTTGCAGAGGTCACACAGCAAAAAGTGTTATTTTGACATCCCTCCCCCCCCAAAGATGGTGGTTGCAGAGGTAGGGAGGTGGGAAGCGTGAAGCTAAGGAGCTGTCCCCCCGTGAAGGCAGACTCTGGTGGAAGGTGAGCACCAAAGAGCTCTTGGAGCATGGAACACTCCTGTTTTGCTCATCATGGGGCACAGGAAACCAAGTGAAGCTGTTTTCCATGCCACCCGGAGCAGGAGAAGCCAGCAACCCGAAGGGAGTGATACGAGCGGACACGTACATGAAACTTGTGTGTTGTGACCGCAGTGTGTTCTGTACCCATCCTCTGTCCCGAAGCGGGTCTTTTGAATATCGAACTAATGGAAAAAGAGCAAAGTGGCAGAAACACAAGTATGAAGTATGTCAAACTGATGTAAATCTGAAATATAATTATTGTGCATACCAGGCGAACACTAAGTGAAGGCAGTATAAGAACTTGACAAGTAGACCAGCAGAATACGATTGAGAATTTAATGGTCAGAACAATTACCAACAGTATCAGGGGACAATATTGCTAGAAACAAACAACCAATGCCAAAGAGAAGAGAGAACAATTAAGAAACACATTGGGCCGCATTACAAGGTTGGAGGTAGTCATGGCGCTAATACTACCTCCAATACCAGTACAGAGTCCGCCCTCGTTCATTGGGGACTTACCGGTCTATTCCGACCTTTGTGGGACCGTTAAGTCCCCATTGAAAAACCCATTCTCTATTCCCATTTCAGCCCCCATAGGGCTCAATGAGAAGGGGGAAGGCGCTAATAACGGTACTGCAAATTGCTGTACCGTTATTAGCTCTGAAGTCCCTTAACGGGCCCCGTCCATAACGCCTGGTAAAACCAGGCGTTATTTATTTATTTTTGCATTTGTTGAGCGCACTTGCAGCCCAAAAGGCATCGAGGTGCTGTTACAGAGGATACACAGATTTAAGATTAATACGGGTCCCAGAGGCTCTTAGTTACAATTTGGCAGGCATATAGGCAGTGGAGGATACAGATTTAAATCACACAAAGAGTCTGGTTTTGATAGCCTTACGAAAGGCTAGGTGGGACTCAATGAGTCTTAGGTGAGGAGGCAGGGCGTTCCAATGCGTGGCTGCCAGGGTAGGGAAACTGGAGCCACCAGCACGCACTTTCCGAGAGGTAGGCCTAACAATAGTGTTGGCGTAGATGGATCTGAGCAGTCTTGTAGCGGAGTGCCTGGTAATTCTGTTAGTCAGGTAGGGGGAGGCAAGTTCGTGAAGGCATTTGTGGTTGAGGGCAAGAGTTTTAAAGACAATTCTTTCTTTGACCGGGAGCCAGTGTACTTGCCTTCTGATTTCGGAGATGTGGTTTCTCCTTGCGGTGCCGGTGGCTGCCCTTAGTGCATTGTTCTGGACTAGCTGAAGTTTGGCTAGGTTTTTGTTGGAAGTCCCAGCGAGAAGGGCATTACAGTAGTCAAGTCTTGACCCGATGATTGCCCTGGCAATTGTGAGGCAGCTTTGACGGGCCAAGAAGGGCCTAGCTGCGTTGAGGACTTTGGTGTAGTAGGCTGAGGAGGCGGCGATGGCATTGACCTGTCTGTCTATTGACAGGTCAGAGTCAAGGTAGACTCTGAGTTTTTTGATATGGTTTGAGACCTTAATTGGAATATTATCAATAGTGAAGGAGGCGTACTGTTCTCCAAGATTGCCGAGAGTGAAAGGTGAGCCAATAAGGAGGAGTTTGTTTTTTTCACTATTGAGGCAAAGCTAATTCTCTGCCATCCAGGATTGGATGGTAGAGTATATAGAGGAGAGGGTGTTGGAGTCTGCCAGGTAGTCGCCCGTGTGTGGGATGAGTACCTGCGTGTCGTCCGCATAGTTGGTATATGAGATACCAAGGGAGTCCAGGATGCTAAACAGGGGCCTCGTAAAGAGGTTGTAGAGAGTAGGTGCCATACAGGATCCCTGGGGGACACCGCAGGTGAGGAGGCTGGGGGTGGCAGCGGCAACTTCAGAAAAGAATTTCATGTGCCTTTCTTGGAGAAAGGAGGTGATCCATTGGCAGGCTTTGGGGGAGAAGTTGGCATGGGTGGTTATGTGGTGAAACAGAGTATTGTGGTCAACCAAATCGAAACGCTGCGGAGAGGTCAAGGAGCAGTAGTAGGGCAGGTTTGCCTGCCTCTCTGTGATCATCCATTTGGTTTTTAAGGTCTAGGAGGGCCGTTTCAGTGCCATGCCGGGGGCGGAACCCAGATTGCTGTAGGCCGAGGAGACGGTTGTCCTCTAAGAACTTCTGGACTTGCAGGTAAGATGCTTTGTCCAGGATTTTGAGCAGGAATGGTACAGTCGTGATGGGCCTGTAGTTCCATGGGATGGTTGGGTCGTGTGAAGGTTTCTTGAGAAGTGGGCATACCAAAGCTTCCTTAAGTCCTGATGGGACATGGCCTGATTGGAAGGATGAGTTGATAAGGGCTGTAAGGAAGGGGGCTAGGCTGGGTGCGGAGTCTTTGATGAGGCTGGCGGGGCAGGCATCACCTTTGCAATTGGAGGGTTTAATGGAATTGAGCAGGGTGATGACCTCTTGCTCGGTAATGTTTTTGAATTCGAACAGCGGGGAGGACGTGGTCTTGGTGGGTGGATTAGCGTGCATGTTCACTATAATGTCAGAGAGGGATTTTTGGTGGCCACAAATTTTGCTTTGGAGGGTGTTGAACTTCACTGGCATGGCAGATTGAATGCTATTACACCATTTGTCATCTTTAATGATTGAGGAGGGGGGGCAGATGGTTTTTCGAGTTCCCTGAAAATGGTGAAGAGTTCCTTAGATCCTGATTTAGCGTCAGCTATCCGGGTGTTAAAGGAAGCAGCCTTTGCCAGAGTGATGTTGGTCTTGTATGATTTGGAGATGGCTTTGAACTTCTGTTTAGTGGCTTCAGACGGGTTTGCTTTCCATGTGGATAATGCAATCCTCTTCTGCACACTTTGGTCAAGGAGTTCTTTGGAGAACTATGAGTTGGCATGTTTGGCTTTTTTAGTTTTTTTGAGAGTCAGAGGTGCAATAGCATCCACAGCTGACGTGATGACATCCTTAAAGGTTAAGGAAGGGACCCGCTAAGGGACCTTGGAATAGGACGCAAAGGGATTACCGGCACCGATGTCCTTAACGGTGCCCGGTATCCCTTTGCGCCCAACTCGTAATGTGGACCATTGTTTTAAACCCTATTTTCAGAGGAAGAAAGTAGCAAAAGGGCGAACTGAGCTAAATAGTATCGCCTAAGCCAAAGAGGAGCAGATGTTAGAAAAAGCCAAGAGGGTAAAACAAGAGTGGCAGGAATGATGCCCAACTCACAAAAGGTGATCAGGAGGAGAGGAACATAACCTGCATTGCATGTGGCAATCAAAGTGTGGAACAAACAGAAGCAATGTGTCTCATGATTTTCCCTGAAGAAGTAGTACAACTTGTTTTTGATCAAATTATAAACATATTTGAAGACAAATCTAAACCACATGAGTACTTGTAGAAGTTGTAGTAGTTTTGCTAGTCCTGGCAGAGGTGTACATCAGGACAAGAGATCTTGTAGTTTAAGCCTGGCAGGTGAGTGAACCAGGCAGAAGTCATTGGAGTACTGTGGTGTGGGTAAAGGTGTTGAAGAAGAAGTGAACATTTGTGAAAAGCATATTGTGATTAGTTGTGGAATCATCCCGGCAAATCAATATTGCTGATGCAAGCATTCTGTGAACTGTTGCAGAGTTATCCTGACGGAAGTATTTTTGTTAATGCTGATAAACTGTGGAAGTACATTTATTTTCTGAGAAGCAGTTATGTGAAACTATCTTTCACCAGTAGAGGGATACAAGACTTAAAGAACATTTTGAACTGTTGGTCCAGTCCAATTGAGAGAATATATTGGAACTTTGAGGCAAGGCACCATTTCTTTACTTTTTGGAACTGTCAGTGGAAATCCTGATTTATTTATTTAGTTTTTGGATTTTTATAGCGCCATAGAGCCCAGGGGCATTGCAGCGCTGTTACTTGTGGCAGACTTAGTTACATAAATTACTGGGTGTGCAGTACAATTGGCATAGCATGCTCAAACAGAACATAATACAGGGTACATACTTTCTGACATCATCCCTGTATATAGGGATTTAGTGCAATTCTCTTTCGAAGCATTGTGTTTGGGCAGGAGTTAAGTGAAGAGCACAGTTTTCATGGCTTTACGAAATGCTAAGTTGGAGATTTCTCCTCGTAGGGGTGGTTGTAGTGCGTTCCATTGCAGAGCTGAAAGTTAAGGGAAGCTCACGCCCCCGGCTCGTCCCTTTTAACTCTGGGGACTGTGAGCATGTTTGCGTATTGTGTTCTGGTTGGTCTTGTGGAGACTGATAGGTGGATTCTTTCAGCGAGGTATGGTGGAGCCGTGTGGTGGATACACTTGTGAGTGAGGGCAAGCGCTTTGAAGAGGATTCTTTCTCTAACTGGGAGCCAATGTGCCTATATCCTGGTGGCTGTGATGTGTTCCTTTTTGGGGATTCCTGTGGCTGCACGTAAAGTGTTGTTTTGTATTATCTGCAGTTTGTTCATGTTTTTAGTGGAGGTACCTAAGAACAGTGCATTGCAGTAGTCTAATCTTGATCCTGTGATAGGTCTGGCGATGGTGATGCAGTTGTCCTTGGATAGGAAGGGTCTGGCTGCTGTCATGAGCTTGGCATGGTGTGCTGCTGATGAGGCAATGGCATTGACTTGCCTTGTGATTGTTAGGTTGGAGTCGAGATAGACACCCAGTGTTTTTACTGAGCTAGCTATGTGGATGTTAATGCTATCGATCATAAATTGGCTGAATTTGGGGTCAAGGTTCTTGGGGGTTTCCTTTGAACCAACCATTAGTAGTTCTGTCTTGTCCGAATTAAGGCAAAGCCCATTGGCTGCCATCAAGGCTTGGATCATGTTGGAAATGTTTTTGAGTGTCTTGGAGTCAGTGTCGTAGTCCCCCGTTAGTGTGAGGAGGATCTGGGTATCATCGGCGTAGTTAGTGTATGAGATAACCAGGGAGTCTATAATGAGGAAGAGGGGTCATGTAAAGATGTTATAGAGGGTGGGTGAAATGCATGATCCTTGTGGGATGCCACATAGGATGGTAGTAGGTGAGGCAGAGGCCATGTCAGAGAATACTTGCATGGTCCTGCCTTGCAGGAAGGAAGTGATCCATGCGGTAGCTATGGGAGAGAATTTGGCTGTGGTGGAGAGGTGGTGGCATAAACCCTTGTGGTCAACAAGATTGAATGCTGCTGATAAGTCTAGGAGGAGGAGGAGGAGAGCGGTTTTCCCTAAGTCTCTTGCATCATCCATTTGGTTTTTTAAGTCAAGTAAGGCAGTCTCAGTCCCGTGCCCTGGGCGGAAACCTGACTGACGCAACCCAAGGAGTTGGTCCTGAGAAGAAAGGGGACTTCCGTGATGGGGCGGTAGTTAGTGGGTGTGGAAGGTTCAAGGGTAGGTTTTTTTGATGAGGGGGCAGATCCAGGCTTCCTTAAGGCAAGATGGGATGGTGGCAAAGGAGGTGTTCACAAAGGCTGTGAGGAACGGAGTAAATTGGCTTGCGCAGTCCTTGATGAGTGTGCCTGGGCAGATGTCCCCTTTGCAGTCGAAGGTTTGATAGACTTCATGATATTAGTCATGTCACTTTCTTTGATTTCCTTGAAGGGGAAGGAGTTAGTAGTATCTGACGGGTGTATTGTTATAGAGGAGGGGGACGTGATGTTGAGAGTTTGTCTAGTTGCCTGAATTTTGGTTTGCAAGGTGGTAAGCTTGTCATTCATGGCTGATTGGATCATGTCACACCAGTATGTGTATTTATTGAAATTCTGTGGCGTAGGTGTAGGGGTATCTAGATCTCTGAAGATAGAGAATATCTCTTTTGTTTTGGATTGGGCTTCGTGGATTCTAGTTTGAAAGGATGTGGATTTGGTGTGAGTTATGACTTTTTTATACTCTTTGAATTTTAATTTGAAGTCCTGTTTGGCTCCCTCTGAGTGCGATGTTTGCCATAGAGTTAGGGCTGCACGTTTCTTGGATCGGAGTGTGAGGAGGTCTGAGGAGAGCCAGGTATTAGTATGGATGGTAGGTTTGGCTTTTCGAAGAATGTGTGGTGCAATAGCTTTCACTGCTTCTTTGATGGCTATGTCATAGGTGCATGCTAGGGTCTCTGGGTCAGCCGAGAAGGGCGGCCTGAAAACTGGTCCTGATAAAAATGGGAGTAGGCTGTCTTTAGTGAGTTGCTTGGAACTTCTTGCGAGGGCCTGGGGCAGGGGTGGCTCTGATATTTCTTTGCTTCTGGCAGTAGGGATGCCGAAGTGGATGACATGATGGTCAGAACAAGCAGTAGGTGTGTTGGCTGTGATGGAGATGGGACAGTTGTGCTGGGCTATCCCATCTAAGATGCATCCTTGTGTGTGCATGGGTCCACTAATGGTGTTGGAGAACCCAAGGGTTTCAAGGGCAGCGTTGAGTGCCTTGGCTGCTTGGTCACACGGGTCATTGAGTCCTAGCTTAAAGTCACCTAGTAAGATGGCTTTGGTTGACTGTTTCAGGTTATCAGAGAGGAGGTCAATCAAGGCTGTTTGGAAGTCTCCTATAGGGCCTGGTGGTCGGTAGATGAGGTGTACTGTGATGGTACACTGGTCAGAGAGGTTGATTTTGGTGAGGAGGTAGTCACTCATTTTGTTTATGTCTTTATCTATTTTTCTGATAGAGAGGGAGTCTTTGGCTATTAGAGCTACTTCTCCACCCAGGGTGGGATGGTCGTGTCTGATGATGGTGTACCATGGTGGAAGGGCAAGGGATAGCACAGGGCCTGATGCTTCATGTAGCCAGGTTTCTGTTATCATAAGGATATCGAGGTTGTGGGTGGTGATGGGGTCATGTATATCTACGGCGTGTGCATTAATAGATTGAGCGTTGATCAGCGAGAATTTTAGGTGCAAGCTGTTAGGGTTATTTATGGTATTGATATGATATGATATGATATGATATGACATTTGTAACGCGCCTATACACAAGTGTTGGCGGGGGTAGTGTGAGGGGTCTGTGTTGTGGTAGTCGTATTGTTGGTATTGTTACTCGATGTCACATCATGGGGTGGATGGGCAGCATTAGTCTTGGCACTGGTGATGGTGCTAGATGTCACTGCAGGGAGTATACATGCAGTTTGAGGTCAGTACCATCATACTTGGGCTGTATGACAGGGGGCACATGTGTGATAGTAACAGGTGATATATCATTGGGTAAACATGTGGTATTGCCATCATTATCATTAGCGGCAGCATGTAGGATAGCACTGGGTGGTTAGAGTTAGCTAAACATACAGTAATGGCATCATTGTCACAATCAACATAAGGGGCAGCATGTTGGATAGGACAGGGTGGTACAGTGTTAGCTAAACATGCAGTAATGGCATCCTTGTCATCATCAACATAAGTGGCAGCATGTTGGATAGGACTGGGTGGTACAGTGTTAGCTAAACATGCAGTAATGGCATCCTTGTCATCATCAACATAAGTGGCAGCATGTTGGATAGGACTGGGTGGTACAGCGTTAGCTAAACATACCGTAATGGCATCATTGTCATCATCAACATAAGTGGCAGAATGTTGGAAAGGATTGGGTGATACAGCGTTAGGTGGACATGTGGTATTTGCATCATTATAGCGCAATATGTCATGTGGCATGCTAGCGGTAGCAGGTGCACCGTGGTTAGTAGTACTTGGTGCTACATGACGTGATTGAATCTGGTGAAGAGAGACTCACCCGGGTTACAAGGAGAAACAATTACTGAATCTTGGATATAACTGTTAATGTTGTTCTATCTGAATTGCCACATGTTACCGTATTGATTTTGTTGTATGTACAAGTGTTAGGGATAGAATCCTTTTGTTAGAGTGTTTCCTTTAGTTTAGTTTAGGCAGGGAAATCCTCATCAGGGTAGGGATAGTGAGGAGCTTATAAAAAAACAATTTTTAGTTTAATAAAATTCCATCTTTTGAAAAGCCTTCACAAAGTTGTCTGCCTCACATTTCTAGCTATTGTCATCTCTTCACATACTGAATCTTAATGTTTTGAAACGCTCTTTGGCATCAGTCATCCCACAGCCATTTTGTGCTTAATTTCGTTAACTCAAGAAAGGGTTCGTAGAGGGTTGCCAGATTGTGAATGCAATGAACACAGTTGGTCGCCATGCCTAGGAAACTCCTGATTTCTGTCGGTATTGAAGCTACTTTGATGTCAGCAACTTGGTGGGGTCAGGCGCCATGCCCTTACTCTTGAATACAAATCCAAAAAACGTGAGCACATCTGTCAGGAATTTGCACTTATCTTGGTGTAAAGTGAAGCCGGCACTATCTGTCGCTCATGTACTGCTCTTGATGTATGACGTGTTCCGCTTTGTTTTTGGTGAATATTAGAATGTCATTGCTTTGGTTCAACACTCCCGGAAGCCCTTGGAGTACTGTCGGTATCGTCGCATTCTGAAATGCTTCAGCTGCTGAAGAGATGCCAAGGTTTAGGTGTTTGTATCTCCGTAGTCCAATGTGTGTTGAGAAGGTGGTACTGTACCTGGATTCCTCTTGTAGCTTTAGCTGGTTGTACCTTGCATTGAGGTCTAGCTTGGAGAAGATTGTCGAGTCTGTTAGGTCAGTGACGATCTAGTCCAATGTGGGGGTGACATGCTGTGTTGGGGCGGAACGTGTCAATGCATATCCTTACTTTACCCTGTGCTTTTGGTTTGTGTGTGACTACGATAGTTGAAACCCATGACAGGTCCTGTCACTTTTGCAATGATTCCTGTTTTTTCAAGGTTGGGTAATTCTTTCTCTGTTGGTTTGTACAGGTGGAAAGGTGTGCGTCAGTGTCTCACCGCTTTTGGTTGCACTCCGGTGTCTATGTGCAGTTTTATCCGACATGGCAACTGGAAATTCTATTCGGTTGAGTAGGTGCCTAATAAATGTGCAATAAAATAAAAATAAATCCTTTTATATACCAAATGCCTCATAATAGGTTGGGGTGTGTGGCCAGAAGGGCTTGGATTTCATCAATTGTTGACATTTCGCATATGAATTGTATAAATCCTAGCTTTTCAGCCGACTCCCAGTATAGTAGGCATCCTAGACCTCTGTTGACGCCGTATATCTTGGATTGAATAATTTGTGTCCCCCTTTTTGATCTCTGTTTGGAATCGTCCTAGTACTGGTAGAGGTTTTTGACATCCGTATTACTAAAGTAGGGTCTCAGTTGGTTTCATCTCAGGTTTGGGGAGCGTTTTTGCAAATGTCGACTGTGGCATGATGTTTACAGATGTTTCCATGCCGATCATGATGACTGTTGCTTGTCCAGCGACTTCTATTGTGCACCTAGGTTGCTTCAGCTTTCCTTTTCTCCCCCTTCATTTAATGCTAAAATCATATGTACCTTCCTTCTTCTTGTGGTTATTGCCGTGGTCTGTATGGCTGTAGCTGCCTGTTTGTCTTTATCCTCTGACTCTTCTGTTGTCGAGTTGTTTCCACCTCCATTTGTCGAGTTCTGACTAGTTCCTTCTTTTGGCTAGCTCTCAGTGCTGTGATGTGCCTCTGTTATTCTGGTGCTGAGGGTCGACATACTTTTGCGTAGTGATCTAAATGTCTGCACATGCACACCCATCTTGAGAGTATAGCCTTCTCTCTGCCCACTTTACAACAAAAGACAAATGAGATATATCTCTTAACTGTGCCTTTTTCACCTTTACAGTTGGGATCACTTTTGTTTTGCAGAAGTCGGAGGGCTGAATTGGCACTTTGGCCACTACTCACCTTTGCACTACTGTGGGACAGAAGTAATGTCATCACAATGAGTGAGAGACTTTTCCAGCATGTTACGGCTTGGACCTAGATTGTGTGGCCAAGCTTCTACAGCACACCCCCCTGCTACAATTGGTAGTGAACACATTTGCTTAATTACTGCTCCTAACATCATGGAATGGAACCTCCAACATCAGATGGGTGAGTGTGGGGGAAACGGAGGCAGCAGCACTGTTGAATGATATCAAGGAATTGAGCTTTGAAGAGGGAAGCCTGACTGTGGTCTTCAACCAACCGCTAGCAATGACAACAAACCCATTTCAACTTCATAATGTTGATTTTATTACAAGCCTAGGCCAGCAGCGTATCCCAAAAGCATGAGAAGCGCAGTCACTCAAGAAAGTAAGGAAGATGTTAACATTGGTCTCATCAATAGGGCCTCTCCATAAAAAGTCGAGAGCACAGTGACTGTTTTGGAGACATTGAGACTCAAACACAGAACTTTGAAAGTTAACTCACTGGAGTAAGGGAGCAGGTTTCTGAGGATGAAACCTGGGGGAACATGCCTCTAGATGCACGTGAGTTACAAGAGATTTATGAGAAAGGTATGAGGGCCATGCTCTCGTGCAATGCCTGAACTGATCAAATTAAAAGGTCAGGAGACCTGTTTCTGTCCCGATCCTGGGGTTTCAGCAGAGATTGAGTAGGTGACTTGATGTTGACACCCACATTGAGATGCCCAAATGAAAGACTTGGTGATTTGTGTCTTCAACACTCTCCTTACCCTCATCTTGAGCTCAGAGTCCGCTTGGCTCCAACTTAGGGTGGACTTGTTGATATTGGGGGTGAAGGCATTGGTGTGGGAGCTGACATGTTTGAGAGTGGTTCATCAAAATCCTTGCTCTCCTTTACATTTGCGAATCACTATGAGTCTCACAAGTTTCTTCAAAGGGCCTGATGAGACTCTGATGAATGGAATGTGTCCGAAACCCACACACCTGAATGAATGTTAGTGTTGGCTCTAATTCTTGTAGGTCGAATCCTCCTCAGGTCCTCCACTCACGTGCATTTCACTCTGCTAAAGATATGGGTTGAGTTGAAAGGTGATCGCCTGCTGGCTAGAATGAAGAACTGAGGTAGATACAAGGATTTGAGGATTATGTGGCGAAAGTGCCGACATCATTAATGAGGATAATTATTATTTTACAATTATTACAAATTATTGTTGAACCAGAAATGAAGAGGCAGAGTTTTATAAGTGAAGAATATCCTATTAGAAATATGTAGTTGGGCTACCTCTGTTGAGCCTGCAATCCAATATGGATCTAAAGGAAGCTCTTGTCTCCGGTCTGTGAAAATACTTATTGGAAACCTGTGTACCACATTCAAGCAAGCACATGTTTCTGGGCCAATGGAACTATGCATGGTTTGCTTTTAGAAGTGTGTCAAACTTGCAAGTCCCAATAAAATCAGATGTCCCACCTCCAGGCATCTAGCCTGAATAACAACATTGCAAAATTGCCAAGAGACGTAGGCGTTTGGTGCACTCAGGTGATGATACATATCTGTGGTTGCAAAACGGAACTCAAGATTATATGGTTGCTATTAGTGGGGAGGAGAGCATGTTTGAATTCTCTAGAGACGAACCATATTAAAATAAGTGTAACAGCAGAGGCGCTGGGAGTGGGATCTGTTCTCTGATAAGTCTGAAAGCAGCAGAATCGTTAGAAGGTCGTGACTGGAAAAAGGAACCTTAAAGCGTTGTGTCCAGACAACAGAGTGTGAATAATCACCAACGTCAGGTTGGGAGCATCTCTACAAGAAGAAGAGAGCAGCTTCTGTACATTGGGTAGGCATGAAGGAGTACTTTGCTTTTGGTGCCAAGCTATGCTCTGTTCTATCTGTCAAAGGGTCTGTTCTGTCCACGAGGATTGTGAATGCAACAGTGGAGATAAAGAGAAAGCTTTGAAAGCTGACCAAAAACATTAACCTAAAGGATTAACTGTGCGAGGCATATTGACATGCCAGAACAACTGGGAGGTAACTACCTTCGAAAGATAACTATTCTAACTCACTGTGTCTTCTGTAATGCTTTGTGTGTCTCGTCAAGGCATCAACAAGCTGCAAAGATGCAGGCACTACTGTCCTTTCTTCTCTGCACTCTGGATCCAGGGAATCATGGACTGAAGTAGACCTTTTATGTGCATATTAGTACTGGAGAAACATGGGCATGGTATGCCATGGGCTTGTGCCAGGGAATCATGGAATGCAGTAGATTATTCATGCGAGTGCTACTTGTGGGGAACCATGGGAACAGTGTGCAGTGGAGTCGTGCTGGGGAATCATGGAATGCAGTAGCTCTTTCATGTGTGTATTAGTGCAGCGGAAACATGGGCACCGTATGCAGTGGCGTTGTGCTGGGGGGTCATGGACTGCAGTATAACTTTCATGCACATATTAGTACTTGGGAAACATGGGCACGGTGTGCAGTGGCCTTCTGCTGGGGAATCATGGACTGCCGTAGCTGGTTCATGTGCGTATCAGTGCATGGGAAACATGGGAACCGTGTGCATTGGTGTCGTGCTTGTGAATCATGGAATGCAGCAAATCGTTCATGCGCATATTAGTACTGGTTAAACATGGGCTCGGAGTGCAGTGGAGCCGTGCTGGGGAATCGTGGACTGCAGTAAATCTTTCATGTGCGTGTTAGTTCTGGGGAACCATGGGATGCAGTGCAGTGGTGTTGTTCTCGGGAATCGTTGACTGCAGTAAATCTTTCAAATGCATGTTAGTTCTGGGGAACCATGGGATGCAGTGCAGTGGTGTTGTGCTGAGGAATCATGGACTGCAGTAAATCTTTCATGTGCGTGTTAGTTCTTGGTAACCATGGGTGCAGTGCAGTGGTGTTGTGCTGAGGAATCATGGACTGCAGTAAATCTTTCATATGAGTGTTAGTTCTGGGGAACCATGGGATGCAGTGCAGTGGTGTTGTTCTGGGGAATCATGGACTGCAGTAAATCTTTCATGTGCGTGTTAGTTCTGGGGAACCATGGGATGCAGTGCAGTGGTGTTTTCTGGGGAATCGTGGACTGCAGTAAATCTTTCATATGAGTGTTAGTTCTGGGGAACCATGGGATGCAGTGCAGTGGTGTTGTGCTGAGGAATCATGGACTGCAGTAAATCTTTCATGTGCGTGTTAGTTCTTGGGAACCATGGGTGCAGTGCAGTGGTGTTGTTCTCAGGAATCGTTGACTGCAGTAAATCTTTCATGTGCATGTTAGTTCTGGGGAACCATGGGATGCAGTGCAGTGGTGTTGTTCTGGGGAATCATGGACTGCAGTAAATCTTTCATATGAGTGTTAGTTCTGGGGAACCATGGGATGCAGTGCAGTGGTGTTGTTCTGGGGAATCATGGACTGCAGTAAATCTTTCATGTGCGTGTTAGTTCTTGGGAACCATGGGTGCAGTGCAGTGGTGTTGTTCTCGGGAATCGTTGACTGCAGTAAATCTTTCATGTGCATGTTAGTTCTGGGGAACCATGGGATGCAGTGCAGTGGTGTTGTTCTGGGGAATCATGGACTGCAGTAAATCTTTCATATGAGTGTTAGTTCTGGGGAACCATGGGATGCAGTGGTGTTGTTCTGGGGAATCATGGACTGCAGTAAATCTTTCATGTGCGTGTTAGTTCTGGGGAACCATGGGATGCAGTGCAGTGGTGTTTTCTGGGGAATCGTGGACTGCAGTAAATCTTTCATATGAGTGTTAGTTCTGGGGTATCATGGACTGCAGTAAATCTTTCATGTGCGTGTTAGTTCTTGGGAACCATGGGTGCAGTGCAGTGGTGTTGTTCTCGGGAATCGTTGACTGCAGTAAATCTTTCATATGAGTGTTAGTTCTGGGGAACCATGGGATGCAGTGCAGTGGTGTTGTTCTGGGGAATCATGGACTGCAGTAAATCTTTCATGTGCGTGTTAGTTCTGGGGAACCATGGGATGCAGTGCAGTGGTGTTTTCTGGGGAATCGTGGACTGCAGTAAATCTTTCATATGAGTGTTAGTTCTGGGGAACCATGGGATGCAGTGCAGTGGTGTTGTGCTGAGGAATCATGGACTGCAGTAAATCTTTCATGTGCGTGTTAGTTCTTGGGAACCATGGGTGCAGTGCAGTGGTGTTGTTCTCAGGAATCGTTGACTGCAGTAAATCTTTCATGTGCATGTTAGTTCTGGGGAACCATGGGATGCAGTGCAGTGGTGTTGTTCTGGGGAATCATGGACTGCAGTAAATCTTTCATATGAGTGTTAGTTCTGGGGAACCATGGGATGCAGTGCAGTGGTGTTGTTCTGGGGAATCATGGACTGCAGTAAATCTTTCATGTGCGTGTTAGTTCTTGGGAACCATGGGTGCAGTGCAGTGGTGTTGTTCTCGGGAATCGTTGACTGCAGTAAATCTTTCATGTGCATGTTAGTTCTGGGGAACCATGGGATGCAGTGCAGTGGTGTTGTTCTGGGGAATCATGGACTGCAGTAAATCTTTCATATGAGTGTTAGTTCTGGGGAACCATGGGATGCAGTGGTGTTGTTCTGGGGAATCATGGACTGCAGTAAATCTTTCATGTGCGTGTTAGTTCTGGGGAACCATGGGATGCAGTGCAGTGGTGTTTTCTGGGGAATCGTGGACTGCAGTAAATCTTTCATATGAGTGTTAGTTCTGGGGAATCATGGACTGCAGTAAATCTTTCATGTGCGTGTTAGTTCTTGGGAACCATGGGTGCAGTGCAGTGGTGTTGTTCTCGGGAATCGTTGACTGCAGTAAATCTTTCTTGTGCATGTTAGTTCTGGGGAACCATGGGATGCAGTGCAGTGGTGTTGTTCTGGGGAATCATGGACTGCAGTAAATCTTTCATATGAGTGTTAGTTCTGGGGAACCATGGGATGCAGTGCAGTGGTGTTGTTCTGGGGAATCGTGGACTGCAGTAAATCTTTCATGTGCATGTTAGTTCTGGGGAACCATGGGATGCAGTGCAGTGGTGTTTTCTGGGGAATCGTGGACTGCAGTAAATCTTTCATATGAGTGTTAGTTCTGGGGAAACATGGGATGCAGTGCAGTGGTGTTGTGCTGAGGAATCATGGACTGCAGTAAATCTTTCATGTGCGTGTTAGTTCTTGGAAACCATGGGTGCAGTGCAGTGGTGTTGTTCTCGGGAATCGTTGACTGCAGTAAATCTTTCATGTGCATGTTAGTTCTGGGGAACCATGGGATGCAGTGCAGTGGTGTTGTTCTGGGGAATCATGGACCGCAGTAAATCTTTCATATGAGTGTTAGTTCTGGGGAACCATGGGATGCAGTGCAGTGGTGTTGTTCTGGGGAATCATGGACTGCAGTAAATCTTTCATGTGCGCGTTAGTTCTGGGGAACCATGGGATGCAGTGCAGTGGTGTTTTCTGGGGAATCGTGGACTGCAGTAAATCTTGCATATGAGTGTTAGTTCTGGGGAACCATGGGATGCAGTGCAGTGGTATTGTGCTGAGGAATCATGGACTGCAGTAAATCTTTCATGTGCGTGTTAGTTCTTGGGAACCATGGGTGCAGTGCAGTGGTGTTGTTCTCGGGAATCGTTGACTGCAGTAAATCTTTCATATGAGTGTTAGTTCTGGGGAACCATGGGATGCAGTGCAGTGGTGTTGTTCTGGGAAATCATGGACTGCAGTAAATCTTTCATGTGTGTGTTAGTTCTTGGGAACCATGGGTGCAGTGCAGTGGTGTTGTTCTCGGGAATCGTTGACTGCAGTAAATCTTTCATGTGCATGTTAGTTCTGGGGAACCATGGGATGCAGTGCAGTGGTGTTGTTCTGGGGAATCATGTACTGCAGTAAATCTTTCATATGAGTGTTAGTTCTGGGGAACCATGGGATGCAGTGCAGTGGTGTTGTTCTGGGGAATCATGGACTGCAGTAAATCTTTCATGTGCGTGTTAGTTCTGGGGAACCATGGGATGCAGTGCAGTGGTGTTTTCTGGGGAATCGTGGACTGCAGTAAATCTTTCATATGAGTGTTAGTTCTGGGGAACCATGGGATGTAGTGCAGTGGTGTTGTGCTGAGGAATCATGGACTGCAGTAAATCTTTCATGTGCGTGTTAGTTCTTGGGAACCATGGGTGCAGGTCAGTGGTGTTGTTCTCGGGAATCGTTGACTGCAGTAAATCTTTCATGTGCATGTTAGTTCTGGGGAACCATGGGATGCAGTGCAGTGGTGTTGTTCTGGGGAATCATGGACTGCAGTAAATCTTTCATATGAGTGTTAGTTCTGGGGAACCATGGGATGCAGTGCAGTGGTGTTGTTCTGGGGAATCATGGACTGCAGTAAATCTTTCATGTGCGTGTTAGTTCTGGGGAACCATGGGATGCAGTGCAGTGGTGTTTTCTGGGGAATCGTGGACTGCAGTAAATCTTTCATATGAGTGTTAGTTCTGGGGAACCATGGGATGCAGTGCAGTGGTGTTGTGCTGAGGAATCATGGACTGCAGTAAATCTTTCATGTGCGTGTTAGTTCTTGGGAACCATGGGTGCAGTGCAGTGGTGTTGTTCTCGGGAATCGTTGACTGCAGTAAATCTTTCATGTGCATGTTAGTTCTGGGGAACCATGGGATGCAGTGCAGTGTTGTTTTTCTGGGGAATCATGGACTGCAGTAAATCTTTCATATGAGTGTTAGTTCTGGGGAACCATGGGATGCAGTGCAGTGGTGTTGTTCTGGGGAATCATGGACTGCAGTAAATCTTTCATGTGCGTGTTAGTTCTGGGGAACCATGTGATGCAGTGCAGTGGTGTTTTCTGGGGAATCGTGGACTGCAGTAAATCTTTCATGTGCGTGTTAGTTCTGGGGAACCATGGGCACAGTGTTCAGTGGCATCGTGCAGGGGAGAATGGCGAGGTTTGGAAATATTTTTGTCATTAATGTGATTCTCTTTCACCATTGAACAAATAGGGTGAGCCCACGTGACTGATAGGATCCATTGCATTTGAGGAGGAATACCATTTATTTTGCTGTGAGCCTTCTTTTTTGGTGACACGGGAAATAGATGCTTTGAGATTCTCTAAATATTTATTGTGGCCAACCGTGCTGTGACTTTTTCCTCTCTTATCTCTCTTTGTTGGTGAGGAAGCCTGTCTGAGATGATGTTGAGGGCAAAGGTATATTAAGTAGTGTATTGAAAATCGAATATAATGAATTATTGGAAGATAACTAAGTTGAAAATGTTTATGTGGACATTCAAAATCTTACGTGTAAGGCAAACGAGTCTGATGACTTAATAAGCACTTCTAAAGTTAAGACTATATTACGTTATTAAGTGGTCTGGGAAAGAGTAGTATGGCTTGCACAACCTTTGTGGGAAGGGGAAATTGTGATGTGCCTGTCTCCATAGTTCAGTCACAGCACTGTTCTCTTTCACACACCCAGGTAGGTTTGGGGCTTAGAGACAGAGAGGGCCAGGAGACTCCATCACCTGCTACCCCTCACCTCACTACCACTGGATGTTAGGGAGAATTCTCCAGAATGGCTAATTCCCCCCACCTACTGAGTCCCTCTGCAGCTTTGCTGGATTTCTAGGATTTTTATTTTTTACCTGGTAAGAGTGTGCCCTTTTATCTCACTCTTACATGTGTTTTGCTGTGTGTGTTGAACATTTTCTTGTGTTCATAGACTGTGGAGCCTCACCTACTCCACAGGCATCATCTTTTTACTGTGTGTTACACAGCACCTTCAGTGCAGTGACACAGGGTTGTCTTTTAGACTTTCCAACTCAGACTCCATTTTCTGGGACTGACTACTGTCTCCCAGAACATGTAAAATTGCCATTGACTTTATTAGTCTCTTTAAATCCACAGACCCAGTACAAACTATCTTACATAGAGTACTGGAAAGGGTTAATACTTCTCCCTTTTTGTCTGTTTCTCTTGGAGCATTGTTTCGCTCCCTTATCTTAAATAACCTTGGTATTGTTTTAGGCTATCTTGGTAGCCTCAAACTTAAACCCGCTGGACCATATTTGTTTTAATTTGGTTCCGGCTGGGTTTATTCACCATTGCTTTTTGTAAAAGTCTTTCTCGTGTTTTTCTCTGCGCGCCAAACCAGGTTTGGTCCCTTTGTTTGCGTCCTTTCGTGGGGTTCTGCACAGAAGCCCTCCTTAGGCACCTGAAAGTCTGGGTAGGTAGGATGTGAGAGAGGGGTTTTAGGACCCCTGCCATGGGTTCCCTTGGTAACCCAAGTCACACTCCTGTTTGATTGGCTAGGTGATCGTCCCGCCAGGACAGCCACCCTGCTGTCTGATTGACAGCCAGGCTGTGTGAATGGGGGAAAACTGCATAAAAAGCAGGTGTCTCGGGCTGGAAAGGCAGAGTCACCACTGGAACGAGAGAACCAAAGAGGAGCTGACAGAAGAGGACCCCTACCACGACTGAACTGCCCGGTGAAGCCCTGCTGCAGGTCTGGCTCTTCAGACTCCGCCAACAACGAAGATCTACCAGGAATCTTCTTCGCCATAGCTGGTGGGACCAACCAATTCACCCAAACTACAAGTCATGCCTCCCTCCTCTGGCCAAATTTGCTGTACAGAGCTACAGTGAACCATATAGCCAGGAAGGTCGGACCCTACTTGGGTTTTAAGGAGCACACCTTTTATTTGTTGCTCTGCTCTGCTGCTGGTTTCTTTCCTGTGCAGTGCAGGACCCTCCAGTCTTCCTACTTCGTGTCAGTCCGACAGTCGCTTCAGGAACCGTGAGCCTGCAGGACCTGCCAGGAACGTCCACCTCAGCTACAGCTGCTTCTCCATTTTAAGGTATTGTTCAAATCCGGTTGTTAGTTTCGTCCAGCCGCGGTAAAAGTGCATGAAACCTTTCGCCAATCTGAGGACTTGTCCTTCTCTATTCTTTAAACTAACTTTTCTGCTGACCAACTCCGTCCGGAACTCTTGGCAAAGACTTAATCCGCGAACTACCCTAAACTTTGCGATCTTGAGCAAAAGACTTTTGTCCTATTGACTTTGACCCTAAGCCCTTTTGATTTGATTCCCTCACTGTAGTTCCTTTTTCTAGATTGCCCTGCTTACTTACCTGTTGGTGCTGCTCAATTTTTGTCAACTTTGTCTTTCCCTCCCTTTTAAATTATTGAAGTGCCCTTTTGCTCACACTTCATTTTGAACGTAACTTGTCCAGAATCTATTGGGAGTGGTGTGTTGTATTAAGATTGTGATTTCTAAACTGCTTGAGAATAGTGAAGTGTTTAATAACTGATGTGTAAATAAATGTATATTCTTTTACTCAGAAACCTTGAGTCAGTGCTTGTTTGAATCATAGTAATTGCTGTCCTTTGTGTAACTATTGATACTGCTCACTTGCTCTTGAGATAAGTCTGGCTGCTCAGCCATCGCTACCACTTTACTGTGTAGTACATGCTTGTACCAAAGGTGAATTTGTACTGTCACTTGTAGTCTTAATTGTGTGTGGTGTTCCCAAAGGGTACTGCATATAATTCTGCCTAACACTGGTGTACAGCGGTGAGGATCAAGTATAGTGATTACACTTAGAGTGCTGCTATTACCTTCGATCAACTAACCACAAGGCTAAACATCACTAAAAAGCAATATTAATCATATCTGATATGGAAAGCTACACTGTGGATTATCTAAAAAATCTGTGTAGAGAAAGGAATCTCTCTGTTAGAGGCAAAAAGTCTGAATTGATTGAAAGGTTGTTAGAGAAACAAAGTCTGAAGAGTGGGTCTGAAATACCTAACCCGTCAGCAAATGTGGAAAATGTTGAGGATGATAATGTGTCTATTATTGATGAGTCAAGTGAAACACATGTCTCCCCAAATGTAAGCCTCACTACTCCTTTACCTGCTCAGCAACCTCAACCTTTGTCCACTGGGACCCCACCAGGTCCTACACTCAGTCCTGAATTGATTGCTCTAGAAAAGATGAGGCTTGAATTGGAATTTAAACGTTTAAATGCTCAATCTGACCAAAAGCATCAAGAACTTAAGCTCAGAGAAATGGAGTTGAATCATGAACTAGAAATGAAAAAGTTATCTCTTGAGAATGCTTCTCTCCCAGAGTCTTCTATGTCTTCCAGCCCTAAGAGACCCCGTATGCCTAAAGAAATTGTGGGTATGTATGAGGTTCAGCTTGATATTTTGGATTGGTTTGCAATGTTTGAATATAACCATGGGATTCAAGACACCACAGGGAATCAGTTGCTTCCCTGGCCCTTCTCTAGGCTACCCACTGTTGCATCTGATGTTGTGATGGAGTTGGGGGAGGTGGATTGAATGGATTATGAGTGTGTGAAGCTAGCTTTAATTGCTAGATTTGGGAAGACACCTTCCCAGTACCTAAGAGGTTAGGACCTTTGAAAAGCATGATGGTACCCCTGGATATGTGAATGTTTGAAAAACTTAGACGATTGGGTTAAGGGTTGCAGAGTAAACACTTATGAAGGAATGAGAAATCTTGTTATGTTGGAGTCAATTTATGATGCCTGCTCTCCTGAGCTCAGACAGCACTTGGCTGCTTCTAAGGAGATAGATCCAAAGAAGTTAGCTAAGGCCGCTGACTTGTGGGTTGCCAACAGGGTTACTCACAAGGATTCTGGGGCAACTCAGAAGAAGGATGAGGGAAAGCAGCCAAAGAAAGATAACAAGGAGAATTCTAATACCTCCAATCCAGAAGAGGGCCCCAAACATGACTAGGGTAAGCCACATGGGAAACCAAATAGGGCTAGTGAATCCTCTGGTGTCCCACCAGAGGGAGGTCAGCAGAAACCCCCATTCCAGAGAGCATTTGGTAAATGCTATGTTTGTGGGTCAACTGGCCATGTCAAAGGAGATCCTAAGTGCAAGGGTAAACCTGCAGGGATCAGCACTGTCTCCTTAGCCTTCTCCCAAGAGGAAGGAGTACAAATGGCTAGTGCCCATTTTGAACTATTTGCTGAAGCACCCTTGGGTCTTCAGGCAACTTTATCCTTAGAGTCCATGGGTCTGGGTAAGAAACAGCATATGGATGTGTACAGCTCCATTCCAGAAAACTCTAGAGGGTATTATATGGACAGTGTTCTTGTCAATGGCCAGGATACTCCTGTCAGGAGAGACACTGGGGCCAGCAGAACAGTAGTGGATGAAAGCTTTTTCAAGCCTGAGGATGTTGCTAAGGCACCCAAAGGCCCCACTAAATTCTCTGGAGGCCCGGTCCAGTTGGTTCCAATACTGCCAGCTCTCATTCAGTGTAATAATATGACAGTGAGGATCCCTGTCAGTGTCCAGAATGAGGTGCCTGGGAGAGTCCTGTTGGGGAATGATCTAAAAGATCTTGGAGTAGTATCCAGTACCCCCAGGCCTCCCAGTGAGAGAAAACAGAACCAAACCAAATTGGTTAGAGAGGCAACCTTGAGAGACCACTCTGAGCCTGTGGGAACCTCTACAGAGAACCCCACTACAAGCCCTGGTGTTAGTAAATTGACCTCTAACCCAGGCAAATCTGAGGCTAGTATAGTAGGGAAATGGGAGCCCCAACTAAGCTCCATCATTGCCCATCCAATTTTTAAGTCTTTGACCCCCCCCTGCTTCTGAGGAAGAGGTGGATAGACAAATTGGACCCCTCTCTAGGCCTGTGAGAACTGGTAATTCTCAAAGCTGGTGGAAAACCAAGAAAAATAGTCCTAAGGCTAAACACCTTGAGACTATTGAAGCTTCTACTGGAGACTCCAATGAAAATCGTAATGTTAGGAAGGAAACATCTAAAATAGGTAAGGTCAGATCTCAGAGGAAGTGGCAGCATGTACCTTGCTTAACCACAGCCCCTCCAACCAAGCTACCTGAGACCCAACCTTCTCTTGTGAGAAAGGTGGTGAGGAACCATGGAGGCCCCTCTAGATCTAAGGGATTCCTTTCTAAGGACCCCTTGAACAAGCCTATTGTAGGTTCAGAGGTTGTTACAACTTCTGAGGGACTGTTAGATCAGATCCCCTATACATTAAAAAAGAGTGATGTACCTCAACAGGTTTGTAGGTCATATGGTCTACACAGAAAGAATGTCACCACCAAAATGCTGATGGTCTCTCTAGGAGGTTTTTAACCGACCAGAGGTAGAGACTCACCCAGGAGTGGATTAAATCCTCATGTCCCTTAGTCTGGGCGGGGGGGGTCGAGTGTTAGGGAAAATTCTCCAACATGGCTAATTTCCCTTACATACTGAGTCCCCCAGCAGCTTTGCTGGATTTCTAGGAATTTCTTTTTTCACCAGGTAAGAGTGTGAGCCCTTTCTTCCCACTCGTACATGTGTTTTGCTGTGTGTGTTTAACATTTTCTTGTGTTCATAGGCTGTGGCGCCTCACCTACTCCACAGGCATCATCATTTTACTGTGTGTTACACAGCACCTTCAGTGCAGTGACACAGGGTTGTCTTTTAGACTTTTCAACTCAGACTCCATTTTCTGGGACTGACTACTGTCTCCCAGAACATGTAAAGCGGCCATTTACTTTATTAGTCTCTTTAAATCCACAGACCCAGTACAAACTATCTTACATAGAGTACTGGAAAGGGTTAATACTTCTCCCTTTTTGTCTGTTTCTCTTGGAGCATTGTTTCGCTCCCTTTTCATTAAGACTTGGCAGGTGGCAGTGGTAACTACCCTATTTTTCCTACCACGGTTATCTTAAATGACCTTGGTATTGTTTTGGGCTATCTTGGTAGCCTCAAACTTAAATCCGCTGGACCATATTTATTTTAATTTGGTTCTTAATGGGTTTATTCACCATTTCTTTTTGTAAAAGTCTTTCTCGCGGTTTTTCTCTGTGCACCAAACCAGGTTTGGTCCCTTTGTTCACCGTCCTTTCGCGGGCTTCTGCACAGAAGCCCTCCTTAGGTGCCTGAAAGTCCGGGTAGGCAGCATGTGAGGGAGGGGTTTTAGGACCCCTGCCAGGGGTTCCCTTGGTAACCCAAGTCGCCCTCCTGTTTGATTGGCTAGTGACTCTCCCGTCAGGACAGCCACCCTGCTGTGTGATTGACAGCCAGGCTGTGAGAATAGGGGGAAACTGCATAAAAAGCAGGTCTCTGGGGCTGGAAAGGCAGAGTCGCCACTGGAACGAGAGAACCGAAGAGGAGCTGACAGAGAAGGACCCCTACCACGACTGAACCACCCGGTGAAGCCCTGCTGCAGGTCTGAAACTTCAGACTCCAACGACAGAGAAGATCTATCAGGAATCTTCTTCCCCTGAGCTGGTGGGACCAACCAGTTCACTCAAACTACAAACCAGGCCTCCCTCCTCTGGTCGAATTTGCTGTACAGAGCTACAGTGAACTGGATAGCCAAGAAGGTTGGACTCAGCCTGGGTTTTAAGGAGCACACCTTTTATTTGTTGCTCGGCTCTGCTGCTGGTTTCTTCCCAGGACAGTGCAGGACCCTCCAGTCTTCCTACTTCGTGTCAGTCCAATAGTCGCTTCAAGAACCGTGAGCCTGCAGGATGTGCCAGGAATGTCAGCCTCAGCTACAGCTGCTTCTCCATTTTAAGGTACTGTTCAAATCTGGTTGTTCGTTTCATCCAGCCGCGGTGAAAGTGTGTGAAACCTTTTGCCAATTCGAGGGCTTGTCTTTCTCTATTCTTTAACTAACTTTTCTGCTGACCAACTCCGTCCGGAACTCTTGGCAAAGACTTAACCCGCGAACTACCCTGAACTTTGTGATCATGAGCAAAAGACTTTTGTCCTATTGACTTTGGCCTAATCCCTTTTGATTTGATTCCCTCACTGTAGTTCCTTTTTCTAGATTGCCCTGCTTACTTACCTGTCGGTGCTGCTCAATTTTTGTCTAACTTTGTCTTTCCCTCCCTTTTAAATTATTGGAGTGCCATTTTGCTCACACTTCATTTTGAGCTTAACTTGTCCAGCATCTATCGGGAGTGGTGTGGTGTATTAAGATTGTGATTTCTAAACTACTTGAGAATAGTGACTGATGTGTAAATAAATGTATATTCTTTTACTCAGAAACCTTGAGTCAGTGCTTGTTTGAATCATAGTAATGTCTGTCCTTTGTGCAACTATTGATACTGATCACTTGCTCTTGAGATAAGTCTGGCTGCTCAGCCATCGCTACCACTTTACTGTGTAGTACATGCTTGTACCAAAGGTGAATTTGGACTGTAACATGCAGTCTTAATTATGTATGGTGTTCCCAAAGGGTACTGCATATAATTCTGCCTAACACCGGAAACCACCAGGCTTTGTCTGAGCATTGGGAGAAACGTATTTTCTTCTACTTGGTCTCTTGGTCTCGCTGTGCGCTTTCATAATCTATAGGGTATTGACACACAATGTAAGCAAATACAATGACCACATTAACACAGCAGAGAAAGCCACGTTGTAAAATGTCCTATTAATGAACCTTGTCAGACCAGGTCTGGTGATGTTATATGGTCACATCGACATGTTGATAACTTTGGGGGCTTTACAAATTGAACCATATATCATCCTCAGACGTGTTCTTGTCAAATGCATGAAGTGAGGCAGAGTGCAAAAGGGGACAAAGATGAGCTTCTAATCACCAGGGGTGCAACCACTGTTGAAATGTCGAGGGGGACCAATATGTACATTTAAGATTGCGAAATTGGAGTGGTTTAGCAGCACTACTTCAAAAAATTACTCTGTAGTCTCCATTGAAAAGTAAATTAGCTGCATACAATGACAATATGGTTAAGCCTGCAGGAAAGAATGAAGGACCTGTCCCCCGTAGAAAGGATTGATTCAGTGAGGCCTGCCTTTCACGTAGGAAGGATGGTTTTCGAGATAAGCCTTTGCCTGTGGAAAGCACGACCTAATGGGATCCACAAGTAGCCATGAACTATAATCCGAAAGATTGAAAGAATCTACAAACTTTCCTGTGGATAGCACATTGTACCTAGTAGGGCATGGAGTCTAGAGATTTGCTCATGGACAAACTACCTTTCACCCCTAAGGGCCGTTGTATTCTGGGCACTAAATATCATATCTAAGAAGTATAGAGCCCTTTGTAGCAGGGACAGCAAACTACATTTCACCTGTTATATGCAGGGCATTGGTTTATTTGTAGGAAGGATAGGCAACACACATTTACCCATTGAAATAATGGGTTCAAATGTATTGCCTGGTCCCAGGAACAAAGGATGACCTATAACCTGAAGAATGCATTCATAGAGGGTACAGAATCGGCCCCCTGTACGAAGGGCAGATTCTGGGAATTTGCTTGAGGACAAAACAATTATTTCTCTTGTATGAAGTAGTGTTTCTGGGGATTCACCTGTGGACAAAGAGCGTGTCAACTCTAGAATGGAAGGGTTTCATGGAGTTGGCCATGAACAAAGAAAAGGACACCTGTAGAACAATTGGCTCTTGGGATTAGCACAAGGGCAGACAACCTGTCATACATTTTTTTAATTGAGCCAGTAAGTGCAATACAACCAGGAATGGGTTTGGATAATTAGCAAGGAGGTTGCAAGGCAGTCGTCCATAGGGAGTACTGGTGCTGGAAGTGGGCCCCAGATATTCATATTGTTATTTGTTAGAGGGGTGGGTTGTGGGGAATCAGCAGAGCCAGAAAAAGGGTCACCTGAAGGAAGGATAGGTTCTGAGAATTTAGAGAGTTATCAAGAAATGGCATAATGACTCAAGCTAACCTCGGACAACTCCCTACTTAACCAACATTAGCTTTGAGACATGCCAAGTTCATCTGCAAAGTACTCTTATCTTACGCATGGCTTGCACAGGCCAACCGCACAACAATTCAATGAAAAAATAAAATGTAAATCATATGTATCAAGAATGTATTAATGTGATTAACACATGGAATACATTCTGTTATCTGTTGGGAAGATGGATTCTGGGATGAATTTACAGAGGGATATGAAAACATGTAACTCAGAGGAATAACCTGCTCTGTGTCTTCAACTAAAGACAGCCAACATGTCACCTGTAGTAAGAGAAAGTGCTGGCAAGTCACCCATGGGTATAAAACCGGCCAACTGTAGCAAAGCTGGGTTGAATGGGTGCATATGGATTAGGAAACTGCTAACCCTAGAAAGGATAGTTTCATGCAGGGAAGCAGCATTTGCCATCTGCAGAAAGAATGGGTCTGGGCCTTTTGAGCAGAGACTGTGAACTTTGATTAGAGAAAGGATGGGTGTCCGAGGATTCACTAAGGGAAAATATAAATGGTCACATGCAGAAAGGATGCTTTCTGGTGATTTGGACTATAAGATAGCTTGACGAGTTAAGTGCTTGCCTCAGACAGTTGTATTTTTAGCCTAGAGGATTCAAAGCCCAGTGTTGAGTTGGGTCCCTGGCCACAAATGACTCTAACATCTCCAGGTGAGCAGTTAATTATTTTACTTAGTTTAAGGTACATCAAGACCAGTTCATAGAGGCAAGTAAGTTATGGGGACATAGGACACCCACCAGCATCCTCTCTCAGGTCTTACATATCTGCACGCGTGGGTCCCATTCTCATCGCCATTTGATAGATTGGGTCGCTGGCCACAAATGACTCTGACATCTCCAGGTGAACTGTTAACTCTTTTACTTAGTTTCAGGTGCATCGATTACAGTTCTTAGAGTCAGGTAACTTAAGGAGACACATGACACCCACCGGCATCCTCTCTCAGGGCTTACATATCTGCAACTGACAACCCTGGAACACTCTCATACAATAATATTCTCTGCTCTGCATTCCACCTCAATATTCCACTCACTTGATGCAGGCAGAGCAAGATACAACACCCAGCAAGGCAAACTCAGCCCTTTTTTAGTACGAGGTCTATAAATTGAGTACCATTACGTTGGCTAACAACAACATCTATTATTTCAGAGGTTAGACGCAAGAGGAAACGAGCAAAGAGTGCTACATAAAATCATTATTTTTAATCTAGTGGCAGAAAACATGTCAAAAAGTAAAGCCCTCTGGAATTAGCACATAGGTACAGAGCTTCAAATCTCTCAGGCTGGATAGTCCAGAGTACTATCAGAATGATACAAAGCCTCCCCCACCAAGACAGTATGGGCTCAAGTGGTTATCCAAGGAACACAAGGCCTTTCGGCTGCAGTGCCGGATAAGCTCAGCGGTCAAGAGCTCATAGTGAATAAGAACAACGCCACTGTAATGGGGCAAAATATTTAACAAAGAAACATAACTACCTATCTCTCAGACCTGATGGATTCCAAGCTGTTTCTAGGAACATGGGGTTTGGGAAACTGGCACTGGGATCAATATCTATATCAACAGCACCCCTATTTAAGAATGGATGCACTTTTGGAAATTGTACAATATGCCTCACTCAAAACCCCGCCATTTGAAAGGTTTAAGACAGTGATTGACCTGTTGTGTGCTTTTTAGTCTCTTTCTGGAGGCCTCGCTTTGAGTTAGTTCAATTAACCTGATCATCCATCATAGAGCTTTTCTCTAAAAGTGTGACACCTCAGAGTGATTTTCTAGGCTAGGTCAATGCACTACCTGGCCTATTACTGCAAGCACTCACTCCTAAAAGTTAGGTTTTCTGTCTTGATGCTGCTTCAGTTCCTGTTCTATTTCTGTAGAGATCTCATCCAAAGAAGAGGTGAACCTTAGATTTCCTCATATATCACTTGTATTCCCTTCAAGGAGAGACCTCCCTGCAATCCTTTCTCCCTCTATGAGGTTTTTTTGCCCACCCATTCCCTTGACCCCCTTCCATGATCCATCAGTGTTACTCTCCATGCACTTACCCAGTCTAATTCAGCGTAGCCCGTGGGTTCTAATATCTGTAGTACTTTATCCTGACAGTCTTACTTTATGAGCTCTTACTATGGCTGTGAGCAGTATACGAGCCGTGGGGCATGGAGTCCCTGGGAGAAACACATGAGAAGTGAAAAGAAAGACGTTCAAATTGCAGAATTTTTGCAAGGAACAAGAGAACCTCCAAAGCATTTAGCCCATTGATTCCCTGAATACTTACTAAGTGGGAGAGGTGCTTGGCATGGGGAGTGCTTTAGAGGGTTTAGTAATTAATTTCTTACAACTTCAGGATGAGTTGATGTTTCCTGAGCTGGAGCTGCAGATGGCTCAGCTATCTTCTGCCTCAGCCTAATGTCTGACGCTGGCTCTATCTGGTTCAGTGGCTTGGCACTGTGGTAGTGACATACAGCGTGTGAGTACCAGAGGCTTTCGCCTGCACACCAGTAGACAGTGCTGCATAAGCCTGCAAAACTCAGAAGCATTCAGATACATTTTCATCTCGGCCAGGTTGGTGCCATGGAAGGCCCCTACACAGCATGTTGTATGATGAGTGTGTAAAGTAAAGTCAGATGAGGCAGAAGAAATAAAGCAATCATCATAAGTCAGATATAGGCAGCAGCTTGTTAAAAGCAACATGAGTAGTTTTGGACAATCTCATCATCATGATTGTATAATCGCTATGCCAGCACATGATTCCAATTAAAATTAGAGTCTGTCAGTCCCACAACATGACAGGGGAGCCCTCTGAGCATTGCTGGAGGACTCTTCATGCTCCTTGCAGACGAGCATGCCACAGACTCTCAGGCCAGCCTGGGTCATCAGTCATAAGCAATGCACCTGATGGTAATGCTACCAGAGGTCTCAGCATTTGCTGCCCTTGATGAAAGATGCAAGTATGTGTTTTTAGTCAAACCTCACATCATTCAGCTGGCGTAGAAACAAGAGGGTGGCACCTGGCCCTTGGCGCACAAACGTAGCATCCGCCACTGTTCGCAGCTAAACATTATTATGTGCATGTCAGTGGCTGAGGCAGTTTTTGTTGCCGGGAAGGGTGGCTCCTGAAAGGCACCAACACTGTAAATGATTCACGGTCACTGGTGGGCGGGGAATATATTTTAGTGGAGAGTAATTAACCTCTTGCACAAATTAGCGTGAGTGACCAAGGGTTATAGGTCAAAGTATTGAATCAAAAGGATCGAATGACAAAGGGTCGAATGAACATTTTTTTTTGGGGGGCCCCCCAGCCCCTGTTTTTGTGGTAAAAACCACTTTTTTTTACCTAAACAAAAACCCCCCAAAAAATATATAATTAAAAAAATGTTTTCGAACCTTTGGTTTCCGATCCTATTGACTCTTACCTTTTGCATTCGATCCTTTTGTATTCGATCCTTTAACTTGACACCGTGACCAAGCATAGCAAAGTAACCATAAGTGATGCAGAGAGGTACAGCTGGGTTCTGCCTCTGGAACATGTTAAAAATAATGTGTTCAAAGTGTGCATAGTGCAGCAGCATTTCTGAAACAAATTGGGTAAACGGCCATACAATTTCCAATTGGTTTTCTAGGGTAGCACAGGAAAAAATGCAGTAGATGCAAAATTGAAGGAGGGGTACCCACAGAAGGAGGGAATTGGCTGAAAGAGTGATGGTCATTGCCTACAGGGAGGAGGGTGTATGCCCCAAACAATAAATGCAAACTTGTATTTCGGTTCACTTTGAATGATCTCTTGTGTTCTAGTTTGCATCTAGTCTGCGTATTGCAAATACATATCTCTAGCTAAGTTTTTAAATGAATATCTGTCATTAAATAAAACACTCTCTCAGTATATAAAGAATTTATGCAGACAGGCTAATTTTGTTAAAAGTGTTAATTGCATGCAAAGGACCACCAGCGTTAACACGTGGGCCCCCTGCATGCACCTTTCCCCGTTTACTTGACAGAGTACAATACGAAAGAATAAATACAGGCAAAATGAACTTTACGCTTAAATTTTACTCTAAGCTGTCAACAAAAAAGAACATTTTAAAGAGATTCTTATGGAACCTGCCTGCTTTTAGCATGTGTTAAATGCAGGCTGCTTGAATCCATTGATTTTATGCCTACATGAAAATCTCATGCAGGCGTAAACTCCATGGTTTTACTGGCAGAGCAGGGATGAGGCGAATACAACATATTCCTCCTCTGTCTTTTATTTCGCCCACAAAGGAGCTATACAAAAGAGTAAAGACTGGTGCAAGCCCTTCCCATCTAATTTTTACAATTATTTTATTGCAGTGCAGCTTTTAAAATGTGCCTCAGTGAGTAAATCACCCACATGCTGTAAATTGAACACTTACGGAAAAAATGGGAGGGTCACATGTAGCACCTGGTTGCTTTGCATAAATGAAAGAGGACTTTGGAACATAAGAATGAGTACATATTTTTTATATTTAACAAATATGTCTGTGAAAGTGATTTAAACTGAATACCTGCTATGAATTCGACCATTCGCATGGGGAGAGTGCGCTTGCCTGGGCTTTTTTATTTTTTGATAAATGAAAAGGAATGATTGGAAATCAACCTCTGAGGGCTGTGTGAGGCCAATCCACACACAGACCATCTGCTTCCTGCACAAAACACGTAGTCACATGTACTCAGGAAGACACAGCCTACAGGCGCCGTCTTCCCCTGTCATATTCAGCTGGAATGTGACAGCCCAGGGTACAGCAAAGCATTCCAAGAAGGGGGAAGGCACACCTTCCTCCAGCCAAGAGCAGCCCAATTTAAATATCAAAGGGTTCAGGGATCTGCATTCCTTTTGTCTACTCCGCTGGTGGCAGTGCATACTAACGAGATAATTGAAGCAAGACTAGAGGAGAAGCTTGATTTCCACACAGAGAACAGGAAGGCGGGACTAACAACCCTTTGGTATGCAATGTATCAACTTGAAGCTAGTTCCCACCTCTCTGTATGAAAGGCAGTCAATGGACTGTCTGGGTCCATCAGATACCGCAAGCTTCCCTGGAGAGCAGACCCCTTTCAGAGGGACGAAGAATGTGATTTGGGAGAAACAGGAAGTCTACTCCCATTACAAACTTTAAGGGAAACTTGCACTTTAATCAATGGTCACAGAGGACTCAATTAACCAGAGAGACACATTGATCTACAATAGACAGGAAGATGGGTGGGACTTAGGTATATTTTGTCACGCCTTGTCTGTCCTGTTGCAGAACACTCTGGTACTGACCTCATGCATAACAGAAGATTGTTGGTGGGGAACCAGGATTGGTTCATTAGGGTAGGTTTAGCCAGCACCAATCCCTGGGCCCCATTTGCTTTAAAGGAGGGCTGAACCTCTCATTTAGCAGATCATCTGACGACTTTGAAAGGAGTAAGAAGAAGGACTCATTTGGACCCGGGCTGAAGGGACAGTCTACCTTACATCTTCCGCCAGTGAAAGAAGGCCAGGAGTTCCTAGTAGAGCAAAATCCCTCCCCTAAACATTCCCCAGGGAACATAACGAGATACCGGACTCAGTGGACCTGTCCAGCAGCTCTAGAACCAGTACCCAGCCAGCACACAGCATGTCCTGCTAGGTTTTGCCAGCAAGCTTCCCAGGTGGGAAGTGCCAGAGAATCTCTGCACAAAGGACAAGACCATTGCCTGCAAACACTCTTTTGAGCGTTGGGCCCTCTGCCTTCAAAGGATGATATGAGCCCTGCGAAGAAGCTAGGAGGAATGCCACACAAGCATCAACCAGCGTCCATCTGTTAAGGACATATTCGAGACAGTCGAGCCCTCGAACTGCTTTTGGCTGCACCGCTGACTGTTGTCACGCTACAGTAACCAGAGCTGTCCGAGACGCCTTGTCCAGCATTCCAGATCCACCAACCAGCACAGAGACTATTCTTGGCTCAGAGACGCCATGCCAGACAGCCTGCAGATGTCCGTCCAGCCACACTTGCTGAACTACCTGACGTCTGGTACCCACAGCTGCCTCCCACCACTAACTCTGTCTCAAGGACTGCAAAGTGCCATGGAACCGCCTCAACACTGTCGAGTCCCAAGAACTTCTTCAGCTCCAGGTACATTGTAGTTCTGCCCCACTGGTCATTCTCCGAAGACCCCTAGAAACAGTTACGACCCTTTGCTCAGTTGGTGCTGAAACCAAATAACCTTGAACAGTAAGAATGATTACTTTAACAACTATCCTCCTGTCAGTATCCGGAGTGCATCCCTTTCCTTCGTGAAACTGTCTGTCCTCTGTGTTCCTTTACAGGGTGGGTCGTATTTGTAGTGTGCTACAACTGTCTGTTGTAGTAATAATGAACTAGATATTTGTATACAACCTTGACTCGACAGTCCCTTTTATCATTGGGTAAAAATTGTATTTTTGCTGTGTTGCAACTAACCA
Source organism: Ambystoma mexicanum (assembly GCF_040938575.1). Classification (NCBI taxonomy): domain Eukaryota; kingdom Metazoa; phylum Chordata; class Amphibia; order Caudata; family Ambystomatidae; genus Ambystoma; species Ambystoma mexicanum. The sequence goes on from NC_090937.1 coordinate 1,339,157,979, forward strand.
ACGATCCACAACCTGGCGTAAATTAGCCTACAGTTCCGTACACGTTACCAAAATTGGATGAGGATGTCTTATAATTCACTTATATTCCAATCTGTTTGGATCCCTTCCGGTGTACTAGCGGTGTGGGGTTGATTGATGGCTCAGAAACCGATATTCATCCCTGGACCACTGGTGCCCAGGAAGTTGATTTGTCACAATACCTTGTAAGCATGTAATGCACACTGGCCTTGGTGCTAAATTAATGTATTACACCATTCACTCTAACAGTAAAATGTCTGCAAACTATTTCCTCTCAGTTGTGAAGCTTGTCATTTCCTGCATAAGCAACAGTGTCACAGTGTGTAATTCGATCACACCGCAGTGTAGTGGATTATTTGGGAAGGCCAAATGCAATGGTTGAAGAGTACGAAAAGAAGTAGTGGAACTATATTCCCTGCTGGCCAGCCCCTGCTCCACACAAACCCCACCACTACGCCCCTCCAACACACAATTCAAACACCCAAACAAATACACTTGGCTGTTTAAGGGAATGTTCTGTGTGGTGGTGCACTGAAGTGCAAGTTTAATTCCCGACGGGTTCTTTAAAAAAAAATATAGGAAAATGAAAAATAATGTTTATAAATGTGGAGAAGCACGGCTCCCAACCGCTCCCGCCCACTTCGACCAAATGTCATATTCCACATTTTGAGAGGTCAGCACACCCTTAACCCCACGGGTGGTTGCACCCATGCCTATCACATGAATGAACAGCGTTTGTTCTGCCATGCCACCTGGCGTTTAGCTCAGAAATATATTTGGCAAAGCAAATTGGCATGGACTTAAAACAAATGAGCTGTAGTTGCACTGTGAACCTTGATTTATTTCTTATTAGTTGTGCTCCTTTATTGAGGGCTATTTCACATACTGATCTATAAAGTTTATCATACTTCGTTAATTGCAGCAAAGATTACTTCTTCAAGTAATGCGTGTGAAGACACTGGGCGACTGGATGGTCAGGCTGCAAGCGTGCATACTGGGCGGCAGCATTAGGAATTGCAGCTGTCCACCCATCAGCACAAGCCTCCATACTGCAGATCCCATTTTTATTGTAATAATCTGTTCCTTTATTTTTCTCTTTCTTCTGAAATCTTGGTGTTTTTAAGGTCTAAGATACATTATTAACCTCACATTTTCACTTTGTATGTGTTTAGATTATTGTTTAGTAATTCAGGGGTTTCAGGCACATAGGCACATTGACTTTCTAACCCTTTCAGTCTGTTATTGGAGAAGTCTGGGCTTCATTTCCTGGCTTCCCATGTGCTTGCTCGTGCCGGTTCTGCTGGACACACTGCTTATTGCATACCGGCTGGGATTGAAAACTTTCTGCTCAATTTTCTTTGGGCTTTGTTTGTTGCTGATCTTGGTTTCCCTATGTATGTATCTATGTATGTATGCATGTATGTATGTTGAACTTATAAAGAGCGACGTTTGCCCAGAGGCATCTTGGTGCTAAGCCACACTGGTGAGACAACAAAGAAAAACTCAAGGTCAGAACAAGTGAGTTTTCAGGGAGCGTCTAAAAGAGAGATAATACTCAGTCACACGAAATGTCAGGGGCAGAGAGTTCCATGTTTTTGCGGCTATGATGGAAAAAGCATGGCCGCCAACGCGCAATAGTTTAACGTGACGGATGACAACGAGGCAACTCTGGGCCAAGCACAAAGCTCTGAGCTGCTGAGTCCTGCAGGGCAGTTTCTAGTCTATTTGGTGCTCAGGGCGAAACAATCAGAATGCACCCACACCCCATCCCACGCGCCACTCTGACTGCACCCCGCGCGCCTCTTCCACCACACCCCACGCGCCACTCCCAAACTACACCGTTAAGAGACTCCTACCCACAGTCAAACAGTCCATCACACAAGGAATGAATTGCCATTTGCAACGGTGGGCCACTTTGTCATTGGTGCTCAAGACAATTGTATGCCCCAGTCCCACTTGGGCTGCAGATAATGAGGACTGGGCACACCAAGAGACCATGAATATGGCAGAGAATGCAGTATATACAACCAACAAATAACACAAGATGCAAAAGGGGGTTTGGAGGAAACCTAGGCCAAAAGGGAAATGACATGGAAACACCTGAACTCAATAAACAATCAATTTAAAATTCTTTGAATGGGAATAAGTGTATGCTTTGATACAGTAAAGTCTGACTGTTGACTTGTTGTACCTGTATATTTATTTATTTATGCAGTTTGTCGGATACAGGTATCCAACAAACATTGCATAAATAAATTATCAGTGTCCATGTACCCCACAAACATTGCATAAATAAATAAACAAATAAATAAATAAATAAATAAATAAACCGGATTCTGGCTTAAAGAATATTTACACAGCAACACAGGTCAAAACTATCATCAGCATAATGAAGTAACTCATCACAAGTGCCATGGAAGTGGTTTAAAGTGGAACTGATATATAGTTTGGAAATGAAGCAGCATGAAAGAAATAGCACCACTTTAAACTATTATTTTGGGCATTTCCTGGGCTTGCAGGGATGCACCATAGGCCCAAACGGGTCTCCGTTTGTGCTGTGTCGGGGCCCACTGTGCAAGGCCAATACCCTTCAGTTATCCCCCCAATGTTAGAGGCAGAAATTAATAAATACTTAAAGAAAGAGAAGCAAGGGCTTATGGTTAAACGTTTTTAAGGGCTTTTTATGCTGCAATAGTGGCGCTTGTTATGAATGTGAGTCAGAGTGTGAAGTGTTAACTTGCACACCGGCAGAGAGACAAAGCTGCTTGCAATGCACGCCCACTCCCCACACCCCACACAATGCCAGCACGAAACCATTCAGTGACTAATGGCCCACCATTAGCAGTTTCCTGCCGGCATTGCGATGGGAGGGGCTGGCCTTAGCTGCAGGGGGACCTGAAGTGTTTATTGTTGTGCTTATGCCCCCACCCCACCCAAGTGGCACGAAAGTGGTCAGGGGGAGCCTCTGACTTCTGTAATGTCACGTAGTACTTGCGTACAACGTGACATTACAGTCGGAAGGGGCAGCGCCAACACCGAACCTGTGGAACTTTCCCCACGGCAATGCGCTGCCCCACAAAATGGGGCATTTCATCCCCTCCAGAGGCTCCAGGGACTGGGGCAATTGCGCCCCGGGGAGCTGCCTGCCTCGCCCGGGCCAAGAAACTGGCCTGGAGTCCTTATTGAACCTTCCTCGGTTTTCCTGTGGTTTACCCTCATCTTTCTATTCAGACATATTAATTGTGGTGTGCCCAGAGGATTCTCATTTGACTAACCCACCTTCTGGATTGAGTTATGCATTAAAGAGCAGTGCCGAACTGGAGCACATTTGTTTGTATCCTTTCGTAGATTTTACCACACATGGCTGTGAGTTATCACCATCTGGCAAGGGTGTGGAAGCCCTGTCTTTTTCTAATTTGTATTAATTAATACCACGATACTGGTAATTCTATCTCAAATAGTGTGACCTGCCAACCAGGTTCTCCTTTTCAAAGCTTCATGCCAAAAGGGTAGTGTACCCCTGTGCGCTACTGGATTAGTACCCTGATCTGAAGTGCCTACTCTCCAGTGACACAGAGCAATTTAAGGTGTCACAGGTGCCCTCTTTACAGCTGCAGTGACAGCCACATCTCTGCAGCGCTGTGGGTGCCTTTAAGACAAGCACCCCTGTTCCCGAAACTACATAAATATGAGAGTTATTATCTTGGTGGCAATTGTACACTTTAACTATGAACCATACCTTAGTTTGGTTATGGTGGCTAGTATCTCTCATACTTATTACAGCCACATACATTTGATATCATGCATGTCATTGAACCGCTTTTGAACTCTGACTCGAGCCAGTTTAAACCCAACTGAACCAAGAGGGTCCTCTGTAGCTGCTTTTGGTAATCACTGACCCACACATTTGGACCGGTCTGCCATCATATCTCTCCAGCTGAGTGCGTCATTGCCTCAGCACTGACAACACTAGAACCGATGTTTGAACCTCCAGCTTCTTCGTCACCGATCCAGTCGATGGTCAAACCGACCCTTGTGTTCTCCCCAAACCATGTCCTTCAAGCAGAGAATTAAACTGACTCACCTTGAGCATCACGTCATCAGCCTCTCTGATGTCGAACTCAACTGTTGAATCGGACCTGGTGACCTCCATGATCCGCATTGCTTGAACATTGCTGTGAACCGTATCAACCTTCCGTTCGACGCTGGCTCGTCATCTGCTTGCCAGCTGAACTTTTGTGTCTGCTGCATTCAAGCCTGTATCAAACCATCAGCACAGGGCCAAGAACGCCATTAATGAACCACCAAGAACAGCTTTGGTATTATTGACTGGTAACTGCCTCCAGTCCAGTTTTGGGCCTTAGAGACTGTTCCGGTCAATTTAATCCCTTTCAAATTCAAAATCATATCCTTTTTAAAGAACATTGCGTTTTTATTGCCTTTCTCTGCCTCTGTGATTACCCAGAGTGCTGTAGCTTGCTATCTTTGCAAATGTGGTGTTCTTTCTACATGGGTGGGTTTTAGTACTGTTTTGTTTTTAGTTATTATTGCATATGGTGTGTTTAACTAAAGTATCAATATTTGTTTAGAACATTGATTGGACAATCTTTTATGTTGGACAGTTTGGGTTGTGACGGTTTCACATTCACATGCCTCTTGGGAGTATAGCCTTCCCTTGGCCCACATTACCAAAAAGCTCAAGGAGGTCTATCTCCTAACTTTGCCTGTTTTAACTTTATTTGTGGGTTCACTCTTGTACAAGTGTGAGGGATGAATAGGCGGTTTAGCCTCTACTCGTCTTTGTACTCCTTGAGTGGAAGAATTCAATTAATCACAATGGCCCTTATTACTTATTATGGCTGTTACTTCCTTGCTTTCCAGAGTTCTAGCAAAACACTAGCATCATGACCAATGTGATTTTAAAAAATCCTGCAAGGAAAACTCCAAGAAGGATGGATTACACCCCACCTGCATGAGCAATGTGGCCTTAGGTAATGCTACTAGGCTGGGTACATTCTCCCAAGCTTACAGTGATAAAGGGTAAGGCCATTAATGGTAACCCTGAGCATAAATTTGTATCTTGTGAAGGATTCTAACCGTGCATCACACACTGGACCAGGACTCTTGCCCTTAGCCCAGGATGTAGTGCTCAATTAGAATACTTTTTGTTTATTTTCAACAAATTCAAATTGAGCCGATACCCGATCCGTCTCACAGCCCCTTTTACAAATACCCCGGGTCACAATGGACCATGAACCAGGCCGGTTGTTGGGAATACAATATTTATTTATTTTAATTAATTTAATTTTGGTCGCTACTTGTTTTATGTTATGCCTTGTGCTAAGCCTTTATGTCAGGCCTTGTGTTGTGCCCTATGGTCGCCTTTAGACCACATTTAACATATGCTGAGACCTATGTTGCGCCCTTTGATCGCCATTAGACTTAATCTATTCTACGCTGTGCTTTGTGTTGTGCCCTATGGCCGCCATTAGACCACATTTGACCCATGCTGCGCCCTTTGGTTGTTATTTGACTTATGTTGTGCCCGTGTTGTGCCCCATGGTCGCCACTAGACCACATCTGACCTATGTTGAGCCCTGCGCTGTGCCCTATGGGCGCCACTAGACCTCACCTGACCCAGGCTGAGCCCTGTGTTGTATTCTATGGTCGCCAGTAGACCACATCTGACCTATGCTGAGCCCTGTGCTGTGCCCTATGGTCGCCATTAGACCTCACCTGACCCATGCTGAGCCCTGTGTTGTACTCTATGGTCGCCAGTAGACCACATCTGACCTATGCTGAGCCCTGTGCTGTGCCCTATGGTCGCCATTAGACCACACCTGACCTATGCTGAGCCCTGTGTTGTACCCTATGGTCGCCAGTAGACCACATCTGACCTATGCTGAGCCCCGTGCTGTACCCTTTGGTCGCCATTAGACCACCCCTGACCTTTGCTGAGCCCTGTGTTGTACCCTATGGTCGCCAGTAGACCACATCTGACCTATGCAGAGCCCCGTGCTGTACCCTTTGGTCGCCATTAGACCACACCTGACCTTTGCTGAGCCCTGTGTTGTACCCCATGGTCGCCAGTAGACCACTTCTGACCTATGCTGAGCCCTGTGTTGTACCCTTTGGTCGCCATTAGACCACCCCTGACCTTTGCTGAGCCCTGTGTTGTACCCTATGGTCGCCAGTAGACCACATCTGACCTATGCGGAGCCCTGTGTTGTACCCTTTGGTCGCCATTAAACCACACCTGACCGTTGCTGAGCCCTGTGTTGCACCCTTCGGTCGCCTTTGCCCTGTGTTGTACCCTATGGTCTCCAGTAGACCACATCTGACCTATGCTGAGGCCTGTGCTGTGCCCTATGGTCGCCATTAGACCGCATTCTCCTGCCACTGGAACTGGAAGGATGCCATACCTAGCATTAGTCCTCTGTATCATGGCTACAGTCACACAGGTTGTCCCTAGCAGTCAAGATCACATCGTTCAGTCACCAACACCTACCTCAAACTTCAGCCAACTCTCTACTAACGCTATGCAACCTAATCTCTCCACATTCTGCAAGGCCCAAGAAACAATACTCTATGCCTCCCTACCTTGTACCACTTCCAATAGAAACAACAGACTCCGCGCAAGACCAGCCAAACTACATGAACCACTGAGAAGAGCCCTTCCAGCCTCCAACCTCAAAACCAACTACAAACCTAGCCCACGATTGCCCAGCCACTCTAAATGGCCTACTCAAACATCCACCTTGAATGTGAACACCATCCAGCTTAATAACCTCCAACCTAAAGCTTGCCCCCCTGTAGACAAACCCATCCGAGGTAACAAAACTCCTGAGGACCCCCCTCTCAAGGGAGCGCTCCTTAATGCTAGATCACTAGTCGCTCACGCTACGGATATCACCGATTTAATCACAGAAGGGAACCTGGATTATCTTGTAATTACGGAAACTTGGCTCCATAATGCAGCAGGACCTGCCCTCATGCTAGCTGTCCCTGACGGCTACACCATAATCAGACAAGACCGTGATAATGCACAAGGTGGCGGCATTGCGATTATTTCTAAAACGGCTCTTGGTCTCAGACTAGCCCCTACCCAGCCTCTACAATCATGTGAAACCCTCACTGCCAAAATGCAGATAAACAAGTCGCAATCCATTACCATATACCTTATATACAGACCACCCAGCCCTCTTGGTACCTTTGAGGAAGACTTGCATAACATAATTATGAACAACCTGAAACCTACCACGCAACTACTTATATTAGGTGACTTCAACTTAGGATTTAACGACCAAACGGACAAAAATGCCACAGAAATAGCCAATACGATCAGAGCACTAGGCCTTACCCAAAAAGTCACTACACCCACCCACCTTAAAGGGAGAATATTGGACTGGGTAGCGGACCTTAACTGTTCTGCCACTATCACTTCCATCCTGCCTTTAGCATGGACAGACCATTCTCTGATCTCCTTTCACTTATCCACTATCAGACCCACTCCACTGGCTCGACCTCCATACTGCCTACTCTCAACGCATTGCCTGATAATCTCGACCCCAGCAGCCTAGTTCAGGAATTTAACAACATTATGCTCACCACATTGGATAAAATTGCTCCTATCAAACTCAGAGCAAGGAAACCCATAGACCACCTAAACAAGTGGTTCACCCCACAACTCAAAGACCTTCACACCTTAAAGAACAAAAGTGAAACAAATTGGAGACTATGCCCCTCTAGTGAGAATAAAGCCAAATTAACTGCACTCTCCTCACAGTACAAAAAGGAAATCTGCCAAGCAAAACGCGACTCCTACGAGGAATGTATTGCTAACTCAAACTCAAGCATGAAAGAACTCTTCTGCATACTTAATGAACTTGAGTCCCCTATTGCTACCCCGGGCGTCTGCACCAAGGACAAATCCTGGTGTGCAGATATCCAAAAAGCCTTAGCGCATAAAATTGATACACTTCAGAATAAAATTCAACTTAAAAAGATGGCTCTAAACCTACAACATTCGCCTAACACTCTCCTGCCCAACGAACCACCACCGGCACATAATGCCACATTCCACTTCTCCAAAATGTCCATCCTAGAGGAAGAAAAAATTATCCTATCATTGAAGCCCTCAAACTGTAAAGGTGATATCTGCCCTGCACAGCTAATAAAAGACGCTGCTAGAGAACTCTCCCCATTTACAACCAAATTGATAAATGCCTCATTTGCTACAGGTACTATGCCTGCCAACCTCAAGCAATCCTGGGTGCTACCACTCCTCAAGAAACAGACACTAGATCCCCTCATCTCTACTAACTACCGGCCTATTACCACAGTCCCTTTTTTACTAAAAATACTGGATAAGGCCGCCTACACTCAAATTCAGAAGCATTTAGAATCGCACAAACTCCTGGGCAACAGACAATCTGGCTTCCGTCCACTGCACGGAACTGAGACTGCCCTAATTGACCTTAAATCCCAGATAGACGAGTTGAGAGACAAAGGTAGGACAGTACTCCTGCTTCTACTCGACCTCTCCGCTGCATTCGACCTGGTCAACCACAAGGTCCTATGTCGGCACCTTGACTCTGCAGCTCACTTCTCCACGGACGCTATCAAGTGGATCGAGTCCTTCTTGAGTGAGAGGACCATGAGAGTCTTCTCCCCCTCAGCATCAGCCGATCCTACACCTATCCTATGTGGTGTTCCCCAAGGATCCTGCGTCCCGCCTACCCTTTACAACATCTTCACTAAGCCACTGTTCGACGATCTGGACCAGCTGGGTATCACCTATACTAACTATGCAGATGATACTCAGATTCTCCTACTACTTTCTGGGGATTACGGTACGGACATGGGCCTAGTGAACAAAGTTTACCTTATCATCCAAGCATGGATGGCCACACACGGTCTATGCTTGAACGATGATAAGACTGAACTAATAAAATTGGGCTCGCAGGCCAACATAAAAAAACTAGGTCAAGAATATTCATCTTTCAATATTGACGGCAATACTATTAAAGTCTCCAAGGAAGTAAAGACCTTGGGATTCTACTTGGACTCCACACTATCCTTTGACAAGCAGGTCAAATCCCTTACCTCAGCTACGGCTTACACATGCAAACTTCTTAGAGCTGGTAAACCGTTCCTCTCTGACAATAGTTGTCTGATCCTGGCTAGAGCTCTTATACTCTCTAGAATCGACTATTGCAATGCCCTCTACATTGGGGCTAACAATTCCACCATTCATGAGCTCCAAACGCTACAGAATAATGCCTTAAGAGCAGCCCTTTGCATAAATAAGAAAACCCACATTTCTGCCTTGAGACGTCAACACAAATGGCTCTCCACATCCAATAAAATACTTCTAAAAACACTCTCTTTGACACACAAAGCCTTGAACAATGCGGCCCCTAGTTACCTTATAGACAAACTTCAGAGAAGAACTTCTCTCAGACCCACTAGAAGTGGGAACACCAATTGCCTAAATATCCCCAAATACAAACTTACCACCATCGGGGGTAATGGCTTCACTGTTAAGGCAGCCAAAAGCTGGAATGCACTGCCCCAGGAGCTGAGAGCTGACCAACCATATCCACTCTTCAGGAAAAACTTAATAAAACACATCACTGCCACCAATCCTTAGCCCCAGGAGTTGAGAGCTGACCAACCATATCCACTCTTCAGGAAAAACTTAATAAAACACATCACTGCCACCAATCCTTAGCTTCCCATCATCTTCTCCCCTGAGGACACTATCCTGCAATCATGAAACAGTATATCTTGCTATATTCTTTCTTTATGTAAATACTGCAGCCTATGTATATGTAACCATATAAGATGTATATCCTTAGTACATGTACCCTTGCTTCAGTCCTTGTATATATCCTATAATCATGCAAAATTGTTCATCTTGCTGTATGTAAATTCTGTAACCTGTGTATATGCAACCATGTAAGCCTTGCATTTCCTTGTCGTTGCGCCCTTTTACTTACGAGTCTGGTGCGCTTAACAAATGAATAAACAAACAAACAAACAAACAAACAAACAAACAAACAAACAAACAAACAAACAAATTCACACAATCTTTATATGGGGCAGCAATCACCAATGGGGTCATAATTTACGATGAAAATCACTCAAATACACTTGGGTAACCTTCTATAAGAACATATCCAAAGCACAATGAATAGGAGCACTTTTCAAATTAGGATAGATAGCACCCAAGTTAAGGGTTCCCCCTGCAATTTTCCCTCAACCCATAATTACCCTTTGCAATGGCCTAAAATGACACTCGGATTTTAACAAATAATTAATTATATGTGTGGTTAAATAATGATGTACATATGTTTTATCACACGATCAGGGTGGTTATATCACTAGCAACTATATGGGAAGGTATCACAAAAGGCATTCAGTTCACAAAGCAGGTTGAAATTGAAAACACAGTGTAGTCAAATCACACATGGAAAAGTTGCATTTTTCTCTATTTCAGCTTTAAATGTAAAAAACTTTTTTTTTAAAACAGGTGAAATAAACTAAATCGGAATGCGGTTTTTAGGCTGGGTGATAGATGCACATCACAGAGACAATATAGAAGTGAAAAGGTGACTATAGCTGAAGAATTGGATAAGATTTTCAAGGTGGAATGAGGTTCGATTTTAGGAAAATAAAGCAGTTAAAAAAGCGAAAATCGGTTGTGAAAGACAAAGGACAAGTTTTACTTACATTAGATTTAGTGGCTGGAAAAGAGGAACGCCACCCGTGAATATAAACATTACGCTGCAGTTGTAACCCTTCACGCAGTGCACCCCTTTTCTTCAGGGAAAATTAATTTATTTAATCAAAATATTGCTAAGGACGTATGATCTATGCAAGACAGAAATGAATAGAAAAGTGGCGCTAACGCTTGGAGATCAATGACAAGATGCACAGAGAATTCTAACAGTTTTAAACAAGGAATCAGGGTATGGATAGTATTACTTAAAAAGTAGAACAAAGACAAAGTATCAAGATGCGGTAGACTATGTGTGGCTATGAGATGGGGAAATACTCACAATCCACATTTGAGTTTGGATTTGGACAGTCAACCGATTCTGGACTCAAAAGATTCTGGTCACAGGAAAGTGGCAAGGGCACAGCGGGCATGCAGGTAGTGAGCAACAAGCCGGTCTGGTCACAGGATGCTTTCCAAAAGTATACCACAGCTTTTCCCTTTGCTATTGGGATTTTAGTCGAATTTCTGGATCAATGGCCTTGCTGGGGTAGGATCAGGTATGATTTGGCCTTACTGGGATAGGATCAGCTATGCTTTGGCCTTGCTGTAGAGTCTGGAGTCTTGCAAAGGTGGATCTGGAATGTCTGGATACGCAGGTGCTGGAAATTCAGGAGAGAGTGTGTCCCTGTGAGCTCCAACCCTTTATATAAAAGTGGCTGACATCACCAGTTTATTGTTAGGCAGAACTGAGCTAGACCTACCCCCAAGAACCGGATAGGTCCGCCAATGCTGGTTGCCTCCTTTAGGAGAGGACTCAGTTTATGGGGTTGTGTTTTTATGAGGTGCAAAGCCATCCCACAGTCCTTTTTGCCAAAAATCATTCTTAACATAAATTACACATTTGTACAGTTGTGGGACTTTAACAAATCACAGAGGTAGATTACATATTTTATTCAGAGCATGGTGTTCCCACTCCCAGGTCTGTACGCCAATTGTTTCACCCTTTTAATAGTTTTTTGCAATTTTACTGAGAACCGCTTCACCCAAAATCCCACAATTTTAGGTGAGTGTGTATATTATCATAGGGCGTATTTCTATTCATTTTTAACGTTCCACCATATGTACTTTCCCCATGATTTACATTCTCATGGCGTTTGTGTCCCATACATGCTATGAACGACTGCAATATCTTGTTTAGAAGCCATGAAAATCACATTTAAACTGTACAACCTTTACATTTCTGTGCTGTCTGGTTACAAGATTAACAGTCTTAAAGGTTTATTCCTCAAATAGTGTTTTGAGACAGATGGTCAGCATTTGTCCTTCAACTGGGACCATTTGTCTTCTTCAGCTTCCACCAGCTGTCAGTTTCAGCCCAAGGTGGCCATGGGGGTTTCCCAGTTTTATTGAATGTTTATTGTCACTTCCCCCACTTTACACATAGGTGTCCCAGATCTATTCTCTCAAGCTGAAGCTCAGACAAAAGTCTGACGAGCGTGCAATCTTGCTTTGTCTTGGTCCATTCAAAGTTTCCAAAGGTAGCAATCAACATGAATATGTCCCAGAAGTTTTATGGTGGCTCCTTTTTGGGGAAGGCCTTAGTTTAGCCAGCAGAAAAACCTGTTCTGGAGCTTCCTTAGTCAAACCAATGCATTTAATTCTTTATTTTATTTTATTTTATTTTGTTCTGAATCAGTAGCAAACCTATTGAAATAAAACATCCCATATATGTTTCCCAGCAAAAACTGCTTTACATTGCTAGGCTAGGACAGGGCCTTATCCAACATACACGTTTAAAACAGGTATATTTCTTATTTTTCAAAAGCACATTTAAACATGTGGTGAAGCCTGCTGATGTGTTCCTTTTAAAAGGGGTTCTCTTCCATCTGATTTTACCACATGGTTTTGCAGCCCTAGTCAGTTTCTCTCATATAGCAATCTGTTTAAGACACAGATCCACTGAAATTGACATAGGCCCTTAGAGCTAGGGTTTCTTTTGAAGCAGTGATTTTTGACATTTTGTAGCCCAAAAGTCAAGTGTTTTTCCATGCAGCTGAAATTAAGTGTCTGTTGATTTCCGAGATTTGGTCTGATACAGCCTGCCATTCAGGTATAATGCCATTTCCTGCTGGGGCACAATCTGAATATGAATGGGCATGGCAGGACCTTACTGATAAAAGCAGAGTAATGTAGAACAGATGAAAAGAGCATCAGAGTGGCATCATTTTAAATGCAAATATTTCCCTTTTTTCACTGGGAAACTTTGGGCTATGAGCAAAGCAGCACAGCTTTTCACTTCGCTTCTTTAGTACACATAAGAACACACTCTGGCAGCCTTTCTCGGGGTGCTCCCTGTTCCAACTTGCCCAATGGTGCTTGGCAAAACAGTGCAGCCATCCTTTTGTAGCTGCAAAACGCAGTTTTGATGCAAGGCCCTGGTGCTCAAAGGAACCATCGCAGCCATTTTGCTGGTTCTGCTCAAGTGCAGCTTGGTGATGTGGGGAAGTACTGCTGAGTGGGTAAATATAACCCACAAATCCCAAACCCCCGACTCGTCTGAGATTCCTTGACGAGGGAGAGTAGGGCAAAGTGGGATTCATCGGTAGGGCAAAGTGGGGTTCAATAGGTGGAGTCCTTCTTCCATCAGGGAGCGGTACACCACGATCCTCCCGCTGTCTCTCGGAGTGTGGAGCAACACCCACAGCTTCCCCTTAGTTATTTCTTTGAGGTGTGGAGCGACCCCCCAGATTTTCTTCAATCTTTCTTTGATCTTTCTTTGTGGTGTGGAGTGACACCCCAGATTTTCTTCAATCTTTCTGTGTGGTGTGGAGTGACACCCCCAGATTTTTCTTTGATCTTTCCTTTCCAGGTCCCCAGGGAAATCCCCCTTGGTCTATGAATGGGCGGAACCAGTACGAATCTAGTGAATAAATAAGAACCGGTTACTACATTTTCCCAGTGACTGCCTTACGGAAGGTTGACAGCAGTGGGACACACATGCATTGCAAACATTACAGTACTTCAGATGATAAAGACCAATAATCACTAACAAGACACAGATAGCTACTGGAGTTATTAGAATTTTGGGGGATCCCTCTCGTATTGACAATGTGGCAATAAGACCCTCGGCGGCGGGCCAATACCACCCCAGGTAATGCCCCCGAGGCGTAGTTATAGGCTTGGGGGCATTACCGTGGGCGGTATTGGGTCACCGCCGAGGGTCTTATTGCCATTAGCACCCCGGCCCGTTAGACCGGGGTGTTAATGGCATTTTTTTTTCTGTTTTGCCGTGTTTCGAAACAGAAAAAAAAATGAAAAAAATGGCCGCCGGGAAAGGGAAAACAGAGTCAGTTTTCCCTTTCCATGGCGGCCATCGGGAGCGGAGGCGCTGGGAACACGAGTGTTCCCAGCGCGTCCGCTCCCGAAAAAAAAAAGAAAAAAAAAGCAGAAGGTAAGTGGGGTTGGGATGGTCGAAGGGAGGAAGGGGAAAAAAAAAAATTACCTGCGTCCACGCTGGGGGACAATGGAAGCCTCCAGCCGTGTGGAGGCGCAGAGCGGGGATGGGCCGCTCCGAGTCTCCACACTGCTGGAGCCTGCTATCTTTGCCCAGCGGGAACGCAGGAGCAAAACGGTAAGTGGGGTAGGGAGGAGGGAGGGAGGGAAGAAAAAGAAAAAGCTTACCCGAGTCCCCGGCGGGGGGCGAAGGCAGCCTCTCAGTCGTGGGGAGGCTCGGAGCGGGGATGGCCCCGCTTCGAGCCTCCTCATGGGCTGAGGGCCTGCCATGCCCCCGCCGAGGACAAGGCGGCTGGAATCCCGGCCGAGAATCGAAGGATTGTTGCATTCTGATTGTCTCTCGCCGGGTACTAATGAAGAAAAATACTCCTGTTAAATAATTATACCTATAAACCTACCTGTTCTTTTCAAGTTCTTCTTTTTCTTGTTCTTATTGTCCAGATGTTTCCTCTATTTGATTTTCTCTTGGCTCCTCATTTTGCTGCAAAGTGTGCCTAGGGTGACAACTTTTTTAACTGATTAATATGGACCCATTTCTCTTCTGCTAACTCTCCTTTGGGAATGAGGATTCGATCGGCGACCGGTGAAATTTTATCTACAATTTCAAAAGGACTGCGCCAGCTCTGTAAAAAATTCCGCTCCTTGATCTGGTTCCTTTGGAAATTGTACAAATAGACCCTGTCTCCTACTTGGTATTCCTTTTTGGTCGTTTTTAAGTCATATTAAATCTTCATTCCCTCCTCAGATTGTTCCATATTCCGCTGAGCGTACGCAAAATCATGTTGAAGGTGTTTTCTTAGATTCTCAACATACTCATGTGTTGTGGAGGCGTTAATCAGTGTCTGCTCTTGTGTTCTGTAGAGAAGATGCTGAGGTAGAACCATCCTTCGCCCAATCATTAGCTGAAATGGAGACATCTTGGTCGCAGAAGAAGGTAGATCTGATGGCCATCAGGACAAGTGGTAATCGGATGTCCCAACTTGGCCCAGAATCTGACACAAACGTTTTTAGAATGCTCACAATTGTTTAATTTTACCTGTCAACTCCCCCACTAGAGGACCGCGGTATGCAATGTGAAGTTTAATTTTTACCCCAAGTATCTCCCACATCTTTGTCATCACTTTTCTGGTGAAGTGACTACCTCAGTCTGACTCAATCCTTTGGGGTAGTCCAAAACGCAAGAAGATGTGGTTGATCATCAGGGCAGCTGCTGTTTCTGCCTTGCAATTTGGGGCCGGGAGACATTCCACCCATTTGGTAAAGAAGCATGTTACTGTTAACATGTACTTTTTCCCCCTAGAGGAGCGAATCACAGACTCGATGGAATCTACGTGTAAGTCTGACCAAGGCAGTGTCATCCCCCTCTTCTGGCAGGGAGCTTGGTGTGTGAGTGAATTTTGCTGAAATTGTGCACACACAAGACACGCCTTCAAATATTGGCCCAGGTCCTGCCCCATGTGTGGCCAGTATGCAACCTCCTGCAAGATTTCTAGAGTAGTGTGAAACCCCTGATGACCGGCTGTGGCTGCACCATGGGCGTGACTTAGCATCAGGCTCCGGAATGAGGTAGGGACCACCCACTGGTCACAACCAGATATGAATCTCCTTAACAACATACCGTCTTGGATTCAGAACAATTTTGGACACTTCATCAACACTCTGAGATCCTCTTTCCCAGTGAAATCGGTATCTGTCAGAGGAGAGTTCTTCGGGTCCTCAATGTGTTGATCAAATTTCCCAATAATGGTATCCCCTTTTTGTGCCACAATTAAATCAGCATCTGGTGTCTCCTTACTCCATTGGGCAGTTGAGAGTTCATTGTGAGCATTTGTCTGGGACCTAGTGATAGCAGTGACCTGGATTTCCCCCAACTGGGACTTTATCTCAAGGAGATCCCCCTGGAAGGCTCAGGTTTTGGTCAGCTGATCAGCTAGGTCATTTGCTGTTTTGTCTGGCCCCTCTGTTCCGGAATGACCCTTGATCTTCTTCCAGTAGATCGTCACCCCCTTAGAGGTGACCAGATCATCAATATTTTGTATAAGCTAGCCATGTTTGAGTGGTTTGTTATTAGCACATAGCATGCCTCTGGTTTTCCAATTAACCATGTGCTTCACAAACCCGTTCCAGACATAATCTGAGTCAGTGATTATGACCAGTTCGATGAGATGGTGTTGGATGTTAGTGAGGATGGCCTGATGAACTGCCATCAACTCCGCCATCTGACTACTATGGGGACTGATTTTGTACCCAGCTGAGGGTTCCGGGGGCATCCTTCACCCAGGCATTCCCAATGCCGACCACCTGTTCCTTTTCTCCGTTGTCCTCAACATGGTAGGGGCACCTGTCCACATAAACTGGGGGCATTCCTGGCACTTGTCTTCTTCATAGACCTTGTGCAGGGAATTCAGGTACGCCTCCATGCGGTCCTTGGTTTTAAGACGTTCGTGCTCGAGACAGTTTTCTCTGGCACAATCCTGCAAGTCAGCCAGACCTTGCGTGACGGGACTGTTCTTGTTTTGGCCAGCCTTGTATTGACAGAATCCAGGAGGTAATTCTGGAATTACTCACATTTCCGGCCCAGATTCTGTCTCCTTGGAGGTATTGCAAAGGCTAGTGTGGCGGCATCTCCACTATGATGTGTTCCCCCTGGATGAACAGGCGTTAATTTTTCAGTGCCCACACCGTTTCCAGGAGTGCCTTCTCACAATTGTTGAATTTGTCCTCCTCAAAGGATAAAGTCTTGCTTGCATAGGAGATGACTTTATTGTCCTTGTCATGCTTTTGATATAAAACTGCTGTCAAGCATGTATTCGAGAACCCTGTCTCCAAGAAGAACTCCTTGTTTTTGACTGGATAAGCTTAACAAGGCGCTTGTGAGGGGCTTCTTTTGAGTTGCTTTACTACCTCAGCTTGTTCTGGACCCCACTCCCACTTGACCCCCCCTTCAACAGATGGATCAGGGGTCTTGTGATCTCTGCGTAATCCTCAGTTAACTTCCTATTGTAATTAGTCAGTCCAAGGAGGCTTCTTAGCTCATGCAGAGTAGTGGGGTCTTTTAGTTTTAGGAGTGCTTCCACTTTCTTCTCCTGGGGACAGAGACCCTCAGGAGTTATTTCATGTCCCAAGACGTTGACATGGGTCCTGCACCACTGTGCCTTTTGGAAGGACAGTTTTGCTCCAGCAACCCTCAACTGGGTCAGAACATAACGGATTTCCACTATGTGTTCTTCCACAGTTGAGCTTTTTATCAAGACATCATCCACATAGGCCAGGTTACCCCTTTCACCCAAGTCGGGCATGGCCTTATGTGGGAGGATGCTGAATTTGTTGCCAGAGTTTACGCATCCGAAGGGAGTCCGGATCCACGTGTACTGCTCCCAACCAAAGGTAAAGGCCATCTTGTATTGGTCCTGCCTACTGACAGGCACGGTCGAGTACCCATTTGTCAGGTCAAAGGCAGTGTATACCTTTGACCCCTGGATCTGGGCCAGCCCCTGGTCAATGTAGGGGAGAGGCCATCGGGACATGTGGACCCAATTATTTAGCTCCCTAAGGTCTGCGCAGAGTCTCCATTGACCATTTGGTTTTAAAATCCCCAGCACCGGATTATTAAAGGTGCTCTGGACTGAACAAAATATCCCACGGGACTCAAGGTTTTTGATGATTTCTGTCAGGGACACCATGGATGCGAGAGACAAGCGATATTGCTTCACAAACACTGGAGTCATTCCAGGGTCCGTGGGAATTGTTGTAGTACGGATCTTGGTGTAACTGCAGTCGTACAAGTCCACGGCAAAGATATCTTGAAAGTCTAAGAACACCTGTTTCAACTTTTGCTTTTGCTCCGGAGTCTCACAGGCATCAGCTAGGTTGACCCGCTCTTCAACCATTTGCCTGAAGCCTGGAAAGACTTCGGGTTTTGCTATCTCAGCATCCTCCTCCAGTTGGGTGGAGAGGTCTCTGGTTAGAGTATTGACCTGGACAGAAGGTTTCAGGTATGAGAGGCAGTCATTGTGGACCTGGAATATCACCTCATCCTGCCTGATGTCACAATTCACCTCTTCCTCCCCATAAGGGCAGGAAGAGTACACAAGGAAATTCCTGCCTTGCCGGGTGAAGATCCTGTCTGGTGGTATGTCATTGTCACTATCATTGTCAAAGCAGTCATTGGGGATTGGTCCTATCAGTTCATTTCCTAGATGCATGGAAAAATGTTGGTCATCAACCGCCATTCCAATAATGGTGCCTGCGCCCAGAGTGATACTCCTGAGGTCACTGTTATCCATCAATATTGGAATGGTGTTGTGTTCTACATTGACTAGTGGTGTTGAGTTTAACCCTAACCCCTGTTGTTGGAGATGGGCACTGAGGTGTACAAATGCGTCAGGATTTTGCAGTTTCTGTCCTCTTTTAATTTTTAATTCAAGTGGGAATAGTCGTGTCCATCCTGGGATGGTGACCTCCGCTCCAATTTGAACCTCAACTGCATACAGCAGCAATTGGGCTGACCGAAATGCTTTTTCAGAATCATCAAAGCCCATGGGATTGCCCCCTAATCGGGACCAGGCCTTCTAATTTATCAGGGTCAAATTAATTGCAAACCGGTTGAGAATGTCACTGCCTAAATAGAATTCAGCAGGGACATCTCGCATGACAGAACAATTATGTTCTATCCTTTTGTTACCTATAGAATTTTGAGCATACACCTACTAGGCAGGAGATGTTTGGAATTGGGAGTTTCCAGGCCTATTTCCCACTTATTGATCAATTTAAATGTGGGAATGGCTGGATCATTTGGGAGCGTTCTGAACGTGGCTTTGCTGATGAAGCTCTTTCCGTTGTTCATGCACAATCGGGCGAGAACAGACTTCTTCCCCTCATTTTACTGAATAGGGAGAAACAATTGTTCTCTAATTTTCTGAATGTCAGCTAAACTGAGCTGGTTTTCCATCACTTTTGATTAAAGAATTCGGATTTTCAGATTGTGAAACAGTATAAAATTTCAAAGTATTTCCTTCCAGTGTGGAATGCCACTTAAAACTGGAAGGAAGGTTGATTTTCAGGAATGGAGAGGAGTTCCCATCACCAGTTTGTTGTCCTATAGCAATTACTGTCACGTCAGGTATTTGATTATTCTGGAAATGAAAATCAATATGATCAGATTTTTGTTCAACCATGTGGCATGTGCCATTTAAACTAACATGGTTGACACTCTGTTTTAATTTTATTGGCCTGTTAGTTTGAGTCCAGAGTAGCTTGTTCACACAGTCTATTAGGGGGAACAACCTGAGCAGGATGTCATTCCCTAGTAGACAGGGTGTTGCCTCTGGAGTCACGACTATGACCGGGTGTTTCATCTTGTGTCACCCTATTTTTATTTCCAAATCCGCAGTCCCCTCGACAGGAATTTAATTCCTGTCAAAGTTCTGGAGTTGTCCAGGAATAGGGGTGAGAGGTCTCTGGTGTCTCTCCCCCCTTCCTGAATTTAGCTGCTCAAAGGCCCTTTTTGACAGAAAAGTGGCTTGGGATCCAGTGTCCACCAGTGCTGAAATTGCACATTGCCCTTGCACTTGAACGGGGGTATAAAATCCCCCCTCCTTCTCCTCAAGAGGGCAAAGGTAATGAGCATTTCGGGCAAGCTGGATGGCCAATTTCTTTATTTTGGACTCTGACACAGTGGCATTTTGGACTATTATGTCTGGGGATCTGTAATAAAAATTTGACATCCCGAAATAGAGCGGGACTTTGGAATCCCCTGTTTCCCTAATTCTGTGCTGCCCCCTTTTACCTGGAGGCAGTCACTAGGACCACTTTGTGGGGCGGATTCCTCCTTTATTATTTTACTCTCAGATTGGGAATTCTGGGGTTCGGGTATGGGTGACTCTGAATCAGTCCCCACACCCACCCAGTCTCCATTCGGATTTCTTGGGAACCATTTTTCTTTGGGAGGAATTCCCCCATCCCTGAAGGAGAAGATTGTTTTTCCAGAATCCTCTAAGGATTCTTCCCCTTCAAATTGGAGGACACTAACTTCCTCCCCAAAATGGGCCTTTCTTGAGGTCTTTATTTCTCCTAATCACCATCTGTTCCCTAGGTTGCAGATTTTCAGGGGCAGGAGATTTTAGTTCCTTTCCCGGGGTGTCCAGGGGCTTTTCACGGGTGAGGAAGGAAGCTTGCTCTAATGCTTTACACCCCCTTCCCCCTGTGCCTACTCCTCGGGAACCGGTGAATTATCGGGGTTCTCTCCCAGTCATTGTTCTGGGTTGCCAGACCCTGGGTTTGAGGGGTTCTAAGCCGCCATGAACATCTGAGGGTTCTGTTGAGCTCTCAACATGCGGTTCAGATCCTGTGTGAGGTCTGGATCTGGTGATCCAGTTGGGACACCTGTTCCGGCTGGTACAGGGGTCTTTGTTCATATCTAGGGGTTCACAGGAAGGGTACCTTGGGTACTGGTGATTTTGGTAACCCTCCACCCTTGGCCTCCCCTCTCCCGGATTGGGTTATGTGGGCTCCTGAAACCGGGAGAAGAATGGAGGGTTGTCCTGCAGGTTGGGGTTTTAAGGATACTGGGGAAAGAAACTTAACCTAGGATTTGGGGGATTACTGCCCTCCTGAGGGAAGTTAGGGGGGATGTTTCCTGAGGGAGTACTTACCTGGCAGGACCCCCCCCATTTCTAGGTCTAAAATGGGGCAACCTTCACCTCTGCCACCTGAGCAGCAGCAGGGGTGTTGGCTGGTTTGGGGTTTTTGGCCTGGTTTTTATTTTCTGCTGGTTTTTTGACTTCATAAATTAGGGTCGCCTGCTCTATTACCCAGTCCAGAGATCTTTTATCATGGAAATCCCTCACCAGCTGGGTCATGATATATTTTGGGAGCGCATGAAAGAAGGTAGTTATAAACTCCCTGCTATCCGTGCACACCCTCCTAGTGGTTTGTACAAAGGCGCGTTTTAGCTCCTGCACACATTCTCGTGGGCCTTATCTTCCCTGCACTGCAAATTGTAGGCTGCTTTGCAAGCCTCTTTGGGGTTTCTGTGGGCTTAAAAGTGTTTCGAGATGGCCGCCCTGTAGGTGGACCATCCTGAATGGTTCTGGTCCTCCAGTCCAGCAAAGAAGCTGGAGTACTCTGGAGAGAACGTCCATTTAGCATACCCTATGCAGTTCTGGTTGTCTTTAAGGTGAAAAGTGTCCATCATTTGCTCATAGAGTTCCAAATGTTCCCAGACTGAATATTTTGTGTTTTTTTGGGGTACGGGGTTATGAAACTCCTAATGGCCTTGATCTGCCTAAATGGGGACTTTTGCCCTAACTCACAGTCTATTTGCCTTTTTTGTCCATGTCACCTGAGTCTACCCGTCCTCAGACTCAGAGGCGCTACAGTTGGAAGAACCCTTTTGATCTTCTACATGCTACCTGATTCTTTGAGCTTGGGAGAGGCTCGCAGAATGGTGGGGCCTAGTTTCTACTCCCCTGTGGCTTCTGACTCCTCCCTCCTTCCAGGGTTGGCCGAGGATCCCCCCCACTGCCCTGATGGGGTGGAGGTCTTCAAAAGGCAATTTTTGGGCCTCATTTCTTTCTGTTTTTCTACAAATTGAACCAACTGGTCCCTTTGAAAGTAATATTTCGGCAGATTTCATTCCCTAACTTTCTCCTCATAGGATACTTCCTTGTCAGAGACATCAGCCTTAATGCTTTGGTATCGATACAAGTATGCTCGTCCATCAATTTCTGGGGGGCGCTGACCTGTCAGATCCATCATACTAAACCTATTGAATTCTGCCGGCCTCATGGTTTCTGGCTCATGTGAACCGGTAGACATGAAGTCGGCAGTGTTCAAAGTATTAAATGGGTTTGAGTCCCTTAGTACCGAGGTCATCATACTATGATCAGGGGTTGCCCTGCCCCTCTCTACCTGTTTGGGGTCCCTCCAGTTTGGATTAAATCTAGCACCCTCTTTCTCCAACCTCGCTAGTTTCTCCTTCTCAGCCCCTACTTCTTGATAATAGGCAAAGATCTGAGCCTGTTGCCCAGCTATCAAGGCTTTACTGGCCTCTATGACCCTCTCTTGAGCTACCACCTGCTGGCGGATCCCCTCTTTCTCCTCACAGAGTGCCTCATTGTCCCATTATTTTATCACATTCTTCTTTTATGCCAGTCAGTACCTGAAGGTCTGACTCTTTTCTCTCCAGATTGGTTTTTAAACTGCTCATTTCCTGGTATAGGGCCTCAGTCTCCTGATACAGAGCGCCCCTTTGTTCAGCCAGGTCCTTTCTTTGTTGTGTTATGGTGCCTAATTTATGGCGCTATTCATCCAATTCTGATTGAGTTTGGAAGTCTCTCATAATTCATTTATTATTTTCCTCTTCCAGTTTTTTTATCTGATCTTGCAGCATTGTTATTTGTCCTGAGCAGGCCCTGGTATATCTTAATTGTTGACTCAGCTTTTGTTGACTCTCTCACAGAGAGTCAACCTTTTTCCTTACACTCCTCTTTCAATGCCTCTAATTTGGCCTCTTGATCTGCATTATTTTGCTGTTGTAGAGCCAAGTCCTCTTTTAACTGTTTGATATAGTTTCCAGATTCTGCCTCAGATTCTTGGCTCTTTTGCAATTTTTGTTCCACTAATTTTAGTTCAGTCTGGATTTTAGTTACTAGTTCAGATTGAATTTGCATAAGAGTTATATTTTCTTTATGCTTTTCCTGAATCACTCCCATATGGAGATACATGTAGGCCGTGATTCTGACAATTTTAATCTGCTCCTCTTTAATTTTCGGAGTCATGCACAACTCACTCAAAGCTTGATGTAATAGACCACCGTCCTGCCACATGTCCATGGCGGTGACTTGTTGCACCATTTCTTCTAGCCAGACTTTTTCATCTTGTTCTGGCCATTCCCCCCTGACAAATAATTTGTGCAGAAGGTGTTCCCTAGCTATATTGATCTCTACTTTGGCCATTTTGAAAAGTGTTCTTTCTTTATTAATTTATTTATGCAAGGGTGATCTATATTCTGTTGCTTTTTGTCTAGTTTTGGGGGTTGATTTAGCTTTAATTTTATACACAGGTCTGGCACTTAGGGTTTTTGTTTTGGGGAGGTGCTTCTACAACGTAACACAGTGTTCCAACCACACAAAGTATAACAACCTTGAAGGTTAGTCTGCTGTGTTAAGCTGTCATGGGTGAATAAACAAACCCAATCCCTGGCTACGATCTCATTTGTGAAGGATTCTAACCGGGCATCACACACTGGATCAGGACTCTTGCCCTTAGCCTAGGATGTAGCGCTCAATTAGAATACTTTATGTTTATTTTCAACAAATTCAAATTGAGCTGATACCCGGCCTGTCTCACGCCCTCTTTTATAAATACCCCAGGTCACAATGGATCATGAACCAGGCCGGTTGGTGGAAATACAATATTTATTTTTTTTAGTTTCAGAGAAATTCACACAATATTTAAATTGGGCAGCAATCTTCAATGTGGAGATAATTTACAATGAAAACCACTGAAATACACTTGGGTAACCTTCTATAAGAACATATCCAAAGCACAAATAAAAAGGAGCACTTTATCAATTAGGATAGATAGCAACCAAGTTAAGGTTTCCCCCTGCAATTTTCCCTCAACCCACAATTACTCGAATTCTGAGTGGATAGAAAGAAGCAGCAGGTAGTCAGGGATATGAGGCAGCAAACAGAATCAAAATCCGACCTTCCCTCACAAAATAAAATGTTAAACCCTTTGCAAAGGCCTAAAATGACACTCGGATTTTAGCAAATAATTAATTATATGTGTGGTTAAATAATGATGTACATATGTTTTATCACAGTATCAGGGAGGTTATATCACTAGCAACTATAAGGGAAGGTATCACAAAAGGCATACAGTTCACAAAGCAGGTTGAAATTGAAAACACAGTGCATTCAAATCACACATGGAAAAGTTGCATTTTTCTCTGTTTCAGCTTTAAATGTCAAAAACGGTATTTTTAAAAAACAGGTGAAAAACACTGGGGCTGATTCATGGAATTATTTGCGCCGAAAAATGGGGATTTGTGCGCCATTCTGCCCGCGAATCCCTTTTTAACAAATGGGGATTTGCGGGCAGAATGGCGCACAAATCCCGTTTTTTTCAGCACAAATAATCCATGAATCAAGGTGTAAATCGGAATGTGGTTTTTAGGCTGGGTGATAGATGCACTTCACAGGGACAATATAGAAGTGAAAGGTTGACTGTAGCTGATGAATTGGATGAGATTTTAAAGGTGGAATGAGGTTCGATTTTAGAAAAATAATGCAGTTAAAAAGTGAAAAAAAAGTGAAAATCGGTTATGAAAGACAAAGGACAAGTTTTACTTACACTAGATTTAGTGGCTAGAAAAGAGGAACGCCACCCGTGAATATAAAAGTTACGCTTCAGTTGTAACCCTTCACTCAATTACCCCTTTTCTTCAGGGAAAATTAATTTATTTAATCAAAATATATCTAAGAACGTATGATCTATGCAAGACAGAAATGAAGAGAACAGTGGCACCAACGCTTGGAGATCAAGGACAAGATGCACAGAGAAATCTAATCGTTTTAAACAAGGAATCAGTGTATGGATAGTATTACTTAAAAAGTAGAACAAAGACAAAGTATCAAGATGGGGTAGAATATGTGTTGCTATGAGATAGGGAAATACTCACAATCCACACTTGAGCTTGAGCTTGGATTTGGACAGTCAACCGTTTCTGGACACAGGATAGTCACAGGATAGTGGCAAGGATACAGCGTGCATGCAGGTAGTGGGCATGAAGCCGATCTGGTCACAGGATGCTTCCCAAAAGTATACCACAGCTTTTCCCCTTTGATATTCCGGTTTTATGGGAATTCCTGGATCAATGGCCTTGCTGGGATAGGATCAGCTATGATTTGGCCTTGCTGCGATAAGATCAGCTATGCTTTGGCCTTGCTGTAGAGTCTGGAGTCTTGCAAAGGTGGATCTGGAATGTCAGGATACGCAGGTGCTGGAAATTCAAGAGAGAGTGTGTCCCTGTGAGCTCCCACCCTTTATACAAAAGTGGGTGACATCACCGGTTTATTGTTGGGCAGAACTGAGCTAGACCTACCTCCATGAATCGGATAGGTCAGCCTATGCTGGTTGCCTCCTCTATGAGGCTCAGTTTATGGGGTTTTGTTTTTATGAGGTGCAAAGCCTTCCCACAGTCCTTTTTGCCAAAAATCATTCTTAACATAAATTACCTATTTTTACAGTGGTGGGACTTTAACAATTACAGAGGCAGATTACATATTTTATACAGCGCATGGTAGTCCCACTCCCAGGTCTGTACGCCATTGTTTTGCCCTTCTAATAGTTTTTCGTGATTTTACTGAGAACCGCTTCACCCAAAATCCCACAATTTTAGGTGAGTGTGCATATTACAGGGTATATATTTCTATTAATTTTTAACGTTCCACCATATGTACTTTCCCCATGATTTACATTCTCCTGGCATTTGTGTCTCAATTTGCTAGTATAATTCATTCACCTTTCCATAGAAGAATCTGTATTAAAATGTGTATGTTAACGTATCTTTTAGTTGTCTGTATAAGTCCTCTGTATAATTTTGAAATAAATCAATTACTTTCGCCATTGAAATTCACGTTCAAAAGTTTTGCCATTCGAAATCAACAATCTTCAACAATGTCGAGTGTTTTTATTAATTCAATAGTCATTAAAGTATTGCTTCAAAAGGATTATTCTCCTTGTCACTGAATACCAAATTTGTTAATGTATTGTGTGCATTCCCCACAAATCCCTATTTGCATCAGTATTGTTGAAAATCCCAAACCGTAGGCCCATTGAGAGCAATCCCTTTTGCCTAGAATCCCATCTGTCATGTGCCTCTGTCCTTGTCCGCGAAAACTGATTTCCGATTAAGCTAAACCCTTTCCTTAGCTACCTGTCATTGTAAATCCCGTGTAAAACGAATTTCCATTTGCTGTTTGTATATTTTTTCCTTTTGCGTTTGCTTTCTTCGCCAAAATAGTTTTTCCTACCTCATCTCCATGTTGTTCTGTGTACTGATAGGTATTCTCTACGCTTCCCTCTCTCCTCAAACGTAGCAACACAAGTTTCCTTTCTAGCTGTCCCTAGCAGTTGTGAGTAGCCGTGCGAGTAATAAGCAAAATCCGATTCTGCCGTTTTGCTACAGAAAACGTGTTTTCGTGTTCTTTTCTGACTTCCCATCTTGGGGAGTTGGGCTTTATTCCAAATCTGATTTTTCTCTCTCTATCCTTACTCCGTGCCACTGACTTCCATTCAAAGGAATTAAGTTAGCTGATGTTTGGGGGTGAGTGTTGCAGGAGGAGTGCTAAACCTTGATGCTATCACTTGATTAAAAACTGTTCTTTTTTCCTGTTTTGCTATTAAAGATCTTTGTAAACTTTGATAGGATTTCCGAACCAATTGTTCTGTAGGAATCAATGCATTTGTGTTGCCACCTATTAGTGGCTGTTGTATTTTGAATATGTTTTCCTTTTTCATTAAATAATACATTAATAAAAATCTTATTGATACACACCGGCCTGGTTCCTAGTCCATTGTGACACAGGCTGTTTGTGAAGGTTGGGTGCGAGACGGGTTAGGGGACTACTCAAATAAAAGAACCTGTGGTTTATGAAAGATAAGAAGCGTTTTTATTGTGCGCCACATTCATTGTTGGGGAAGGAGTCCCTGGCTGGAGTGTACTGTGTTATATTATAAATCTGTGACAATGCCTCATATCATTACATGAATTATTTTAGTGTTATTGTCTGTCACACTAAGTAATACTGCTACTTATGTGCCTGTAAGCTCTACTTATGGGCCAGAGTGAAGCAAGGGTGGATAAGGGGGTGAGAGGGGTTAAGGTCACATAAAATGGCCATATTGTACTTCTGGCCTCAGCAATAATGCCATTAGCATGGTGGCCAGGGTGCAAGGTGGATGCAGGAGTGTCCCGAAACATCTGCATTTTTCCAAGCTCCCACGCCGCTCAGCCTCCATGCTGTTGAAATGAAGAAAGAGCTCCACCTATGTGGCTGTGGAGGAAGTGAAGTCATTTAATCTTTTACCCCAATTAATGGTTTCGGTCTATCCATCTATATCTCTGGCAATATTTTACAATTATTGATTTCCATAGCAGTATTTGTATCTTCCTATGAGCATAGAGTGCCGATCTTCAGTTCTAAATGAACAGATTAACCCCATATTTAACCATTTTCATTGTCTAAGATCCGAGACCACATTCTTTGTTGCATCAGTAAGTAGGCCTTGTGGTATCTGTAAAGACTGGATGGGGGTATCTCGTCTACCACCCACTTTATGGTTGGGGCCGGGGCACAGAGGCACCCCAGCCAAGGCTCAATAGTACTTTTGGGTAACTATCGTACCTGTGGTCAAAAGGTTGAGCCACGTCCTATGTTTTTCTTGTCCTTTTGTGACTAACCCAAGAGAATATGTTGAATTCATGTATAGATATGGAATGTATAATACAACACATGCTTTTTTTTAACATGCTCACATTCTCCAAAGGAGAGTAATGTGTTAATGAAATAAAATAGTGTTTTTTGATAAAGGCGTAAATTGTAAAAAAACATCTGTTCAGGGACTCTGTGTGGTGTTTTATTTGGGGGTCAACATTTGAGCCAACTCGTGTTGTGTTCTTTTGCTAGTTCGCTGCGAGAGCATTAGAAATACAGGAGAAAGAGTAAGTTTGTGACTATTGTTGTTTGACTATGTTTAAATAACATCCATCTCTCCTTCTGACAATGTATATTCTGCTATAATGAAAAATGCTGTCATTTGAATTATATACTACCAAGGCAACCAATGGACATACATCTCCTTTTATAAACTAACCTAACCATCCCAGATCACCTGAATAGGAATACCTACTGTGACCATATGTCTTCCTTAATGATCAGTGCTATCTGCCAACCTTGAGCTGGATGTACTGTTGCATGTGCATCAGAGACTAATGGCAAATCATGTTTGACCCTGTTAATGTGTTCAATGACGTAGGGCCTCATCCCCTGCTTGTTTTTCACATACCTAACCAGATAAACCCTCTGTACCCTGAGGTCCTTGCCCTCACTGCAAACTCCCTCCTTTCTAACCCTTCCCACCTATCTGTAGAACATCCCCATGCTCATCCTACTTCTTTGCTTTGTTTTCCTCTCTCGCTCCTCATCTTTCTTGAAGCCTTCACACATTCCCAGAATCTTCCCACTCCCCCTCTCTACACATCCCCATCCTTCACATAACTTACAAATTACAGCCTGGTAATACTTCATTACAACTTCCCCACAGCCCCAACTTGGCTTATGCAATGTTCAAATTATCTCTTTTACTCCCATTACACCAAACCCTCATAATAGCTGGGACCAAAACCTGGATCACCACTTTTGACGCTTCCACAGTTGCTCCCCAGACTGATCTTTCTACCTTCTCTCACTGACTGTGGCTGGCAAAACGGATATGTGTGATTTGACCATGGCAGAATTGTTTGTGGCAGAATTGACAGCGGTCAACTTCGCGGTGAATACAATTTTGCTGTGGCCAAATCCAGCAAAGCCTTGACCACCCGCAATACATCTCCCCCCCACACTTAACTTCTGCTTTTTTGTTTCCTTCTGACCTTGCAGCATCGGTTCCGTCCCTGTTACACGGGTCGGATTCGACGCTGCAGGGTAAGCTTTTCTCATTTTTTTTTTTCGGTCCCCGCCTCTAGTCCTCAGGAAGCGGGGGACACCCCCTGCCAACCCCCAAGGCAATCACTACCAGACATGGGATGCGGGGACACATCTGCAATCTCCGCTCCCCATGTTCGGTATTGATTACCTAATTTGTTCGAATTTAATTGAACAAATGGTACTGGTCGAATTTGTCCAAAACTACCATACGATCAATTAAATTCAAACAAATTAGGCAACACCGGCAAAACAAAGGTGATAGTTTATGAGAGTCTAAAACACCATTTAGTTCGATCCACATTCCCAGCATGGAATAGAATGGTTCTCCCTTTCAGGGAGATTCTCTATCTTCAACAGAATTAGCAAGTGCAGCAATACTATTTCTAGTTTTCCTGCTCACCCAAAGGGACTAGCTTCGAAGGTCCATGGAAGGCACACAAAAATCTGCGTTTCCACAGACACTTTGATTGAAGTCTGTGATCCCCCAGTAAGAAGAATCAGCCTTTGAAATGAGGGGCCACTCAACTTTGCAAAACAAGGTAATGGGTGCCCCTTGAACATTATGCCCTTATTGGAATGAATAAAACAGAGGGCTTACCTGTGTTTCTCCAATGAGGATCCAACATGATAGAAACTCTGTCGGTAGTGGTCAGGGACAAACTGCTGTTGGTAGTTCCACCACCTCTCTGTGTTTTTAATGGCGACAGAAGATTTTCAGTTTATGGGCTGAAACTGTGGAAATTCGGGATTTGAAATCTCATCTTCAATTTCATAAAGCCATAAAAACCTATCAGTTCAAGTGATTGATAGGTGGGACCATTAGCACAGCTTGGATTTCAGGTCGTACTGATCTTATTTGAGTTTTTCCACCTTGTTCCCCATTGATATTGTGTCTTTCCTTCTGTGCCTAGATATAATGAAGTCTCTTATCAGAGCGCTATACAAATATTTGACATCAAATCAACAGGCCGATTAATGGAATAATTAGCGCGGCGCAAGTGGCCAAAAACGTGAGAATCGCAGTGGAATAGCGAAAATCGCAGTGCAAGTGCGAAAATCGCACGAAAAGCAGCGCACATCGATTCATGGAAGGCCGTGCACGAGAAAACCATTGGATGTGCGCTAAAAAAGTGTGCGGCGCACGTTGGCGCACAGGCCATCTAACGGCATGCGCCAGGTCACAGCAAAAATCGCACAGGCCACAGCGAAAACCGCACATAGCGCGGCGCACACAACAAAAGTAGGCGTAACACGGGGCGTAACACTCGGAATGGGGAACAACTTGCCAAAATGTGGGCGTCACGGGGGAAGTACAGGGTGCAAGTGCGCGGAACGCCCACACGCTCGCCTACAACACGTATTCATGGAATCGAATAGGGCAAAAAAGCACACGGTCAAACCAGCGCACAGGCACAAACACGACCGCCACAAGAAAGCAGGCGGTAGCGTCTCAGCGCCTGTAATAAATGTGCGCCAAAAGGTGCACCAACAAATAGCACCTATATACAGCCATGATGAATGTCCTATACTGTGGCCCTCCAGGACAAATGACGTGCAAAGGGGTACCCACAAACACGGACACCTGCTGACTGAAAAATAACGTGTGCGTGTATTCCGGGGTGCGCGGGAACTTTCACACGTGATTTGGCTGGGTACGTGGATCTCAGGGGTGCGCGGGAAGTCCCACACGCGATTTGGCTGGGTACGTGGATCTCAGGGGTGCGCGGGAAGTCCCACACGCGATTTGGCAGGGTATGTGGATTTCAGGGGTGCGCGGGAAGTTCCACACGCGATTTGGCCGGGTACGTCCATGGGAATTCACACACGCGACTTGGCTGGGTACGTGGATCTCAGGGGTGCGCGGGAAGTCTCACACGCGATTTGGCAGGGTACGTGGATTTCAGGGGTGCACGGGAAGTTCCACACGCGATTTGGCCGGGTACGTGCGCGGGAATTCACACACGCGACTTGGCTGGGTACGTGGATCTCAGGGGTGCGCGGGAAGTCTCACACGCGATTTGGCAGGGTACGTGGATTTCAGGGGAGCGCGGGAAGTTCCACACGCGATTTGGCCGTGTACGTGCGCGGGAATTCACACACGCGATTTGGCTGGGTACGTGGATCTCAGGGGTGCGCGGGAAGTCTCACACGCGATTTGGCAGGGTACGTGGATTTCAGGGGTGCGCGGGAAGTTCCACACGCGATTTGGCCGGGTACGTGCGCAGGAATTTACACACGCGATTTGGCTGGGTACGTGGATCTCAGGGGTGCGCGGGAAGTCTCACACGCGATTTGGCAGGGTACGTGCGCGGGAATTTACACACGCGACTTGGCTGGGTACGTGGGTCTCAGGGGTGCGCGGGAAGTCTCACACGCGATTTGGCAGGGTACGTGGATTTCAGGGGTGCGCGGGAAGTTCCACACGCGATTTGGCCGGGTACGTGCGCGGGAATTTACACACGCGATTTGGCTGGGTACGTGGATCTCAGGGGTGCGCGGGAAGTCTCACACGCGATTTGGCAGGGTACGTGCGCGGGAATTTACACACGCGACTTGGCTGGGTACGTGGATCTCAGGGGTGCGCGGGAAGTCCCACACGCGATTTGGCAGGGTACATGGATTTCAGGGGTGCGCGGGAAGTTCCACACGCGATTTGGCCGGGTATGTGCGCGGGAATGTACACACGTGATTTGGCTGGGTACGTGTATTTCAGGGGTACGCGGGAAATTCTACACGCGATTTGGCTGTGTGCTCCCAGGTATTCCCTGTACACCCTCCACGGCCCCTGCAGGCAGCCGACACCACAGGGGACTACCCTGCACACCTGCTCATGTCACCCAGCACCCCCACCCCCCAGCAATCAGGGGCAGCCTCCACCAGGCCCCCACTCATGTCTCCCACCACCCCCAACCCCCCAGCAGTGCAGGGGCAGCCTCCACCAGGCCCCCACCCATGTCTACCACCACCCCCACCCCCCAGCCACCATGGGCATCCCCCACCAGGCCCCCACTCATGTCTCCCACCCACCCCCAGCCACCATGGGCAGCCCCCACTCATGTCTCCCACCACCCCCACCCCCCAGCAGTGCAGGGGCAGCATCACCAGGCCCCCACTCATGTCCAACTCATGTCTCCCAACACCCCCACCCCTCCAGCCACCATGGGCATCCCCCACCAGGCCCCCACTCATGTCTCCCACCACCCCCACCCCCCAGCCACCATGGGCTTCCCCCACCAGGCCCCCACTCATGTCTCCCACCACCCCCACCCCCCAGCAGTGCAGGGGCAGCACCACCAGGCCACCACCCATGTCTCCCACCACCCCACCCCCCAGCAGTGCAGGGGCAGCACCACCAGGCCCCCACTCATGTCCAACTCATGTCTCCCACCACCCCCACCCCCCCCAGCCACCATGGGCATCCCCCACCAGGCCCCCACTCATGTCTCCCACCACCCCCACCCCCCAGCCACCATGGGCATCCCCCACCAGGCCCCCACTCATGTCTCCCACCACCCCCACCCCCCAGCAGTGCAGGGGCAGCCTCCACCAGGCCCCCACTTATGGCCCCTATCACCCCCACCCCCCAGCCACCATGGGGATCCCCCACCAGGCCCCCACTCATGTCTCCCACCACCCCCACCCCCCAGTAGTGCAGGGGCAGCACCACCAGGCCCCCACTCATGTCCAACTCATGTCTCCCACCACCCCCACACTCATGTCTCCCACCACCCCCACCCCCCAGCAGTGCAGGGGCAGCCTCCACCAGGCCCCCACCCATGTCTACCACCACCCCCACCCCCCAGCCACCATGGGCATCCCCCACCAGGCCCCCACTCATGTCTCCCACCCACCCCCACCCCCAGCCACCATGGGCATCCCCCACCAGGCCCCCACTCATGTCTCCCACCACCCCCACCCCCCAGCAGTGCAGGGGCAGCACCACCAGGCCACCACCCATGTCTCCCACCACCCCCACCCCCCAGCAGTGCAGGGGCAGCACCACCAGGCCCCCACTCATGTCCAACTCATGTCTCCCACCACCCCCACCCCCCAGCATCCAGGGGCACCCTCCACCAGGCCCCCACTCATGTCTCCCACCACCCCCACCCCCCAGCCACCATGGGCTTACCCCACCAGGCCCCCACTCATGTCTCCCACCACCCCCACCCCCCAGCAGTGCAGGGGCAGCACCACCAGGCCCCCACTCATGTCCAACTCATGTCTCCCACCACCCCCACCCCCCCCAGCCACCATGGGCATCCCCCACCAGGCCCCCACTCATGTCTCCCACCACCCCCACCCCCCAGCCACCATGGGCATCCCCCACCAGGCCCCCACTCATGTCTCCCACCACCCCCACCCCCCAGCAGTGCAGGGGCAGCCTCCACCAGGCCCCCACTTATGGCCCCTATCACCCCCACCCCCCAGCCACCATGGGGATCCCCCACCAGGCCCCCACTCATGTCTCCCACCACCCCCACCCCCCAGTAGTGCAGGGGCAGCACCACCAGGCCCCCACTCATGTCCAACTCATGTCTCCCACCACCCCCACACTCATGTCTCCCACCACCCCCACCCCCCAGCAGTGCAGGGGCAGCCTCCACCAGGCCCCCACCCATGTCTACCACCACCCCCACCCCCCAGCCACCATGGGCATCCCCCACCAGGCCCCCACTCATGTCTCCCACCCACCCCCACCCCCAGCCACCATGGGCATCCCCCACCAGGCCCCCACTCATGTCTCCCACCACCCCCACCCCCCAGCAGTGCAGGGGCAGCACCACCAGGCCACCACCCATGTCTCCCACCACCCCCACCCCCCAGCAGTGCAGGGGCAGCACCACCAGGCCCCCACTCATGTCCAACTCATGTCTCCCACCACCCCCACCCCCCAGCATCCAGGGGCACCCTCCACCAGGCCCCCACTCATGTCTCCCACCACCCCCACCCCCCAGCCACCATGGGCTTACCCCACCAGGCCCCCACTCATGTCTCCCACCACCCCCACCCCCCAGCAGTGCAGGGGCAGCACCACCAGGCCCCCACTCATGTCCAACTCATGTCTCCCACCACCCCCACCCCCCCCAGCCACCATGGGCATCCCCCACCAGGCCCCCACTCATGTCTCCCACCACCCCCACCCCCCAGCAGTGCAGGGGCAGCCTCCACCAGGCCCCCACTTATGGCCCCTATCACCCCCACCCCCCAGCCACCATGGGCAGCCCCCACCAGGCCCCCACTCATGTCCCCCTGCACCACCAGCATCCAGGGGCACCCTCCACCAGGCCCCCACTCATGGCCCCTATCACCCCAACCCCCCAGCAGTGCAGGGGAAGCACCACCAGGCCACCACCCATGTCTCCCACCACCCCCACCCCCCAGCAGTGCAGGGGCAGCACCACCAGGCCCCCACTCATGTCCAACTCATGTCTCCCACCACCCCCACCCTCCAGCATCCAGGGACACCCTCCACCAGGCCCCCACTCATGTCTCCCACCACCCCCACCCCCCAGAAGTGCAGGGGCAGCACCACCAGGCCCCCACTCATGTCCAACTCATGTCTCCCACCACCCCCACCCCCAGCAGTGCAGGGGCAGCACCACCAGGCCCCCACTCATGTCCAACTCATGTCTCCCACCACCCCCAGCCACCATGGGCACCCTCCACCAGGCCCCCACTCATGTCCCCCTGCACCCCCACCCCCCAGCCACCATGGGCACCCTCCACCAGGCCCCCACTCATGTCTCCCACCACCCCCACCCCCCCAGCAGTGTGGGGCACCCTCCACCAGGCCACCACCCATGTCTCCCACCACCCCCACCCCCCAGCCAACATGGCAGCCCCCACCAGGCCCCCACTCATGTACCCCTGCACCCAGGTCCTCACAATCCCCAATCATGTGCGTTATGGTCAGCCTCCACAGCCAAAAGGCCCTACCAAGTAACCCATTCACCCACATGGAAATGGAAATTACATGTTACACCCCCAATGTTCATAAAGCAAATGAACCCATGTCCGTCACACACAATGGTTGCAATTGAATGGGAAAACACCCAACATGACATGCATGAAACCAATGAGATGATACCACACAGTGAAGTATGAAAACAAAATTGTATTAAAAAAAATTGAATGCAAATGAAATGAAACAAACTACAATGGCAATGAAAAAAAGATAAGCTGCATGTCTGTCCAAAAAAATCAAAACTACAAATCCAAATCCAAAAAAATGTTGTTCAAAGTCACATTAAAAATAAAATCAATCCGAGAGAGAAAAATAAATGCAAAGACCATTGCTCCATGGAGAATAAATAAAAAATAAAAAAATAAAACAATCCAATGAAGAACTATGTCCAAAACATCCAAGGGTCCATGAGCACAACTGAACAAAGGAAACCTACAAAAAACCCTAACTAAAATCCAACTATATACAAAAAATGGAGCAGTGTCCGTCGACTCCAAATCATAAGAAGAAACAAAGGAAACCTAAAACTAAAGAACTATATACAAAGGCGGCGGGCAAGTCCAGCGGCTCACTCCGTGGTGTTCCGGGCCAGGGCATCATCAAACTCCTCGTCTATGTCCCGGAGGCGGTCCTGTTCCATGGCCCCGAGGGTCTGCAGGGACGACGCCATCTGCTCCTCCAACCCCCTGCGGATTGCCTCGAGGCACTCGACCCGCCTCAGGGCCCTCCGCATGGAGTTCTCCGCCCTGACCATCGTGAGCCGCGCCTCTTCCGCCCGCCGCCGCTCCGCACCTATCTGCTGGCCCAACCGCAACTACACGGAAGACACTTCCTGTCCTGGGTCCTCCTGCCCTCCGGCCGATGCCTGCCCCTCCGATGTTGATGGCCCCGAGCCATGATGCCTCCCACGTTGACTCTGCTGCTGCCTCCGACGCAACTGCCTCTGCCAGCACGACGGCATCCAGGCTGATGGAATCCACCGACGCCGTCGTGCACGTGCCCTGCCTGATGATGCCGGCACATCCTCCATCTGCTGGGGTACAGTTGCTGTGGTGTCCACCCCTGCTGGACCTCCGACTCCCGACTGTGGCAGGGATGGGATCCCCACCGAGCTGGCTGCATTGGTCAGGGCAGGTCCACAGGGGGCCCTGGTGGCATCTGGGCCGGAAGACGGCAAGGAGAACGACCGGCGTATAGCCTCCACAGAGGAGGAGAGGGCCGCCAGATTGGCCGACACATGCAGGAAACCCCCGAACATGGAAGATCCCAATTGGGCCACGTCGGCACGGTGCTCTTCGTGATGATGTGCCTGCTCCTCCCGGGAAGCACACACGTCATCACGAATTGCACCCGCGCGCATCGTGACCCCAATCAGGACCTTCTCCATACGGACACGGGTCCCCTCGTCCGCAGGTGGAGGGGAGTCAGGTGAAGTGGACATCCCCTCTACCTGTGGACGGGCCTGGGACGGGGCATCCCTGCTGGTGCATGGTGGTGCACTCACAGGGTCAG
Source organism: Ambystoma mexicanum (assembly GCF_040938575.1). NCBI lineage: Eukaryota > Metazoa > Chordata > Amphibia > Caudata > Ambystomatidae > Ambystoma > Ambystoma mexicanum. The sequence goes on from NC_090937.1 coordinate 1,339,194,427, forward strand.
GGACAGCGACATGCACAGGCCCCTCCACGGTGACCTGTGCTGCCTCCTGCCCCTGCCCCTGGACTGCACCACTTGCACCAGCAGGGATGCCCCACCAGGCCCCATGTGTGCCTCAGTGGCGGCCTCCTCCTCCTTTGTGGAAACCACCAACCTGGATGGCTCCTCACCGTCTTCCGCCGTAGCAGGCCCCTGTGGGGGCTCACCCACCCCTTCCGCTGCAGCCGTGGGGGCATCCCCGCCGCCTTGCTTCACAGCGCCGTCTCCGCCCTCTTCTTCACTAGCTGCTGCGTAGAGGGAGACATAGAACACAAGCATCAGGATACTGTTCAATGGTCCCCTAGACAGGAAGCAATAGCAGATGAGTACCACTGTCAAAGTACACTTCCATCATGTCCCTCTACAACACATGGGTCAGTCCAGGCAAAACACACACAGTAACAGGCATGGTGCATGCCATGGACATTTCCATACATGTCCAATGGACTCTTGAAACATACAATGATATGGAACTCACATGCATCATGGGTCATGCCTATCACATGCACACACTTCACCTCAGTCACATCCATCTGGCCTCATACACCCCAAACACAGCGGATACAAGGGTAACTAGGCTGCATCAGTGAATCTGTGCATTGTCACACACATGTGTCATGCATCCATGGCATTCACAAGTCACAGACACGCAGGTCAGGCACACAGACATGGCTACCATATATGTACCTGGCATCAGCACCCATCCCTCACCCCCACCCATGTCCAGGAACAGAGACTGGCATGCTCTCATGTGTAAAATCAGCATAGGGCTCCCCATTTCGCATTTAAACACATGCAACAACCATGTGCTTCACACATCACTGGTCGCACATGCATTACCATGATGTCCCTGCACACATACATGCATACATGGCCTATGTCACACATACAGGCAAGTATCAGACAACCAGCACACCGCAACATGCCCTGTCTCACACAGCAATGCTTGGACACTTACCGCTCAACTCCAGACGGGTCTCCCTCTCAAGGATCTGGGCGTGGAGCGCTGGGCGTACGCGTTCCAGGACCCTCATCTGGATGGAACTCATGCGGCCCCGGCCCCCCTCCACGAGGTGCCGGGCCTTCACGAGGGTCCTGGACCTCAAGTCCTCCCACCGCTTCTTGATCTTCTGGACGTTGAGGGTTGCCACCCCCTCTGCGTTGATGGCAGCCACACAGTCGGCCCAGATCCTCTCCCGTCCTTCCTTGCTGGCGCGGGACGATCCAAAGAGGGCATCATTCTGCCCCAGGACATGCTCCACCAGGACACCAACTTCGGTGGCAGTGAAGCTGGTGCCCCTCTGCCCTTCTGGCCTGGGGTTGCCACTGGTGCCAGATGTGGAAGTGCCCGACATGGCAACCCCAGAGGCAGGAGTGGGTGGGCAACTGGGTCCTGGGGCTGGGCTGTGAAGCGATGTAATCCCAGTCGGGAGTCTTCTGTTCCAGCAGGGGTGGACACAGCAACTGGACCCCTGCAGATGGCTGATGTGCAGGCACCAAATGGCAGGGCACGGTGGCAGCAGGCAGGCAGGCAGCAGCAGCAGCAGATGGCACGTGGGAGGCTGCTCGGGGTACTGGGGGGCAGTAATTCGGCCTTCTGGGCAGGAGCGTGGTCTTCTGTGTGTTTTCGCGTGGCCAGCTTGATACGGAGTGATTTGGCACGTGAAAATCCTGCACGTCAGCGTGAAATTCGAGGAAAGGCCCTTAGCGCGTAAGCGCGTCAGCACGCATACGTGATTCTATTGGACCAAAGGCCCTCAGCGCGTAAGCGCGTCTGTGACGTGACACGCACGGGTGTTTCCCTCATAGCACGTGATGACGGAGCACACGTGGAAAGACTGCACGTCAGAGTGTCATCGCGTGTAATTGGACAAAAGTGCGCGTACACGTGATTGGCCTATGTATGTGTATTTCAGGGGTGCGCGGGCACTTACACACGCGAGTACATCAGTGCAAGTGTATACCGGGGTGCGCGGGAATTTCCACACGCTATTGGCCTGGGTACTGGATTTCAGGGGTGCGCGGGAAGTTTCACATGCGAGTACATCAGCGCACGTGTATACCGGGGTGCGCGGGAATTTCCACACGCTATTAGCCTGGGTACTGGATTTCAGGGGTGCACGGGAAGTTTCACACGCTCGCCTACAACACGCGCAAAGAAACATGTACGCCAGTAGGAAGCAGGCATACGTCGACCCGCGACGCGTAAATTTGCGCGCAAAAAAAATAACAAGCTCAGACGCCAGGATGAATATACCGTTCCTAGCAGCAGTGGCCGTGGGCTACCAAAGGAGGAGGAGGAGGATAGTCAGGGCCAGAATATTCACACCCAGAACCAGCCTTTTCGGGATGCCTGATAACCAGGTGTATGGGAGGTACAGGTTTCCACCACACATAATACTGGACCTGGTGAGTGAGTGGGAGGATGACCTCACATCACCCACCCTGTGCTCCCAAGCACTCAGCCCCCTGGAGAAGGTCCTCAATGTACTGCACTTCTTAGCCACTGGATCATTTCAGCGGACAAGTGGCATAGTGGGTGGGGTGTCACAGGCCACGCAGTCACGCTGCCTACACCAGGTCTTGAACATCATCACTGCACGCCCATCAGTCCGCAGGCACATATACCTGCCCAGAACACCTGCAGAAAGGTATGCTGTCGCCCTGGATTTTTACGGTGTGGCACGATTCCCCAAAGTGCTACGTGCCATCGACTGCACCCATGTGGCTCTACGTCCCCCCAGGGCATCTGAGCACATCTATAGGAACCGCAAGCACTGGCATTCCATCAACATGCAGGTAGTATGTAATGGCAAGGGAATCATCACCTCAGTATATGCCAACTATCCCGGGTCCACCCACGACAGCTTCATTTACCGAATGTCCACCCTAAGCCGGGACCTAGAAGCTGGGCGGCATGGCGATACATGGCTGCTTGGTGAGTATGAATGCCACTGCACATGCATGCATGTCAGATACTGAGCAAGGTCACAACCCCACCAATGATACCAATCACCACCTCCACAGGGGACAGTGCATACCCTCTCAGCCCCCACATGATGCCGCCAATTCGGAACCCCACCACGCCACCCGAGGTAAGATATAACACAGCCCACATTGCAACCCGGGGCATAGTGGTGCACACATTCGGAGTGCTTAAGTCACGCTTTCGCTCCCTTGACCGTTCTGGCGGGCAGCTGTTATGCGCTCCCCCAGTAGTGTGCAGGATCATAGTGGCAGCATGTGTACTGCACAACGTTGCAACACGCCGGGGCCTGGCCGTGGACATGGTGGTGGCCCCACATCCCCAACCACATGCACGGCCGCTGCGCATGGGAGGGGAAAGGGCACGGGGAGAGGCAGCCCGTACACAGCTAGTGGCTAATTACTTCACATAGAAATCACACCCCTGTGGAGTGCACACTGCCCTGGCACATACCATCTGACAATCAATGATGACTCAACCTGACACTGATCCTGAATGTCTGGAGAATCAACCGTCCAAACCATATCAGCCTGAGATTGTTCACCTGGAAGTGTTACAATGTGTGCATCCCTACCTACACAGACACCACCAATGCAGTTTCGTGAAAAAACACATTCATGCAGCTAAAATGAATACCCACTTGCAAAATGCAACATGAGGACAGTGCCAAGTCACCCAACCCATCCCCAGCACTGCCACACGACACACCGTGCCATGTCATGCTATGTGCAGGTAAACAAAGTAATCCCCACAACATGACACAAGTGTCACAATGTACAGTGTCCCTAATTGAAACTCGCGACACCTGAAATGCTCACAGTAATGCAGGACCAACAACACACTTGAGCAGGTATTTAGCAATAACATTTATCAGCTACTGACCCTCAAAACTACCATTAACATGACATTACGAATGTAAGGAATTAGTAGTCTCACCACCTGGAAATGCCTGCACTCCCACCACTTCCAACTGTACAGTGTTGCCGCCATGTAGAGTTGTAGGTGCACTGCTGCCAACATGGACCCCATCTCCAAAGTAGAGGGCCTTGTGTAGACATGAGGAAAGGACCTGCAAATTAGGAGGTAGACACGGATGATGAGTTACACATCAATGCAACATGCAGTGTACAACACAACAGCAATATGCACTAGGAATGTATACACAGTATTGACTAGACTACCCACACATGTAGTGGGAGTCCAATGTCACCATGTACGTCAATGTCACTTGGGCACATCCTTTGCAAGCACATGGAAACGGGAAGCAGGAGGGGTGTGTGTGACAAAAACCCAAGCATCTGAACCAAATACATGACAAGCCTGCATGTGCCCAGCCACAATGCAGCGTATGCCCACAGGAGCCACAGAAGGCAACACATTGTCCCAAAAAAAAAAAAATAAAGATAAAAAAAAAAAAATCAAAATCAAAAATGGCCATTAATGGGCCCGGGGGGGTTGGGGAGGCCACCCAGGAGGTCCGAGGACAGGGTGCACACCAAAACCCACCTGTGTGGATCTTGCGAAAAAAAAAAACACCTCCATGGGCTCATGGCCCACACGGCTATCCTATTGTGGGAGTATCACTGCTGTCGCTATTATCACCCTGTGCAGCTGCATCCGGAGGTGGTTGCACTATGGGAGGCAGCCCACGCAAGGCCCTAGTCTGTTCCTCCATGGCTGCAGGCATGCGGGTGTGGTAGGTCTCGTTCTGGAGGATGAGTGTGCGGAGGTCCCCATGCAACAACTCACGGGATGCCCGGACCTCCGCCCTAGTTGCCTGCATCTCAGCTGAGAGCGTACGGGTGAGACGCTCCAGCTGCTGTTCTGTCCTTCAGTTTGTTGAAGCCTCAAGGTCAACAAGAGTCGTCCTGAGGTGAAGGAGCTCCAGCCTCAGGGCTTCCCTGTGGCCCTGGGACTCTATGGAGATGGCTTCCTGCAGAGTCGCCAGTGCCGCCCGCCTGTCCCTGTTGAACGCCAACATGTCCTCCCTGTGTGACTGGCAGATGGAGTCGGTTGCCTGCTGTAGTCGCTCCATCAGACTTTCGGGGGGGACAATGGAAGTGGCAACCCTATCCATGGCCTGAGCCATCATCTCTGATGATGCTGCCTGTTGGGTTGCCATACCGTAAATGGATTGCTCCCATGCGGTATTGCCAGGTGGCGTACGGCCACCACGTCGGCTGGCACCACACCTGTCTGGGGCAAGGCGAACTGCGCCTTGCTGTGCCGGCACTGCCTGAGGCTGCAGGACTGCATTCCCCCTCTGATCTGCTGGCCCAGGAACAGGATCAGATGTCGCGGAGTGTGACCCTGCATCCGTAACCACCAAAGGCGTAGCTGCCAACACTGACATCCCCATTGAGGGTTCTGACCCTGGTGCAGGTTGGTGGGACAGAACAGAATCCCTCCTAGGAACACTCACCTGCGACGCACGTAGGTCTCATCATCCGAATCAACACCTGAGTACAGCTCGGGGGAGGTGCAGCCAGAGACACCCCTTGAGAGCACGACCTGCAGCAGTTGTGGGTTCTCACCCACCAACACACCACGTCCCTCACTGGTGGTCGGTCGGCCCTCGGAACCCTCCTGGGTCTGCACCATCTCCACAACCCCAGCAGTATCAGGTGCGTCTTCCCCTGCAAAGACATAAAAGCAAACAAATGGAAACAGGCATTAGCACCATGGCACACAATGAGGGCTGAGAAGCAACAGAACCAGTACTTGATTGACACATGTCCCACATGACTAAAACCCTCCCATGCATGCACCCTCACTGTGTATGAAGGGCAGGCAAATGGCACACACTGATGACACCAAGATGGAAGATGAACACATTTTCTGCATGCTGCCTGGCAGTGGCATCACACATTGGCCTGTGATTGCCAGGTGAAATACACATGCCATCACACAGATGGCATGTACCATTGCTATTGAGTGAAGATGGAGAGGAGGGCAGCACTTATTCATTCAGTTCAGTTCCCTCATGTAATAGCTTTTCTAATTCAAACAGGTCTGATTTTTCACCTGGAGCTGTCAGTCCAAAATGGTCCGATTGCACAGGGACATGTGTGAACAAATGATATCCAGGTAACAGAGTCACTCCACTTTACCATAGCCATGTCAGACATGTGACTAGAGGAATGAGAAATGCCTAGTAAAAGTGGTGGAATGCAAACAATCTGCCTGAATGAACAGAGAAAAATAAGCAACAATGTTGTGGCAAGGTGACACTTCAAGGGCAACTGGTGTGCTGTTGGGCTAGATGTCTACTGTTGGCAGAAGGGATACTGCTATGGCCAAATGCTGCTGCGCAGAATGTATTGCATGAAGCACATGGGTGACCCAAACGACTCAGGCGCACACACCCTCACCTGGCACATAAACAGAAGCCCTCACACACACACCATGCACATGGATGACACACACATGCATGTGCACTCACCGGACAATGCCTCATAATAAGGCAGATCTCCCACGCCTTGGATCTGTTCCTCCGTGACGTAGGTCCCAGCGACTGACTCATGTGGAGTGAGTTCCATGTCTTCTACTGGAGACCCACCTCCAGTCACTAGAGTTGCAGCATGACTTGAGGCCAGCTTATTCTTTGCCCTGCGCTTTAGGTCATTCCAGCGCTTATAGCAATCATTGGCTGTGAGCCTCACGATTCCAAGGGCACTTACGATGTCCGCAACGGTCTGCCAGTGTGCCTGGCGTTGTGCAGGTGTGGTCTTGGATCCTGCAACAATGACCATCTCGTTATCATGTGCGGACACATACTCGACAAGTGCATTCAGTTCGGCATCCGTGAAGCTGGGCTTCCTCGACGGGCCGGACTGTGTAGCCGTGTCTGGGGCATCCGCCTGTGCCGGACAAGCACTCTTCCTCTTCCGCTTGGAAGGTGGTGGTGATCCTGAGTGTCCTGCACCGCTCTGGACACTAGGGGCAGGAGCCCTGGTGGACTCTGTATCAGGTGTGTGGGATTGCACACTCAGCATGGGAGTTGGTGCAGGCATTGGCTCAAGTGTAATGGTGTCAGGGGGAATGTCAGCAGGATGGACTAGGACCGACACTGTCCTGGCTGGGTATGTGAGAGCTGGGGTGGATGGAGCCACAGCTGCCCCTGCAGCCTCTCCACCCTGCCTACTTGGGGCAGCAGATGACCTTGCTGCCCCTGATCCACGTGGCCTGATGACATCAACGTGCACCAGCGCACGTGTCATAGGCCTGCTGACCTGGAAGTCAGCCAGGTCTGGTGCCACAATGGGCTGGTCCAACAAGGGCTGAGCATGGATGGTGTCAGCCACATCAGCCTCAACGGGAGGGGGGGGGATTATGGGTGCCCTTGACTGGTCCTCCACACATGGGGGGACAGGGTCACCCTGCAAGTAAAGACCACGCCCCCTACCGGATCCACCACGGCCACCACTTGTGGCTCGTCCACCTTTGCCACCCTTACGGATTCCTCGCCTCCCAACCATGGCACTGATGTTAATGTGCGTATGGGAGTGGCTGTAAACTATTGTCCTGGGCAATTGGGGGTCTATGGGGTTGGGTACCAGATGGTAATTGTACCCTAGTGCTCTAGTAAGGCTGAATGTGACCCCTGGGGAAAGATGACGGGTCACGCAAGGCACAGGAAGCCCAAAAAAGGGAGATGACGTGCACGCAACCCCTCCTAGACCACGTGTGCGGAAAAAAAAAACCTGCACTATGCTGTGGCACCCAGTAACACAAGAATGAACGTATGCGTGTCACACGCAGCCTAGAATGACCTCTGAAGGGGTAGGCTACACACGGGGCAAGCACAGATGTTAGATACGTGCGTGACTCACCGTCTGCCAGGAAAAAGAGCGTGAAAATGAAGCGCGTTTGGTTGGCAACACCCCCGCCAAAAGAAGATTTGTACGCTGTCTGAGGAGACAGGACAACAGTAGATGGGAACACTGTTTGAGGGAACAGGCCCAGGAAAACCAGAAAAAGAGAAAAAAGAGAAAAAGCTGTCAGAGGTAACAGGGAGTACGAACTTGAAACGCCATGAAGTAAATCGCGTGTGAAATGACAAGAAGTACAGAATTCACCCACTCGCTCTCCACGAAAAGCACGTACAAGGAAATGGTGTTCTACACGTACCTTTTATGCAGGCCCACACGTCCAGCGTCACTTCCGCGTGTACGTGCTAGGGCCATTTCCACCAATTACACGCTTTGTCACTTCCGCGTGTACGCGCTATTTCCACCAATTACACGCTTTGTCACTTCCGCGTGTACGCGCTATTTCCACCAATTACACGCTTTGTCACTTCTGCGTGTACGCGCTATTTCCACCAATTACACGCTTTGACACTGGGACGTGTCTTTCATTTTTTTAACACGCAACATTTCTAACGTGTGCCATATTCAACGTGCACGTGACTTCATAGACCCGCATACGCTGGTGGCCTTTGGGCCAATGAATGTACAGACGTGTGCTGACACGCTTACGCGCTAAGGGCCTTTCCTCGAATTACACGCAGACGTGCTGGATTTTCACGTGCAAAATCACTCCGTATCAAGCTGGCCACGCGTTCACACACGGAAGACCACGCTCCTGCCCAGAAGGCCGAATTACTGCCCCCCAGAGCCCTGAGCACGCTCCCACCTGCTGCTGCCTGACTGCCTGCTGCCCACGTGCCCTGCCATTTGCTGCCTGCACATCAGCCAGGGGTGCTGTTGCTGTGACCACCCCTGCTGGAACCGAAGACTCCCGACTGCTTTTCCATCGCCCCACAGCCCAGCCCCAGGACCCAGTTGCCCACCCACTCCTGCCTCTGGGGTTGCCATGTCGGGCACTGCAACATCTGGCACCAGTGGCAACCCCCAGCCAAGGAGGCAGAGGGGCACCAGCTTCACTGCCACCGAAGTTGGTGTCCTGGTGGAGCATGTCCTGGGGCAGTATGATGCCCTCTTCGGAAGGTTGTGCGCCGACAAGGAAGGACGGACTCGGATCTGGATGGACATCGTGACTGCCATCAACGCGGAGGAGGTGGCAGTCCGCGACTACGAACGTGTCAGGAAGCGCTGGGAGGACTTCAGGTCCAGGACCCTCAACAAGGCCCGGCGCCTCCTGAAGGCAGCGGATGCTAAGGGGCGCCGGGGCCACTTGTCGGAAGATCAGATGAGGGTCCTGGAACGCATATCCCCAGCGCTCCACGTCCAGGTCCTTGAGAGGCAGACCCGTCTGGAGTCGAGCAGTAAGTGTACATGCATACTGATTGTAAGCTGTGCGTGTGGTGTGCCAGGAGTGTGCAGGTTGAACATGTATTTTTATGTGGGCAAGTAGGGGGGGGTGTACAGGGCCGTGAGGGTGACACATGCGAGGGGTCTCATGTGTGACACATGGATGGTGCTTGTGTGTGTGGGCTTGCATGGCACAGGATGTGGAGGAATGATTGTCAGGTGTGACATGGATGTCGATCGGAACACTGCGACAGGTGGCGGAGGTGTACACATGCATGCAAGTTTGGTAGTGTGTGTGCATGTGTAGTGTACTCCCTATGTTGCATGTGATGTGTGGATGACCTTTGGCTGCTCATGCTGTTGCATGTGAATGGATGGTGCTGGCTGTTGCAATATGCCTGTGGTATGGCTCATGTGTGCAAGTTGAAATGACATGTGTGTTGGGGATTGTGATGCCATGTCTGAGGTTTACCAATGCCACTCATGTATGACTGTCATGTGTGTATGAGTCCATTGGACAGTGCCCTGATGCCTGTGTTTTCTTTCTCCCTGTCTGCAGCGTCAACTGATGAAGAGGGCGGAGAAGGTGCTGTGGAGCACAGCGGCAGGGGTCGCACCACCAGCCGGAGACGCAAGGCCCGGATCCCCTCCCAGGTTCTGATCTCGTCGGGGAGTGAGGAGTCCGGTGCCGTGTCCCAGGCCGCAGCTGCCGAGGGGAGGTCCAAGAGGTGGAGGTTGGAGTTGGACTCCTCGGCAGCAGAAGGGGCAGCTGGGACCCCACAGGGCCCAATGGAGGAAGATGGCACGGAGTCATCCAGGTTGGTGGGGGGTTTGGAGGAGGAGGAGGCCGTGCAAGCAACAGAGGCGGGGTCTGGAGGTGGGGATTCCACTGGTGCTAGTGGTGCAGTGCAGGATCTGGGACAGGAGGCAGCACAGGCCGCCGCGGAGGTGCCTGTGTGCAATCCTGTCCCTGCTCCTGTCACTGCATCATCTTGCACCAGCGGGGATGCCTACCTCCAGACCCGTTCTCAGGGAGGGGATTGGCTTACAACACCTGGCCTTCCTCTCCCTGTGGATGTGGCTATCCTGCACCAGGTTGAGCCTGTCCAGGGTGGGGTGGCGTTGCGTCAACGGGCCATGCGAGCTGACCTGCAATCTTTTCATGATGAGTCTGCACGTCTTCTTGCATGGCTCGTTGACTGCGTTGACCCACTGGGACAGCTCACCAGGGCTGGATTCAACCGTTTCCTGGACCTTGTTCCGACCCCCTCCTCCACGGAACCCCCTATGCCCCAGTCGTCCTCCATGCCATCTTCCCACCCATGTGTCACCTGGGTGCCCTGTGGAGCTGCCTCCGACCGTGCGGCCAGGCTGGTGGACAACAGATCCCTGCCACAGTCGGGAGTTGGACGTCCAGCAGGGGTGGCCACATCAACGACTGCACCCCAGCTGGAGGAGGATGTGCAGGCACCATCGGACAGGGCACATGGACAGCAGCAGCTGCAGCAGCAGGAGGCTGTAGGTGGGAGCCACGATAGCTCGGGGCCTTCAACATCGGAGGGGCAGGCATCGGCCGGAGGGCAGGAGGACCATGGACAGGAAGTGTCTTCCGTGAGGCAGCGGTTGGCCCACGCCATAGATGCGGAGCGGCAGCGGGCGGAAGAGGCGCGGCTCACGATGGTCAGGGCGGAGAACTCCATGCGGAGGGCCCTGAGGCGGGCCGAGTGCCTCGAGGCAATCTGCAGGGAGTTGGAGGTGAACATGTCGGCGTCCCTGCGGACCCTCGGGGCCATGGAACAGGACCGCCTCCGGGACATAGACGAGGAGTTCGATGATGCCCTGGCCCGGAACACCACTAAGTGAGCCGTTGGACTGGGCCGCCGCCATTGTATATAGTTATTTAGTGATAGGTTTCCTTTATAGTTTATTTTTATTTGGAGTCGACGGACACTGCTCCACCTTTTGTATATATTTCCATTTTTTTGGTAGGTTTAATTTCTTCTGTTGGGATGATGGACCCTGAATACTTTGTACATAGTTGGACTTTGGATTTGGATATTTTTTTTACTATGGATATTTTTTTCCATGGAGCAATGGTTTTCATTTTCTTTTTTCCCTTCATTTCCTTTTTATGGACTTGAACTTTGGAAGAAATTTATTAGGATTATCATTTATTGATTTTAATTTGAAAAGGGACAGCCAGCTTAATTTTTTTTTTTTTTTTTACTTGTGTATTTTGTTTCATTTTGATTGCCATTACTGTTGTTATTAATACATTATTTGGATTTTTTAATTCTTCAATGTGTGGTTTCATCTCATTGTTTTCATGCATGTCATGATATGGGTTTTCAGGTTCACTTGCAACCATTGTGTGTGTGTGAGATACATGTGTTGATTTACATTGTTTCCATTGGAGTAGTACCATGGGTGCATGTAATACTTGGTTGTGTCTTTGGGCTGTGGTGGCTGGCCATGAGGCCCATGCTTGAGGATTGTCAGGGCCTGTGGGCAGGGGGACATGGGTGGGAGCCTGGTGGGGGATGCCCCTGCACTGCTGGGGGGTGGGGGTGGTGGGAGATATGAGTGGGGGCCTGGTGGAGGCTGCCCATGGTGGCTGGGGGGTGGGGGTGGTGGGAGACATGAGTGGGGGCCTGGTGGGGGCTGCCCATGGTGGCTGGGGGGGTGGGGGTGGTGGGAGACATGAGTTGGACATGAGTGGGGGCCTGGTGGTGCTGCCCCTGCACTGCTGGGGGGTGGGGGTGGTGGCAGACATGAGTGGGGGCCTGGTGGAGGCTGCCCATGGTGGCTGGGGGGTGGGGGTGGTGGGAGACATGGGTGGGGGCCTGGTGGGGGATGCCCCTGCACTGCTGGGGGGTGGGGGTGGTGGGAGACATGAGTGGGGGCCTGGTGGAGGCTGCCCCTGCACTGCTGGGGGGTGGGGGTGGTGGGAGACATGAGTGGGGGCCTGGTGGAGGCTGCCCATGGTGGCTGTGGGGTGGGGGTGGTGGGAGACATGAGTGGGGGCCTGGTGGGGGCTGCCCATGGTGGCTGGGGGGGTGGGGGTGGTGGGAGACATGAGTTGGACATGAGTGGGGGCCTGGTGGTGCTGCCCCTGCACTGCTGGGGGGTGGGGGTGGTGGGAGACATGAGTTGGACATGAGTGGGGGCCTGGTGGTGCTGCCCCTGCACTGCTGGGGGGTGGGGGTGGTGGGAGACATGAGTGGAGGCCTGGTGGGGGATGCCCATGGTGGCTGGGGGGTGGGGGTGGTGGGAGACATGAGTGGGGGCCTGGTGGGGGCTGCCCATGGTGGCTGGGGGGTGGGGGTGGGTGGGAGACATGAGTGGGGGCCTGGTGGGGGATGCCCATGGTGGCTGGGGGGGTGGGGTTGGTGGGAGACATGAGTGGGGGCCTGGTGGGGGCTGCCCATGGTGGCTGGGGGGTGGGGGTGGTGGAAGACATGAGTTGGACATGAGTGGGGGCCTGGTGGAGGCTGCCCCTGCACTGCTGGGGGGGTGGGAGTGGTGGGAGACATGAGTGGGGGCCTGGTGGAGGCTGCCCATGGTGGCTGGGGGGTGGGGGTGGTGGGAGACATGGGTGGGGGCCTGGTGGGGGATGCCCCTGCACTGCTGGGGGGTGGGGGTGGTGGGAGACATGAGTGGGGGCCTGGTGGAGGCTGCCCCTGCACTGCTGGGGGGGTGGGGGTGGTGGGAGACATGAGTGGGGGCCTGGTGGAGGCTGCCCATGGTGGCTGGGGGGTGGGGGTGTTGGGAGACAAGAGTGGGGGCCTGGTGGGGGCTGCCCATGGTGGCAGGGGGGGTGGGGGTGGTGGGAGACATGAGTTGGACATGAGTGGGGGCCTGGTGGTGCTGCCCCTGCACTGCTGGGGGGTGGGGGTGGTGGGAGACATGAGTTGGACATGAGTGGGGGCCTGGTGGTGCTGCCCCTGCACTGCTGGGGGGTGGGGGTGGTGGGAGACATGAGTGGAGGCCTGGTGGGGGATGCCCATGGTGGCTGGGGGGTGGGGGTGGTGGGAGACATGAGTGGGGGCCTGGTGGGGGCTGCCCATGGTGGCTGGGGGGTGGGGGTGGGTGGGAGACATGAGTGGGGGCCTGGTGGGGGATTCCCATGGTGGCTGGGGGGGTGGGGTTGGTGGGAGACATGAGTGGGGGCCTGGTGGGGGCTGCCCATGGTGGCTGGGGGGTGGGGGTGGTGGAAGACATGAGTTGGACATGAGTGGGGGCCTGGTGGAGGCTGCCCCTGCACTGCTGGGGGGGTGGGAGTGGTGGGAGACATGAGTGGGGGCCTGGTGGAGGCTGCCCATGGTGGCTGGGGGGTGGGGGTGGTGGGAGACATGGGTGGGGGCCTGGTGGGGGATGCCCCTGCACTGCTGGGGGGTGGGGGTGGTGGGAGACATGAGTGGGGGCCTGGTGGAGGCTGCCCCTGCACTGCTGGGGGGGTGGGGGTGGTGGGAGACATGAGTGGGGGCCTGGTGGAGGCTGCCCATGGTGGCTGGGGGGTGGGGGTGTTGGGAGACAAGAGTGGGGGCCTGGTGGGGGCTGCCCATGGTGGCAGGGGGGGTGGGGGTGGTGGGAGACATGAGTTGGACATGAGTGGGGGCCTGGTGGTGCTGCCCCTGCACTGCTGGGGGGTGGGGGTGGTGGGAGACATGAGTGGGGGCCTGGTGGAGGCTGCCCATGGTGGCTGGGGGGTGGGGGTGGTGGGAGACATGGGTGGGGGCCTGGTGGGGGATGCCCATGCACTGCTGGGGGGCGGGGGTGGTGGGAGACATGAGTGGGGGCCTGGTGGAGGCTGCCCATGGTGGCTGGGGGGTGGGGGTGGTGGGAGACATGAGTGGGGGCCTGGTGGAGGCTGCCCCTGCACTGCTGGGGGGTGGGGGTGGTGGGAGACATGAGTGGGGGCCTGGTGGGGGCTGCCCATGGTGGCTGGGAGGTGGGGGTGGTGGGAGACATGAGTTGGACATGAGTGGGGGCCTGGTGGTGCTGCCCCTGCACTGCTGGGGGGTGGAGGTGGTGGCAGACATGAGTTGGACATGAGTGGGGGCCTGGTGGTGCTGCCCTGCACTGCTGGGGGGTGGGGGTGGTGGGAGACATGAGTGGGGGCCTGGTGGGGGATGCCCATGGTGGCTGGGGGGTGGGGGTGGTGGGAGACATGAGTGGGGGCCTAGTGGGGGCTGCCCATGGTGTCTGGGGGGTGGGGGTGGGTGGGAGACATGAGTTGGGGCCTGGTGGGGGCTGCCCATGGTGGCTGGGGGGTGGGGGTGGTGGGAGACATGAGTTGGACATGAGTGGGGGCCTGGTGGTGCTGCCCCTGCACTGCTGGGGGGTGGGGGTGGTGGGAGACATGAGTGGGGGCCTGGTGGAGGCTGCCCATGGTGGCTGGGGAGTGGGGGTGGTGGGAGACATGGGTGGGGGCCTGGTGGGGGATGCCCCAGCACTGCTGGGGGGTGGGGGTGGTGGGAGACATGAGTGGGGGCCTGGTGGAGGCTGCCCCTGCACTGCTGGGCGGGTGGGGGTGGTGGGAGACATGAGTGGGGGCCGGGTGGGGGTGGTGGGAGACATGAGTGGGGGCCTGGTGGTGCTGCCCCTGCACTGCTGGGGGGTGGGGGTGGTGGGAGACATGAGTGGGGACCTGGTGGGGGCTGCCCATGGTGGCTGGGGGTTGGGGGTGGTGGGAGTCATGAGTTGGACATGAGTGGGGGCCTGGTGGTGCTGCCCCTGCACTGCTGGGGGGTGGGGGTGGTGGGAGACATGAGTGGGGGCCTGGTGGAGGCTGCCCATGGTGGCTGGGGGGTGGGGGTGGTGGGAGACATGGGTGGGGGCCTGGTGGAGGCTGCCCCTGCACTGCTGGGGGGGTGGGGGTGGTGGGAGACATGAGTGGGGGCCTGGTGGGGGCTGCCCATGGTGGCTGGGGGGTGGGGGTGGTGGGAGACATGAGTGGGGGCCTGGTGGGGGATGCCCATGGTGGCTGGGGGGTGGGGTGGTGGTAGACATGGGTGGGGGCCTGGTGGAGGCTGCCCCTGCACTGCTGGGGGGTGGGGGTGGTGGGAGACATGAGTGGGGGCCTGGTGGGGGCTGCCCATGGTGGCTGGGGGGTGGGGGTGGTGGGAGACAGGGGTGGGGGCCTGGTGGGGGATGCCCCTGCACTGCTGGGGGGTGGGGGTGGTGGGAGACATGAGTGGGGGCCTGGTGGGGGATGCCCATGGTGGCTGGGGGGTGGGGGTGGTGGGAGACATGAGTGGGGGCCTGGTGGGGGCTGCCCATGGTGGCTGGGGGGTGGGGGTGGGTGGGAGACAGGAGTGGGGGCCTGGTGGGGGATGCCCATGGTGGCTGGGGGGGTGGGGGTGGTGGGAGACATGAGTGGGGGCTTGGTGGGGGCTGCCCATGGTGGCTGGGAGGGTGGGGGTGGTGGGATACATGAGTTGGACATGAGTGGGGGCCTGGTGGAGGCTGCCCATGGTGGCTGGGGGGTGGGGGTGGTGGGAGACATGGGTGGGGGCCTGGTGGGGGATGCCCCTGCACTGCTGGGGGGTGGGGGTGGTGGAGACATGAGCGGGGGCCTGGTGGAGGCTGCCCCTGCACTGCTGGGGGGGTGGGGGTGGTGGGAGACATGAGTGGGGGCCGGGTGGGGGTGGTGGGAGACATGAGTGGGGGCCTGGTGGTGCTGCCCCTGCACTGCTGGGGGGTGGGGGTGGTGGGAGACATGAGTGGGGGCCTGGTGGGGGCTGCCCATGGTGGCTGGGGGGTGGGGGTGGTGGGAGACATGAGTTGGACATGAGTGGGGGCCTGGTGGTGCTGCCCCTGCACTGCTGGGGGGTGGGGGCGGTGGGAGACATGAGTGGGGGCCTGGTGGAGGCTGCCCATGGTGGCTGGGGGGTGGGGGTGGTGGGAGACATGGGTGGGGGCCTGGTGGAGGCTGCCCCTGCACTGCTGGGGGGGTGGGGGTGGTGGGAGACATGAGTGGGGGCCTGGTGGCGGCTGCCCATGGTGGCTGGGGGGTGGGGGTGGTGGGAGACATGAGTGGGGGCCTGGTGGGGGATGCCCATGGTGGCTGGGGGGTGGGGGTGGTGGTAGACATGGGTGGGGCCTGGTGGAGGCTGCCCCTGCACTGCTGGGGGTGGGGTTGGTGGGAGACATGAGTGGGGGCCTGGTGGGGGCTGCCCATGGTGGCTGGGGGGTGGGGGTGGTGGGAGACAGGGGTGGGGGCCTGGTGGGGGATGCCCCTGCACTGCTGGGGGGTGGGGGTGGTGGGAGACATGAGTGGGGGCCTGGTGGGGGATGCCCATGGTGGCTGGGGGGTGGGGGTGGTGGGAGACATGAGTGGGGGCCTGGTGGGGGCTGCCCATGGTGGCTGGGGGGTGGGGGTGGGTGGGAGACATGAGTTGGGGCCTGGTGGGGGATGCCCATGGTGGCTGGGGGGGTGGGGGTGGTGGGAGACATGAGTGGGGGCTTGGTGGGGGCTGCCCATGGTGGCTGGGGGGTGGGGGTGGTGGGATACATGAGTTGGACATGAGTGGGGGCCTGGTGGTGCTGCCCCTGCACTGCTGGGGGGTGGGGGTGGTGGGAGACATGAGTGGGGGCCTAGTGGAGGCTGCCCATGGTGGCTGGGGGGAGGGGGTGGTGGGAGATATGGGTGGGGGCCTGGTGGGGGATGCCCCTGCACTGCTGGGGGGTGGGGTGGTGGGAGACATGAGTGGGGGCCTGGTGGTGCTGCCCCTGCACTGCTGGGGGGTGTGGGTGGTGGGAGACATGAGTGGGGGCCTGGTGGGGGCTGCCCATGGTGGCTGGGGGGGTGGGGGTGGTGGGAGATATGGGTGGGGGCCTGGTGGGGGATGCCCCTGCACTGCTGGGGGGTGGGGTGGTGGGAGACATGAGTGGGGGCCTGGTGGTGCTGCCCCTGCACTGCTGGGGGGTGTGGGTGGTGGGAGACATGTGTGGGGGCCTGGTGGGGGCTGCCCATGGTGGCTGGGGGTTTGGGGGTGGTGGGAGACATGTGTTGGACATGAGTGGGGGCCTGGGGGTGCTGCCCCTGCACTGCTGGGGGGTGGGGGTGATGGGAGACATGAGTTGGACATGAGTGGGGGCCTGGTGGTGCTGCCCCTGCACTGCTGGGGGGTGGGGGTGGTGGGAGACATGAGTGGGGGCCTGGTGGGGGATGCCCATGGTGGCTGGGGGTGGGGGTGGTGGGAGACATGAGTGGGGGCCTGGTGGGGGCTGCCCATGGTGGCTGGGGGGGTGGGGGTGGTGGGAGACATGAGTTGGACATGAGTGGGGGCCTGGTGGTGCTGCCCCTGCACTGCTGGGGGGTGGGGGTGGTGGGAGACATGAGTGGGGGCCTGGTGGAGGCTGCCCATGGTGGCTGGGGGGTGGGGGTGGTGGGAGACATGGGTGGGGGCCTGGTGGGGGATGCCCATGCACTGCTGGGGAGTGGGGGTGGTGGGAGACATGAGTGGGGGCCTGGTGGAGGCTGCCCCTGCACTGCTGGGGGGGCGGGGGTGGTGGAGACATGAGTGGGGGCCTGGTGGAGGCTGCCCATGGTGGCTGGGGGGTGGGGGTGGTGGGAGACATGAGTGGGGGCCTGGTGGTGCTGCCCCTGCACTGCTGGGGGGTGGGGGTGGTGGGAGACATGAGTGGGGGCCTGGTGGGGGCTGCCCATGGTGGCTGGGAGGTGGGGGTGGTGGGAGACATGAGTTGGACATGAGTGGGGGCCTGGTAGGGGCTGCCCATGGTGGCTGGGGGGGTGGGGGTGGTGGGAGACATGAGTTGGACATGAGTGGGGGCCTGGTGGTGCTGCCCCTGCACTGCTGGGGGGTGGGGGTGGTGGGAGACATGAGTGGGGGCCTGGTGGAGGCTGCCCATGGTGGCTGGGGGGTGGGGGTGGTGGGAGACATGGGTGGGGGCCTGGTGGGGGATGCCCATGCACTGCTGGGGGGTGGGGGTGGTGGGAGACATGAGTGGGGGCCTGGTGGAGGCTGCCCCTGCACTGCTGGGGGGGCGGGGGTGGTGGGAGACATGAGTGGGGGCCTGGTGGAGGCTGCCCATGGTGGCTGGGGGGTGGGGGTGGTGGGAGACATGAGTGGGTGCCTGGTGGTGCTGCCCCTGCACGGCTGGGGGGTGGGGGTGGTGGGAGACATGAGTGGGGGCCTGGTGGTGCTGCCCCTGCACTGCTGGGGGGTGGGGGTGGTGGGAGACATGAGTGGGGGCCTGGTGGGGGATGCCCATGGTGGCTGGGGGGTGGGGTGGTGGGAGACATGAGTGGGGGCCTGGTGGGGGCTGCCCATGGTGGCTGGGGGGTGGGGGTGGGTGGGACACATGAGTGGGGGCCTGGTGGGGGATGCCCATGGTGGCTGGGGGGATGGGGGTGTGGCAGACATGAGTGGGGGCCTGGTGGGGGCTGCCCATGGTGGCTGGGGGGTGGGGGTGGTGGAAGACATGAGTTGGACATGAGTGGGGGCCTGGTGGTGCTGCCCCTGCACTGCTGGGGGGGTGGGGGTGGTGGGAGACATGAGTGGGGGCCTGGTGGAGGCTGCCCCTGCACTGCTGGGGGGGTGGGGTGGTGGGAGACATGAGTGGGGGCCTGGTGGAGGCTGCCCATGGTGGCTGGGGGTGGGGGTGGTGGGAGACATGGGTGGGGGCCTGGTGGGGGATGCCCCTGCACTGCTGGGGGGTGGGGGTGGTGGGAGACATGAGTGGGTGCCTGGTGGAGGCTGCCCCTGCACTGCTGGGGGGTGGGGGTGGTGGGAGACATGAGTGGGGGCCTGGTGGAGGCTGCCCATGGTGGCTTGGGGGTGGGGGTGGTGGGAGACATGAGTGGGGGCCTGGTGGGGGATGCCCATGGTGGCTGGGAGGGTGGGGGTGGTGGGAGACATGAGTGGGGGCCTGGTGGGGGCTGCCCATGGTGGCTGGGTGGGTGGGGGTGGTGGAAGACATGAGTTGGACATGAGTGGGGGCCTGGTGGTGCTGCCACTGCACTGCTGGGGGGTGGGGGTGGTGGGAGACATGAATGGGGGCCTGGTGGAGGCTGCCCATGGTGGCTGGGGGTGGGGGTGGTGGGAGACATGGGTGGGGGGCTGGTGGGGGATGCCCTTGCACTGCTGGGGGATGGGGGTGGTGGGAGACATGAGTGGGGGCCTGGTGGAGGCTGCCCCTGCACTGCTGGGGTGGGGTGGGGGTGGTGGGAGACATGAGTGGGGGCCTGGTGGAGGCTGCCCATGGTGGCTGGGGGGTGGGGGTGGTGGGAGACATGAGTGGGGGCCTGGTGGTGCTGCCCCTGCACTGCTGGGAGTGGGGGTGGTGGGAGACATGAGTGGGGGCCTGGTGGGGGCTGCCCATGGTGGCTGGGGGGGTGGGGGTGGTGGGAGACATGAGTTGGACATGAGTGGGGGCCTGGTGGTGCTGCCCCTGCACTGCTGGGGGGTGGGGGTGGTGGGAGACATGAGTGGGGGCCTGGTGGAGGCTGCCCATGGTGGCTGGGGGGTGGGGGTGGTGGGAGACATGGGTGGGGGCCTGGTGGGGGATGCCCATGCACTGCTGGGGGGTGGGGGTGGTGGGAGACATGAGTGGGGGCCTGGTGGAGGCTGCCCCTGCACTGCTGGGGGGGCGGGGGTGGTGGAGACATGAGTGGGGGCCTGGTGGAGGCTGCCCATGGTGGCTGGGGGGTGGGGGTGGTGGGAGACATGAGTGGGGGCCTGGTGGTGCTGCCCCTGCACTGCTGGGGGGTGGGGGTGGTGGGAGACATGAGTGGGGGCCTGGTGGGGGCTGCCCATGGTGGCTGGGAGGTGGGGGTGGTGGGAGACATGAGTTGGACATGAGTGGGGGCCTGGTAGGGGATGCCCATGGTGGCTGGGAGGGTGGGGGTGGTGGGAGACATGAGTGGGGGCCTGGTGGGGGCTGCCCATGGTGGCTGGGGGGGTGGGGGTGGTGGGAGACATGAGTTGGACATGAGTGGGGGCCTGGTGGTGCTGCCCCTGCTCTGCTGGGGGGTGGGGGTGGTGGGAGACATGAGTGGGGGCCTGGTGGAGGCTGCCCATGGTGGCTGGGGGGTGGGGGTGGTGGGAGACATGGGTGGGGGCCTGGTGGGGGATGCCCATGCACTGCTGGGGGGTGGGGGTGGTGGGAGACATGAGTGGGGGCCTGGTGGAGGCTGCCCCTGCACTGCTGGGGTGGCGGGGGTGGTGGGAGACATGAGTGGGGGCCTGGTGGAGGCTGCCCATGGTGGGTGGGGGGTGGGGGTGGTGGGAGACATGAGTGGGTGCCTGGTGGTGCTGCCCCTGCACTGCTGGGGGGTGGGGGTGGTGGGAGACATGAGTGGGGGCCTGGTGGGGGCTGCCCATGGTGGCTGGGGGGTGGGGGTGGTGGGAGACATGGGTGGAGGCCTGGTGGAGGCTGCCCCTGCACTGCTGGGGGGGTGGGGGTGGTGGGAGACATGAGTGGGGGCCTGGTGGGGGCTGCCCATGGTGGCTTGGGGGTGGGGGTGGTGGGAGACATGAGTGGGGGCCTGGTGGGGGATGCCCATGGTGGCTGGGGGGTGGGGGTGGTGGTAGACATGGGTGGGGGCCTGGTGGAGGCTGCCCCTGCACTGCTGGGGGGGTGGGGGTGGTGGGAGACATGAGTGGGGGCCTGGTGGGGGCTGCCCATGGTGGCTGGGGGGTGGGGGTGGTGGGAGACATGGGTGGGGGTCTGGTGGGGGATGCCCCTGCACTGCTGGGGGGTGGGGGTGGTGGGAGACATGAGTGGGGGCCTGGTGGGGGATGCCCATGGTGGCTGGGGGGTGGGGGTGGTGGGAGACATGAGTGGGGGTCTGGTGGGGGCTGCCCATGGTGGCTGGGAGACATGAGTGGGGGCCTGGTGGGGGATGCCCATGGTGGCTGGGGGGGTTGGGGGTGGTGGGAGACATGAGTGGGGGCCTGGTGGGGGCTGCCCATGGTGGCTGGGGGGGTGGGGGTGGTGGGAGACATGAGTTGGACATGAGTGGGGGCCTGGTGGTGCTGCCCCTGCACTGCTGGGGTGTGGGGGTGGTGGGAGACATGGGTGGGGGCCTGGTGGGGGATGCCCCTGCACTGCTGGGGGGTGGGGGTGGTGGGAGACATGAGTGGGGGCCTGGTGGAGGCTGCCCCTGCACTGCTGGGGGGGTGGGGGTGGTGGGAGACATGAGTGGGGGCCTGGTGGAGGCTGCCCATGGTGGCTGGGGGTGGGGGAGGTGGGAGACATGAGTGGGGGCCTGATGGTGCTGCCCCTGCACTGCTGGGGGGTGGGGGTGGTGGGAGACATGAGTGGGGGCCTGGTGGGGGCTGCCCATGGTGGCTGGGGGGGTGGGGGTGGTGGGAGACATGAGTTGGACATGAGTGGAGGCCTGGTGGTGCTGCCCCTGCACTGCTGGGGGGTGGGGGTGGTGGGAGACATGAGTGGGGGCCTGGTGGAGGCTGCCCATGGTGGCTGGGGGGTGGGGGTGGTGGGAGACGTGGGTGGGGGCCTGGTGGAGGGTGCCCCACACTGCTGGGGGGGTGGGGGTGGTGGGAGACATGAGCAGGTGTGCAGGGTAGTCCCCTGTTTTGTGGGCTGCCTGCAGGGGCCGTGGAGGGTGTACAGGGTACACCTGTGAGGACCCACCCAGCCTAATCGCGTGTGATTATTCCCGCGCACCCCTGTAAAACACGTACCCAGCCAAATCACGTGTGATAATTCCCGCACACCCCTGTAATACACGTACCCAGCCAAATCGCGTGTGATTATTCCCGCGCACCTCTGTAGTACACGTACCCGGCTAATCGCGTGTAAAACTTCACGCGTAAACCTGTCATACACGTACCCAGCCAAATCGCGTGTGAAAATTCCCGCGTACCCCTGTAATACACGTACCCTGGCTAATCGCGTGTTTAACTTCACGCGTACCCCTGTCATACACGTACCCTGGCTAATCGCATGTAAAACTTCCCGCGTACCCCTGATATGCACGTTACCCGCTTTGCGTTCCTTGTTTGGCAGCCCTATCAACTGGTCCAGGGTTAGCGCAGCCCTTTGCGATGATTTAGCGATTTTGATGGCTTTTCCTTGCGCGAGGGCGTTCTTGGGGGCGTTACTGGCGCTGCTGCAGGGTCGCTGCGATACTCTGCGCCACGGCTGGTTTGGGAGCCTCAAATCCATGAATACGCTGTGCGCTGAAATCGGTTTTGGCGCACGCGCCTGGCGCAGACAATCACACGCGGACACTCTGCGCCAGCCGCTTGCGACACTTTTCTGCGAAATTCTATGAATTACCCTGTTGATCTGTAGCCCTCAGCACCATTCAGGTTCCCTCGAGGTGGCTCAGAACAGCAAGTCTTAAATCCAATATGGTGGTGGGTCCATATACTGGCTAAGCCCAACCTCCTAAACCAAAATTCACCCTAGGAGTGCTCAGGAAAGGTGGCCCATCCCAACCCTTGCCGAAGCAGTACTGACAATTTCAGACACCTATACATAAACCCACCCTGGTAAAGGAGAGAACACAGTACAAATACAGCCAGCCCCAGTTGTTAGGTGTTGGTTGCAGGAGGCTTAACTTCCGAGGAGTCTGAAAACATGAGAATGTCAGGAGAATGGAAGAATTCAGAGATGGAAGAGATTTGTGATTTGATGGCAATCGAAAGAAGACGAAAGCAGTAACAAGTATCAAGGTTGGAGAGAGTAGATCAGATGGAGTTGGTGGTAGTTGGAAAGACTCAGGAGGATGAGGTATTGTCAGTGGTGGAAAGTGATCGGAAGGAGGGGGTGATAGTGGGACAGAGAGAGAGAGAGAAAGAGGGAGAGAGAGAGAGAGAGAGAGAGAGAGAGAGGCATATTACAGGGCCTGCGGTAGCGGCCCTGTAGTTATGGTTAATTCGCTCAACCCAGGAAGAGCACTTTTTGGGCGGCTTATAATGTTGCCCCCCCCCCCCCGGATGAATCCTTACCAACATTTTTCTGGAAAGTTTGGTGCGGTTTCATCAAGGGGGGCAAAGTTGTAGGGGGGTCCTAAAATGTCTGTTTGTTCCATAAACGCAATGGCAAAACAATGTTGCTCACATCTACAGCCCAAACCGCTGGATGGATTCTCACCAAATATGCGGAAGGAGTGGCGGCTTGATCCCGAAAGCAAGCTTTTGTAAATTTGTTGTAAATCTGTCCAGTAGTTTTTTTAAACGGCCCAAAAGTAGGTACAAACAAAATAGTGATATCTCAGTTCGGTCTGCGTGGACATCAGACGTGCCCACTGATCGGATGGTGAAAAGCGTGAAGTGCGTCAGATTTTTGGAAACACCCGCCATTTTGGATTCGCGGACATCTGCCGGTGTGAGCAAACATCATCATAAAAACATATTAAAAAACACAACATTGCACTTGTCAAACTTATTAAACAATCTCTGGGGAGGTGAGGGGTGATGAGGATGGGATACGATATGGATTTTCTTTTTACAAGTGTCATAATGTAGGTACAAAAAATTGCTATATACCGTTGGTGACTGATGTATAGCTTGTGGCCATGGGCAGTGGCCAGATTGTCCGAGTTATGAAATAAGGTCATGGACCGGACAATCTGGCTACTGGTCATGACCACGAGGGATGACAAATGGTGTTAAAGGGGCCATGTCTACCTGGGACCGGCTATGTGGTAAAGTTATTCGAAAGTGTGATAGGTTTGAAAGGGGAAAAAAATGTGATTGTGGTAATATGGTAATAGGCTTCTCTCTTCACCTTCTTCAGGCTGCCATGGAAAGGGAAGAGGGCTCTGTTCAGATCCCCGCCTTCCCTTTCCATGGTGGCCATCTTCTACAGCGCCCCGGGTTTCCGCTTTGGGTGCTAATGGCCATCATCCTCCATTGCAGGGGCTGGAACGGGGGATAAAGTTCCGGAGCCCTCGTTATCTGCCCTCGCTTCGCTTGGGCCGATAACTTGGGCTGCTGGGCCGTTATCCTCCGTTCCACTCCCCGAACGGGGGATGAGCACCACATTATTCCCATTAGCATAACATAAAATGCTAATGGAAATGGCGGAAAATCTTATTGAGTCTATGTGCTTTACTGAGAAATGTAAAGTAGATGGAGTCTATAAGATTTTATTTTTTGGTTATATTTTTTTACTCTGAAAGGTGGCTCCTAAAGGAACCTTTCTTTTGTTGTTTTTTGATGTATTTTATTTTTTGCAGGTGAGGGGCCTGGTGGGGGATGCCCTGGTGGGGGATGCCCAGGTGAGGTTAGAATGTAAGGGAAATGGGGGAAATGAGAGAAGAGGCACCAAGCACTAGTATGGAGGGGCAGGTGGACAGGGGAAGATGTTGCGCGTGTGTGTTACTTCTAAGGTAGGGGGTAGTGTTTCTCATGCTCCTTGATTACAGCTTCAAAAGCACTTTGAAATTGCTTCCCCCTGCAGAGTGGTGTGTTGCAGTATATAGAGAGGACTGTTGTCTTTGAAAGATATGGATCAACAGCCTCTTTCATTGCTTGCAAGGTAGCGGGTGGGATTTTGTGTCCCACAGAAGTAGGCTATGTGGTTACAATATTGGTTGAGGGAGATGAGGTGGAGGAAGACAGCCTACTACTCCTTTCTGAGAGCATTGCGGTGATTGGATTTGGTGTGGTGGCACATGGAGGTGATCCCGTAGGAGTACTGTCCAGGTAATCCGCGACTGCAGTGCCTTTCACTTTGGTAGGTTTAGCCTTTGGTACATTCGCAACATTGGTAAAGAACACCCACACCCATGGTTCTCTCTGGGTGCTAGAGGTAGGCGCTTCCTCTACCTCATCTTCTTGGTACTCTTCATTGTCTTTGGAAGTATTGCGCTTTATTTGTTGTGTAGGTCCTCCAGCTGGTGCTGGTGGTAACTCTTGGGGAGGAGGGATGGCAATAGCTGATGCCATTTTTAAAATAAAGAGAGGTTTTGCTAATATTCTTCCAAGTATGTGGTTTGTACTGTATTGTTAATGGATAATGAGTAAGAATATGTGTAGGAGCTGTGCAAGGGTACATTTTGAGCTTTAAAGTTCCTAGATCTGTAAAAAAATGCAGTTCTGAACTGTCTTCAAAGCACGGACCAGATTGCAAAGTGCGGATGCGTTCACAGACACGTCATCATGCCGCGCATGAGTGCATGATCACGTGGCACTGTCCGGAATGTCTGCAATGACATCGGATGTTCGTGGACATCGATGGACACAAAAACAATGGAAAAAGTTGCAGAAAGTGTATGGAAGTGTTAAAAATGATTCGAGAAGGTGGGAAATGGCAGAGTTTTAAGGTGACACTTTGTAAATTGGCACAAATATTGCTATATTGGGCTAAGTATGATGTTAGTAAGTTGTAGGAACATAGCATGCACTGGTAAAAACCCATGTTATTCACTGAAAAAACTTTGTTAAAGGGACGTTATGATTAAGTTGCACCAATAAAAACCTATGAAATTCAATTAAAAATCTTTGCTAAAGGGACGTTATGGTTACAAGTAAAACCAAAAAACCTCCGAAATTCTCCAGTTACGGTAAGCTAAGCAACCATAACTCATGCCACCACGGTGCACTGCGAAGACTAACACCCAGGACATCAAAGATGACATCACAAATGTCATTGATGTCACTGACCAGTCTCTTTTTTGCATCATCATTCTGCCAAAAATGCTTGAGAAAGTTATTCTTAGGTACCTTGAGGCCAGCTCTGCAACCCCTCCAATATGGGTTTGCAGCCGCCAATGCAAAGAGTCTGCCATGGCCCATGCCTCTAACATTCATATCACTGCTCACCTTCAGAGAAACTCAGGAGGTTTACCACAGTTGACCACTTTCTCTGTTCTAGCCAAAATGTTACCCCATTCTCAGCAGGTTTCGGTTTGAAAGAAAGCCATGGAATAAAGCAATAATCACCTATTGTATGGGCTGTAATGAATGGTAACTTCCAAGGGCATGTGTGCAGGGACTTTACCGGGGACAATTACCACCCCAAGCACTCCATGCAAAGGGTTGTTATTGCTATCACCACCCTGGGTTTGCAACCTGAGATGCTGAGAGAAAATAGTTGTGTCTAAAATAATGAGGCACTGCAAGCGCGAACCCTGTTGTTTCATGAAAAAAAAACACCTAGCATAGCTAATATGGCAATGGAAGAGGGGCTCTTTGTGAACCCCCTCTTCCATTTGAAATACTGGGCTCGTCGTGCTGGTGTGGTGCCAGAAAGGCAGCAAGGTGGTGTCTGGCTGTCCGGGTAGGTGAACCTGGGTGGTTGATGGGGTGAAGGGAATGGCCGGATGGGTGGAGTATTGGAGCTAAGGGCAGGACAGAGCTTGCTCAGAACCCGGCTTAGATTGGTAGGTTCATCACAGGATTAATTGACTGAGTAATTAACCTATTTCATAAAATAAATAGAACGCATTCAAGTGTTGTGCAATCTATTTCTTCAATTATTCTACTACATGACTTCTCGCGTTTACAGCGTATGAAGCCCCGCAGGCAGAAATAATTGGCAGCCGCATTTAATAAATTAAGTAATTGTATTGCGGAGGAAATAGACCCACCATATAAAGAATCCTTTCATGCTCTCGAGTAGGAAGGAAACCTAGACCCCGTGGCACTGTAATTGTGTTAGTAATAGCCATGTGATTTTACTGGGGCCCGCCTGCCCTTATATAAACTGAAGTGGGGCTTGGTTTTCCACCAGCTGCTGTCCCTCCAAGGTAGGCATCTCTTTTAACCAAGTCAGTTGTTTAAGATCATTTTCGTAATGTCTGTGAATGAGAAATGGATGCATATCTCATATTGTGAAACGTTGTCCAATAGGCTGCGAGTTGTTCCTTCAGCATGGATTGTGCGTGCGACACTGGCCTTGCAATGCTCATATGCCAAGATTTCTACTCATGTTTTATTGTTTAGGGCGTCATAAACTGTCGAATGACTTTTCATGGCAGCGAAGACAGCATTCAAAAAATGGAACATTAAAAAATGCACTTTGTGGGCACTTCTTGCTTATTTCTATGTCATAGCAAATGTGGTTAGAGGCTTTCCGCAGACACCCCACCGCTGCCCCCGCGGGGTGAGGGTCAATTGATTTTATTGAGATTTGGAGATGTCAGGTGGCCTTCAGGCTAATCACTGACGCGGTGTCCTTATGGAAACCCGCCAACGCCAGTAACATTTCATAAAACTCCTGTCAGGGTAAATAAAGCAGGCAGAGAGCCGAGCAAAGTTTAGAAATGCTCCAGCAGGGAGCAAAGTTTAGAAGTGCTCCAGCAGGGAGCAAAGTTTAGAAGTGCTTCAGCAGGGAACCTTGTCGGCGTGAGTGGACATTTCATATGACTGCTCGAGCCATTCCAGAGCCGACATCCAGTCGCCATTTCATTCCCTGTGCTGCATTGGAAGTCGGGGCCAATGAGAAACATCACACGGTTATTTTATATTTAAATGTGGCTGCTAACAGTTCATACTGTTTTCTTTTAATCTTTTTACGTTTAAAAGTACAAACGCAGACACAACGTAATCAGATACAAATACATGAAACCATGGAATAGGAACGCCGTACATTTCCAGCTATCTTCCCTTGTCCTTGGGGGATAGCTCAGCGGCAACGTGTTCGCCTTGGAGACGACACGAAACAACACAGGTCCGATCCCCGCGTCTGCGCTTAGAAATATTTAAGCGCGTTATAAATACGCATCTATAAAAATATAACTTTAACGATTAAAAAAAATGACATCCCTAGTATAGCTCCCATATAGGAACGACAATTAATCGGACTCGACCGTCCAGTTACTGTAGCTACACTTGCCCTGCGAGAGGACAGTTGTGTATTGACGCAAACATAATTTTTTAGTAAAGAAAAGGTCCAATGACAACCTTACGTGTTTGCATGCATTGAATTTTCAGAGCGCAGCCACAGCTAGAAAGCTACAGAGTGCTGTGCGAAAGGAGGCAAACAGAGAAATGGGAGAAGGAAGGAGCTGAGGGAAAGGGGGAGGGTCCGGTGCTATCCGGGCGGTGAGCGAGGTTTTCAATGGAGCTACTGGGACCTGGCGTGTCTCGGGATCAGTAGGATGCTTTTCCAGAGTCCAGCACTGCGCACTGGACAGAATGCTATTAAGTTTCTTGTTTTTAAGACTTATTAAGATAACATTCTTTTTGTTGCATATGTTGTTTTCGTTCTGAATTCCCATAAGCAATCACTGTAGGCGACGCCCACTCCCGCAGTAAAATGGTTAAAGATGCAGAATATGTTGTATGGTTTTGGCGAATTATTGTGGCGTCATTTGTGGAGAACTTTTTTTGTCGCCCCTTTTTTTTTTTTTTTTTTTTATTGTTTATGGTTTAAAACAAACCTTTACAAAATTAATCAACTTACATATAAAATTGTAGCATAAAACATTTCGAGTATTATGAATCAATTTTTCAAATTACAGTCACATTTATACATTTACATACATCTAATATTCTCATCAACGATTCCTCAATAACAAATTAACACATAGTAAGATAACACATAATAGAATAGACTAACATTCTCTGATTAAAACTTCAGTGTCTCGAAATGAGCTAAACCGTAGTTTCTATAAGCAGTTTATACTGCGCTATTAAAATTAAGTCCAAAGATCCTAAAAATCTTGTCAAGCATAGTGTCAACCGTTGGCTAACACCTTCCATACACCTTCTCCACAAGGATTCTCTCCATGTGTCAGATTCATTATACATGTACAGCCCAAAGGATAGATTTCTTTGGGAATTAAAAAATGGACAAAACATAGTAAGGTGTTTCAGGGTTTCGAGCACTCTTCCTTGTCCGCAAAAGCGACAGTAACCCATAGATTTACAGTGGCTCGAGGGATCCCACAGGAACAACCTTTCATTTGTGATAAATTGATTCAATTTGAATCTCATATATAGTTTTCTAGCAGTGTTACACGGAAAGATGTCCAAATATTTCGCACAATCTCCAAATTTTCTGGTGAATTTGGCATATTCATAATACATTTTGGTTTTACCAATTTGATCTACCATAACACACCAGAAGTATTTTTGGAATTTCTTTTTACAAGCTGGGAGTCCTAAGATTAAGTCATCCTTGTCAATCAAGGTTTCATTTAGAATTTTATCCATTTTGTCTTTAAATTTTACCAAAGAGGGTACATTCTCCTCATACAATAATTGTGCTAAGTCCTCGTATAAGGATTTTTTCGGTGGAGCTAATATTTTGACGTAGTTATTAAGTCGTCGCCAATGCCATTTAGCAGATAGGGGTAAGATCCCAACTTCGTGACAGATCATCATGTTCGGTATTGACATCGCCATCCCCAAAGCTTGCTTCCATAATTTCCCCTGGATACAATCCAGGTAAGGCTCTATCTCGGATAAGCACATGTCTAGGCTATACAGAAGTATGGGTTCTACCTTGAGGAGGTAGAACTGTATTAAGGGGTCCAAGGAAAATTTGCAGTATCTGTGATATATGATCTTCATTTGTGAGATGAGGGGTTTAGCTTTATTATTAATCATCTCTTTCCACATTCCTATAGAATAAGAGTCGGAAAGCTGATAGCCTAGATAGCGCATCATCTTGACCTTAGGGATCACACACTCGTTAAGCAACCAAGTAAACTTAATATTTTTCCTTTTCCCATCAGAGATCACAATGATAAACGATTTCTGTGTGTTTACTTGAAGATTATTTTTATAGGCATAGGATTGAAAAGCTGTCAATTTGGCCTGTAAGCCATACGGGGTACGATCCATAAACAAAAGATCATCCGCGAAAGCAAGCCAGCCGATTGCCAAACTACCCAATTTCACTGGAAATGAAACAATATCAGCCCAAGCAGAATCAAGGTCGGCCAGATATAGGTTGAACAGCACTGCAGCCAAATTACACCCCTGTTTGAGGCCAATTTCTGTAGGTATTCTATCAGTTAGCGCACCCTCTTTGGTTAATCTTATTCGATATGTGGTATTTTGATGTAACAGGGCTATAATGGCCACCAAGGACATCGGGAAACCAAAAGCAACCATTTTTTCCCATAGAATTGCGCGGATGATTGAATCAAACGCCGCCGTTAAGTCCAAGGCCGCCATATAAATTGGACCAGTATGTTTCCCCTTGGTTTGGGCATATAGATGTGCTAGTATAAACGCATTAAGTGTGCACCCCATGCGTTTGCGAAAGCCCACCTGATATTTGGGCAAAATGTCTAGCTGATCTATGATCTGTAAAATGGATTCCAGCAGTAAATAGGTAAAAATCTTCACTGATGCATCCATAAGTGCAATAGGTCTAAAATTGTTCGGATCATCCCAACTCCCTTTTTTATAAATCGGGATGATATTCGCCGAACACCAGGAAGGTGGAATGCAGGCTGTCAGGTAGACACTATCAAATTTATTCTCAAGAATTCTAGCCCAAAAAAGGGGATCCTTCTTTATCAAACATGGTGGGATGCCATCAGGGCCGGGGGCCCGAGAGGGCTTAATCTTATCGATCGCTCGAATGATATCATCCAAAACCCAAGGGGATTTTTTTAAGATCATGGTATGATAGTTCTTGGTGTCGATAACAGCAAATCGTGGCGGAAGGGCAAATTTAGCTTGTACATATGTGACCCAGGTAGTGGCAGTTACAGCTGCTTCTTTCACCAATGATGAGACTCCTGTCAACTGTCGTAAGGTAGACCAAACTTGTCTGGAGTCATGTCTTAAAAGGCAGGATAAGATCTTCTGATTGTCAGCTATCAACAACTCATATTTCATGATTTTGAGCGTATTACGATATCTCTGGTTGATTTTCGCTTTTAGCTTTACGTAATTATCCCCCATTAGATAAGGAGGGCCAAGGCTCCGTATGTCCTTGCGTTTCTCTTTGCGAAGGTTTTTTATTACTAGATTAAATGTATGATGATGCGACACTGTTTGGGTATTTTGATTTGTAAATATTAGAGACTGAACATGAGTCTGGATACTATATTCGTTATTCCTTTCGACAATGGGACAGTCACTACCTGCTCTAACCTTGGGAACATATATAGTGGTGTCATATCTCAGTCGATCCATTATTTTTGAGCACAGTCTACCATTCCAACGCAAACTGATGTTTGGCCTATCTAAAGCAATAGTTGTTAAAGCCAAATCTTTATCGTAATGTCGGAGAGAAGATTTCAAATTAAGGAATAAAGCCATGTGATCACCTAATGCTGGGTCACGTATGTCCAATGAAACAACATCTGGCATAAGATTAGTAGAGACAAAGAAATAATCAATCATTGATGAAGCCCCACCTCGAGCCCAAGTATATCCATAATGGTCAAGGTTGGGGGCCACCAATTGGATGTCCCATGTGAGGAAATAGTCAACCCACTGTTTCCCCAGATGCATAGAAAAAGTAGAAGAACGGGAGTGTATCCCGTTGGGTGGTGTAAAACACGAGGCATTAAAGTCCCCCCCAACAATTATAGGAATGCCGGGATCGTCGGCTATGATATCAACAAGGATTTTGTCCAGTATCTCATGTAAGTTAGGCAGGGATATGTAAACGTGATTCCAATACAAACAAATAACCATCAATGTACCGGTGCCGCATCCCATACCTCTTAGTTTTACTGCTATTATAGAATAATTAGCAAAGACTAAATCGGAGGAGATTCTGCAGGCCTTATCAGTGAGAACGGCAAGGCCGCCAGAAGGACGACCCAGTAGGCCCTTGATAGCAGGTTGGACATGGGTACAATACCCTGGGACATCGAAGTGGGACAAATGCATAGATTCTTGAATCAGGATAATCTCGGGGCGTACTTCAGGTTCCACTCGAGATGCCCAAAGCCGAAAATTTTTCAGGCCGCAGGCATTCCAGGACATTAAAGTAAAACCCCGCCCCTTATTCTATTTATTGGCCATGTTGGGAGAAGTCGAAATCTGGACAGGATGATCATTTGACTTAATACCAGAGCAGGCCATCGCTAAAGTCATAAATTGTTTGAAGAGTTCGTCATTTAATGGGGCGGGGAATACTCCCTCATTCAACCCTAATTGTGTGACCTGTTTGGAAATTGTTTTGTCAACAAAAGATTTAGCTGAATCTTCATTTTGGAATATCGATGGGGTTAAACCTATCAGTTCGAAATCAGATCTTTGGGCCCAAATCATTCTCATGATAATGTGCGAGTGATAACCACAGATCATCCTATTGTTATTATTAGAAGATAGTCGGACCCAATCAATATCGGAGGATCTAATGGTTCTTAATGCTGGTATGTCCTGGAAAGCTTTAAGAATAGCAGATCGATTTAAAGGCATTTTCCCATGCGATGTTTCATTAGATTCCCAACCCATAATAGATGGCATGTCTGGGGAAAGATGTAAATCTACCTCGTCTGGGAGTTTAACAGGGGGGACTTCGGCCCCAATGATTGCTCCACGATGGTTTTCCAAAGTCAGATCGTCAGTTAAGCCATTCCCACGCACAGGAACCTGAGGACCTTCCTGAGGTTCTTTAATATCAATCTTGGGTATTTGTGTTTGAGCTGGTTTTTTATGCTCTTTTAACGGTATAGAACCGCTTCCTCCCTTCATTATGTGCGATGCTTTCTTAACTCTCATATTAGGGAAAAAATTCAACAAATTCGATTGTTTAAGATTAATAGGTTCCCGGTTTGAATCTTGTTGTACGGAATCTGTTGCGGGACCTAGGGTACCTCGCTCCAGATTAACATGCGTTTTGGAATTATTGGCGTGTTGTCCCTTAGGGTTCGAACCAGGGGAATCACAAGACCTAGGTAGATTCAGCAGTTCCTTGGATTCTGAATTAAGTTGTTCCAAATCAATGACCTGGTCTTCAGATATTATAGAAGAGCAAGATTTCTTGTCCGCCTCATTGGGGGCGTGTGATTTCGTAAAGTCATTTTTTATTTTTTTATTGGCAGCTTTAATATTTTTTTCTTGGTGGAATTTCCTTTTTTGGGCTCTAGCAGCCATTTTTCTCTGCTTCCTAGTCATAACTTCTCTTCTCGGGACTTGAGCAAGAATGGGTGAGGATAGGGTGACTATGGAGGGCTCTTTTGGATATAATTCATCACCTAAATCGATTAGATTGGTAAGATCAGAGAGGTTGGAAGGGAGTATATTCCCCTCTATGTGTGGCCCTGTCTCTGTACCCTTCATTTCTCCAAAAATGCGATCTGCAGGAGGCAAGGCAGTCGGAAGCTCACTAAGACGATTCGTCAGCTGCTGAATGGCCAGCACATTATCTGAGATGGCCAAAGACAGCTTCTGAATCATTGGTTCTATCGCCTCTTTGGGATCAGATTTGGGGGCAGCTGTAATGGCAGCAAAGGATGGTTTACTCTCTCCTGCCATCCTTGGATCTGCCAAGGTTTGCGAGGCCTTATGTATGCACTCAATTCGAGGTTGAGTCGCCTCAGATTTCAGATCTGGAAAAATCGTTTGATTTACTGACACGTGATCCACTTTTTTTATACCTTTACTACTAGCACCCACGTCACAGGCAAATAGAAAACCTTCTATCCTGCTAATCTTTGACAAAACATCAACTAAAACACCTTTTAGGATACCTATTTCACCATGCGTTTGCTCATGGCCTTTGTCTAACAGGTTTAGTAGTCTTGTCATTACCGGAAAGTCAGTACCAATATATTCGTTACATGATTGTTGCTTCTCCATTACATTATGGGGACTAAGGTGTCTAACATCTGGATTCTGTGAAGCAGAGAACATCGCTATTTCATGTTCTGAGAGGGAAAGTACATCTATTGAATTATTATTGATTTTTGTGTCAGTGGGGGAACTCGATTTAAGTTTATTAAAGTCCCTTCCCATCAATTTATTAGGGCCAATACTAGCTGTCCCACTCGTGGTTTGTGTGGGACTGTGTGGGACTGGATCAGCATTGTGAAATAAGTGCACATTTTCTATGCCAAATCTAGCTTGAGTAACAGGTGTGGAAGGAGCCTTTGAGAACCTCATACGATTCCCCAATGCGGCCTCAATGCCAGGTGGTATTATAGAAACATCTACTAATTTGGTGTTACTTAACGTGCCCCCAGCATGAGGCGGAACGCTCGAGTTGTTAAGCGACTTTGAAGCTGTCAAAGGAGACTGGTTGTACAATATCTCCTCGCAATCATTAAGATCATTAATTTTGTAAGTAGCAACCGTCTCAGTAGAGTCGGTCAATCCCATATCATCGACACCAATCAAGGGGTGGATAGTGGGGGCGTTCTCCAACGGGCTCAACCTAGCCATAGCTCTGGGGCATGAGTTGTGCATAGGGCCGACGCACAAAGAAACATCGGTTATGGATAGCCCCATATTAGCTGTGGCAGATAGGGAGACCTCCTTGATAGACTCATTTATAGTATTATCTGAGTCGTTGCTAAATTCAGGTATGGTGGCACGGATTTTTCGCCCACTACGTAAGCCATTAACCATTTTTTCTAATTTTCCTATAATCTCGTATAACTGATAGACGGGACCTTCCAATATTCTAGGTCACACGTCTTTACAATTCTATGATTCGAATCGTTATAGTCACCTCTAAGCAGCCCAGCCCGTGTCCCGTCAAACAGTCCAACAGTCAGTGCACTTGCGAATGCACTTCCGGGATGCGCGCGCGCGGATGCGCGTGCACTCGGAAAATATGGGCTGCGGGAAACTCGTTGGTGGGCGTGAGTTGGAGGGAACCAATGAAAGCACCTAAGACAAAAAGAAGGAGCTTTTCAAAATAGAGAAAAGACAAGCAGGACAAACACAATATCTCCTAACCGAGACCTAACACAACAAAACACAACACCATAAAGGGACTAAACACACGTCTCGTATAATTACTTGTGGGCACACGGAGCACCACGTCACAGCGGCAGTCCAGCAAGGCGCGTTTCGTGGGACAAGGAAATTCCTCTTGCCGACGGGCACCTCGAAATAGTCCTGCGAGTTGAAATCCAGTCGGCACAATCCTGGGAGCAGCTCACACACGGGCAGACAGTCCAACAGTCAGTGCACTTGCGAATGCACTTCCGGGATGCGCGCGCGCGGATGCGCGTGCACTCGGAAAATATGGGCTGCGGGAAACTCGTTGGTGGGCGTGAGTTGGAGGGAACCAATGAAAGCACTTGTGGGCACACGGAGCACCACGTCACAGCGGCAGTCCAGCAAGGCGCGTTTCGTGGGACAAGGAAATTCCTCTTGCCGACGGGCACCTCGAAATAGTCCTGCGAGTTGAAATCCAGTCGGCACAATCCTGGGAGCAGCTCACACACGGGCAGACAGTCCAACAGTCAGTGCACTTGCGAATGCACTTCCGGGATGTCGCCCCTTTGCTTCCAATGCCTATGAACGCAATCTGCAATCAGCCTCAGACTCGCCTGTAGAGCAATAGGGCAATGCCCGAAACAAAAACACAACATGCTAGTGTGGGCCAGTTTTTAGGGGTGAAAGTCGGCCACTTTTTGGGCCAGTGTGGGACAGTTTGATGAGCTACTTTTCTATGCGTCTAGTAGTTTTGACCATTGTTGCTGAATAAACGTTTGCAACTGTGGGCCACTTTTTCATTGGTGACCAAGCAGTGGAGTTATCTTGCTGAAAATGTTGGTGGGGGGGGCATGACATCTAAAGGAGAGGGGCCCCTGCCAAATGAATGGTACAAAATGGTGTGACACGAAAGTTGGGGGGGACAAACACCCTTGTCCCCCCCTAAAATGACGCCCATGTGCCCAAGACAATTTTATTCCCCAGTCCGACTAATGGACATTAGCAAACGCCAAAACTAATGGCTTTGCCAATGCTTGTGTTATGTAAATGGTAAGCTTTGAGGATGCTTAATTCCATTGCCCACTTCTAACTCCATGATAGGTTATAGTATTAGCACGGTTTGTTAGTACAGCTCCCTGCCTTTGGCCTCCAGTGAATATGAATTTCTTTCATGCATATGAGCAGGCTTAAGCCTCATTATTCAGTGTAATACTCACTAGGTCTTGCATAGCTTTGCTCTGTCGCTCTAGGGGCCCTTCTGAGCTTGTAGGTTTAGAAGTTGTTTAGTGAAGGCTTGTGCACAATGTTCTTCTTTGTGTTGAGAAAGGGTGCATTCATCTGGTTGTTTGTGGAAGCTGCATGTTACTTGTGAAGGCCTGTTTCGAGATAACTATTTTAAATTGTTTGATAAAAGGTATGTCGTCCCCAGAGTGAACTCCAGCCCAGGCCTTTCTAGAGTGGGCCTTTGACTTGTAATTTTTTTATTATTGCTGAAATTATAATTAGCATTTGGGAAATTTGATTACAAGCTGATCCCAGGTGTTTAGCCATGGGGTATTTAGAGTGAATGTTTAAAATCACAAAATGTTTTGACCGTGCGCCAAATTCACACTTAGAACCTAGCAACTCTGTCATGTAAGGCCCAGGCTTCATCTGCTGCAGCCCACACATGCGGCCAAGTCAAGTCTTTGAGTTCCATTGATAATCATACATTCCAAGTGGACCCGGAGCACTGGACCGCAGCACAGATGCTTTCTCCAACGGTTTTCGTATCTTCTGCGACATATAAATTGCTACCCTCGGAGACGGGGTCCATTCTGTGGACCTAGGGTGCCTAATGGACTCGGGTTCCAACATGTCCGAAGTATCTTCGTCTTGGGGTCTGTAAGCGATATTCAATCAACACTACAGCTAAGTCAATGCCTAGTCTGGGATGCTGAGGAAAACCTTTATTGATGTATTTTTATATTCAGTTCATTACTCTGGATGACAACCCTTGTATAAAACCCCCCTCTTAGAATCCCCCTGACCCCACTGAGCCAAGAAGTAGGTTTGTTTTGCAAATTAAAAGGTTTATTTGAAAAATTAAACAATATATATATATATATATATATATATATATATATATCACACTTTTATAATAAATTAATATCTGATAGTACACTGAGACTTATGATGTGGATCCACAATGGGTAATGTTACAGTGGTACACTTCATTACTTAGGAGTAGTATAGAGGATGAGGTAGCTGAGAGTGCTTTTATGGCTTCAAGGACAACGCAATGATGAATGAAATGCAGTACAGAAAATAACTTGATATGATTTTAGCAAAAGATAAGATAATCACTTTTTCTCTGGCAATTCACCCCCCTCCCCTATGCAATGTAAGAAATGGAAGGAGATGGAAAGAGGAGCACACAGTTCTCAGGAATGCAATCAAATACAATACGAAATTCAGTTCCCCCCGAGCAAGCTTAGAGGA
This sequence comes from Ambystoma mexicanum, assembly GCF_040938575.1. Taxonomy (NCBI): domain Eukaryota; kingdom Metazoa; phylum Chordata; class Amphibia; order Caudata; family Ambystomatidae; genus Ambystoma; species Ambystoma mexicanum. Next base: position 1,339,231,899 of record NC_090937.1, read on the forward strand.
AACAGGTAGGAGTTTGAAACACAGGCCCAAAATACTTTTTAAATGTGATGGCAATGGATGGGAAAATGTGCCAACTGATTTTAATTCCCTCTAGAGATTCAGGGTGAGTGGGAGATGCGTGTTGGTATTAGTTCAGGCTCACTTTAGCAATGCTCTATGAGTTATTACCAAGTTGCAACGGATTTGAACAAAAGAAAGAATGGAGCTGCTATTTTGACAAGTGGAGAAATTGAGCCAAAATTGCAAATCGCGGTAAATTTCGCGAGTGCGGAAATCGTGATTGCGGAAAAAGTATAAGGAGTAGGAAGTCGGTTCTAGGCCTAAGCTTTCAGAGGGAAGTTAAATCTCATTCCTAGCCCAAACGGTTCCAGAGATACGGACGATTTAATAAAGGTAGATTTTCGGATTTAAAGTAAAACTCAAAATGACAGGTGACAGCTTGCAGCTTCAGAATTGACAGGTGACAGTTGTACAGCTTTAAAAATGACAGATGACACGATTTCTAGGAGGCAGTTCTACTTAGGTTAAAATAGTTTGGATTAGATTATTTTAACTAAGAGATTGGTTCTGCACAGTTCTGCTAGGTACTCACAATATAAATTTGAACTAGGCCTCTTCACGGATCTGGTCAACATGTCCGGCTGCGGTTCTGTCTGCTCGGCGGGTCAATCAGGCACCGGTTCTGCTCACAGCGATCTGGGTCAGCTCTGCTCTGCTGGTCTAGCCTCTCTGGATTCTGGATGTAACACTGCTTTCTGGGTACTGCTACAGGTTCTTGAAAAAATTCTCGGCCAAAATTCAAACGGCTCGCCCGGCTGTTGAATAATTTGGTTAGTTTTGAGGCCTGCTGAAGAGGATTCCGCTGGTGGATTCAGGCCTCTCTGCTACAAATTCTGGAGTTAATTTCTGCTACAGGTTCTGGAGATTGATGGATTTGAAGTCTGGATCTCTGGATGTGAAGTCGTCGGTCAGCATGCTCCGCAGCAAATGGAATTGAATGTCTCTACCTGTCCCAGCAGACTCTTTTTATGTGTTTTGGAAAGTGGGCGTGTGGGTTGGTCATAACTAAACCTGCCCCTCTCACTTATCATTGGCCAATTCCTCCTCTCTCCCTTGATTGGGGGAAGGAAATGTGAGTCAGGGTGATGCTGTAGGTTTTATGGTCAGAGGAACCTCCCCTTGTCAGATTGCACACAAATCTATTTCTGACCCAAATACATATTTATCTATGTACCATTTTTCTAATATTATAGGTCCAGTTAACATATTTTCTGTAGCACCAAACCATCCGATCCCTGTCTTTGTACGATGTCGTGTCCACTGATGACAGAATTCTCCCCTTTTCATCCAGATAACGACCTCTAAACCTTTCCAGATTTTACACAAATGTGCACCAGGGATATGGGTTACAGATGATAAAGTGTCAGATTTTTAACATGCATACATTTGGAGTGAGACCCTATTTTCCGCTAGCAACCCCCCAGAATACACCACAGGGTCCTAACGCCTCTTAAAATGTTCACAGAAAAATCACAAAAATAATGATATTACTTATATAATTCTGACAAGTCCGCACTATGAGTTATCTATCTTTTTAAAATTATGCTCTGGTCAAAAAGGGGTGTGGCTTCCCACATCACAGGGTGGAATAACTGGTTTATCCACTTCCCCTAAGCTCAGCTGGCTTGCAGAGGCACTGCCCCTCCCAGTTTCCCCTAAGAGGAAGCCACTTTACGCCCCCCCCCCCCAATATAACATTTGCCTGAGTCCAGGACAGGCCTTTGTTCAACTCCCTTTAGTCCCAAGCTGCCACTCCCCTTTCAATCAACAGGGCCATGTGACCTCAGGATGCAGCCAGGCCTGGCAGCCAGGCCTGGGAACACAGCTGTTGATCCAGTTTCAACTCCTGTCGGGGGTAGTTGTCAGGCAGAATTCAGTTTCATTAAGCCAGGTTTCAGCTAAATGTCACTTTTTGTTCCCAGTTTTCTACATTCAAATCAAACTGACAATTTTTACATATACATTAAATAATTACTTCCTTCAAGTCATTTCAGAATATAGTTTTACATTGTATCCACCTCTTAGCAAGTCTTTCCTTGGTCTGGTTTTGTTTCATTTGTTCAGTTTTACACAACAGTCTGGTGGTTTTAAAACGCCGGCTTTCTGATAGTGGTGAGTACTGGTAATGCAACCATTTTTGGGATTAAGAAAATGAATTCCCCACAGTTCTGAGTAGCTTTTTGGCAATCAGCATTGCCATTCCCAATGGTTTCAGGCTACTGTGTGTGTAGCCCAATGGTGGTTTTAGGCAGTGCCCTCCTGTGCTCACAACATAGGCAAAAATGGGTGGCAGCCTATTCTTCATTTTTTTCCTGTGCACTTTCTGGGGAGTCCTGGCCATCATGATGTTTTCCATGCCAGTACTGCACAGTTTTATGGTAGGGCTTGGATGCATGGGTAAAAACATCCCACAAGCCCCCGCTCTAGCGATGGCCATTCTGTCCTTTCGCAGATGGAACTCGCAAGATCTGGGATGTTGGCCTCCTCTTCTTCCAATTCCATGGATGGCACAGTTCAGCATCTTTTCCTCCCTCCAGTCGATCAATCAGTTCTCCTTGCTGGTCCTAATGGGAGGATTGGGCGGTACCCCGGGCCCCTTGGGTCTCTGCTCCCGGTCCCCGGTCGTCCTCCTTGGTCAGTCTCCATGGTTTCATCTCTCCTAGGATGATAAAGCAAAGCGGCAATACCTATTCGTAGACATTTCTTCACCACTATTAATGGTGTGGCGAACATATACATTTAATGAATCAGAAGGTATGAACATATACATTTTCTTTTTTAAATTAGGAGACAAGAACATATATATATACAAGGATCACAGAATTTTATATGCTATATGTGGAATATTTTAGGGTTGGAACTGAATTACTCTGGAGCGGCCCCCTCTGGGATTCCAGTGGATTTATCCAGTTGGTGCAGAGTGTGCCTGGGATGGCAACACTTTAGCTGATTTATATGTACCCACTTGTCTTCCCCTTCCGCCAGACTGCCTTTGGGGATGCAGATCTTATAGGCAACAGGGGAGATCTTGTCTATAATTTCAAACGGTCCCTTCCATGTAGGCAAGAATTTTCGCTGTTTGGCCTGGTTCCTTTGGAAATTGTATAGAACCAATCACCCACCTTATATTCCTTTCGGGTAGTTTTTAAATCATAGTGGGTCTTCATGCTCTCGGCTGATCTTTATAGATTCCGCTGAGCATAGGCAAAAGCATGCTGAAGGTGTTTCCTTAAATTCTACACATACTCATGAGTTGTGGAGGCATTTATCAACGTTTGCTCTTTTGTTCTGTAGAGAAAATGCTGGGGAAGCACCATCTTGCGTCCAGTCATCAACTCAAATGGTGACATTTTGGTTGCAGATGAAGGGGTAGATCTGATGGCCATTAGGACCAGAGGTAATCGGATATCCCAACTTGGCCCAGAATCTGCCACAAACTTTTTTAAGATGCTCACAATGGTTTGGTTATATCTCTCTACTGCTCCAGAAGAAGCTGGCCTGTAAGCAATGTGTAGCTTCTTTTTAACCCCCAGTATCTCCCACATCTTTGTCATTACTTCACTGGTGAAGTGGCTACCTCTGTCTGACTCAATCCTTTGAGGTAGACCAAAACGGGAAAAGATATGGTTAATCATCAGGGCAGCTGCTGTTTCTGCCTTGCAATTTGGGGCCGGGAGACATTCCACCCACTTGGTAAACAAGCATGTAACGGTCAACATGTACTTGTTTCCTCTAGACGAGCGAATCACAGGGCCTACAAAGTCGATTTGCAAATCTCACCATGGCAGTGTCATCCCCCTCTTTTGGAGAGGCGCACGGTGTGTGAGGGATGATGGCTGAAATTGTGCACACACAAGACACCCCTTCAAGCATTGGTCGAGGTCCTGCCCCATGTGTGGCCAGTATGCAACCTCTCTTAAGATTTCCAGTGTTGTGTGAAACCCCCTATGACCGGCAGTGGTTGCATCATGGGCGTGACTTAACATCAGGCTTCGGAATGAGGTAGGAACCATCCACTGATCATGGCCAGCTTGGGATTTCCTTACCAACAAACCGTCTTGGATTCGGAACATTTTTGGACATTTCATCAACACTCTTAGGTCCTCTTTCCCAATGTAATCTGTGTCCGTCAGGGGAAAGTTCTCAGGGTCCTCAAGGTGTTGGTAAAACTTACCAATGATTGGATCACCCTTCTGAGCTGTAATCAAATCCGCATCAGGGGTCTCCTTGCTCCATTGGGCAGTTGAAAAATCATTGTGAGCATTTGTCTGGGACCTAGAGATCGCAGTGGCCTGGATTTCCCCCAACAGGAACTCTATTTCTATTAGATCCCCTTGGATGGCCCCGGTTTTGGCCAGCTGATCAGCTAAGTCATTTCCAGTTTTGTCTGGTCCCTCTACTTCCCATGTTACAGGGGTTTGTTATTAGCGCATAACATGCCTCTGGTTTTCCAGTTGACCAGGTGCTCCACGAACACGTTCCGTACATAATCCGAATCTGTGATTATGACCAGTTCGTGGAGTTGATGCTGGACAGCAGTGAGGATGGCCTGATGCACAGCCATCAATTCTGTCACTTGACTACTTCGGGGACCAATTTTGTATCCAGCGGAGGGTTCTGGGAACTGCTTCACCCATGCATTCCCTACGCCAGCCACCAGTTCTTTCTCCCCGTCGTTGTCAACATGGTAAGAGCATCCATCCACATAGACAGTGGTCATTCCCTCACACTTGTCTTCTTCAAAGACTTTGCGTGGGGAATTAAGGTATGCCTCCATGTTGTCCTTGATTTTTAGACTTTCGTCCTCGAGACAGTTTTCTCTGGCACAATCATGCAAGTCAGCCAGACCTTGCGCGAGGGGACTCTTCTTGTTTAGGCCATATCTGACCTCCACAGGAAAGCCTTGCATTGACAGAATCCAGGAAGTAATTCGGGAATTACTCACATTTCCGGCCCGGATTCTGTCACTTTGGAGATATTGCAGAGGCTGGGGTGGAGTCTCCACTATGATGTGTTCCCCCTGGATAAACGGGCGGTAATTCTTCAATGCCCACACCGTTGCAAGGAGTGCCTTCTCACAATCGTTGAATTTTTCCTCCACAGAGGATAAAGTTTTGCTCGCATAGGAGATTACTTTATTGACCTTGTCATGCTTTTGGTACAATACTGCCGTCAAGCATGTATTAGAGAACCCCGTCTCCAGGAAGAACTCCTTGTTTCTGACAGGGTAAGCTAGGCAAGGCCTTGTGAGAGGCTTCTTTTGAGTTGTCTTACCGCCTCGGATTGTTCTGGACCCCATTCCCACTTGACCCCCCCCTCAAGAGATGAATCAGGGGTCTAGTGATCTCTGCGCAGCCTTCAATGAACTTTCTGCTGTAATTAGTCAGTCCAAGGAGGCTCCTTAGTTCCCGCAGAGTTGTGGGGTCTTTCAGTTTCTGGAGTGCTTCCACTTTCTTTTCTTGGGGACAGAGACCCTGAGGAGTAATCTCATGCCCCAAGAAATTAACACGGGTTCTACACCACTGTGCTTTCTGAAAGGAAAGTTTTGCTCCGGCGGCCCTCAACTGTGTCAGAACATAACGGATCTCCGCTATGTGTTCCTCCACAGATTAACTTTTGATGAGGACATCATCTACATAAGCCAGGTTACCCCTCGCACCCAGGTCGGGCATGGCCTTATGTAGGAAAATGTTGAATTCATTGCCGGAGTTGAGGTATCCGAAGGGAGTCCGGGTCCATGTGTACTGCTGGATCCCAAAGGTAAAAGCCAGTTTTTATTGGTCCTCCCTACTGACAGGCACGGTCCAGTATCCATTGGTCAGGTCTATTGCTGTGAATACCTGTGACCCCTGAATCTGGGCCAGCCCTTGGTCAATGTAGGGCAGAGGCCATCGAGAAGTATGGACCCATTTGTTGAGCCCCCTAAGGTCGGCGCAGAGTCTCCACTGGCCGTTTGGCTTCAATATTCCCAGCACCGGATTATATAAAGTGCTGTGGACTGGACGGATTATTCCCCGGGACTCAAGGTTCTTAATTATTTCAGTAAGAGACTCCATGGATGCGAGAGGCAAGCGATATTGCTTCACAAACACTGGAGTCATTCCAGGGTCCGTGGGAATTGTTGTGGTGTGGATGTCGGTGCGACCACAGTCATATGAGTCTACCATAAAAGAGATCTTGGAAATCCAAGAAAACTTGTTTCAACTTTTGCTTCTGTTCCAGAGTCACACAGGCATCAGCTAGATTGACTCTCTCTTCCACCATCTGCCTGAAGCCTGGAAAGACTTCTGGTTTGGCTATCTCAGTGGCCTCCTCCAGCTGGGTGGAGAAGTCCCTGGTCAGAGCGCTGATTTGGACTGGAGGCTTCAGGTGGGAAAGGCAGCCCTCATGGACCTGGAAAATCACCTCATCCCTCCTGAAGTCACAAGTCACATCTTCCTTACCATAAGGGCAAGAAGTGTACACCAGGAAGTTCCCCCCATGCCGGGTGAAAATCCTGTCTGGTGTTGTATTGTCCTCACTGTCACTGTCAAAACAGTCCTTGGGGATTGGTCCTAACAGTTCATTTCCTAAATCAATGGAGAAATGTCGGTCATCAATCGCCATTCCAATAATGGTGCCTGCGGCTAGAGTAATACTCTTTAAGTCGCTGTTATCCACCTCTATTGGAATGGTGTCATGTTCTATGTTGACTAATGGTGTTCGGTTTACCCCTAACCCTTGCTGTTGGAGAGAAGCATTTAGATGGATATGAGCATCAGGGTTTTTCAATTTTTGTCCTCTTTTAACTTTCACTTCCAGGGAGAATTGTCGGGTCCTTTCTGGGATGGTGACTTCCTCTTTAATCTGAATTTCAACTGCATAAGGTGGCAATTGAGCTGACCTAAATGCTTTTTCTGGATCATCAAAGCCCATGGGATTATCCGCTAATCGGGACCAAGCTTTGAAGTTTATTAGGTCCAAACTAATGGCAAAGCGATTGAGAATGTCACTGCCTAAGTAAAAGGCGGCAGTGACGTCTCGCACGACCCAACAATTATGGACTATGCTCTTGTTGCCAATGGAGATTTTGAGCATACACCTGCTTGGCAGGAGATGTTTGGAATTAGGTGCTTCCAGGTCCATTTCCCATTTGTCTAGCAGTTTGAATGTGGGAATGCCTGGATCTTTTGGGAGTTGGCGGAGCATGGCTTCGCTGATGAAGCTGTTACCGTTGTTCACACACACTTGAGCGAGAACAGAGTCCTTCCCATCATTTAACTGAACAGGGATGAACAACTGCTCTCCAATTTGCTGAATATCAGCCAGGCTCTAAGCTGATTTCACATCTTTCTGGACTATAGGAGTGCGAGTTTCTGATTGTGGATTAGTAAAGAATTTCAGGGTGTTTCCTTCCAGTGTGGAATAGCACCTTTAACTGGAAGGAAGGTTGATTTTCAGAAATAGAGAGGACCCCCCATCACCAGTCTGTTGTCCTACTGCTATTACTGTCACGTCTGGAGTTTGGTTGTTCTGGAAGTGAAATTCTACTTGGTCAGATTTTTGTTCAACCATGTGGCAGGTGCCGTTTAAACTAACATGGTTGACACTCTGTTTTAATTTTATTGGTCGGCTAGTCTGGGTCCAGAGGACCTTGTTTACGCAATCTATTAGGGGTGACAACCTTCTCAGGAGGTCATTCCCTAGTAAACAAGGGGTGCCCTCTGGAGTCACTACTATGACCGGGTGTTTCACCTTGTGTCGCCCAATTTTGATGTCCAAATCTGCAGTCCCCTCGACAGGAATTTCCTTCCCGTCAAAGTTCTGCAGTTGTCCAGGAAGAGAGGTGAGAGGAATACGGTAATTCTCCCCCCTTCCTGCATTTAGTTCCTCAAAGGCCCTTTTGGACAGAAGAGTAGCTTGGGATCCAGTGTCCACCAGTGCCCAAATTGTACCCTGCCCCTGTACTTGTACCGGGGCATAGTATCTTCCCTCCTTCTCCTCAAGGGGGTACAGATAATGCACATTTTCGGACAACTGGTGGGCTAACTTTCTGGTTTTGGACATTGCTAGCGAAGAGATTTGGGCAGAATTCTGTGGAGAGCCTTGGAAATCTGAAAGAAAAAGTTGGCAACTGGAGATCAGAGCCATTGTGGGTTCCCCTGGTTCCGGTTCTGGGCCGCCCCCCCCTTTTTGGAGGCAGTCACCAGGATGGGTTTGAACCAGAGGATTTTGGTATTGTCGGTTCTGGGATGAGATGATGGGCGGCGGTAGCTCAGTCTCCACATCTCCCCAGTCTGAATTGACATCCCTTGGGACCCATTTTTCCTTGGGAGGAGTTCCCCCATCTCTGAAGGAGAAGATCCTTTTCCCAGGATCTTCTGAGGATCCCTCTCCCTCAAATTGGAAGACCTGTACCTCCTCCACAAAGTGGGTCTGTTTGGGTCCTTTGTTTCTCCTATCCCCCCTCTGCTCCTTGGGAGGCAGGCTTTCAGGGGTAGGAGATTTGGTTTCGGTTCCTGGTTTTCCTGGGGCTGTTTACAAGTTGGGAAGGAAGCTTCCTCCAAGGCTTTACACACCCCTTCCCCTTGTGCCTCCTCCGTGGGAACCGGTGGGTCATCGGGGTGCTGCCCCCGTCATTGTTCTGGAGCACCAGGTCCAGAGTTTGGGGCATTCTGCGGTGGCATGCTCGTCTGAGGGTTCTGTTGAGCCCTCAGTATGTGAACCAGATCCCGTGCCATATTTTGGACCTGGCGCTCAAGTTGTGAAACCCGCTCAGGCTGATACGGGGCTCTATTTTCTCCTCTGGGCTGATCCCGGGAAGGGTAGCTATCCCTTCTCTGGTAGAACCCCTGGTTGGGAAGATTTTGGTACCCCTCCACCCTTGGCCTCCCCTCTCCCGGATTAGGTTGTCTTGGCTCAGGGAATTGGGGAAAGAAGGATGGATGATTTTGGGGCTGGAAATTGGGTGGATACCTGGGGAAAAAGTTCGGCCCAGGATTTGGAGAATTTCTGCCCTCCTGTGGGAAGTTGGGAGGGAAGTTCCCTGGGTTAGGCGCTTGGCTGGATCCCCCCCCTTGGGCTGGAGGAGTCCACACATAACCCAGGATGGGTCGGTTTCCCTTGTAGCGGGGACTTACATAGTCAGGGGAGCGGGGGACCCCATTTGTGGGACTACCTCCTCGACTCCCTGTCTGTGACTGGCCCGAGGGCCTTCTGGGCTGTGAATTATTTGGTGCAGGCAGGTTTTAAGGCCCCCCCGTTTCCAAATCTAAAACGGGGGCAACCTTTACCTCTGCCACCTTGGCAGCAGCAGGGGTGCTGTTGGTTTTGGGGGTTTTCTGCGCATTATTTTTTATTTTCGATGGGCTTCTGCACCTCATAGATCCGGGTAGCCTGTTCAATGACCCAGTCTAAAGATCTTTTCTCATGAAAATCTCTCACGAGCTGGGTCATTATGTATTTGGGTAAGGCATGGAAAAACGTATTGATAAATTCTCTGCTATCCGTGCGCACCCTTCTGGTGGTCTGCGCAAAAGCACGCTTTAATTCTTGCACAAACTCTTGTGGGGCCTGATCCTCCCCACATTGCAAATTGTAGGCTGCCTTGCGAGCCTCTTGAGGATTTCTGTGCACAGAAAAATGTTTCAAGATGGCCGCCCTCTATGTGGACCACCTTGAATGGTTTTGATCCTCCAGCCCCGCAAAGAAACTGGAGTATTCTGGTGAGAAGGTCCACTTTACATATTGAATACAGCTTTGGCTGTCCTTCAAATGGAAAGTCTCCATCATTTGCTCATAGAGCTCCAAGTGTTCCCAAACGGAATACTTGGCGTTCTTATGATAAGGAGTGATGACACTCCTGATTGCCTTTATTTGTTTCAATGGGTCCTTAAGCAAGGCCCTTTTTGCCTTATTGACCTTTTTGGTTCGGGTAACCCTGGTCCATTCATCCTCTGACTCAGAAGCACTGCTCCCAGAGGTGCCCGTCTGATCTTCCAGGTTTTCCCAGATTCTGCGAGCCTGGGAATGGCTGGCAGAATGTGGGGACCTGGTCTCCTGTGTCCTGTGATGCTCAGAGGAGTCTTCAGATCCCTCCTTGCTACCAGGATTTGCTGGGTACCCCCCCCCACTGACCTAACTGGGCAGAGGTTTTCAGGATGCCCTTAGTGGGCCTACTCTCCTGGGGTTCCCCACTAAATTGCACTGTGCTTGGGTGCCCATACCCGGATGCCCGCCCCTCCATTCCTGGGTGGTACTGGCCTATGAGCCCCATACTTTTAGCTGGATAGTAATCTGCCATCCCTGTGGCCCCGTGCTCATGTGCGCCAGGGAACATGGGAGTGGCAGAGTCCAGGAACTGGTAGAGGTGAAGGCCTCTGGCACTAGGGCTCCTGAGGTTATGCTCAGGAGTTTCTCTTTCCCAGCGAACCTCATCTCTATCCGCCACTGTTCCCTGTTGCAATGCAAGAGCCTGCGCTTTCAGTTCCTCAGTTAAGGCCTTACTACACTCTATCAGTCTCTCCTGCATCGCTACCTGTTGCTGGAGCCTATCATTGTGCTGACAGAGAGCCTCATTTTCTCTCTGTGCCTCCTGATTGGTCCTGGAGTACTGGGCCAGTCTCTGCTGCAGGAGGGTTACCTCCTGAGCTGTGTCCCTATTGGCCTTCTCCTTTCTTGCCAGAGCATCCTCCACCCTCCTGGTGTGCTCTAACAAGTTCTGGTGTTCTTTTTGGAGGTCACCCAGAACCTGGAGGGCCAGGTGATTTTCTTCCATTTTCCTTTTTAAGTGGCAGACTTCCTGGCCTAAGGTATCCCTTTCCTGACTAAGAGCCTGCATCTGTGCCGCCAGGTCGTCCCTTTGCCTTTGGAAGGCACCAGCTTTCTGGCGCTCCTGGTCAAACTCTGCCTGGGTATCCAGGTCTTTCAAAATCAGTTTATTGCTCTCTGCCTTCTCCCTATCTAGGTGGGTTTGCAGGGTGACTACCTGCTCGGCACATGCCCTATTGAAATCTAATTGTTGCTCCAGCTTTTTCTGGCTCTGCAGTAGGGAGTCCAAACCTTCTTGATACTCCTTCTGCAAGGCCAGAAATCTGGTATCCTGGTCCGCCTTTTCCTGTTGCAGCACATCCATATCCTCCTTTATTTTAGTGATGTACTGTCTGCTGTCCTTTTCTGGCTCCTGGCTCCTGAGCAGCCTCTGCTCAGAAGAGTCCAGATCAGATTGGGCCTTCTCTAACGCCATCTGTTGCCTATTTGCCAGATCTTGGCCTTCAGCACATTTGTCCTGCATGGATCCCATATATAGATACAAATATGCCGCCATCCTGGTAATCTTATTATGTTCATCTTTGGCTTTAGGGGCCATATATAGTTCACTCAGGGCCACATGTAGGGGACCCTGATCTCCCCAAATATCTGACCCTGTTTCAGTGACCTGTTGTGCGATTGCCTGCAACCAGACCGTTTGGTCCTGATGAGTCCACTCACCTCTCACAAATAGCTTATGTAAGAAGTGCTCTCTGGCTATTTTCGTATCTACCAAGGTCGTCATTCTGGAATTTGAGTTCCTTCCTGACTTACAGAAGTTTGTATTTTATTTTGCAAAACAGACCGTTTCCTTAGAGCGTTCCTTTGAGGGATGCTTTCACAGTGTAAAACAGCGTGGTGATCCAACCGGATATGTCTATCTGGTCAGTTGGCACACTGTATTAATCTGCACAAGTGGTAACTCCAACCCAGAATATCCCGGCTCTGAGCCCCCACTTTTGTAAGCGATATTCAATCAACACTACAGCTAAGTCAATGCCAAGTCTGGGATGCTGAGGAAAACCCTTATTGATGTATTTTTATATTCAGTTCAGTACTCTGGATGACAACCCTTGTATAACACCCCCCTCTTAGAATCCCCCTGACACCACTGAGCCAAGAAGTAGGTTTGTTTTGCAAATTAAAAGGTTTATTTGAAAAATTAAACAATATATATATATATATATATATCACTTTTATAATAAATTAATATCTGATAGTACACTGAGACATATGATGTGGATCCACAATGGGTAATGTTACAGTGGTACACTTGATTACTTAGGAGTAGTATAGAGATGAGGTAGCTGAGAGTGCTTTTATGGCTTCAAGGACAATGCAATGATGAATGAAATGCAGTACAGAAAATAACTTGATATGATTTTAGCAAAAGATAAGATAATCAATTTTTCTCTGGCAATTCACCCCCGTCCCCTATGCAATGTAAGAAATGGAAGGAGATGGAAAAAGGAGCACACAGTTCTCAGGAATGCAATCAAATACAATACGAAATTCAATTCCCCCCCAGCAAGCTTAGAGGAAACAGGTAGGAGTTTGAAACACAGGCCCAAAGATTGATGGATTTGAAGTCTGGATCTCTGGATGTGAAGTCGTTGGTCAGCATGCTCCGCAGCAAATGGAATTGAATGTCTCTACCTGTCCCAGCAGTCTCTTTTTATGTGTTTTGGAAAGTGGGTGTGTGCGTTGGTCATAACTAAACCTTCCCCTCTCACTTATCATTGGCCAATTCCTCCTCTCTCCCTTGATTGGGGGAAGGAAATGTGAGTCAGGGTGATGCTGTAGGTTTTATGGTCAGAGGAACCTCCCCTTGTCAGATTGCACACAAATCTATTTCTGACCCAAATACATATTTATCTATGTACCATTTTTCTAATATTATAGGTCCAGTTAACATATTTTCTGTAGCACCAAACCATCCGATCCCTGTCTTTGTACGATGTCGTGTCCACTGATGACAGAATTCTCCCCTTTTCATCCAGATAACGACCTCTAAACCTTTCCAGATTTTACACAAATGTGCACCAGATATGGGTTACAGATGATAAAGTGTCAGATTTTTAACATGCATACATTTGGAGTGAGACCCTATTTTCCGCTAGCAACCCCCCAGAATACACCACAGGGTCCTAACGCCTCTTAAAATGTTCACAGAAAAATCACAAAAATAATGATATTACTTATATAATTCTGACAAGTCTGCACTGTGAGTTATCTATCTTTTTAAAATTATGCTCTGGTCAAAAAGGGGTGTGGCTTCCCACATCACAGGGTGGAATAACTGGTTTATCCACTTCCCCCAAGCTCAGCTGGCTTGCAGAGGCACTGCCCCTCCCAGTTTCCCCTAAGAGGAAGCCACTTTACGCCCCCCCCCCAATATAACATTTTCCTGAGTCCAGGACAGGCCTTTGTTCAACTCCCTGTAGTCCCCAGCTGCCACTCCCCTTTCAATCAACAGGGCCATGTGACCTCAGGATGCAGCCAGGCCTGGCAGCCAGGCCTGGGAACACAGCTGTTGATCCAGTTTCAACTCCTGTCGGGGGTAGTTGTCAGGCAGAATTCAGTTTCATTAAGCCAGGTTTCAGCTAAATGTCACTTTTTGTTCCCAGTTTTCTACATTCAAATCAAACTGACAATTTTTACATATACATTAAATAATTACTTGCTTCAAGTCATTTCAGAATATAGTTTTACATTGTATCCACCTCTTAGCAAGTCTTTCCTTGGTCTGGTTTTGTTTCATTTGTTCAGTTTTACACAAAAGTCTGGTGGTTTTAAAACGCCGGCTTTCTGATAGTGGTTAGTACTGGTAATGCAACCATTTTTGGGATTAAGAAAATGAATCCCCCACATTTCTGAGTTGCTTTTTGGCAATCAGCATTGCCATTCCCAATGGTTTCAGGCTACTGTGTGTGTAGCCCAATGGTGGTTTTAGGCAGTGCCCTCCTGTGCTCACAACATAGGCAAAAATGGGTGGCAGCCTATTCTTCATGTTTTCCCTGTGCACTCTCTGGGGAGTTCTGGCCATCATGATGTTTTCCATGCCAGTACTGCATAGTTTTATGGTAGGGCTTGGATGCATGGGTAAAAACATCCCACAGGTCCCTCCACTAAGCTGGCTTTGGTGTCCTGAATGCTCTCTTTATCGAGGCTAAATTCATCCTCCTCTTGACCCTCTTCATGACCAAACTCGTCAGAGGATGGAGCTTCCCCTGAATTCTCTGCCCCTGGGGTAGGGGTTATGAGGCTGGGCACGGCTGATGCTTTAGCCAGGAAGGCTTTTTTAAGTCTGTTGAAGGCATCAGCAGCCTCCCAAGGCTTTTCTGTATTCCCCATCATAGAGCCGGGGGGCGGGGGGTAGAAGAGTGCTTCCTCTTCCGGCTTTCTACCCCCTTGTATTATTCTCTAGAGGCTGTGTAGTGGAGGTCCCCTCACCTGTGTCATCTCTCACGCCAGCTCTGGTGCCCAATATTTCCTCTAGGAGCAATAATCTGTCCTGAATGGGCTGCACCCCTTGTGGCACTGCCTTGATCAGAGAGTCTCCCAGGACTTTCTTGAAACTCAGAGACAAATCAATCTCATCCTCCTGCATTTCTCCTTCCTGGTCGCTGTAATCAGCCCAGTACTCTTCTGGTCTGTCTGAGGCCGTAATCTTTAATTAAGAACGGGGTTCTTACGAAGGGGTATTGCAGCCACAGGCTCAAAGGCTCTGTCTGAGTGACCAGCTTTCTGTCAGCAGTGCTAGGTCACGCGTTCCTGAGATACAATATATTATCTTTTTTTTTTCTTTTTTTTTATGAGCTTTCAAAAAGCCCTCAGCCTCTTATGCGAAAAGGAACGCTGTAAACTTATAATTGGCAGGGCTCGCGTTCGCGCTGAATGCTCCATTATCTCTCGGAGTTCACTGCTGTGTTAACGGACCTCGGGGAAACTCCTGCACATGCGCGCTCAATGGAGATGCGTCATTTAGAACACACGTCCCCTCAGGCCTCAAATGCTTGCATGCCTACTACGCGCGTATTCTGATTGAAAACAAAGCAGCCCCCAGTGCGAGCGAGATCGCTCGCGGGGCACGTACGAATATAAATGTTCTATAATATATACGACGCTCGCGCACGGATGTATCTCACGCGTATAGGCAATTTATTCATTTTCTTAGCGCACATGCTGATAATAATACGCTGCGCATCGGCTAAGCTATAAAAACGCATACAAGCCTTAATATATCCAAACAAGCATGCAGATGCTATATGCAAATATAAGGTACTTAGCTGTTGAAAAGCAGCAAAAAAGAAGAGGAAAGTACCTACACTGACAGAGACTTATACTAGGGAAGAAGCCCTCATTGGCCCACGAGATGGAGGCTGGGACTACTACTCAGGAGAAGGATCATGGGACTTGTAGGATCACCTCCACTGTCAGTCATGATGTTGTTTTGTTTGTTTCTTTGTTTTAAGCCAGTTGGGCTTGTAAAAAAAAAAAGAAATTTTGTATAATAAAAATGAAAGATTTAAAATGCTGTTGTTAAGCAGATTAAAGGAGATAAAGCATAATGCTCGCCTCTGCGTCTTTAATAGAATCAAGACTTCTTGCGCTATCCGCTTGGGCAATCTTCATTGTAGTGCTATATAAATGCTGAATTATTATGCCTTCTCACCGTGAACTAGTGTTATGATATGATATTTTATTTATAGCGCGCCTATACACAAGTGTTTCAAGGCGCGACAAAGCATGAGAAGGGAACAAGACAACGATTTTACTATGCCCAGTAACAATGAGATCGCGCAAGTGCAGGATTATTGTCTTTTGTCGCATGCATTCATGCTGGCAAAGTGATGGTGACCGTTTGAAAGTCAAGGTATTGTTAAGTGTGTGCCTGAGAGTTTCACTTCCGCAGTTGACCCTTTCAGACCTAAGCGACTCTGAACCATTAAATGCAGGTGATGCCTTTCTTGATGTTCTGCAGATTATTTTCTCCAGCGCCTTAGTGGAAATGGAGGAGGGTGTTCTCTGTATACTATTAACCAATGGAAGGAGGTCTGGTATAGACAAAGACTTCTAGCAGACAAAACAGAATATAATACGAGACAAAAAGAAAGCTAGTCTTGTTGGTGACTCAATATATGCAAATACTGTTTTTTTTAACTGATCATAACATGCCTTGATTTGAGAAGTGGGAATGAAGTGAGATTTCCAATCTAGGAGTCTGAGGGAGTTGCAAAACTGAAAGCATACTAGGAACATTCAAACTGGGCATTGACTATGGCTGTCAAATTGGAAGCATACAGAGTCAAACTTGGTTGTTCTATCACCTGTACAGAGCTATATTGCTCCCGACCTATGTTTCTGCTATAAAAACATGTAATACTACTGAAAACATTCTGCAAACCTGGTGTTCACTGGGGCTGCCGAACTGGGACAAGAGTAGAATTACCAGACTTAGGGCCTCATCACGACTTTGGCGGTAACCCTTAAATCCGGCGGTAGTGCTATTACCGCCGGATTTAAGGGTTTGCCAAATCAGGACTTCGGCGGATTTCGCCCCAGCTCTGAGCTGGGAGGAAATCCGCTGAAAATTTGCGCTATTACCGCCGGCGGGAAATCCGCCGGTGGTAAGAGCGCAAATTTTCCCCATTGAGTCCAATGGGGAATGGGGCATTCGCGAATGGGCTCAATGGGGAATGGGGATTTACTTTACCGCCAAACTCGTGATCCGGCGCTATTAGCGCCGGGGAGTTCGGCGGTAGGGCTAATACCGCTGGCGGTAATACCGCCGGCGTTACCGTCCAAATCGTGATGAGGCACAAAGAGTTTGATAGGTTAATCAAAATTATATTCTGGCATTGTCAAACTGGGTATATTCTGGTATATTAGAAACTGAGAATGCCAAAATGGCCGTATACTGGGATTGTCCATTGGGGGGCATATTGGGATTCTGATGACTGGACATTTACTAGACTAGTAATATTCAGTGGTTGTCAGTTCTGGAGTTTATTGGGATTGTCAAATTTGGAATATAGCTAGACTGTCCAACTGAGTTTACTGTGGCTAACCAAACTTGATTTGGACTAAGATAATGAACATGAGAATATACTAAATTGTCAATGCCACAAGTATTCTAGAAAGCCCTACTGGGCTGCTATAAAACATGGACACACACTGGGATTGTGAAATGGGTACTATGCTAGGATTGTGTGAACTGGGATTATAAAAGGGGGTTCAAGCGAGTAATAAACAAAGATAGTTATATCAGGATTGTCAAAAAAGTACTATTGTGCGAAATGAGTGTAAAATGGGATCGTCAAACAGGTAACATACTTTGTTTTTCAAACTGGAGATATAGTAGTATTATCATACTGGATACAGAGCGGGATTGTGAAAAGTGCAGATTTCCCAACAGAAGAATACCATGATTGTCATTTTGGGAATATATTTGAACTTCATAGAATAGCATCACACCGTGATTGTGGCTAGTAGTAAACTGGTACGCAGCAAATTGAGAGTATTCTGGAGATGTAAAATAGAGATACATTGCAGTTGTTAATACAGGGATTATATTGCAACAAGCAACCAAAGCATATATATAATAATTTACTGGCATTATGCAAACAGGTAGTGTTTTGGGATTGTTAAATTGGCCATGTATTGGATTTGCTTAAACATAGAATCTAGTGGAGTTTCCAAACTGTAAACATACCGGGATACAATAAATTGGAATTGTGCACCCTAAGAGTAAACTGAATTTGAAAGCTATGAAGAAATGGGAGTATATGGAATTTTCAAACTGAATATAATGTGGTTAGACAGATAGGACATAACGTGTTTTCTTGCGCTGGGAATATAATGGGATTCACCAAATGTGAGTATACTGTGATCTTGTATGGCGGAAACTTGAATTGAACTGCTATGTGGGCGTACATTTGTCCCGCATTAAATTGAAATTGAGGATTAATGTAAACTGGTAATTAAGTGATATATACTAAACTGGCTCTACGATCAGTGAAAATCCGACACTGAGACAAGGGCTGATTGGTTAATTGTCATGGCACTACACCAAGAAATGCATGCGTGCCATAAAGAGATAAGTGTTCTCATTGGCCTGACCCAGAATCGAGTTATATTGGCTTTGCAGGCTGGCTCGTGAAGGCGGTTTGGGTGACCCGCATATCCCAGCCATCCTGCAAGCAAATACCAGATATTGGTGTCCACAGTAAACATGGCTTTATCTTTGCTGCTCATTCAGGACCTATGCCCCCATGGGGACATTGGTCTTTCTTGGTTAAAACGCTGGGAGCACGATAAACAGCCTGCTGAAAGAAGACCATCAAGGCTGGCAATTATGGATTCACTGAACATAATAGAAGTCTGCCATGCTGTTCAAAGAGGCATAATGGAAACGGGAAATAATAAAACATACATATATATGGCCTTATTGGTGAGTGTTCGAATCAGACCTTTGTGCAATAGGAGACGTAGTCCCTCCTACCTTTCCATGGAGGCTATTCAAAAAAGAAGAAAAAAGTAATCTCATTGTCCCTCGCCGGGTACTAATTTCAATTATTCCCATGTCAGTGGTGCTGTGAAAAGTGTTTTTTAACACCATGTCCATATTTCTAATCGTTTATCCCTGCATGCCC
Organism: Ambystoma mexicanum; assembly: GCF_040938575.1. Taxonomy (NCBI): domain Eukaryota; kingdom Metazoa; phylum Chordata; class Amphibia; order Caudata; family Ambystomatidae; genus Ambystoma; species Ambystoma mexicanum. The sequence continues at coordinate 1,339,250,402 of NC_090937.1, forward strand.
CTGCATCGTATGCATTGAGCCACTGTGATCCAGGCGCTGTCCAGGTATGGTTATTAGAAGCCTGCATCCGATGGCACCATATAGAGCAACCACAGTCACCTGGTCACCTTTTGGGGCTCTCAAAAACATAAATCATGTCTTCTTGTATAGGCAAGAGTTTCATTAGCTTACTATCCATCAAGAAATTAAGTTGAATGCAGTGCCCATCTAATAAAAGGCTTGGTTGACAACTGGCCAGCATGCTAAGCAGCGATTAATCACTGTGCACTCCAGCCAGACTGCACATGTGAAGGGCAAATGGCAGCATACAGGGTTGTATGCCACATTTAGCCCTTTACAATTGCACCCTTCAAAGCAAATTATGAAAATCTGGCGGCCTGTGTAGGGTGAAACGCATTAGTTGTGACTGATTGTTCTTTCACCATTAAAGCTATAACTTGGATCATTATTTGGCATGGAGGTGTTTGTTTAGTGTGCCACCACCTCGCTAAAACATGATTCTCCTGCCTTGTTTTGTTCATAAATATACATATATATTTGATTTCTTTTTACAAATGAATTTAGGTTAAACCAACGAAAATTTAGGGGGTAATTCATAGAATTCAGTGCACAAGTGGCGCACGTGGCTGGCGCACAGTGTGCGCGTGCGAATCCCTGCGCCATCCGCGTGCGCCAAAATACATTTCCGCGCACAGCTTATTCATGGATTCCAGCCACCAAAACCAGCCGTGGCGCACAGTGGCGCAGCGACCCTGCAGCAGCGCCAGTTACGCCCCCAAGAACGCCCCTTGCGCAGGGAAAAGCCATCAAAATCCCCAATCCAGCTCAAAGGGCTGCGCTAACCCTGTACCAGCACGGCAAGCGAGCTACGTGTATCACTGGGGTGCGCGGGAAGTACCTAACGTCATTCCAGCTGGGTATGTGTATTTCAGGGGTGCCCTGGAAGTTCCACACGCGATTCCATCAGGGTACGTGTACATCAGGGGTGCGCGGGAAGTTTCACACGTGAATTCAGCAGGGTACGTGTATATCAGGGGTGCGCGGGAAGTTCCACACGCAATATCAGCAGGGTACGTGTATTACTGGGGTGCGCTGGAAGTTCCACACGCGAATGTCCTGGCTACGTGTATCTTGGGGTGCGCGGGAAGTTTCACACGCGATATCAGCAGGGTACGTGTATTCCAGGGGTGCGCTGGAAGTTCCACACGCGAATGTCCTGGGTACGTGTATCTTGGGGTGCGCGGGAGGTTTCACACGCGATATCAGCAGGGTACGTGTATTTCAGGGGTGCGCTGAAAGTTCCACACACGAATGTCCTGGGTATGTGTATCTTGGGGTGCGCGGGAAGTTTCACACGCGATATCAGTAGGGTACGTGTATTTCAGATGTCCCGTGGAGTACTACACGTGAATTGGCCGTGTGGGTCCTCCCAGGTGTTCGCTCCACAACCTCCACGGCCCCTGCAGGCAGCCCACACCACGGGGGACTAGCCTGCACCCCCACTCATGTCCCCCTGCACCCCCACTCCCCAGCACTGTGGTGCACCCTCCACCAGGCTCCCACTCATGTTCCCCTGCACCCCCACCCCCCAGCACTGTGGGGCACCTGCCAGCAGGCCCCCACTCATGTCCAACTCATGTCCCCCTGCACCCCCACCCCCCAGCACTGTGGTGCACCCTCCACCAGGCTCCCACTCATGTCTCCCATCACCCCCACCCCTCAGCACTGTGGTGCACCCTCCACCAGGCCCCAGCTCATGTTCCCCTGCACCCCCACCCCCCAGCACTGTGGGGCACCCTCCACCAGGTCCCAACTCATGTTCCCCTGCACCCCCACCCCCCAGCACTGTAGGGCACCTGCCAGCAGGCCCCCACTCATGTCCAACTCATGTCCCCCACCCCCAGCACTGTGGTGCACCCTTCACCAGGCCCCCACTCATGTCTCCCATCACCCCCACCCCCCAGCACTGTGGTGCACCCTCCACCAGGCTCCCACTCATGTCTCCCATCACCCCCACCCCCCAGCACTGTGGTGCACCCTCCACCAGGCCCCAACTCATGTTCCCCTGCACCCCCACCCCCCAGCACTGTGGTGCACCCTCCACCAGGCCCCCACTCATGTCCAACTCATGTTCCCCTGCACCCCCACCCCCCAGCACTGTGGGGCACCTGCCAGCAGGCCCCAACTCATGTCCAACACATGGCCCCCTGCACCCCCACCCCCCAGCACTGTGGTGCACCCTCCACCAGGCCCCCACTCATGTCCAACTCATGTTCCCCTGCACCCCCACCCCACAGCACTGTGGGGCACCTGCCAGCAGGCCCCCACTCATGTCCAAATCATGTCCCCCTGCACCCCCACCCCCCAGCACTGTGGTGCACCCTCCACCAGGCCCCCACTCATGTCTCCCATCACCCCCACCCCCCAGCACTGTGGTGCACCCTCCACCAGGCCCCAACTCATGTTCCCCTGCACCCCCACCCCCCAGCACTGTGGGGCATCTGCCAGCAGGCCCCCACTCATGTCCAACTCATGTCCCCCTGCACCCCCACCCCCCAGCACTGTGGTGCACCCTCCACCAGGCCCCCACTCATGTCTCCCATCACCACCACCCCCCAGCACTGTGGTGCACCCTCCACCAGGCCCCCACTCATGTCTCCCATCACCCCCACCCCCCAGCACTGTGGTGCACCCTCCACCAGGCCCCCACTCATGTCTCCCATCACCCCCACCCCCCAGCACTGTGGTGCACCCTCCACCAGGCTCCCACTCATGTCTCCCATCACGCCCACCCCCCAGCACTGTGGTGCACCCTCCACCAGGCCCCAACTCATGTTCCCCTGCACCCCACCCCCCAGCACTGTGGTGCACCCTCCACCAGGCCCCCACTCATGTCCAACTCATGTTCCCCTGCACCCCCACCCCCCAGCACTGTGGGGCACCTGCCAGCAGGCCCCCACTCATGTCCAACTCATGCCCCCCTGCACTCCCCAGAACTGTGGTGCACCCTCCACCAGGCCCCCACTCATGTCTCCCATCACCCCCACCCCCCAGCACTGTGGTGCACCCTCCACCAGGCCCCAACTCATGTTCCCCTGCACCCCCACCCCCCAGCACTGTGGGGCACCTGCCAGCAGGCCCCCACTCATGTCCAACTCATGTCCAACTCATGCCCCCCTGCACCCACCAGCACTGTGGTGCACCCTCCACCAGGCCCCCACTCATGTCCCCCATCACCCCCATCCCCCAGCACTGTGGTGCACCCTCCACCAGGCCCCAACTCATGTTCCCCTGCACCCCCACCCCCCAGCACTGTGGTGCACCCTCCACCAGGCCCCAACGCATGTTGCCCTGCACCCCCACCCCCCAGCACTGTGGGGCACCCTCCACCAGGCCCCAACTCATGTTCCCCTGCACCCCCACCCCCCAGCACTGTGGGGCACCTGCCAGCAGGCCCCCACTCATGTCCAACTCATGTCCCCCTGCACCCCCACCCCCCAGCACTGTGGTGCACCCTCCACCAGGCCCCCACTCATGTCTCCCATGGCCCCCAACCTCCAGCACTGTGGTGCACCCTCCACCAGGCCCCCACTCATGTCTCCCATCACCCCCACCCCCCAGCACTGTGGTGCACCCTCCACCAGGCCCCCACTCATGTCCAACTCATGTTCCCCTGCATCCCCACCCCCCAGCACTGTGGTGCACCCTCCACCAGGCCTCAACTCATGTTCCCCTGCACCCCCACCCCCAGCACTGTGGGGCACCTGCCAGCAGGCCCCCACTCATGTCCAACTCATGTTCCCCTGCACCCCCACCCCCCAGCACTGTGGTGCAACCTCCACCAGGCCCCCACTCATGTCCAACTCATGTTCCCCTGCACCCCCACCCCCCAGCACTGTGGTGCAACCTCCACCAGGCCCCCACTCATGTCCAACTCATGTTCCCCTGCACCCCCACCCCCCAGCACTGTGGTGCACCCTCCACCAGGCCCCCACTCATGTCTCCCATCACCCCCACCCCCCAGCACTGTGGTGCACCCTCCACCATGCTCCCACTCATGTTCCCCTGCACCCCACCCCCCAGCACTGTGGTGCACCCTCCACCAGGCCCCCACTCATGTCCAACTCATGTTCCCCTGCACCCCCACCCCCCAGCACTGTGGGGCACCTGCCAGCAGGCCCCCACTCATGTCCAACTCATGCCCCCCTGCACCCCCAGCACTGTGGTGCACCCTCCACCAGGCCCCCACTCATGTCTCCCATCACCCCCACCCCCCAGCACTGTGATGCACCCTCCACCAGGCCCCAACTCATGTTCCCCTGCACCCCCACCCCCCAGCACTGTGGGGCACCTGCCAGCAGGCCCCCACTCATGTCCAACTCATGTCCCCCTGCACCCCCACCCCCCAGCACTGTGGTGCACCCTCCACCAGGCCCCCACTCATGTCTCCCATCACCCCCATCCCCCAGCACTGTGGTGCACCCTCCACCAGGCCCCAACTCATGTTCCCCTGCACCCCCACCCACCAGCACTGTGGTGCACCCTCCACCAGGCCCCAACTCATGTTCCCCTGCACCCCCACCCCCCAGCACTGTGGGGCACCCTCCACCAGGCCCCAACTCATGTTCCCCTGCACCCCCACCCCCCAGCACTGTGGTGCACCCTCCACCAGCAGGCCCCCACTCATGTCCAACTCATGTCCCCCTGCACCCCCACCCCACAGCACTGTGGTGCACCCTCCACCAGGCCCCCACTCATGTCTCCCATGGCCCCCAACCTCCAGCACTGTGGTGCACCCTCCACCAGCAGGCCCCCACTCATGTCCAACTCATGTTCCCCTGCACCCCCACCCCCAGCACTGTGGGGCACCTGCCAGCAGGCCCCCACTCATGTCCAACTCATTTCCCCCTCCACCCCCACCCCCCAGCACTGTGGTGCACCCTCCACCAGGCCCCCACTCATGTCTCCCATCACCCCCACCCCCAGCACTGTGGTGCACCCTCCACCAGGCTCCCACTCATGCCTCCCATCACCCCCACCCCCCAGCACTGTGGTGCACCCTCCACCAGGCCCCAACTCATGTTCCCCTGCACCCCACCCCCCAGCACTGTGGTGCACCCTCCACCAGGCCCCCACTCATGTCCAACTCATGTTCCCCTGCACCCCCACCCCCCAGCACTGTGGGGCACCTGCCAGCAGGCCCCCACTCATGTCCAACTCATGCCCCCCTGCACCCCCCAGCACTGTGGTGCACCCTCCACCAGGCCCCCACTCATGTCTCCCATCACCCCCACCCCCCAGCACTGTGGTGCACCCTCTACCAGGCCCCAACTCATGTTCCCCTGCACCCCCACCCCCCAGCACTGTGGGGCACCTGCCAGCAGGCCCCCACTCATGTCCATCTCATGTCCAACTCATGCCCCCCTGCACCCCCCAGCACTGTGGTGCACCCTCCACCAGGCCCCCACTCATGTCTCCCATCACCCCCATCCCCCAGCACTGTGGTGCACCCTCCACCAGGCCCCAACTCATGTTCCCCTGCACCCCCACGCCCCAGCACTGTGGTGCACCCTCCACCAGGCCCCAACGCATGTTCCCCTGCACCCCCACCCCCCAGCACTGTGGGGCACCCTCCACCAGGCCCCAACTCATGTTCCCCTGCACCCCCACCTCCCAGCACTGTGGGGCACCTGCCAGCAGGCCCCCACTCATGTCCAACGCATGTCCCCCTGCACCCCCACCCCACAGCACTGTGGTGCACCCTCCACCAGGACCCCACTCATGTCTCCCATGGCCCCCAACCTCCAGCACTGTGGTGCACCCTCCACCAGGCCCCCACTCATGTCTCCCATCACCCCCACCCCCCAGCACTGTGGTGCACCCTCCACCAGGCCCCCACTCATGTCCAACTCATGTTCCCCTGCATCCCCACCCCCCAGCACTGTAGTGCACCCTCCACCAGGCCTCAACTCATGTTCCCCTGCACCCCCACCCCCAGCACTGTGGGGCACCTGCCAGCAGGCCCCCACTCATGTCCAACTCATGTTCCCCTGCACCCCCACCCCCCAGCACTGTGGTGCAACCTCCACCAGGCCCCCACTCATGTCCAACTCATGTTCCCCTGCACCCCCACCCCCCAGCACTGTGGTGCACCCTCCACCAGGCCCCCACTCATGTCTCCCATCACCCCCACCCCCCAGCACTGTGGTGCACCCTCCACCAGGCTCCCACTCATGTTCCCCTGCACCCCACCCCCCAGCACTGTGGTGCACCGTCCACCAGGCCCCCACTCATGTCCAACTCATGTTCCCCTGCACCCCCACCCCCCAGCACTGTGGGGCACCTGCCAGCAGGCCCCCACTCATGTCCAACTCATGCCCCCCTGCACCCCCCAGCACTGTGGTGCACCCTCCACCAGGCCCCCACTCATGTCTCCCATCACCCCCACCCCCCAGCACTGTGGTGCACCCTCCACCAGGCCCCAACTCATGTTCCCCTGCACCCCCACCCCCCAGCACTGTGGGGCACCTGCCAGCAGGCCCCCACTCATGTCCCCCTGCACCCCCACCCCCCAGCACTGTGGTGCACCCTCCAACAGGCCCCCACTCATGTCTCCCATCACCCCCATCCCCCAGCACTGTGGTGCACCCTCCACCAGGCCCCCACTCATGTTCCCCTGCACCCCCACCCCCCAGCACTGTGGTGCACCCTCCACCAGGCCCCAACTCATGTTCCCCTGCACCCCCACCCCCCAGCACTGTGGGGCACCCTCCACCAGGCCCCAACTCATGTTCCCCTGCACCCCCACCCCCCAGCACTGTGGGGCACCTGCCAGCAGGCCCCCACTCATGTCCAACTCATGTCCCCCTGCACCCCCACCCCCCAGCACTGTGGTGCACCCTCCACCAGGCCCCCACTCATGTCTCCCATCGCCCCCAACCCCCAGCACTGTGGTGCACCCTCCACCAGGCCCCCACTCATGTCTCCCATCACCCCCACCCCCCAGCACTGTGGTGTACCCTCCACCAGGCTCCCACTCATGTCTCCCATCACCCCCACCCCCCAGCACTGTGGTGCATCCTCCACCAGGCCCCAACTCATGTTCCCCTGCACCCCCACCCCCCAGCACTGTGGTGCACCCTCCACCAGGCCCCTACTCATGTCCAACTCATGTTCCCCTGCACCCCCACCCCCAGCACTGTGGGGCACCTGCCAGCAGGCCCCCACTCATGTCCAACTCATTTCCCCCTGCACCCCCACCCCCCAGCACTGTGGTGCACCCTCCACCAGGCCCCCACTCATGTCCAACTCATGTTCCCCTGCACCCCCACCCCCCAGCACTGTGGGGCACCTGCCAGCAGGCCCCCACTCATGTCCAACTCATGTCCCCTGCACCCCACCCCCCAGCACTGTGGTGCACCCTCCACCAGGCCCCCACTCATGTCCAACTCATGTTCCCCTGCACCCCCACCCCCCAGCACTGTGGGGCACCTGCCAGCAGGCCCCCACTCATGTCCAACTATGTTCCCCTGCACCCCCACCCCCCAGCACTGTGGTGCAACCTCCACCAGGCCCCCACTCATGTCCAACCCATGTTCCCCTGCACCCCCACCCCCCAGCACTGTGGTGCACCCTCCACCAGGCCCCCACTCATGTCTCCCATCACCCCCACCCCCCAGCACTGTGGTGCACCCTCCCCCAGGCCCCAACTCATGTTCCCCTGTACCCCCACCCCCCAGCACTGTGGGGCACCTGCCAGCAGGCCCCCACTCATGTCCAACCCATGTTCCCCTGCACCCCCACCCCCCAGCACTGTGGTGCACCCTCCACCAGGCCCCCACTCATGTCCAACTCATGTTACCCTGCACCCCCACCCCCCAGCACTGTGGTGCACCCTCCACCAGGCCCCCACTCATGTCTCGCATCACCCCCACCCCCCAGCACTGTGGTGCATGCTCCACCAGGCCCCAGCCAACATGTCATCACAATCTAGATCCCTGGTCCCTATGGTCAGCCTCCAAATGCAAACACCTACCCGAGTATTGCATCCACCCACTTAGAAATGGCAATAACATGATAGAACCCCAATTGCAAGTTTGGAAACAAACACATGTCCCTCACATACACCCAATGGGTGTCAGTGAATCTCAAAACCCATATCATGATATGCATGAAACCAATGAGATGATGCTACACATTGAAGTTTGAACAAAAAATATGTATTAAAGGAAACATAAATTGAATCAAAAATAAACAAACAGAAATGGGAATGTAAAAAAATAAAAAGAAGCATGTCCGTGAAAAAATGCGAAACCAAAAATCATAATCCAAAGGAATGGTGTCCAAAGTCATAGTCCACAAAAGAAAATCCAATGGAAAATTATAATTGAAAGCCATTGCTCCATGGGTAAATTGTAAAAAAAAAAGAACCAGTCAACTATGTACAGATGAACAAGCCAGGGTCCATGATCTCAACAGAAGAAATGAAACCTATCTAATAGCACTACCTAATAAAAAAAAACTATATACAAAAATGTGGCCCATTGTCCAAAAGGTCCAAAAAAATGCAAAACCAAAGGAAACCTAACACTAACTACAGAACTATGTACAAGGGCAGCGGGCTAGTCAGACGGCTCACTTTTGGATGTCCCGGGCCAGGGCATCATCGAACTCCTGCTCAATGTCCCGGAGGCGGTCCTCCTCCATGGCCCAGAGGGTCCGCATGGCCGTCGACGTGTCCACCTCCAACACCCTGCGGATTGCCTCGAGGCACTCGGCCCGCCTCAGGGTCCTCCGCATGGAGTTCTCCGCCCTGACCATCGTGAGCCGTGCCTCTTCCGCCCGCTGCCGCTCCGCATCTATGGTGTGGCCCAACCGCTGCCACACGGAAGACACTTTCTGTCCTGGGTCCTCCTGCCCTCTGGCCGATGCCTGCCCCTCCGATGTCGAAGGCCCCGAGCCTTCATGGCTCCCACCACGTTGCTGCTGCTGCTGTGCCTCTGCCCGTGCACTGCCTCCTGCTGCCTGCACAGCCTCCGCTGGCTGGGGTGCAGTCGTTGATGTGGCCACACATGCTGGACGTCCGACTCCCGACTGTGGCAGGGATGCCTCCTCCACTAGCCTGGCCGCACCGTCAGAGGCAGCTCCACAGGGCACCCAGGTGACTGATGGGTGGGAAGATGGCACGGAGGACGACTGGTGCATAGGGGGTTCAGTTGAGGAGGGGGTTGTAGCAAGCCCCATCAAACGGAGGAATCCGACCTGGGTGACCTGTCCCAGTAGGCCGACGTGGTCAACGAGCCATTCGAGATGACGTGCAGTCTCCTCATGAAAAGACTGCAGGTCACCTCGCATGGCCCGTTGACGCAACGCCACACCAGTCAGGACAGGCTCAACCCGGACCGGATAGCCACGTCCGCAGGCAGAGGAAGGCCAGTTGTCGTGAGCTCATCCCCTGCCTGAAAACGGGTCTGGACGTAGGCATCCCTGCTGGTGCAAGATGATGCAGGGACAGGATCAGGGACAGGATTGCACACAGGCACCTCCACGGCGGCCTGTGCTGCCTCCTGTCCCTGGTCCTGCACTGCACCACTAGCACCAGTGGAATCCCCACCTGCAGACCCCGTCTCTGTTGCTTGCACGGCCTCCTCCTCCACCAAACCCCCCACCAACCTCGATGACTCCGTGCCATCTTCCCCTGTTGGGCCCTGTGGGGTCCCAGCTGCCCCTTCTGCTGCCGAGGAGTCCAACTCCAACCTCCGCCTCTTGGACCTCCCCCCGGCAGCTGTGGCCTGGGACGCGGCACCGGACTCCTAACTCCCCGACGAGATCACAACCTGGGAGGGGAGCCGGGCCTTGCGTCTCCGGCTGGCGGTGGGATCCCCGCCGCTGTGCTCCACAGCACCTTCTCCGCCCTCTTCATCAGTTGACGCTGCAGACAGGGAGAAATAAAACACAGGCATCAGGGCACTGTACAATGGACACATACACACATGACAGTTGTACATGAGTGGCATTGGCAAACCTCAGACATGCCATCACAATCCCCAACACACATGTCATTTCAACTCGCACACATGAGCCATACCACAGCCATATCGCAACTGCCAGCACCATCCATACACATACAACAGCATGAGCAGGCAAAGGTGAGCCAGACATCACATGCAACACAGGAAGTGCACTACACATGTACACACACCACCACACTTGCATGCATGTGTACACCTCTGCCAAGTGTCGCAGTGTTCAGATGGGCATCCATGTCACATCTGCCAATCAGGCTTCCTCATCCCGCTGTCACATGCATCCATGTTGCATCACTGTTGCGCCCTTGTCAAATACACACAAATGCACATGTACACAGTGCTGATACATGCAGCTGAAAACAACATACATGCGTGACATCACGAACATGTCTACTTACTTGCATTTCAGCGCGCGTGAAAAACTGCACGTCCGCGTGTAATCCGAGGAAAGGGGCCATGCACGTAAGTGACGTGACGCGCGCAGGCTTTTCCCTCAGCACGGGTTAAAGGTGAGCGGGCCCAGAAGTTCGCTGTACGTGCCTTTCGTGGAGACCGACGTGTGTTGCTGCTTCCTGTTGTTTCGCGCGCCATCACAACTTCACAGCTATCAAGGACGTATCTCTTCTTTTGGCGGGGGTATTGGCTACGCGTGTTTTTCTGCATCGCGCTAGTCAGACGGTGAGTCGCACACACTCTTTTTCCCACTGCGGGTGCCCCTGTGTATCGCACCCATTTTCGATGTCATAGTAGCCTGCGTGTCCCACGCGTATGCGTTATTCGTGTTCCTGGGTGCCACCGCGTACTGCGGGAGGTTGAATCCACGCACGTAGGCTGCAGGGTTGCGTGCACGGTTTTACTGCAGTTTTGGGGTGCCTGAGCGTTGCGTGACCCGTCACTACATCACCGGGGTCACATACAGCCTTGCAGGTGCAGGGGGGCTGTTAACATCTTGCTTCCCACCCCCTTCACCCCAATTGCCCAGGTCAATTGTGGTGTACACCTCCCATTGGCACCACTCCATCTGTGCCGGCACTACTACATCTGTGCCATGGTTGGGAGGCCACCAAAGGTGAGGGGCGCCTCAGCTAGGCGTCCTCCTCGTGGCGGGCATGGTCGGGGACGTGGCCGTGGTGACCAGGGAGTAGGGGGACTCCAGGGTGTCCAGGGCGGCCACAGAGGGTGAAGAGGCAGGGGTGCGCCACTTGAGCACAATGTTGTGCCATGTGTCGGTGCAGTCATGCCACCACCCCCTGTGGTTCCGGGGGATGCAGCTTCTGCATCTGGCACTGGCGCCCGTGTGACCCGGCAATCTGTTCCATCGACTGCCACGGGCCCAAGGGTAGTGGTAGCTGCAGGTGCAGCTGTGGACACCGCCACCCAGGCTCAGGGTCTGCCAGCGCAGGCTGTGTTGGCACTTGAGGAGCCCTTGATAGATCTCCAACAGGCCAGGAAGGAAACCCTAGGGGCAGGCCGGGCTGCTCAGACCAAGACACGTGTCCCTGGGGCAGTCATGTCATCTGCTGCCCCGAACAGCCGGGTGTTGGCAAGTGCAGGGGCAGATGCACCCAACAACACCCCGGTTGTGAGTCTGCCAACCAGGACCGTTGCGGTCAATGACCCTGCCACAGCTGATGTTGCTGCACAGGGTCCATTAGAGGGCACCCAGCTGCCACTGACACAAGTCAGGCCTTTGGTCGTCCCTCCACCTGCCACTCCCTCGGCTCAATCCACCGAACCCACTGGCCATACTTGTCAGGGCGGCATTAGCCAGCCAGGGTCTGCACCACAGTCCAAGAGGAGGAAGGTTGCACCTGCAGCACAGGCTGGGACCCCACACACAGCCACAACCTCCTGCACGTCGAGGAAGAAGCCTTTCTGCAAGCAGGAACTGAACTTCCTCGTGGACTACGTGCGGGGCCACAGCCCAATAGTCAGACTACGGCTGCCCAACGTGACACCCACTGGAAGCATGTTGCGGAACATGTCAGTTCATTCGGCCATGAGGTGCGCACGGCGCAAGAGTGCAAAAAGTGTTGGAATGACATCAAACGCAGCACTAAGGCTAAGCGTGCCTCTAATTACAACTTGACTCTGGTGACTGGCGGTGGGCCTGCATCAGAGGAGGAAGTGCTCACTCCGCATGAGGCACTTGTTGCGGAGTTCATACCACCTGAATTGGTCGAAGGAGTGGGAGAGGTGCTGGACTTTGATGCCCAGTCCAGTGAGTGTTGATGCATGTTTGTTGAGGACGTGTGTGTTTCACTTGTGGGATGTGTTGTGCATGATTGCCACTACATGTGACGTGTACATGGTTCTGATGTGTAAGTAATGCAATGCTTCCGTGATGCATGTCTCCTCTGACTACATGCGGAGACTCCATGCAGGCATGCTCCCTTGCCCCCCCTCCGCCACTCTGCACCCCAGTTCCACCTTTGCACTGGTCTGCTTCAATCTTGCCAATGTGTACTTTCTTGTTCATGCATCCTGTGTAGATGCTAACTTCCAGCGTAGAATCTGCCAGACATATGCCGTGTGGTACAGCCTTAGTACTTGATGCAGGGTATCTCACTTGTACTGTGCATAGGTCAGATGTCCCGCAGGGACATGAGTGCCCATTCATGCTCCATGTGCATTGCACGCATGCCCCTATGTGTCCTTGACTGGATGATCACTGTAATACAAGTCCTTGGTTACATACATTGCCTGGCATCTCATCAGCCTTCCCATGTCAACTGTGGCTCAGTCCTGCGTTGCACACATGTTTAGGGTCTGACAATCTGTGTGGCTCACAGGCCTCAGCCTGTTCAATGGCCAATGACTCTGTCCAACTGTTGTTGTGTCTTCTTCACACATGGGCGGCATCCAGAGTTTTCATCATGTGTCCTGCTTGCTGTCCCAGCATCATTTGCAGTGTTGTCACTTGAATCACATTAAGCTGTTGATGCCAGTCAACACTACCTGTCAATAAACATGTGTATGGTCAGCCTTTTGATACCATGCTAGGCATCCCTGCTTTGGTACTGGGGTGGAGGGGTGCTTGGCTTCTAGATATGGTACACATTGAATGCACAATGCACGTGATGTCTGAATTTGACATTGCACTGCCTTCACATTTCCTGGCACACACCATGGAGTCCTTGTACATGTAGGTAGTGAGTGGCGTACACATTTTCTGCACTGCATAGACCCACTTCCATGGAAACTGCCACCTTTCAACAGGTCTGATCACAGAAGCAATTCAAAGTTGACCCAGCATGCATGCCAGGTTATATGTTGTGTGTCACATGTCTGCCTGATGCGTTTGCTGTCAGTGTGTGTGTGTGTTGTGTGCTTCTGACATGTGTAGTGACCTTTTTTCTCTCTATTTTTCAGGTGATGACGCAATGGAGGCAGAGGATGGTGTTGTCATGCGAGACACAGGGTTGTTACCACTACATCAACCCGGCACTAGTGGGGGTCGTGGGGTGGTAGGCCACGAAAACCCCCAAGTGCCTATGAGTCCAGCCTTGATGACGACTCTGACGTCCATGTTGAGTTGGATGAGCGTCAAGTCCATGTGTCAGGGGTGAGTGATTCTGATGTGGACACTCCTCTGTCCGCGACACCTGCACTGAGGGATCAGACAGTCTTGGTTCCCCCACCCGTGGTGGATCGGGACGCAGGGTCACCCTCCACACCAGTCACTGATGTGCCTGGGACATCACGTCGACGGGGGCATGTAGTCATGCAGCCGCGGGCGGTGCCAACACAGCGAGGACCCGCGGTCCTTGGGTCCCGTAGGGGTCAAGCCCGGCAACGCGGTCGCCGCGCGCAACCGCAGTATACTTAGTGGGAGCAAGACATGACTGCCAATTCCGAACGGCAGGGGGCAGCAATGGAGAACATCGCTGAGAGCATGGAGCGTGTGGCCCGATCTGTGCTCCCCCCTGTTAGGCAGGTGCTTTCCAGCAGCAGGCGGCACGGTCCACAGCCCGCTCGCTCAGGCTGGGCATGGCGGCCACAGACAGGGCACGCCAGGCTGAAATGTCGTCTCTGCGTCAAGCAATTGCTGCTCACGCAGAGGCGCACATGGATGCCCTGAGGGAGGAGTATGCTTCCCTCAAATCACTCTGGGTGTCCTTATGATGTCCCAGAGGCAGCGGGCAGAGGAGAGGTTTGCACAGCTTGAGCGTACCATCTTGGCTGAGCTACAGGCTTGCCGGGAGGTGCAGCGGTTGTCCAGCCAGGCCTTGCAGGAGGAACTCTGTGTTACACATGCTACCTTGCAAGAGGAAGCACGTGTATCACGTGAGGTTCTGCATGCAGACCTACGTCACTTCGCCACACAGAACCAGGCTCACCCGTCCGGCAGACTTGCTGCCAACGAGGGGCAAGCTGCGGCTAGGCGTGGCCAGGCTACTGTGCCACGTCCTCCTTTACAGGATGAGCCAGACTCGGACGACCATCTATCTCCCACATAGGTCGGGCTGTGCAGGCGTTGAGCCCATGGAGGTTTTTCTTTTGGCTCAGCATCATCGCATGTGGATGTTGAGCAGCACCCTGTACCTTCCCCCTCCTGGGTGCCTCCCCTCCCCCCCAGGTAGTATGTGGCCATTTTTGATTTTTCTTTTAGTTTAGTTAGTTTAGTTTCTGTTTGATAGTTAGTTTAATTAAGTAATGTAGGTTTTCCATAGTTAGTGTAATTAGTTAATATAGTTTAAAATTGCTTGTCTATTGTGCTTTCATGTGACGGTGCAGTGCTTTGTGGCTTTTGAAGGCATCCACTGTCTGTTCCAGCTGGGCCCTTAAGGCTTGTCTTGTGTATGTGTTTGCTGCTTGGGGTCCTTGACTCACATATGCCACTCCTGCCTCCCTTATCAATGGGCTCGCAAGGATGGTTCGGTGTCACAACCTTTTACACAAGGGCTTTGGACTGTCATATCTGTGGCATGTCTGGTGCTTTGTGACTTGTGTTTACACCCCTAGTGGGGATGATTTTGGTGTTATTGTCCACTGTTCAGCTTTTGCTAGATGGGGTGTTTCATGATTAATGTGTACATTCATTGCTATGCATTGTGTAGTATGTTTCTTATCTTTACTGTACACATGCTTGTTCCACACTTTGGATGTGAAAGACGGACTGATGGTGTGATTTCTGATGTGACTCTCTGACATGGTCAAGTAATGAGATGCCTGAAGAGACACACACAGATGACTTTGAAGCATTAATCATGTGTTTCATGCCCTTTCTGCAGGGGGATGAGCCTCCAGAGCACCTTTGCCAGCAGACATGGCCCATTGGACGTCGGAATTCTGGACACGTTTGTTGGTGCCCACATGCACATGTGTGCACAAGCAGAGGCACAGGGATTGCAGACCTACATCCTAGAACTGCTGACGTGTTCCAAGGAACTCCAGGCAAGGTGAGCAGCACAGGGGGGCCACAACACAGCAAAGCTTGCACCAGGCCAGTTGCACATGCAGGCTTAGTCACAGCACTGAGGGTGAGCTTGGACGAATATTGGTGTTGAAGCACACAATGCAGCTCAGATGTGTTGGTGGACTGATGGCTGTAGATTGTAAGGTTGTCTGGGACACCTGCAGGGGCAGTGGCACATACCCTCCGGTACACCAAGGTCCATTGAGGCACTTGTATCAACCATGTAGCCTTCCGAGACATGGAAAGGGGCAGCTCACAGGGACATACAGCAAGGGACATACTCGGGTGCAGTGCATTTCATTTCCATGTACATTTTGATAAATGTACTGCCAACTTTGTTTCGGTCATGGTGGTACACAACTTTCTCTGAAGTCATGGCTTGCTATATGGGTATGTCTGCTTACCCAGGGAACATTGCATGTTGTGTGAATTGTGATACATTGGTGTTCCATTTGCCACGCACCCACCGGCGGCTGACTTACTGCATTGACTGTGTATGACCCATCACAGGGGTGATGTTATATATGGGTACGAAGCATCTACACCAGATTGTCTGTTTGTAGAGTAGTTTGTTGCTATGGGGCATGTTTGGTGGTGTGTTTTTGTGTAATTGGCACGTACAGGTTGTTAACTGTGGCTCTCTTTGCAGCATTGCAGTGCTCCTGTAACCGGACCTGAGAGTGCGCAGGCAGGAGGCCAGCACTCAAAACCAGAGCTAAGTGTCTTGTTGTTTTTCTTTCAAACTGCTCTGCATAGGCTTGCTGGGGGGTGCACTAATGCATGGATGAATGTGTAATTCAATTTGGTATTTTTTTTCCCCCTAATCACCCGGAATCCTATGCAATTTTGAACCCTGTACCCTCTACCCGGTGTTCCTGCTTCCCGTACCTATCCAAGCAACGTTCCCTAACACTCTTTCCCCGCTGGGGTTGCGGATGCCTGTGTAAGCCCCAAACTTGCAGGCGCCAAAACCCTAGAGGGGGTGGTTGGTTCGTGCCACTCTTAAGCCTGGACTACAGAAGGCCATGACAATGATGTCCACGTTTGTTTGGATTGTGTATGTGTTAATGCAGGTAGTACATTTTCGTGCCTTCCCTACTTTCATGTGTCATTCCTCCTCCCCTCTCCTGCCACTCATTCCAGTTATCCAGTGTGCCAACACCTGTCCCGACTGCATATCCCTGACCCTCCTTCCCCACCAGGGTCTCAGGGGCCTGTGTGAGTTTGACCTTGCAGGCACCCGGGACACGGTGGGGGTGGTTGTTTCGTGACACTCCGGCGCCTGTACACGGGACCTGTGACAGTACACATCCGTTCATGGTGCATCATTCTATGTTATGTACCACACATGGTTCACATCCTGTTGTGACATTGTTTTACTGTGCTACCTTGGTTGTTGCATCATTGTGGTAGTACTTGGCCTTTGTGAGGTACTGCTACGTCAAGTCATCTACTGGAGGGTGTTCTGGTTCGTTTTTCTGGCTTGGATTTTGTGATTTTGGAAATGAGTGTGGATTCTGAGGGTGCAGGCACCTTTTTACACACAAGGTGGGAGATGGTGACAAAGGGGAAAGCTGATCCTGTGGCCAGGTGGAATTGAGGGTTGAAGGCTCCATGACCCAGGTGCAGTTGTTCAGTGGGTCATGGTCATTTGTGAGGGAGGGGGTGGTTGTTGTTGATAGTTGCCTTGCCCTGCAGTGTGATGGGAACTTTGACATTGTAATGGTGGTATCCTATGTATATGTTGTGTTCTGCTGATCAATGCCTGTTCATGTGTTGTGTTTACCTTTCAGGTGCGAGGGGATAGTTGTGGTTTGACATGCTGGGGTGTACACATGGTGAATGTTCACATGTGATGTGTAGAGAACACTAATGGCCACTTGATTGCACATGCATATGTTGAGTGCATGTCCTTGCTGACCCACACACTTGCACTCTGGTGCACTACATGTACAACCTCCCTTGCATATCCACGTGTACACTGTTTGCCTTCTGGTGCCCACTGTGTCCCTGCAGCACATGTTCTGTGACCAATTATGGATCCTGTACATGCCTAATTTGCTTTTTGATGTGGTCTGTCGTTTAGATGTGATGCTCAGGGTGTGCATCACACACAATGGCTGTTCACTGTGCTGTGCTCTGGGCAGTGTGTTGCAGGAGTAGGACACAGCACACAGAAGCTGCAGTGTTGATTTTGCAATGCACAATGTGCATGTAGACAGGCATTCATTGTTATGTTACGTCTACAACTCTTGTAATGCATTTGGAAATGACTTATTTTGGGTGGGAGGTTGTTGGTCAGTCATTTCATCTGATTCCAGGTCAGGCATCATTGTCTGATGCCACTGTACATTTTGGACATGGCAATGTGTACCTTATTGTTACTGTGTTGGTGTATGGGTATTGCTTGCCATGTCATGTTGTGGTTTGGGAGGGTTTGAGTGACATAACAGTGATGGCCATGGCCTGGTTTGCAGGTGTGTGTGATTCACACCTTGCATGTCAGGGTCATCCGCTTCTCAAAGCAACTAGCTGGGGGTAGATCTCTCTCCGCGGCAGGGCCCTCCCTCTGGAACAGCCTTCTTGCCTCACTGGAACTTGAGGAGAACCATCTCCAGTTCGGGAAGCACCTCAAGACGTTCCTCTTTGCTTCTGCTTTCTCTCTGCCTCTCCCTTGCTAGATTCTTCACTGGAACTGCACTGGAT
This sequence comes from Ambystoma mexicanum, assembly GCF_040938575.1. Lineage (NCBI taxonomy): Eukaryota > Metazoa > Chordata > Amphibia > Caudata > Ambystomatidae > Ambystoma > Ambystoma mexicanum. The sequence goes on from NC_090937.1 coordinate 1,339,268,555, forward strand.
CTGCAACTGGGCCACTCTCACCGACCTCGGTCCCTGGCCCAGCCACTCTCCACTTGCACTGCCTCCCTGGCAACCCCTGCACTGCGGACTGTCTCTCTATCCCTACAGCCCCCCCTTCCCAGCACTTGTCTGCACTTACTTTTGCAGTTGCCACCAGCTGGCCTATGTATTTGTTTTTTGGTCTACTTACCCTGTACTGCACTCCCCCCCTCCCCTTCCCCTTGCACTTTTCCCTTCCCCCTACCCCTGCACTTGAACAATCTAAATGACACCTGGCCTAGTAGTACCGTTGTCTGTCTTCCCTTGTTCCCCCCTCCCTGCGTCATCGCACCTTGAAATACTTGTGTATAGGCCATATCATGTCATATGTGTGCCTTTTGGTCACACAGGATAGCTTGTGTTTAAGTAGCTAGGGATGCAGACAATGTGGCACTTCCATGGCAACTATCTCAGGGTGGTAGGGTTGTGACAGTTGACTGTCTCTTTGTCATCATCGATTGTCACCTGGTATGTGCCAGGCCTGTGTGCACTCCGCAGGGGTGGGAGTTTAGGTGAAAAATGTGGCCACAAGCTGGGTCCGGGCTTCCTCGCCACGTGCCCTGTCCCCTCCCATGGGCAGTGCCTGTGCCTGTGGTTGGGGATGTGGGGGCACCACCATGTCCACCGGGACGCCCTGCCGTGTTTCAACATTGTGCAGGACACATGCTGTCACAATGATCCTGCACACTACTGGTGGTGCATAGAGTAGCTGCCCGCCAGAGCGGTCAAGGGAGCGGAAACGTGACTTGAGCACTCCGAATGTGTGCTCCACTATGGCCCTGGTTGCAATATGGGCGGCGTTGTATCTTACCTGGGGTGGTGTGGTGGGGTTCCGGATTGGCGTCATCATGTGGTTGCTCAGAGGGTAGGCACTGTCCCCTGGGGAGATGTAAATGGTTGTGATTATTGGGGTTTGTTTATTTGTGTGTGTGTGTGACATGCATGCATGTGCAAGGGCATTTGTACTCACCTAGGAGCCAGGTGTCGCCATGCTGCCCAGCTTCCAGGGCCCGGCTCAGGGCGGACATTCTGTATATGAAACTGTCATGGGTGGAGCCAGGGTAGTTTTCATAGACAGAGGTGATGATACCCTTTGCATCGCATACCGCCTGTACATTGATGGAATGCCAGTGCTTGCGGTTTCGGTAGATGTGCTCAGTGGCCCTAGGTGGACGTAGGGCCACATGGGTGCAATCTATGGCACCAAGCACTTTGGGGAAGTGTGCCACCCTGAAAAAATCCAGGACAACGGCCTGCCTTTCTGCGGGTGTTCTGGGCATGTATATGTGCCTGCGGACTGAGGGGCGCGCTGTCATGATTGCCAGTACCTGGTGTAGGCAGCGTGACTGCGTGGCCTGTGAGACCCCCCCCCCCCACTATGGCAGTAGTCCGCTGAAATGACCCAGTGGCCAAAAAATGCAGGACATTGAGCAGCTTCTCCAAGGGACTCAATGCTTGGGAGCAAAGGGTGGGGGATGTAAGGTCATCTTCCCACTCCCTGACCAGGTCTAGGATGATGTGGGGTGGAAACCTATACCTGCCATAGACCTGGTCGTCAGGCATTCCAAAAAGGCTTGTCCGTGGTGCGAAAATGCGTGCCCTGGCTATTCTCCTCCTCCTGCGGTGTCCCACGATCAGTGCTGCGACAAATGGGGCATTCATTGTAGCTGTATATACGTGTTTGTTGTTTGCGCGCACTTTTATACTGTGCGCGGGGACGCTTCCGCCTGCCTTCGTGTGGCGGACGCATTGACGCCTGTGTGCGTCTTTTGCCGTGTGCGGGTTTCCCGTATTCAAATCCATGAATACGGGTTGTTGGCGTGCGTGTGGGCATTCTGTGTAGTTCCCTGCAGTACCTCCCCAGTTACGCCTTCTTTTTCACGCCTTATTCCCCATTCCGCGTGTTACGCCCACTGTTCCGCCCACTTTGGTTGTGTGCGCCACGCTATGTGCGCTTCTGCTGTGTTCCGTGTGTGCCTGCGTGCGCCATGGCAGGATTGGGCGCATGGACAGCGGGAAACATGCGCAGCGTCTTCCTTGAATCGCACACGTGCGCGTGCGCTGCGTTTCTCGCGCTTGCGCTAGGATTTTCGGCGCACGTTTGCTCCATGAATCGACCCCTTAAAGTCTACATACATCTGAAAGAATAAAGTTAAGGTAACAACATTATACACTATATTAATAAATTAAATAATATTATATTTGAATTAAATATCATGGTAACCTTAACTCAACTATTTGTTGGTTTTAATCCTAACTCTTTTGTAAACAAAATGCCAAATAATTTCAACCTTTTTGTTACAGTTAAATGATTATTGATTCTGAGTGTTTGTTGTAATACTAGTCTGTGTTGTAAGAGCATGTAGTATAAGTGTGTGTGTGTGGCATAAGAACATGTTGCATTACAGTGCACAGCGTAAGTATATGTGTCGTAAGTGCATGTGTTTTAATTTTCTGTGTAGTAATACGTTGTTTTGCAAGATTGTGTGTGTCAAGTGTGCTGTAGCAGCATGTGTTGTGGAAGCATGTTTTATAGGAGCATGTGCTGTAGGAACATATGTTGTAGGCGCACATGGTATTGCATTGTGTGTTGTAGGAGCACATGTCATAGAAATGTATCATTACAGTGTGTGTCATAAGAGTATGTGTGGTAGGAGTGTGTATCGTAGGAACATGTGTCATTGGAGCATATGTCGTAGGCGCATGTGTCGAGTGTGTATGTGTCCTAGGTACATGTGTCCAAGGTGCATGTGTCCTAGATGTACATGAGAGCATGTGTCCTACATTCACATGTTATGTGTAGTTGGCACATATGTTGTAGGTGCGTGTGTTATAGGAACAAATATCATAGGAGTGTGCATTGTAGGAGCGCTTATTATAGCAGCGTTTGTCATAGGAGCAGATGTCCTAGGAGCAGGTGACCTAGGAATGTGTATCATTACAGTGTATGTCGTAAGAGTGTGTGTGATAGGAGTGTGTGTCATCGAAGCATGTGTCGTAGCAGCATGTGTTATAGGATAATGTTTCAAATGTGCATATGAGAGCATGTGTGGTATGTCCACATGTAATGGGTAGTAGGCACACATGCTGTAGGAGTATTTGTTGTTAGAGTGTGTGTCATCAGACCATGTATTGGAGGATTGCATGTTGTAGGAGCGCATGTCATAGCAGTATGTGTCAAAGGAGTGTGTGTGCAGTATGAGCACGTTTAGTAGCTGCATGTGGCATATGAGCATGTGTAGTAGAGTGCGTGTTGAAACGGTGTGCGTCATAAGAATATGTTGTAAGAGTGTGCAGTGTAAGAGTGTGTGCCGTAAAAGTGTGTGCAGTTGGAGAATGTGTAGTAAGAGCACACGTCATATGTCCACGGGATTTTTGTAGAAGATACATGTGTAGTAGCGTATTATGAGAACCTGTATTATAGGAGACTGTGTTGTAGGAGAACATGGATTAGCAGTGTATGTCGTAGGAGCACATGCCATAGGCGTGTGTGTCATAAGTGTGTGTCATAAGAGTTTGGGCATAAGAGAGTGTAGTAGCAGCATGTGTGGCAATAGTGTGTGTGATAGGAACAGTGTGGTAGGTGCACGTTTCCTAGTGCATGTGTCATAAGTGCATCTGGAGTAGGTGCATGTGTCATACGTGCATGTATCTTAGGTGCATGTGTATTTGAGAGCATGTGCATACGTCCATATGTTATGTGGATTAGGGGCATGTGTAGTTGGTGAGCATGCCTTAGGAACACGTATGTTAAGAGTGTGTGTTGTAGGAGCCCTTATTATAGAAGCATGTGTCATTAGAACACATGTCCTAGGAGCACATGTTATAGGAGTGAATGTAATTAGAGTGTGTGCAGTAAGAGTGTGTGGTAAATGTGTGTCATAAGGGTGTGCGTGGAAGGAGCATGCATTGTAAAAGGGCTTATGGTGTAAATTGATGTGTTGTAAATACATTTGTTGTGTGTTTCTGTGTTGTAAGGCAGTGTGTCATAAGATTGAGTGTCATGTGTGTTGTAACTGCATGTCTTGAAAGAGCATGTGTTGTTGGAGCATGTGTTGGAGGAGCGTGTGTTGTAGGAGCAAATGGTACAGCATTGCATTTCACAGGAGCACCTGTCATAGGAATGAACCATTACATTGTGTGTCATAAGAGTGTGTGTGGTAGGAGCGTGTGACGCAGGCAAATGTGTCATTGGATCATGTGTTGTAGGTGCATGCGTCATAGGTGCATGTGTCACAGGTGCACACACTCTGCATATTTCATATTAAACGTGTACATTTATTCCATCACCTTAAAACTGATATCAAAGTCAGCTGTGACTCGCCTTTAATGTGAGTTTTTAGGAGTTGTTAATATTCGCAATGTACCAACTGTAAAACTCATACAATCTGTGTATGTGATTGCATCGCATGTTGTAGGTGTCTCTGTGGTATGAGTATGTGTTGTAAGAGTGTGTGTCATAGGATTTCATGTAGTATGACATCCTATCCTACAATATGCACTCCTACAATGCATGGTCCTACGACACAATAGTGCATGTCATCTGGCATGTGCCATAGGAGTGTGTGTGTGTGTATTATGAGCATGTGTAGTAGCTGCTCGTGTCATAGGAGCATGTTTTTTAGAAATGTACTTTGCAGGAGTGTGTGTCATAAGTGTGTGTGGTAAGTGTGCATTGTAGATATGTATGGTTGGAGCATGTGTCATAAGAGCATGTGTCATATGTGCACATTTTTTGTGTAGTATATGCAAGTGTAGTAGCGTGTTATAGGAACATGTATTATTTAATTTATTTATTTTAATTGTTATTACCACGCCACATGCCCGTAGGCCTCAGGGCACACAAGGAGTGTGTGTTGTAGGAGCAGATGTTATTGCAGCACTTTGTGTCTTAGCATTGTGTGTCATTAGATCGCTTGTTGTAAGAATGTGTCGTAAGAGTGCTTCGTAACAGTGTATATCATAAAAGTGTGTATGACAGGAGCATATCAGAGCATGTGTTGTACGTCTACATTTTATGTGTAGTACGTGCATGTGCAGTAGGTGCATGTTTCATAGGAATATGTATGATAGAAGTGTGTGATGTAGAAGCCCTTGTTATAGCTGCACATGTCATAAGAACATGTGTCATAGGAGCACGTCTTAAAGGAGTGTGTCATTAGTGTCTGTGTTGTAAGAGTGCATGTTAAGTGTGTGTTGTAAGGGTATGAGTGGTAGGAGCCTTTGTCATAAAAGCAACTGTCAAAGGAGCTTATGGCGTAGTTCATAATGAAAGTGTCCTTTTATTCTACCACCTTAAAACTGACATCAATGTCAGCGGTGACTTGCCTTTGATGTGTTTTTAGATGTCAAACACATACGCTCTGTGTACAATACATATGAAAAAAGTGCATTCATTCAGCGCATGCAGCATATATATATACATTTCAAATGTATTCAAAATTGGGCAAAAATGTTTCTTCAGTGCACCAATTCCAGATCAAATATAGGCGCATAGAACTGCCCAATTTTGAGATATTTGAGACAAAAAAAGTTTCCTATGTGAAACCCGATTTGAAACACTAAAGAGAACACTGAGTCGAGAAGCGTTCCTTCAGATCACGTGACAACCGTATCCAATCAAAACAAAAAACAATGTAACCACAACTGCCCATTAACGTGTATTAGTGATGCGCTTTGTATTCACATAACAAAGTTAAAATAAAACAGTTCTTGATCTCGATACACAAACACAGAATGTTAAATCACCTTAACAGAACCTCATTCACATTTTCAGTTAATTAATAAAGCATTTTTCTAATATATATTTACACCAATAAAAGTCCTAAAGTAACTTGAAATACTCATCGTCCCCTAACTAGCAACCACTCTGATTGTCACATCTCAATGTACCATAGTTTTCAAGTGTTTACTCTTTCTTTTTGCTGTTTGCACTGCTCCTCGATCTCAGCTAAATGCTTGTAAACCCCAAGCCCCAAAACCTCATCAGTAATCCTTCCTCACTCGAATCACGTAATGGAGGACGTTCAGAACTGAAAAGGTTTGTCACCAGCAATGAATCATGGGGGAAATTACCAACTTGTTGGCTCTGCGTCAAATAATAAAATAAATTGCCTCATTTGCCCCAAAACCCGAAAGGATTTCCTTTGAGCGCCTCGTGCCTGACTTGTTTCTTATTTGGCGCAAATCCATCTAGCGGTTTGGATTTTGTGCGTGAGAAAACATTGGACATTTTCGCTATGGGAAAATGAATGGAAAAGGCAAAAACACACCCTTTTTTTGACGCTTTATATCTTTTGAAACACGGATTTGAACAAAATATCCCAGTCGTAGGCGGCCTGTACCCTCATGTAGGAAAATCAAACGCTGTGCTGATCCGTCCTAAGGCTCAAAATGTATTTACCATAGAATCTTTTGCTTTTTCTATGGTTGAAAGGTTTCACCTTAACTATCATCACCCGATAATACATATATTATATATATTTGTCTATTATAGTGTTGCGGTCGCACTATAGTTAAGTTGCATGTTGAGTACCATAGCAAATCCCCACATTTTTGCGAATAACATTTTACTTGTACAACGGTTGTTGCTGAAAATCTGCAGCTAAAATTGTACAGAGGGCACCCCCAGAAATTTGGGAAAGCTCTGTGAAAAATAAAAAATGTATTAACAGAACCAAAAAACACACTTTCGGCCTAGTCCCCATTAATTTTCACATAGCCAAAAAGGGGCAATTTTTGACAGACACCACAGCAAAAGCCGCTGAATGGAATTGGACCAGGCATGAAACAACTTTGGCACAAATTATTGACTCGAGTTCCAGGGGAGTCTGGGGCTATTGTGTCCAGTATGTTTTTCAATATTTGACAGAGAAGGGGGTGCCCCATGCACCCCCAAAATTAGAGATATCTCCCATGGTGTTTTGCAGCAGAGAGGCTTTTCAGAAATGAAAAAAACTGCCCTCTCTTTTTTTTCCCAATGCAAGAGATATTTGCGAATATTCAGGGTAATGTTTGAGGTTATCCTAAAACGAAAAGTTGCAAAAAATGTCATTTGGACGAGTAAAACAGATGAAATGGCATCAGGCTAGAGGTGGTGAGGAGGAAAGGGGACACTATATGAAATTAGGAATTTGGAGGGGTCTAGGGACAAAGTTCAGAGCCGAAGGCCATGACTAGTGGCTCTGTAGTGTTTTAAAATATAGTGTAGGCCCTGGCTAGTGGGCCCTAAAGATATGTTTAGTGACCACAGCCTTTGGCCGTGGCCACCTAGTAGGTCCAAAAGAAATATATTGGGGGAAAATGTACAGTGGTCATCGCTGAAGGCCATGGCAAGGGGCCTGGTGGAGGTATTAAATATACAGTGGGTCTGACCGAATCCTGTGCTCACTGGCCGGGGCTAAAGGCCCTGGCTACTGGGCCACTTAAGACAAGTAGAGTGGCCATAGCCAAAGGCTGTGTCCAGCTAGTGGGTCCAAATTAAGCATATTGGAGGAACATATAGAGTGGAAATAGCCTTCGGCCATGGCTCGGTGGCCTTGTAGTGTTTTAAAACATACCGTGGACACAGCCGAAGGTAATGGCTTGCTCCCGTGAAAAAACTATGGTATAACAAAACCCTTGAAATTCACTGAAAAAATGTAGTTAAGTGGCAGATTTGAAATTCAGCATACGTGGGAACTCCTGACCAGTTTAACTTGGTGCATTCCCGTTGCAAAGCCCATGAGCACATACATATTATAAATTAAGCTGGTCATGACCTCGCACATCTGCTGAATTTCAAGGGTTTTGTTTTGCTAAATCTGCTCAAATTAAGTGCACCTTAACTAAAGGTTTTTGCATGAATTTCAAGGGTATTGTTATACTATTGTTTTTTTTATAGCCCACTAGCCATGGCCTCTCTATCCAAGGCCAGTGGCCTCATCCTTCGGACGTGTCCACTGTACATGTTCCCCCAATGTATTTAATTTTAACCCACTAGGTAGCTATTGCCTTTGGCCATGGCCACGATGCATGTCCTTCAGGCCCACTAGCCAGTGTCAGAGGCCCTGACCAGGGAGCACAGCCTTAGTCGTGACCACTGTATATTTTACAACACTACCAGGCCACTAGCCATGGTCTTTGGCCGTGTCCACTGTACATGTTCCCCTAATATGTTTCTTTTGGACCCGCTAGGTGGCCACGGCTGAAAGACACTATACATGTCTTTCGGACGCACTCTATATAAAATAAAAATAAAGTACTTCCGACCCACTCGCCATAGCCTTCAGGCATGGCCAGTGGCCATGGCCTTTGGCTGTGTCCACTTTCCATATTGTAACATTCGGTTCCTTAAAGTAACCCAGTAGCCATATTCTTTGGCCACACCAATTACCACCCACCTCACAGTAGCTGTAAAATTCCACTTTTTTGTATTAATTTGATTTGTATAACCCTTTTTTTTATTTAAAAAAACGTTTTTCCCTTAACTGTAGTTATCTATAGGCACTCACAAATAACCACGGTCATCCATAAAAAGCACACAAAATCCCAAACTCTTTTTTAAAACCTTTTTTCCCATAACCGTGGTTATCGGTAGGCATTCACAAATAACCGTGGTTATCCATGAAAAGAGTGCAAAATCCCAAACTCTTCCCTGCCCTCCCAGGCACTCACCAAATGTCCATTCCTCCTGACATGCTCCCCCCACAACCTCAAGTACGTGCTCCCTCCATAGCCCTCTCCCATTCGCCCCAACACTCGTTTTGTGTGACGGACTTTCCTGATCGCTTTTTCTATTATAAATGCGGTTATACCACCAAATAACTGTGGCTATGTGAAAATGTCAGAGCTCTGAACTTGGTCCCCAGCCCACCCAACTCCCAAATTTCACATGGTGTCCTTGTTCCCCCTCCCTACCTCTACCATGACGCCATTGCATCCTTTTTCCTCCTCCAAATGGTATTTCTTCCACTTTTCATTTTCGGCTAGCCACAGTTATTCCTGTTATAACCGCAGTTACCTCTGTGATGGAACAAAATAAATGGCGGCTTTCAATTTCTGAAAACCCTCTCTCATGGGAGATATAGCTATAATTTTGGGAGAAGGGGTATCCCCTTCTCCGTCAAATATTTCAACAACTACAGGCCAGCCCCTTCCTTGCTTTGAATCTAAGCATGGTCAGACCTGGTTACTGCACGGATGGGAGACAATCCTGGATGCCGTGTGTTTTCTTAGTTTTATAAATCTCATAACACACTAAGAAAACACACAGCATCCACACCATTGTTTTTTAAACCGTTAAGATGTCATGAGGCCCACATAAAAAGAGCTTTGATCTCTTTCTAAGGAGCTGCGAATACATGGAGAATTGTAAATCCAGTTTGCACATGTGAGGCAAACTAGAATAACCTTTTGATATATATATTACATGGCCTACGGTAGCGGACGTATAGTTATGGTTAAGTTGTTCAACCCATACGAAGAGCACTTTTTGGGCAGCTTATAACTTCGCATCTCCTTGACAAATCCTCACCAAACCTTGCAAAAAAAAGTATATGGCCCCCTCAGAATCATGCCATGAGGTTTGGAGCAGTTTAGTTAAGGGGGGCAAAGTTGTAGGGGGGTCCCAAAATGTGTGGAAATCCTCATAGACGTAATGGATATGAAATGTTTGCTCATGCCCACAGCTCACTCCGCTGGATGGATATTCACCAAATTTGTGCTAGGAACAGTGGCTCGGTCTCAAAAGCGTGCTTTTGTAAATATGGTGTAAATCCGTCCAGAAGTTTTTTTTTAAAATTGTCAAAAATTAGGTCAACAAAAACGTGTGATATCTGGGTCCGGTCTGCAGACTCACTTCCCTATTCTGTCTGCGGTTACCCCTGTGGACCAATCAGGGCCCGGCGTGATGTTCACAGACATTGGACAGACCCGCTGATTGTATGGTGAAAAATGTGAGCTGTGTTAGATATTTTATAACAGTTGCCATGTTGGGTTTGCAGACAGGCGCCGTTGTCAGCGTAAATCGTGTTAAAAACATATTAAAAAACACAACACTGCACTTGTCAAACTAATGAAACAATCTCTGGGGATTTAACGGCTGATGAGGATGGGATGGGATATGATATGCTATGATAAGACATTTATAACACACCTGTACACAAGTGTTGGCCATAAAAAGCCAACACACAGGTGTTTTTTCATCTCTGAAGTCTGTCAACAGTCGAGATGTTTGGGGACAGTCCTGTGATGTTCGTGAACATCTTAGATGTTTGGGGACATCCATGCCTATGTCTGAATTACAGGGTTGGTGAAAAGCAGTTTTTGGATGCTTATAACTTTGGTGCCACATGATGAAACTGTATGCAATATCATTCTAGACCTGACCCTGAATGGTTCTGCAAACATTGGTGCTGTTTTGCCAAGAGGAAGCAAAATTTGAGGGGGTGTTCCAAAATATTTGAAAGGCTTATAAATTTGGTGCCATTTGATGAATCTGCACAAATGTTTGCAAACGCATTCAAAGTGTGGTGGGATTTTGTCAAGAGGGGGCAAAATTAGAGGGGGCTCTCAACATTTATAAATGGCTTATAAGTTTGATGCCATTGACGAATGTGCACAAATGTGTTCAGAAATATTATATACCCAACCTTGAATGTTTGTGCAAAGTCTGAATGGAGTTTCTCAAGTGGGGGCTAAGTTATATGATTATTTTATGTATGTACTTTTTGCCACTTTTCAAACAATAAAAAATGGATGCATTTGCAGCAAACTCGTGCAAAGAGCATTTGCAAGGACCCAAAAGCATGATTTTACAAATGTGTCCAGGTTTTATTTTTTTAACAGTGTCATAAAGTAGGTACAAAAAGCAGTGATATACCTTTGATGGCTGAGGTATAGCCTGTGGCCATGTGGAGTGGCCCGAGGCTAATCTGGCTACTGGCCATGAGCATCAGGGACCAGCAATTGGTTTAAAGTGGGCATCACCACCAGGGACCGGTTATGTGGTAAGGTCTTTCGAAATTGGGATAGGTTTGAATGGAAAAATAAATTCTGCTCGTGGCTACAGCCAAAAGTACTGGACAGGATTGCAGCAAACATTTATGATCAGTATCAGCAAGGACCTCAATGCATGGTTTTGCAAATCTGTCTAAAGTGTCAAAATGTAAGTACAAAAAATTGTGATATAATTTTGGTGCCTGGGTAATTGGCCTGGCCCTGAGCAAGGATAAATGTGTACTCTGATTTGCTTATTGGGGCATACCGTATGGCCGAAGCCCTAGATCTGAATGGTAAAATGCATTCTGCAGTACTGGATTACCTGCGTGAGGAGCATCAGCAAGGATCTGAAAGTATGCTTTTGCAAATCTGTCTTGTGTTTTATTTTTCCAAAGTGTCCAAATGTAAGTACATAAAATAGTGTTAGAACTTTGTTGCATGGACAGTGGGCTTGGCCCTCGGCAAGGATGAGTGCCTACTCTTGTTTACCTATTGGGGTACGCAGCATGGCCGAAGCCGATGCCCCGTGGATTGTGGAAACTGGGCATGGCTGCAAGCCATGAGCACTGGCCACTGTTCACATTATGAGGGCATAGGAGAAACTGAAAAAGGATGCAAGGTAGTTGCAGTGGATTACAGAGGTGGTTTGGTGGGGCTGGGGTTATGGTCGAGCCTCATGGTCGAGCCTCATGCCCTAGGCAATTCAACCATGACTTGCAGCTCCAGCATGCGCTGTTAATACCGGTTAATACCGGCACACATCAGTATGTGTTATACAAAGTACGTTTGTTAAAGGAGGTTTATAGTTCTTTCATATATGTTAAAAGAGGAATTATTAATAGCTTATATACAGTGATGTAACATCATGAAACATGTTCACTCATAGAGACCTATGAAATTCAGTGAAGAAAATTTATTAAAGGGACTTTATGTTTAAGTTGCACTAATAAAAACCTATGAAATTCAGTGAAAAAACTTTGTTAAAGGGACGTTATAGTTAAATTGCACTAATAAAAACCTATGAAATTCAGTGCAAAAACATTTGCTAACGGATTGTTATGGTTAAGTTGCACAAATGAAAACCTATGAAAATTCAGTGAAAAAACATTGTCAAAGGGTCGCTATGGTTACAAGTAAAACTGAAAAACCGCAAAATTCACCAGTTATGACAAGCTAAGCAACCATAACTTGTGCCACCACCTTGGACTGCTAAGACTAACCTAACACCCAGGTCATCAAAGATGACATCACAAATGTCATTGATGACATCACATATAAAATTCATTTGGATGAAAAGTTCATACAAGCGGTTGTGTGTATAATGTTGGTAACAAGATGTCAGGGGTGATCGGGAGACCAATCATGAACTACTGTAATGTATTAAAGAATGTACTCAGCTAAACAAAACATTATCTTGGAGTGTTGTTGTTAATACAGGAACCTAATCATACATACACATAGGCAATGGCTGCAGCATGCACCATAGAAGTACAATATTTTTTATCTGATAATTTTGGATAGTAAAATAATGAATGCTATCTTATTAGAGTTTTGAGTAATGCTAAACATGAAATAAATAGCTAATAATTCAAGATTTACTACATACTTGTGTTAGTACAAATAATACATATGAAGACCCACAATGCATACAAATCAGAGGCACATACAGGAAACTAAAGTAAGGAAGAAAGAAACATCACCAGAAAATGTCAATAACATTAAAGTTTATCATCATGTATACAAATGAACTGTGTGTCTGAGGCTTGCTTATTGCCCCATATATGTTCACCATGAACTGAAACCAAACGCAAAGGAAACTACATTTAAGAAGTTAACGTCTAGATATATAGCACCTTTTCAATTTTCATATTCAGACTGTCAGTGAACAAAACCGCCGAAAAACAAGTGGCTCAGATATGTGTTCTCATCATTGATGTTATCAATGACATTTGATATGATATGATATGACATTTATAACATGCCTGTACACAAGTATTTCTAGGCGCGACAAGGCAAGGAGGGGAAACAGAGGGAGGACAAAACAAAGGGCCTCATTATAAGTTTGCCGGTCCGGGAACTATGGTACTGGTAAGCATGCCGGTACCATAGTTCCCGGACCGGCAAACTACGAGTTGTGCTTGCGGGTGCCTTTCTGCCCGCCAGGTCAGACCTAGCGGGCAGAGTGCATCCTACCTCCCCATTCCCATTGAGCCCTATGGGGCTCAAATGGGAATGGGAAGTAATGTATTCCGGCGCCTGGCAATGGGGACATAGAGGGTCTGCCAAGGTGGGAATGGCCTTGTACGTCCCCATTGCCAGGGGCCAGAAAAAATTCAACTGCGGCGGCCCCGTGCATGTGTGACAGGCACAGCTACCACCAGGGTTGTAATGAGGCCCAATGATCTTGCTAAGCCTTGTGTCATTCAGATCGTGCAAGTGCGGGTAAGAGGAAGGGGAGAAGTGCCAGGGGGGAGGGGAAGGAAGAAGTGAAGGTAACTCAATAAGTGCAGGCAGCGGGTGGCTCAGAAGTGTAAAGTGAAGGGACTGTAGGGTTGGAGATACAGACCCTTAAGTGCTGGGGAGCCCCGAGGCAGTGAGAGGGGAACTGGACATGCAGAAGGCTTGGCCCAAGTTGAGAGGGTAACCAGGTGACCAGTGCACGGAGCAGCAGGTAAATCAGCAGAGGAGAGAAAGAGAGAAAGCGGAAGCGAAAAAGAAGGTCTTGAGTTGATTCCGGTACAGGAGGTGGTTCTGCTCAAGTTTGAGAGAGGCAGGGAGGCTTTTCCAGAGGAAGGCCCCAGCTGAGGAGAGAGATCTGCCACCAGAGAAGCATCTGACCCTCAGAGAGTTAGAGGTGGATGAGCAGAAAGCTTGAGAAGGAAGATGTCTTGGAAGAGAATGTTAGAGGTAGAGCGGTCCAAGGCCCCTGAAAGTCTTGTGGGCGATGCAGAGGGTCTTGAACTTGATCCTTGCAGCCATGGGGAGCCAGTGAAGAGATTTCAGAGCTGGAGAGATACGATAAGGATAAGTCCTGTTCTGGATAAGTTGTAAAGGTCAAAAAGTAGAGGCAGGCAGATTTACAAAGAGGCTGTTACAGTAGTCCAGCCTGGAGAGGACCGGAGCTCTGGAGACAGTCAGCTTCTGGTGGAAAGTGAGAAAAGGAATAATACCTCTGAGGAGGTGAAGCTGATAGTTTTACTTCTTATAGATGTCAGAGATGTGAGGAGAGAAGGAGAGGGTGGAGTCGAAGATGACACGAAGGTTCTTAGCCTCACCGGAAGGATTAGGAAGAGGGTCCAGAGCGGGTGGCCAGAGAGAGAGAGGAAAGGAGGGAGCAGTTGTCCCAATGAGGAGGATCTCAGTTTTACTGGCATTAAGGCAGAGATCATTGGCGGAACACCATTCCTGAATTGCGGCTAGACATGAGAGCACCTATTGTAATTTGTTAGCCTATTTATTGGAACATTTCCTCTCTCAAGGTATTTTTCTCGTTTCTCGAAGGTCAATTGAACTACATTTGTTAATATCACTTTAATATATATGTTCACTTATTGTGCGTGTATATATTTATGGTTGCCAGCATTCGTTTTTTGCTATGGGGCAAAGGTACCTGGGCATATGTTATTCTTACAGACGTTCATTTTTTTCCCCTTTCAGTGCTGCTTAATTGCAGTTAGTTGGGGGTCGTACGATGTATCACATCAGTCACCAAGATACCAGCCATAAAACACGGGGTTTGTATCATGCTGCTAAGGCCATAGCTAGTGGTCTGTTAGTGTTCTAAAATGGACAGAGGCTGTGCCCACTGCCCATGGCCAAAGGACATGGATAATGGTCTGGGAGTGATTGTGCACTCTATGACAACAGTGATGACATGACAATTTATAGTGGCCTCTTATTGTTTTAAAATATACAGTGGGCATGGCCAAACATTGTTGCCTCTGCCCATGGCTGGTTAGTGTTGTACTGTAATCAGTGATTCCATCAGTGATGTCATCGGATGTAGCCAGGAGAGACCTGCATTCAGAGATCTGCTGTTCTCGTGACTTGCAGATTGGTCGCAAAGATGCTTTAATGTGCATATCCTGGGGAGCCAGCAGGTGAAGCCGGCCCCCGTTCAAGGATTTTGTTTAAGGGCAGCTACCCCTGTCTGGGACTGTCAGGGCATGGAGGGGCCCTCCTAACAGCTACCGTCAACCTTTGGAGTTCTAATCCAGACACGCTAGAAAATGTGCCCCTGTCCTCGTTCCTCTTGACAGGTAAGGCATCCTACTGCCGCCTAACTCCACATACCTTACTCCACATTATCATTACTATCCTCTCCCCACGTCCCACGTAGTCCTCCTATCCCTCTTGCCTATGAAGTGTGTATGCCCACATAAGTCTTGCCACTGTTGCCCTCACTGGCCTTCTGGTGCACACCGCGCACTGCACCTCCATGCACTGCTCACTGACTGAGGTGGACGCACAGTTGACTTTGCTAACAAACACTACCTCTGACTAAATTCTTCCGCCAAGACCAAGCATAACTGATGTAGCCCCCAGATATTCTGGGTGCGGCTTTGTCAGCATGCGTAATCATGACCCACCTCATCTCATGACTCCTTACACTTCCATTACCAGAACTTCAACCACCGCTTGATTGTTCCTTATGCTTGCCTCAGGCACACCGACTGCATCTATGCGATGCTAGCGGGGGCGGGGGTTGTCCTGCTATACCACATAGTATTGTCTCTACTTGCCATCCTTTATTGTAAATTCCTAGTTCAAACTGCATTTAAAACATAGCCTGCTGCACCTTGGGGTGAGGCCCTACCGGAATGTGCACCTAGATCAACGTTGTTTATTATGCCTACTTGTACACCCGATACAGCCACCCGCACTCTGAGGTGAGGCTTTACCGGAATGTGCACCTACATTAATGTTGTTTATTATGCATACCTGTACACCCGATGTAGCCCCCTGCATTATGAGGTGAGGCTTTACTGGAATGTGCATTCACACTAATGCTGCTTATTTTGACTATTTGTACACCCAATGTAGCTCCCGTACCATGAGATGAGGCTTTCCTGGAATGTGCACCTACACTAATGTTGTTTACTATGCCTACTTGTACAACCAATGAAGCCCCCTGCACCATGAGGTGAGGCTTTACCGGAATGTTCACCTACACTAATGTTTATAATGCCTACCTGTGCCCCCGATGTAGCCCCCCCACACTGAGGTGAGGCTTTACCAGAATGTGCATTCACACAAATGCTGCTTATTTTGTCTACATGTACACCCGATGTAGCCCCCTATACCATGAGGTGAGTCTTTACCGGCAAGTGCACCTACACTAATGTTGTTTACTAGGCCTACATGTACACCCGATGTAGCCCCCCGTACCACAAGGTTTGGCTTTACCGGAATGTGTATTCACAGTTTACCCTTATGTTGTAACTTTTATGATTGGTCCTGCACTCTGTGGTCTGTGCTACCACACTTATACTGTAACTAGAGCCTAGATACCTCAGGGCTTTGTGTGCTGTTATGAATTCAAACATAAATAAATAAATACATACATAAATAAATCAGTGATGTCATAGATGATGTAATTAGTGATGTCATCTGGAATGTTGACTGAGATGTCACTGATGACATCACTGATGGCATCACTGATTTCATTACAACACTAACCGGCCTTGCCGTGCCCACTGTATATTGTAAAACATTAATGGGCCACTATCCATGGAGTTCGGCCATGCCCACTGTATATTTTACAATGCTAACCAGACACTAGGCATGGCCTTCGGCCATTCCCAATTTACATTTTAACACAATAAGGGACAACTAGCCATGACCTTCATCCATGGCCAATGGCCACAGCCTTTGGTCGTGCCCGCTGTAAATTTCTCAACACTAACCAGCCACTAGCCATGGCTTTCGCCCATGGCCAGTGGCCACACCCTTCGACCTTGCCCGCTATATATTTTACAACACTAACTAGCCACTAGTCATAGCCTTCAGCCATAGCCAGCGGTCACTGCCTTTTGCTATGCCCACTGTATATTTTAACACTTTAAGGGACCACTATCTATGGCCTTTAGCCACACCCTTCCGCCGTGCCCACAGTATCTTGTGTATCACTAACCACACACTAGCCATTGCCGTCGGCCATTGCCAGTGGCCACAGCCATGGTCAGGTCAAAGTCCACGGCTTACATTTTTATTTAATTAAAGCTCTTATTAGCTAAGTCATATATGATGTTATGTCTGATGCCATCACAGATGTAATCAGTGGTATCACATATGATGTAATTCGTGATGTTATCAGTGATGACATCAGTGATGCTGAAGAGGAAATAGGAGAATAGATATGCAGATAACTCAACCAACGTAAGCACACATTGCAGTGAATGAATCTTTATTATAGGAGAATATGTACTTTACATGCTTTCGTAAAATAGTGTAATTGTTTCCCACCCTTCACCTACAACTGAGGGAAATAGACTGACAAGATGATCCGCCGTTACCTCACTATGTTGTACACAGCTTCATTGCACAGTGCAACGTTGCTTTCTATTGAGGTTTGCACTTTATAAATCACCAACAGAAATACATCGATACATACATACATTGTATGAGCTTGGCAATCTTGCAGACATTACGCCGTGGACCCGGCAGGATAGCTCAGGGGCAACGTGCTCACCTTGGAAGCAAGACGACAAGGAGCAACACAGGTTCGATCCCCGGTCCGCACTTAAAAACCTCTGGGTGTTAAGGGCATTATAAATAACCTATTATATCATACCCTTGCACAAGGCCTGCTTGTACAAATGTAAAGGGTGAGCGTTCTTTGTTTTATGGGGACTTTATCAAGTGCAGCGTGTTGGCTTTCCCAAAGTTCATTTCATAACAGAAAGATAGTTGCATGGTTAATGCAGTTTGCATGTATTGTAAGAGGTCTGTCTGGAAAACTATTGCTTTTGTGAATGAACATATGGTTGCAAGGAACGATATATAAATAGTATGAGCAGTTAACATTCATTTGAGAAAACAGACCTCATGTCCACATTGTAGTTGCTGAGCTGGATTTCGAAATATTAGACTGAAGGTCAGAGAGGAAAAATGACTCCTCTCCTATTATGCAATACTATTCTTTTTATTAGCTGTTACTTGGGTTCAGTTTTATCAGTGATTTTCATCTTCCATGCTTCTTGGTGCACTACCAAGAAGGAATTGCATTATTCATGCACTTTATTCCGTGACTCATCGTGCTAAGATTGTTAACCACCTACGCCCACCGCCTACAGACCATTCCTTAAAATTCTATCATCATGCACACTAAGCCGCCTTTTTTCTTTTCTTTTGTTATTTGCATTGGTGTCAATTACCTCTATTAACTAATCAGGTAGCTTGTTTATTAATTCATTGGTTAGGGCCTTAGGAGACAGAACTCGGTAAGATGCTCACTCTAGCAGAAAGCCACTTGTTAACTCATTTAAAAATCATCACACTTCACTACAAAGAAATTGATTATTATTAACTACGTGCATAATACGATATGTGTCCAAATAAATGATGCAAAGAACTAATGCAAATAACATTAATGAACATTGTTGCAAGGCATTCTCTAACGGGGCATATGTTGAAAGGTGTGACGATTTGGGACTTGGAGTGCAAAGTGCGGCTCGCCAGAAGCTTCTCGCCATTAAGTGCACTGGTATCGGATGACCGGAGTTGTACCCCAAAACTAATGGAGAGGCAATGTTTGCAGACCTCTGAATTAGCGAATGCGTTGTTGGTCAGTAACATCATTCACTCATCATTCAATATTACTTGCAAACAGCTCTGCTTTATTTCATTTCAATGTGGAAGAACCAGAGTAACTGCTAAACACATTTGCCTTTGTTAAGTTATGCTGCTGGGAAATACTTCCATGTTTTTTCTCTTTTACTACTTTTTAGGTCTAGCTATACAAATATTTAGTTCTATTATATACCTTTTGAATATCCGTTTTAGATGCACTGTGCTGTCACCGAGCTGCTCTGTGTAGTGCATGGAGCCTTTTTGTGGTCCACTGAATATTGACTTTGTTATTTGATTGGTGCATTGTATTTTGGCTTTTTGGTTGTAGCAGGGGTCTGCAGCTAAGTGTGCACCTAGGATGTGGCATTCATTTTCTTGTATTATTATATACTTACTACAAAAATGTGAGCAGTGATTTAAGCAAATAATTCGCCACAAATAAGGTATATGAATACATCATATAGAATAATTCATTGATACAAAGAAGTAACCACTAAATCCAAAATTGTACTGTTTTAAGAAGAGAATATTTATACATTTTCAAAAGGTACACATAGAGAAAATGCATTCTATTTACCCATTCAATTAATGATACCTTAATGATTTAGGCTTGGATTCTTCCTGCACACTGACCAGTGGGTAAAGGAGTACTGACTTTCTTTTTAGCCAAACCTACTTGAACCTGTTTGATAAAAATCACGTCAATTCACTCTGGAACTGCTTATGTAAGATAAGATAGTCACCGGCTTCCCTGGTCATCATCGGGGCCAGTCTATACCAAAACTATTTCCCAGAACGTATAGAATCCATACCCCCCAAAATAGTTACAAAATGCTAATTTGTGAAAATGAACAAACCGGTGCCACCAAACATATAATTAACTGCAACTCGTCCACCCGTTTGTCAATAAACAATTGTGATTCAAGTTAGTGCACTTAAACTTAATCTCACTCGTGGTTCAGCGCATGGCCGGGACATTTGCTTACTCGATGGAGCACTTCCCGCGGCCTAAGTGCTGCCAACTGCAAGCAAATTCACATCTCAATATGGCCTTTTCCTTGTGAACCTGATGTTAATCTTACCCCCTCTGACTCTCTAATGTTGCACTTCTTCGCTCCGCTTCTTTATCCACTGGTATGACATATTCGGTCCTTGGGCCTCATTACGAGGTTGGAGGCAGCCTTCGCGGTAAAACCGGCATGGCTACCTCCAAACTCGCAACTGGGCCCGGCACCCACGAATTGGCGATTACCGGGGTATTCTGGCCCCGCCAGACCCGGTAATTGCCCTTTCGCAGGTGCCGGAACCGGTACATCCCCATTCCCATTTGAGCCCTATAGGGCTCAACGGTGCCGGTGCATCCGACTTGCTTAGCTCGCGGGTGCCGCTCTGGTCGTCAGGTCAGACCTGGCGGGCTGACAGGCACACGCAAGCACAGCTTGTAGTATGGCTGTACGGTAGGAACGGTGCCGGAAGTGTTACCAGCACCGTTGTTACCTTACCGCCATACTTATAATGAGGCCCAAGTCTCTTCCTCCTTCTTCTTTCTCTACAGTATCCTCCATATCGGAATCCGATATTGGTCTATATCGTGCACATGCTCACCCTAATGCTTCTCCTCTCGATCCCATTCCATCCACTCTTATCACTAAGATCTGTCCTATTCTACTATCTTCCATCACCACGTTAAACAATCTTTCTCTTTCCTCAGCTACTTTTCGAGCTCCGTTTAAGGCTGTGGTTATACTCCCCCTTCTGAAAAACAAAGGCAACAAGCAATGCTCCTTTTCATTAAGGTGGCGGCCGTATTGTGCATATTAGCTAGAGGTGGCTTGTTAGTGCTGTTTGCGCTCCATAGCATATATTTCAGGGAATGTCCAGCCTCCTTGCAGCCTTGCATTCACTGAAATTGCATAGAAAATGAATGCAAGAGAGAGAGGGCACCCAATGACACCACAGGACAGTAGAACATCACAGTCCAAAAAGGCCTCCATGCCATTCATGACTGTGACCGTCCATGGCACTTTCTGGTATTGACCACTGTTGGTATTTAAGGAAGGGGCCACAAGCATGATTTTGAGGCAAACAATGCACACATAAGCTGCTATTTCTTCATGGTACGTGAAAGGGAATTGAGGTCCAAAATCACAGTTTATCAGTGGGCAGTAGCAAGGTTAAGGGTGGGCTCGGTTGTGCAGTGATAGAACTCGCCTCATTCCTAGAACAATAGTGCCCTGGTCCATACCCTGTAGTGATGGACCTTGGCCGATTCAGCATTGTGGCAGAACAGCCCTCATGAAGTGCTGCTGCCAACAATGGTGCCAGCCATCTCAACCCTCTCATATTGACTATGCTTTGTGGCGTGTACTTGCTCAGTTGAACAGGGTCATGCTTGCCCTGCTGTCTCCAGCCTTTTCTCTCGGTGTTCCTCTGTTTGTATTTGTCCCAATAACACTCACCGTTGCATTTTGGATAAACATGGAAAGGGTTCAAGCAAATAAAGCCGATTGACATGACCGAGAGCAGACGAGAAGAGAGAAAGAACTTTATGCTCAGAGTTCCTTATTGAAGGGTTTTTAGTGATGTCCCCATGCTTTATTTTCTCAGCCCGACTCTGCTCCTCCTCCCATTTTAGAATTGTTGCTACCTCAAGTCCTCTTGTAATTTTCTGGCAAGTTTACTTGCTGTGTCTATGGTTTATAGAAGCAGATTTCTGCTACATTTCATAGAAGTCGGCCTGGAGACAATCTTATACTTTTTAATATCTAAAAAAGAAAAGAGGCAGTTTCAACATGTAACCCTATACGTATTATATTTGTTTTTAGATATTATTTCATTAGATGTCCATAAAACTCTACCACAAAGCGTTTTTTGTTTAATTTAATTTAATTAGCTGTTCACTCGTGTCTGTTTCAGACAGACTAAAGAGCAGAGAAAGGACACACTGTATGGAGTAAGGGGAGGCTCTGGTGGGAATGCACACTCTGTCAGCCAATAACGTCACCCAGCACATAATGAAGCACCTCTGGGCGGCCTTTAGATGGCACACCGGCCAGGCATTTCCAATGCCACCCCCTTTGCCCCCGTCAAATCACCTTCGGGAGGGATGCTTTAATTTAGGAATTTTTAATGCACCATATGACTTTCTAGAAAAAGTGTTCACATTCTTTTAGTCCTTGGGAGGGTACAACAGCAGCAGGTGTGTTTGAGGCAACAATTTGGGCATTTTGTTTATTTGGATTCCATTTGCTATGCCCAGCAGTGAAAGGGGCAGAACATTTCAATAACAGTGGGTCTGCGTTGATATTTCCTTTGTATAATTGTATAATTCAGAGGTTGTGATTGTAAAAATATATTTGAGAATAAGAGCACAAATAATTGACAGATTGGATTGTAAATGGCCCTTCCCCTCCCGGAACCCAAGGAATGCACAGTGAGTAGCTCAGATTGTTTTTCAAAATGGACCTCACCTCCCATATTCATTGCGTGCCCACACTGTTTTTGGCAATGAGATGGCATATAGACATATTATATATTCCAAACCTCCCATCTTAATTCTCCAAGGTTGGGGTTGCTTTCTGTCAGCCCAATGGCCAGTGGACAGATTAGAGGGACGACGGTCCTTGTTGCTTGGTACCGGAATGGAGAGGAATTGGACCACGTCCAGCCAAAAACATGGTGCCACCTTCACCTGGTCTGAAATCTATTAAATACTGTGGCCTTTTAATTTAGTTTATGTTGAGGGAGAAAACAGCTTTACTATCACTTATCCTCCTTCTCTGACAAAGTCTGGAAGAAAAAAAAGTTTAAAAAAGACTTCCTGACCACTAACCCCAGTCTACACATTTGCAGACACCTACATCAGCACAACTTCCAAACAGATTGTCCCTGATATCCTCTTTTCTGTCCAATCTCATGATCTCTGGACTCCTCATCTTATCTCTACTCACTTGCCTTTCTTATCCTCACCGATTAACGGTGGCACTCAATGGGAAATACTCTTGGCGGGCTTCTCATCATCTAGGTGTATCATTAACGTCTATCGCAATGGCACCATTGTGGCTCAGGGGCCCAACCTTGTCCTCTTTGACAGTCCCTCGTCAACTTTCTTCCTGCGCCTGTTAGTCCTTCTTCCTCTCTCTCTGTCCCTCTTCCTCCTACTCTGACTGGTGTACCATACCCCTGTACCCCTAATCCGAAAACCTATAAAGGCAGAGACCTGCTTCATCTAGCCATGCTTAGTGCTCGCTCTGCTATTAAACACTCTGCTGATATTTGCCTCCTCCTCGAAGACCTTGACCTCAATATCCTTGCCCTTACCGAGGCATGGTTCAATGCCAGCCCAGTCACTGCTTTTGACTCCCTTCTCCCTGATGGCTACAAGATCATCTCCAAGCCTCGCCCTACCGTACTGGTGGCGTGTTTGCCCTGATCTTCCCTAAGTGGATCCCTTCTCTCGTACCCACCTAGCCATACTCCTCCTTCAGGAGCCTAGTCTGCAAGTTGGGAATCTCTCCTACATCCTCTCTGACCATTGGCACTATCTATAGGCCACCTGGCTCTACCACACGGTTCGTCTCAGAATGGGCTGATTTCTCCTCCTTTCTCCTGTCATCTTCCTCTGAACTTCTTCTACTGGGTGAGTTCAACATCCACCTTGAATCCTCAACCATGGCATCCACTCTGTTCTGTCACCTCTGCACCTCGCTCTCCCTCTCCATTCTCCCCTCTGGTCCCACCCACTTGGCTGGACATACTCTTGATGCCTTTATCCACACTGATATTTTGCTCTCCTTCCCACTCACCACCTCACACTCCTGGTCAGACAACTCCCTCTTCTCCTCTCACCTGGGTCCTTTCAGACCTCTGACCACACCTCCCTCTGCTCTGCCGACCTTGTTCACGGACATCTGCCGGATGAAACGAGTGGCAGTTGCTGCCTTCGCATCCACCTTTATCTCACCTTCTCCTCCCACTGCAGACTCCACCTCGGACTCTGCTCTCAGCAATCTCCATCTTGCCATCACTAATACTCTCGACATTCTTGCCCCAGTCTTGAGGATCTCCCTCAAACATGCCACCAAGTGTAACACCTGGTATGACTCTGAGCTAGCAGCCCTGATGAGCAAATGCAGAGCTGCAGAAAGGAAGTAGCAGACCTCAAGCGCATCCTCTGACAAACTTGTCTGTCGCTTCCAAAGACAGTATCGTTTCACCATTCATTCCAAGAAGAGGGTCCACATCCAGGGTCGTGTCTCTGGAGCATCCAACAACATGGCAGAACTTGCCAATCCTTCTGCAGTTTCCACTTCGCCTCTTCCCTCTCAGGCACGCTACACTGCATTGGCCTCCCACTTCACTGCAAAAACTCAGGACATCCTGAGCACTCTTTTCTCCTCCTTTTATCCCTCCCCTCCTCCTATCACCCTGCCACCCCATGCCTCCCATCGTCCTTCAGCCTTTCTGTCCCCCTTCTCTCCTACCACATCGGGCAAGGTCACTAGGGTTGTCCGCTCTATGAAGGTCTCCTCCAAACAGGTCTCCCCCTGTTCTTCCAGAACTGTTAAGGACAACATTGCTCCCTTGCCCTTGTACTTGCCGATTTCTGCAATCACTCTCTTGCTAATGGGTCTTTCCCCTCTTCCCTCAAGCACTCTCTTGTGCGCCCCCTCCTGAAAAAGCCTTCCGCTGACCCCTCATGCCTAACTACTGCCCCATCTCTATCACTCCCTTCCTTGGGAAACTCCTGGAGAAGCTGATCTTCCCCCAACTGACCCAGCATACTGAGTACGTTGGTTGCCTACATGACTATCAATCTGGGTTCGGAGCATCCAGAGGCACAGAAATTGCTCTTCTTAACCACGGTGAAGAACTGCTCCTATCTCTTGACCCTAACTCTCCAGCTGTTCTCATTCTACTTGATCTCTCCTCTGCATTTGATGCGGTCAACCACTGCATCCTCATAAACAGCTCCATGATACCCATGGGATCTCAGAGCGGGCACTGGACTGGCTGACATGCTTTCTCATTGACCGACCCTCCCAGGTTATCCTGTGCTCTTTCTCCTCCCCCACCTCTATCTCCACCTGTGGTATTACCCAGGGCTCCAACCTCTCACCCTGGTTCTTTAACGTCTATCTCACTCCACTTGCTCACCTTATTTCCACTTTCTCCCCTCACTTCCAGTGTTATGCAGATGACACCCAACTCTTCTTCAAACTTCCCTCTGATCCTCTCCCTAGTTCCTCTACCATTCTTGACTGCCTATCCGCAATCCAGTCCTGGTGTACCTTTAATGATCTCTGCCTCAATGGCAGCAAGACTGAGATCCTCCCTATTGGGAATCCCTCTCCCTGTCTCCTCCCTTCACTCTGGCTACCCTCTATGGGCTCTCCCCCTTCTCTTGCATCTGAAGCCAGAAACCTTGGTGTCCTCTTTGACTCCTCTCTCTTTTTCCCTCCTCACATCGTGGACCTTGCCAAGAAAGCCCATTTTCAACTCCACCTCCCCAGAGGTATCCTTCCTTTCCTCACTTTCCCCCAGAAGCTCAATGTCTCTAGAGCTCTGGTACTCTCTAGGCTGGACTACTATAACAGCCTCTTCCTTAATCTACCCTCTTCGTCTCTCTGCCCCCCTGCAGCTTATCCAGAATAGGGCTTTGAGAAGTATTCTTGTCCTCAAGCCCAGGGACTGTATCTCTCAAGTCCTAAAATCTCGCCACTGGCTGCTGGTTGCCACAAGGATCAAAATCAAATCCCTCTGCATCATCCATAAGGCTGTCGGGGGCAGAGAACCACTCTATCCATAAGTTGCTCTCACCAAATACTCTCCCTCCAGATCTTTACGCTCCTCTGGCTCCAACTCTCTGTGTGTCAAGCGTTTCTCTAAGCTGCGAGCTGGTGGCCGATCTCTCTCCTCGGCTGTCTCTCTCCTAAGGAACAGCCTCCCCCTTCCTCTCCTTGAACCGGATCTCCTCAAATTCCAGAAGCTCCTCAAGACTTTCCTCTTCACCTCCTCCTCCCCTCTCCTGTGCTAAAATCCCACAGTCTCTGAGATTGGTGGCCTGGTCCCTTATGTGTCCTTCCGGGTCATGGCCTTTCGCACAATCACTCTCAGCCTTCCGCACTCTCCTAACATTTTCCCTTGGGCACCCTCTGGCCTGTGTTGCCTCACAGGCCTGCACTTAATGTCTTGGCAGGTGATCACTCCTTACCTAGTGACCTCGGCCAGGCACTTAACTGTTTCTTGCAACTGACTCCCTGACACTTCCCTCTGTGGAACTCCTAGCACTGACACCCCTTCCCGTGTCCCTCTCTCTTTCTACACTTGCACGTTTCGAATGCTCACAATGCCTAGTAAGACAGCCTCTCTCCTGTTCATCAGCTTTATTCTGTTTGCCTTCTGTTCCCTTCCTGTTTGCGCTGTGGGCGCTTTGAAACACAAATTCTTGATGTATAAGCGCCTTACAAGTGCACAATAAATAAAATAAATAAACAAATACATGTTGATGTTCTATCTGTTTAAATTCCAAGCCTTTGGGCATCAGGGTCACTCGACTCCTGTCTTCAGATGTCATCCTTTTCGATAGTTAAACCAATACATAACCCTTATTCCAAGATTTTCCTAGTCCCGATTAATCCAATTCTTGTGTACATTGAGAGCTCCAACGTTGGGTCAGGGGTCACCGTAGGTAAAAGTGCCTGCACACAATCGAATGAACATTCTAAGCACAATGGGATTGGTATTTTTGAGAATGAAATGAGAGTGTAGTTGACCCAAAGTCAGAGGCTAACATGCACATGGTGGGTTGCGCAATATTGACACTTTTATGTTGTCAATCTAGCGAGCAAGGGTTACCTGCTCATTTTAAAAGGTCAGGTTCAGCTGAAGTACGCAGGCGTCTGTGGTTTCTGTAAATATTGTTGGCTTGTTAATGATTTATATTTTTTTCTAAAAGATAAGTGTGGCAATTAAAATAGGCTAAAGATTGCAAGAGCTGGTCTTTTGCCAGGACCCGTTAGGATTCTGTGTCCAGCGTCTTCAGTTCTTTCCAAAGCATTAGTATATACAGAGAGACCCGTCTATAGGGTTTACATACAGCGAGGGCAGTGGCAACACTGTCAGCTGTCAATGGTGCATTTGATTCTTATTGGTTGTGGCTTTCGTTTTCAATAAGACATGCAGACGTCAACGGTGGAGAATACCCTACTACATAAACGCCAGACAAGCACCGAAAAAAATCGAATAACAAAGACACAATAAGAGATAAGTGAGCCTCAAGCATATGGGCGCGAATGCAGTGTACCCGGACGAGCAGCGGTGATAGTAGCAAGCTGGAGTGGGGCTCGGCGATTGGCTCTGGTGATAGGTTTCGCGGGTGAAGTACAAGTGTACACACAGGTGCTCTTTCTTCGTCTTCTGTCCCGATTGAACCGTGTGCTGCCATGAGCAGCTCCAGCAGAAGCAGTAAGTACACGAGAAATGCAGAGAGATTGTGCTTAGCTTCGACCAAGAATGCATGTTTCATTAAAGCATAATTATAGGAATCGCTCCTTTTATTGCAGTCTTACATGTGTGCCTTTCTCTTTATTAATTTGAAACGTATTGATTTTGCATTTGGTCACATTAGGTCAGACATCGTTTTAAACATAGCACTATGGAGCTGTCAATAACCCCTTTTCGCCTATAGAAAACCTGTATCCTTATATAAGCACCAGGGAAGTACCGTATTATCCATTTAAGTGCATTTTTGTTTTCCGAAAAGAAAACAAGGAATACAAAATAATGTAATGATGATGAGGTAACTTGCTTAGGATAGCGCCTAGGTTCCTTCGGTGCTCATGGCATGAAGGTGACAAATCACTAAAATCTCTTTTTCAAAAACTTCCGTCGTACTACCCAATGCAAAGTTCCCTAACGATATTTGCTCCAATCAGAAGCTTTGTAAGATGAACGTCAGACGCGAGGCTTTCCATTTCCCAGCTGCGCAGTGATTTTATTTTGGGCTCTCCTGGGTTATTTCTTGCAGACAATTGGTTTATTTTTGGGCTACTTTTGATGGCAGATCTATTTTTTTGTTCTGCTGAGGCTGCCTTTCTATATCCACCCAACATGCACTCTCTCTACCCCCACCTCCACTCTCCACTCTCTCTACCCCAACCACCCCACTCCCTCTAGAACTTCGGTTCTCATACAAGGTGAGAGAAATGCCTTTTGCCCTTTTGTTCAACCACTTGCAGCATTTTAAAAGGTGTGCTTCTGTGCAGTGGTCGAAGTGGGGGAAAAATAGTAGTGGAGCTATGGATTTTGTAGAAAAATTGGTGTTGTTTCCAGTGACGGCTGAAATCCCATATCTAAATTTTACACGTAAATTACTTTCGACTACGCACGTCCCCAATAAAGTAACAAGAAGTTTGAGATAAAAGAGGGTGGCCAATAGCTTCCAGTTGGGGGTAGCTCTTAAGTAATGGGCTGCCCTGCAGCAATGGGGATCATGCAGTGTATTCCGCATGCACGTTGATCAGACTCCCATCAGCACATCACGACATGCATCCATTTTCAATTATGTGTTCTTTCATTATTTACACAAGTACTCCGTTTTGTAAGCTGCTGTCCTTTTAGAACGGGTTGTGTGAGAATGCTATAGGGGTGCACCTAGACTAAAATTTCAGGGTGGGGTGAACTCTTCAAATATTGGAGGAGGCGCTAACTTCAGAGAGGGTGGAGGAGTGGCAAACTTACTTGTGTAGGGGCCTCTAACTTCATGACTCATTGTAATGAGACTATTCTAGTGCAGCTTCAATGTTACAAACAGCTCTCTCCTCTATGTCTGAAAACACCCACTTCTTGCAGATCCTGAAGGTCCTAGAAAGTGTGAGAATGGCAGATGGTGTGCAATGAAAGACTCAATATCATAGCATAGCAGAGTGTGGGGCAGTACTCTGGACGAACCAAGCAACTTCAGTGGCTGGGAGCAACAGGGGAGAAAATGTAATGTTGGTTCAACCACAGTTAGTCCGCTATACTAGAATCTCTGGTGCGCTGATTGGCTGGTGAGACTATGTCTGCCTGTCAAATCAAGTCCTATTCTAAGGGTGTAAATGTAATCACTTATACACACTCACATTTTTGCAGTTGAAGCCAGGGTGAGATTACATTATATGCCCAGGATCACACACTTAAGCTAAACAGTAAACAGGGATTTTAACCCACTGTGCTATTAGGGCACGGCCATCTTCTTCCATGTTTTACTTGGAACAAATATGTAAGTTTTGGGTGTCAATCAAGACCTACAATAATACTGTCCTATAGAGTTTACTTGCAAAATACACAAATTGCACAGTAAAGCATCATGACAACATGTACATTCGTATAGCAGCATGTTGGGCCAAAATAATATCAGTGTACCTTTTATTTTCCACATCCTAAATGGAAAACAATAAGATGCAAAAGGCAAAATATCTATTTACCGTCTTTATTTTCAGCTATTTAAGAAACACTCACAATAAAATAAGTTGTGTCATAAACTCACTTAGGTTTGGAGATTTGTCACAAACCTCCAGCATGACGTGTTGTTATGTATGATTTTAAGAATATTCAACTAAGGATATCAAAGCAAGCTTTAGTTTTTAGCATCAAACTAATAGACATTATGGGTGGCCTGGCTGGCCCCTGACCTCCTGCCCGCACCCTGCCAGGAAGAGGCTGTTCATCCCAGGAGACGGCGTTGGCGCTCTGACTTGGGAGGCCTTGGATTAGTGTCCTCGAGGGCAACACAAGCAAACTATCTCAGCAACCCCCCCCCTAAAAATGATTCTCATTCTACCACCTGTATGGGACCAGATTAAGGTAAAAATCACTTTCCATTTACAGCGTACTTTGAACATGTTTAATAAACATTCACTTAGAGCTGTACTGTATTTCCCATTATATTGTAAAAAAGTGGTGCGGGGGTTGCTTGTGTTACCCAGTGCAATGCAGTTTAATTATTTGCCTGTGTGTTTGTTCTATTTTTGAAGCATTTTTATAATACCAGGTTGCTGGATAGCTTCTAGGCGCCTGGCTATGCTCGCATAGGTAAGAAAAGCAATGGATGCCCTCAGTCTGCGAATGCTCTGGGTTCATGTGGTCTCCAGCTTTACCCATCCGCTCTCAATTGTATTCATTTTCCCCCATGGTCGGACTGGGCCATAAAATTGTCTTGGGCACCAATGAAAAAGTGGCCCACAGTTGCAAATGGCAATTCATTCTTTTTGTGACACTGTTTACCCAAGGGGGAGGTATTTATTTTAAATGGGACAAAAATTGTGCATTTTAATTAATATTTATTCAGCAACACTGGTCAAAACTACTATCCACATAGTTAAGTAACTCATAAAACTGGCCCATATTGGCCCAAAGTCTCTCACTGCCGCAGACGTGGAAACACGCAGCTTCTGGGTGCTATCCTCTGAACTGAGACTACTGCAGTGCAGTACAATATGTTCGGGTGGGGAGAGAGGGACAGCACTGACCCGTCCTTCTCTCCCGACCCAGCACCTGGCCTGGCCCTGTAACCTCCCGCCCGCACCAAAACGAAATAAAAAATGCTCAGGTCGGGAGAGAGGGACGGCACTGAACCATCCCTCTCTCCCGGCCCACTAGTCATCTGGCCTGGCTGGCCCCTGCAATCCTGCCCGCACACTGCACTGCAGACATATTGTACTGCACTGCAGACTACTGCAGTGCAGTACAATATGCTTGGGTCGGTAGAGAGGGACAGTACTGAACCATCCTTCTCTCCCGATCCAGCACCTGGCCTGGCCTTGTGACCGCTCTCCCGCACCAAAATGAAATAAAAAATGCTCAGGTCGGGAGAGAGGGACGGCACTGAACGTTCCTCTCTCCCGACCCACTAGTCATCTGGCCTGGCTGGCCCCTGACCTCCCGCCGCACACTTCACTGCACTACTGCAGTGCAGTACAATATGCTGCTCGGGTCGGGAGAGAGGCACAGCACTGAACCGTCCCTCTCTCCCGACCCACCACTACACTCGCCTCCGTCTGTGTCCCCCCTTTACCTACCTGTCTGACAGCGCAGCCTGCAGGAGGTAAATTCTAGGCCTGGTGCAGTCCAACTCTGACAGAGGCTGCTAGTCACTGGGCCAAGCTTGCGCATAGTGAGGGGCATGTGCAGAAATTAACGGCACTGCACCTCAATGCGCAGGTGTGGGCCAAGGCTCTGCCATCTGACTAATGTCTGCAGCCTGCATCAGACAGTGCAGTGCTGCAACCGTTCCTATACTTTCACTTTAAAAAGGAGCGCTCCGGAGCGGTTTCTTTTTAAAATAAAAGTATAGGAATGGTAATGGAGAAAAAAAAAAAGTACAGGAGCACCGCTCCCATCCGCTCCCCCTCACTTCGATCACTGCTTCTGTGCCATCCTGATATGGATCTGTGGATATGTTTGCATAGGGAGCTTTGCTGGGAAACATCTGGCAGCTGTACATACGGGACACACTGAAGGAGGTACGGGTAGTGTGCAGGGATAGCAGAGGTTGCTGGAATGTGTAGGGCGAGCAGTGGAGGGGGAGCTCTGTAGGAGAGAAATAGAGTTGAGGGCAGCGATCAGCAAGGGGGGAGATGTTCTTCTAAGAGTATGCTATTTCTTTCCTTCCTGAGGTGTAGGATGGAGGGGGTCAGTTTTATCTGCATTGGTAACCTAGTCCAGATACTGAGGGCATAGCAGGAAAAGGCCTTTACCCTATTTTGTTCCCTCTTGCTTGTTTTTGCTCTCAGTCTAGAAATGTCCTGGCTTCTAGAAATTGTGAACATCTTGTCCAGGTAAAGTGATGTTTTGGTTGTGGTGGCTTTGTAGGTGATTTATTTTTTTATTTTATTTGAGACTATCCTGAGCATGATGGCTACCTTTGACAAGTCCTCCCAAGGCTGCTTTATTCTCCCAACCTCCACTCTCTCTAACCCCACCCACTCACCTACCCCTACCCACCCTATCACCACCCTTTCACCTTACCCTCTCCCACTCTAGCCACTCCCACCCAACCCCCACCCTTCTACCCACACCTGCCAAAAAAACCTTCTCTATACCCACCCACCCACCCTACCCCCAATCGGTACACCAACCCACCCACCCTACCATCCTCTTTCTATCCCACCCCCACCACTACCCCAATCTCTCTACCCCCAACCACCAGACCACTGCTCTCTATATCCCACCCACCCTACCACCACTCTATCTACCCCACCCACTCACCCTACCCCCACTCTCTCTACCCCCCAAACAACCCACCCCAACCCTCTCTATCTACATCCCCACAATCCCAACCCTTTCTAATCTCACCCGCCATATGATATGATATGATATGATGGGATGATGGCAGATGGGGAGCAGGTGCAAATGGATCTAGGTCACCTGGCCTAAGCCACGCCCACCTGGTGCCTTCCTGCCTGCCGCTCTTTTTCACCACTTAGCAAGACCCGCCCACCTGGTGCCTTCCTGTTTGCCGCTCTTTTTCCCTACTTACGGAGCACTCCAGCCTCTTTACCTTTGCAGATGGGGAGCAGGTGCAAGTGGATCTAGGTCGCCTGGCCTAAGCCCCACCCACCTGGTGCCTTCCTGGCTGCCGCTCTTTTTCACCACTTAGCAAACCCCGCCCGCCTGGTGCCTTCCTGTTTGCCGCTCTTTTTGCCTACTTAAGGAGCCCTCCAGCCTTTTTTCCTTTGCAGATGGGGAGCAGGTGCAAGTGGATCTAGGTCACCTGGCCTAAGCCCCGCCCACCTGGTGCCTTCCTGTTTGCCGCTCTCTTTCACCACTTAGCAAGCCCCTCCCACCTGGTGCCTTCCTGTTTGCTGCTCTTTTTCACCACTTAGCAAGTCCCGCCCACCTGGTGCCTTCCTGTTTGCCGCTCTTTTTCACCACTTAGCAAGACCCGCCCACCTGGTGCCTTCCTGTTTGCTGCTCCTTTTTCATACTTAAGGAGCCCTCCAGCCTCTTTTCCTTTGCAGATGGGGAGCAGGTGCAAGTGGATCTAGGTCACCGGGCCTAAGCCCTGCCCACCTGGTGCCTTCCTGCCTACCGTTCTTTTTCACCACTTAGCAAGCCCCGCCCACCTGGTGCCTTCCTGTTTGCCACTCTTTTTCCCTACTTAAGGAGCCCTCCAGCCTCTTTTCCTTTGCAGATGGGGAGCAGGTGCACGTGGATCTAGGTCACCTGGCCTAAGCCCCGCCCACCTGGTGCCTTCCTGTTTGCCGCTCTCTTTCACCACTTAGCAAGCCCCGCCCACCTGGTGCCTTCCTGTTTGCCGCTCTTTTTCACCACTTAGCAGGTCCCGCCCACCTGGTGCCTTCCTGTTTGATGCTCTTTTTCACCACTTAGCAAGCCACGCCCACCTGGTGCCTTCCTGTTTGCCACTCTTGTTCCTTACTTAAGGAGCCCTCCAGCCTCTTTTCCTTTGCAGATGGGAATCAGGTGCAAGTGGATCTAGGTCACCTGGCCTAAGCCCCGCCCACCTGGTGCCTTCCTGTTTGCTGCTCTTTTTCACCACTTAGCAAGCCCCGCCCACTTGCAAGCACCACCCACCTTCTTAGCCCTGCCACTTCCTTCCTGCTCCTAACTATTAGATCAAAGGCGTCTCTCATCCGGGCGTCCTAAGCGTGGGGCAGACGAAGAAAAGGGGAATTCCTGTTTGGACCTGTTCGGACCAGGAGGACCCAGGGCCCGACCCCCTGCTCAGAGAGCAGGTAGTCATGCACCAACATGTGTTACTCCCTCTGGTCCCCCCGTGATGTTCCCCCCATTCTCGCACACAGGTGTTGCCTGTTTTGCTTGATTCTTCTACACTGCTCCCCATCACCCCACTCAAGCCTACTTCTGCAGCAGTCTGTCATGATACTTTCTGGTTTCACCATCACTGTCTTGTGGCCAATGCTGGATTTGACTTTTATGGACTTCATTCATTCATGGTGCGTCACCCTTTCTCAACTCTCATGCTGAACTTCTTTTGCATCTTGTACTCATGGTGGCCCTGAATCATGCTGTTTCCATCTTCATCTTGTATCCTGGCTTGCAACATTATGTGTTACTACTGACTTCTGCAATTGTATTCACTCTCCCCTCTTGCTTCTCCACTCTTTTGACTGCTAACTCTCTGTTCTCTCCTCCTTTCCCGTCTCCCTTTTCCTATCTCCTCCCCTTACTTTCTTCTATGCACTTACTGTATCAGAATTGTCCCTGGACCTAGTATGATAGCAACCTCGTCTGTCTCCTCCTCCCTCCCCTTACTGTTTTTTTACTCCCCAACCCCCCTCCAGCACTATCTGAAATGTCGTCAGGCCTAATATGATAGTCGCTTGTTTTGTTCCTCCCCTACCTTTCCACACCCCTCTTCCTCACCTCTTGTTTTTTTTCCGGCTCTACCAGAAATGTCGTCAGGCCTAGTACGGTAGTCGCCTGTCTGTTTCCATTTCCTTCCCACTCTCCCCTTGCCTTCCTTATCTATGTTTTAGCTCTTGCACTATCTGAAATGTCGTCAGGCCGAGTACGATAGTTAATTTCACATCCTTACTGTTCATGGCCTGTAAGAATGTCATTGTTTTTTCCCTTGTTCCCTCACTTGCCTTGAAGCGCTTTGAAACACAGTGTGGATAGGCGCTACATAAATAAACTATCATATCATATCATATGATGATTTATTTATATAGTGCCTGCACACAATGTGTTTCAAAGCACTTCACGACAAGGGAGGGAACAAAGGAAAATACAAAACATTCTTACAGGTCATGAACAACAAGAATGTGAAAAAAAAACTATCGTACTCAGCCTAGCAACATTTCAGATAGTGCAAGTGCTAAGACACAAATAGGAAGGAAATGGGAAACAGACAGGCAACTACCGTACTAGATCTGGCAACATATCTGGTAGAGCTGGAGCATTACAGGAGGGTAGGGAGAGGGGAGGAGAAGGGGGAGAAGAACAAAACAAGCGGCTATCGTACTAGGCCTGATGACATTTCAGATAGTGCTGGAGGGGAGGAGGAGAAATAACAGGTAAGGAGGGGGGAGGAGATTAACAAGTTACTATCATAATAGGTCCAGGAACCATTCAGATAGAGTAAGTGCATAGAAAAAGAAAGAGGGGGGAGAGGAAGGGAGAGGAGATGAGAACAGAGAATAAATCAGTGATTAGAGCAGAGAAGCAGAGGGGAGAGTGAAAACAGTAGCAGAGGTCAGTGAGGCACATAGTATCAAAAGGGAACACAAAATGTAGGCAAGGAATTCACAAAGACAAGGGCACAGCATAACCCCAACCTCTCTACCTGACACACCCGCTCTAACCCTCACACCATCTACCGGCACCCACCCACCGTATCCCCACTCTCTCTACCTCAACCCAGCCACCCTATGTTTGCTCTCTCTACCACCACCCACTTTTCCCCCATTCTCTCTACCCCACTATCTCAACACCAATTCACCCACCCTACCGCCATACTCTCTATCCCACCCACCCACTCTACACCCACTGCTCTGAAATCTTGACTTCAATACCCCCTGTGTCCTCATTTTATATGATATCTCTTCTGCCTTTGGCACGGTCAACCATGCCATCCTGCTCAACTTTCTCCGTGATAAACAGGGTATCACCGATCAGGCCCTGTCTTGGCTGACCGCTTTCCTCTCTGATCGACCCTACCAGGTCCAACTTGGGTCCTTCCTCTCCCCAATCTCTATCTCTATCTGTGGGGTTCCCCAGGGGTCCAGCCTCTCTCCCTGGCTGTTCAACCAATACCTTGCACTTCTTGCCCACGACATTGGCGCTCTCTGCCCCATCCTTCAGTGCTATGCGGACGACACTCAGCTCATTTTCAGGTTCCCTTCCGCCACCTCTTCTCCCTCTCTCATCTTGGACTGTCTGTCCGCTATCCAGGAGTGGTGTGCCGCCAATGATCTCTGTCTTAATGCCCATAAGACTGAGATTCTCTTCATCGGCACACCTTCTGCCTCCTTTCCTATCACTCTCTGGCCGGCCTCCCTTGGTCCTCTTCCTTCTCCCACCTGTGAAGCTGAAAACCCCAGGGTCATCGTCGACTCCAAACTCTCCTTCTCTCCTCACATCTCCAACGTCTCTACTAAGTCACACTACCAGCTGCACCTCCTCAGAGGTATTCTTCCTTTCCTCTCCTTCCCCCAGAAGCTCACTGTCTCTAGAGTTCAGGTTCTCTCTAGGCTGGACTACTGCAACATCTCTGCACTGGCTCCCGGTTGCTGCAAGGATTAAGTTCAAAACACTCTGCATTATCCACAAGGCCTTCTGGGGTCTGGGGCCTCAATACCTTCAACTCTCTTGTAGAGGAGGAGCCAAGTACCTCTACTCCAACTGCCCTGCCTACATTACCTGAAAAGTATGAACCAAAGTAGGTGAAGTATACTGAAAAATTAAACCAGCAAAGAGAGGAGCGTGGACTCTGTGCAATATCCATAAGAATACCTATACCTAAGAGATTATGGGAGGTAAAGTTCCCATTTAGGAAACCATACCTGCATAAAAGACAATATGATGGCCATTTGAACGAGATTCCTGATAAAGCAGAGAAACTAAATGGCAAAGATGAATGGTGACGTCATACAAAGTTGAATCGACAACCATATAGAAAGAAAACCAGACCAGAGAGCCAGACGATTTATAAAACACAACAAAGTACCAAGGATAAGTGACATCTTGGGATCAAGATGAAGAAACGTATGCCACAGACCTGATGACGATAGTTAGTTTAAACGTGTACAGATGCATGAAAACGCAAGCAGCAAAGCAATCATGAAGCTAGCCACATGCTTTTGAATAGTTAGAAAGTGACAAGCACCAACATATACATATATAGAAATATATGGACAAGTAAAGGATGGATGTTTCCACTACGCATATAAGCAGTACTGAACAAAGCAAGAAGGCCTCATTTCAGTGTCGCAGTTAAGAAAAGCAATTGAATTAAACAGAATAAAAGTTCAGCTAAGGAATTGACTGAGCCAAGAAAGCCAAGGTGTTATCAAACTGGAATTGGCTGACATTGGATACAATTAACGTGAAAGAACAGAAGCTCCTGTTCAGAAAGGTCAAGCAAAAACAAAAGACGTCAGAGGACTATTGGAGAATAAAATCAAATACACGAAAAGGCTCAAATTCATGGTGTCCAGTCACGTGATAGAAGGAAGTTGGACGAACGAGATGATCACACCTACGCACAAAGGCCGGCTGATTCCCATATTCCTTAAAAATTCTCAGAGAACAGTACAAACTCAAGGCCAACTTCAAAGCACTAATTGACACTAGACCATTGAGGTGATGATGGATGATATGCTAATTGCTGGGAAGCTGGTGCTAAAACGAGCTCACCCGCACTGGGTTGTTCAGTCTGCATGCTGCTAGACGTAGGTGGAAAAGAACTGACGGGGGTTGGGAGCTAACCAATTGTAGGGGACCACGTAGTTGGGGGTCCTATAGCTTGTGTAGCCAATGGGACATTGTACATTTAGTGACGTTCATAGTGGCCATTTTAAAGGCAGGGCTTAGTTGCCCCACCTGATGTTAATTATCCTACCACCTTCTTTCGTTACTCCATACAGATATAGAGCTTATACTTAGAACTTCACTTAGACCCAATCACACCCTCCGTTAGGTTTGTGTAGTTTGCCACGTAGGATGACGTTGGTAATGACAAAGGTCAAAACGTCAATGATGACCAATCTTGGGTACAAAATCCCAGCTTTTTAATGAAGTAAGTAGAGTCAGAGTATCGAGCGATTGCTGATGTTCGTTGTACTCCCTGTTTTTGATACTTGACATTAAAACAGACGAAATTTGCCAAGCTATTTGTGTGGTCTTGATTATTGATGTATGAATAAAATGTGCATCCCTATCCATCTCCAGGGTATTGCTAGTCATCTTAAAGGGCTGTCTGAGAGAACACTCAGCTCACTCTCTTCCTAAATATCTTCCCTCTCGAGCTCTTCACTCATCCGCCTCCAACTTCCTCAGGGCCAGTCGCTTCGCCAAGCAACGAGTTTCTTCGGCTGGGGCCTCCCTCTGGAACAGCTTCCCTGCCTCCCTAAAACTTGAGGAGAACCATCTCTGGTTCCGGAAGCACCTCAAGACCTTCCTCTTTGCTTCTGATTTCTCTCCTCCTCTGCCCTGCAGATCTCCTGACTGAAACTGCACTTGTCACCTGGCTACCTTTTGATCTCAGGCCCAGGGCCCCTCCCCCGCCAGCTGCACACCTGCAATGCCTCCCAGGCAACCCCTGCACCTTGGGACTGTTTCTGTATCTCTACGGACCCCACCAGCCCTTGACACTTGCTGTCTGCACTTACCCATGCACTTACCACAAGCTGGCTGCACCTTTTACCTATTATTCTATTTATTTATTACTGTTCATTCTATGTACCGCACTGCCCCCGTCCCTCTTTCCCCCGCACTTTCCCTTTTTCCCCCTCCCCTGCACTTGCACGATCCCATTTTCGGCTGGCCTAGTAAGATCGTTGTCACTGTCTTCCCTCTGTTCCCGCCTCCCTTGCCTCGTCGCGCTTTGAAACACTTGTGTATAGGCATGTTATAAATGCCATTCATATCATATCATATCATATCATATCATATCATATCATATCATACCTCACCCATGATTTTTAACACCACATACCTTACCTCCACTCTCTACACACGCCCAGCCTACCCTCATTCCCTCTAATCACACCCATCTGACCCCACACTCTATCCCACCCACCCTACCCCCACTCTCTCTACCTACACCCACAAACCCTTCACACACCCTCTCTACATCCACCCACTCACACCACTCCACCCTCACACCAACCCTACCCCACCCTCTCTACCCCACCATCCAACCTACCCCCGCTCTCTCTACCCCAACACACCCTACCCTGACTCTCTCTGCCCCAACCCACCCACCCTAACCCCACTCTCTCTACCCACCCACACTCTCACTACCCCAAAACACCCCACCCTCTATATCCCACCCACCCCATCCCACGCTCTCTACCCTCACCCACCGAAACCCCAGTCTCTTTAGCCCACCCACCCCCATCTAAGACCACCCACCCACCCTACCCCCACTCTCTCTACCACAACCCACCCACCCTACACCCACACTCTCTCTCTATCACCACTGCCTTACCACCATTCTCTCTACCTCAATCTTTCTACACAATCCACCCAATATACTGCCCTACTCTCTACCACACCCCCTCTACCCCCACTCATCCTACCCCCACTCTCTACCTCACCCACCTTACTTCCAGTTTCTCTACCCCATCCACAAACCCTACCCCCACTCTCTCTACCACCAATCACCCATTCTACCTCCACTCTCTCTACCGCCACCACCCACCCTAACCCCACTCTCTCTACCTGCACCCACTCTGCCTCTACATTCTCTACCTCTACCACTCTCTTTACCACCACCCACCCTACCTCCACTCTCTCTATTTACCTTAATTCTCCCACCCAGCCTACCACGACTCTCTCTACCCCCACCACCACTCTCTATACCCCTACCACCCACCCTACCTCCACTCTTTCTACCCCCACCTACCCACTCCCACTCTCTCCAGCACCACCAATCCACCACCACTCTTTTTACCCCAGCCACCCTACCCAAACTCTCTTGGACAATGCCCACCCTACCTCCACTCTCTGTACCAACACCCACCCTACCCCATAATCTGTACCAGCCCCCACCCACCCTACCCTCATTCTCTGTACCCCACCCACTCACCTTACTCCATTCTCTGTACCCCACCCACTCTACCTCCATTCACTCTACTACCACCCTACCACCAATTGCTCTATCCCCACCCACCCTACGTTCACTCTCTTTACCAGCCACCAACCTACCCTACCTCCACTCTCATTACCCCCACCCATCCTACTTCCACACTTTTTACCCTCACCCACCCTACATCCACTCTCTCTACCCCATCCACCCTAGTCCATTCAATTTAACCCCAACTACCCAACAAATCACCACTCTCACTACCCCTAGCCACCTACACACCTCCATTCTCTGTGCCCCCAATTACACACCGAACCCTCACTCTCTCTATCCCCACCTACCCACTCTACCCCCAATCTCTCAACCGTCACCCACCCACCCTACCTCCTCTGTCTACTATCCACCCATTCACCCTACCTTCACTCTCTCTACCCTCACCGAACCTACCTCCACTCTTTCTACCCTCACCCAACCTACCCACACTCACTCTACCCACACCCACTTACCGTCCTGACCAACCAACCCACCCTACTTTGACTCTTGAGACCCGTACACACCCACCCTACCTCCACTCTCTCTATCCCCACCCACCAAGCCTACCTTCACACTCCCTACCGTACCTCCATTCTATGTACCCCCACCCACCCACCCTACCTCCACTCTCTCTACCCCCACCCACCCTACCTCCACTCTCTCTACCCCCACCCACCCAGACCACCACCACCCTCTCTACCCCCAGCCACCCACCCCACCTCCACCCTTTATTGCATCCTCTTTTGTAACTTTGCACTCTCCTCCTTGAAAACCTGCTGCCTATAAATTCAAAATGCTAAGAACAGCAGTACACGCTAAACCTACTGGCTTTGCCAATGCTTGTTTACATATAGCTAGAACCAACATATTTACAGTATGTAGCTGCCAGGCCACATTTCCATGGAAAGGGACAAACTGCCTTGGTTGCATAAAAAGTGCATTAAAACATATCTTGTGGCATCCTGAATGCTTGCAAAACAAACTGTGTTACCTCACTAAAGATACAATCATTTCAAGATGGCATGTTAGTTCTCTTTAAAAAAAAGATCCCATGTTTACATTATTGAGTTTACAGTGTTGTTCCACGCCCTTTCCGAGGAGCCTTGCCCATTGAGGTATCCTTGTGCCTTTTTTGTTGGGATGTGTGAAAGTGTATTTTCTATCTTCATCTGTGTTTATACCATATCATCGGATTATTAAATGGTAAAATAGCTCATTGTTCTGAGTCTTGCCATTAGATCTGTAAGTCTCAGAGTAAAATCCTGGTTGGGTTGACTAAGCCATTTATACTTGCAATG
This sequence comes from Ambystoma mexicanum, assembly GCF_040938575.1. NCBI lineage: Eukaryota > Metazoa > Chordata > Amphibia > Caudata > Ambystomatidae > Ambystoma > Ambystoma mexicanum. Next base: position 1,339,309,472 of record NC_090937.1, read on the forward strand.
TAATTATTGAGTACCAATGAGCTGAGTAATATTAATTGTTACCCTTACCTAAGTATCATGCACCAATCTCTCTCTCTCTCTCTCTCTCTCTCTCTCTTTCTCTCTCTCTCTCTCTCTCTCTCTCTCTCACTCTCTCTTTCTCTCGCTCTCTATCATGTGCAACACTCTTTCTCTCTCTGTCTTTCTCTTTATGTTTCACTTTATATATCTGTCACTTTCTATGTGAGTACGAGTCAGGTTGTCATGTTTGGGTTTGCTAGAGCTAAACCAACCTTTGCTAACAGCTCCATGACTTGGTGGGAGGATTTCCTCTTCTTATATTGTCTCATGCTTTCACCTTGCTCTATACAAGAATATCATGTCTGCTTTCACATTGTACCAACATGATTACTCACTGTCCCATAACATTGCTCACAGAAGATTTCCCCATTCTCCTACCTGATTTTACATTATTACAGAGAATTGCTGAAAGACACTTCATATTTCCCCTAGAATATTTCTCCATGACACTTTAATTGCCCGAGTAGATTTCACCATTCCCTTGCTTTCTTTCATATTGCACCTTGAAGATTACTTCATGGTATTTCACATTGCCCTATCCCCATTGCCATGTAGACACTGGATGGTTGTCCCATGCATCTTACACATTTCAATTTGGTCTAGAGGATTGCCTCTGGCCACATACAATTGTCCCAGAAGATTATTTGTCCCTCTAATCATAACAAATGATTTAGAATTCCATTTCACATTTCTTCAGTCTAATGCTTCTTTTCCCAACTCTTCATTGGACCAGAACATAGTTCAGGCCACTGTTCATAATGCTCCAAATAATCAGCCTTGACAAATTTCAATGATTTATTGACCGTGCCCTCTTTCATATTGCCCCAAAAAGGTTGCTCATGGACTTTTACAATTGCGCCATTTTCAGCCCACTTTGATTTGGTCCAGAATAATGTTTTTTACTATTTCACATTACATCCAGAAGATTACCCCTTCAGTACCCCCCTTTCACACGATTATCACCATAAATGGAACCCAAAACAGTTTATAAAGCAAACTGATGCCAAACAACTGCAAACTGTGCTGCTTTTTAAGTGTGAGACAGATGCCTCACACTTGGGAGTGTTGGAAGAATCAAAGAACAATGGAGTTTGTTTCAAGGTTAAATGAGAGAGGTGCCAGAAAAAATGTATAGTTTTATTTTTGATTTTGGCCTCTTGTTCACAACCAAGACAAGGACGCAACTGAGAGGTAGCACTCAACACATGGGAATAGCGCAACAAACTAAACTAGCCCAAAAAACAAATTTTCCCCTTGAGTATATTTTGCCCAAAGGTGGCTCTCTTTTTACCTATGACAAGTAAAAACAGTCGGTGCATAAAGTACCAGTTTAAAATGAAACTGCATTTATGAAAATGCATAGGCCAGAGTGTGTCAAACATATAACACTTTTAACTGGAGACTATGGAATGTATTAGAGACAATTTATAATTTTAAAAGTCCAGGAATAGGATATTGGCAAGAGTTCTGAATGGCTCACTTACACACTTTCCCCCCTACTAAGCCAGCTTCAAAAACAAATATATCCATTAGCTGGCACCTTTTGATCCTGCTTTCTATTACAAATCAGCCATTTGCTCGGAAAAATGCAAGCAGGACAATGAAGCAATGTCAAAAATGCTGATCAATCGTTAATCAAAGCCCAGCAAAGAGCTGTTTTCAAAAGAGCACGAGACCCCAGTTGAATTACATGACATGCCCTATCATGTCTTTCCCTTGGTTTAAAACAGCACATGTTATTTAGGATTTACCTAATATATAGAAGTGAATATTAATCATAAGTCTGGAAATATAAGACTAAGAAATATGAGACTGAGTGTGTTTCAAGATCGGAGTCTCCTTTTTCAGTAGACACCACATTTGAATTCTATATATTAATCAGAAATTGTTAAAATGAGAAAAACATAATCTAATGAAGCAATATGCCAAACAGTATGTTGTATACCCAGTTGTGTGCCTGCAAGCACAGATACCAGAAATCCTTATTTCATTATGTTAGCATTTTGCTGCCATGAATTATAGAAGAAAAACAAAACAGCATTCTGCAATGTAGGAGTGACATAAGCCCCCTCATTTGCTCATGTCAAAAATATAGAAATGTTAATTATGCAATAAAGATTGGAGTGTGTATTCCTTAAGAGTGTCTAACTATGAGGCAGGCCAATGGAATATTGGGTCAATCACACAGTGTGATATAATTATGACATGCACAAGTGAATTGTGGAAACTTTAAAAGTAGTTTGATAACAGGGGAGCGCATTCTAACATGTGGAAAGCTGCAGGGAAGAAAACAGCTGTCCCATAAAATGAGTGCAGAATCTGGGTACCATCTGGGAAATTTGGCCTTGTTCATGAGGGATTAGAATCAACTTAACCCAAGGCAGTCCTGACTTCATAGAAGGGACCAAGAACAAGACTTCCCTTGGAACATTAGAGGGGTTCTCCTAGTTCCATGCCGCAAAAGAAAAAAATCAAATGTGAGTATGAAAACTTCCTAATTGTAATAATGTTAGTCCCCTTGAATTATTGCCGTCAATAGTACCTGGTCTCCAAGGGAACTGGGTTGGTGGTTGCCACTACGGGGCACTCTTTCTAAATAGAATACTTTTGTATAATAGCAGTTAAATGCACTTCCTCTTTTCTTTATTTTATGGCCCAGTGACACTTGATTGTGTATAGAAAACATAGCATTCTTATGCATAGAGTCAGGGGTTGCCAAGTTATTATTCAGAGAAAGAGAATAGGATATTATAATTTACTAGCATGAGTTATTTCCTGATTTCATTGTATTTGAATCTGAAGGAGATTACATTCAAATACATTCAAAACTGCTTTCCATGTGCTGTTAGTGCTGTGTGAAATATCCAATGTTTTCCAGCATAAGACACTGTAACATTTAATAAGTGACATTTAAAAAGTACCCTAAGCGCTATCAAAGATATAGTTGACATTAGACTATGGTTTGAGGGGTCCGTACCATGGCCTAATAAGAATGAGCTCGCTAATGTGTGTTCTGTGAAGGCTGCAGCTATTTAAACTACATTTGAAAATGAGAGCAAGTTCAATTGTGTAATTTATTTTCCCATAATAATAATGTGATTTCGGTGAGTTATTCAAAAAAGGCTTAGCATTCTAAATGGAAAACATTACTTTCCTAACCTTACACCAGCAGAATTCTAATGCAAGTTATATTAAGCATATTGTAAACTGCACTCACATGTTAGCAGCCCAGAGAAACATAGCTACAAGGGAAGTATGAGACATGAAAACGTTCTTTGATTCTAGCATGTATTGGTTTCATTATTATTATTAGAATTGTTTTTTATAACTCACTTAATACTGAAGAGGCTTATAAGCGTGGACTGGGGATCCAAATCTGTGTTCTTCTGCATCGTCTTGTTTCCAAGAAGAGCGTGTTGCCACTGAGATATACTACACCTGTCATTGTGGAAAGCAGTGTTTTTGCCTCATTTGCAAATGTAACTTCATGTGCAATTTGGAAATATTTGAATGGAGAGGAAGAGTTCAAATGTTGGCCAGTAAGCGGCAACATTTACATTAACAGACCTACTCTAATTAAGAAATTAATATAGATCAATAATTGAATAAGTAAATGGATGTTTGGGTGTCAGAAAGAGAGAGGTAAATGCAGGCAGGTCATTTTTGTTTTTGTAGACCAACTAGAATGGTATTGTAAAGCACTTGTTAAGTGCAAACAATCACCTCACCAAGAGGTATCATGTCACTAAAACGGTGGGCACAGAGTGACCCAAACCAAGGCAGTTAAGAAAGAAAACCTCTACCACAGACTCCTCTTAGGACTTCCTAGTCAGAGTGGAAACAAAAACGTCTTCAATTTATGTTGCGAATTTAGTTGATTTTTGTTCCCCTGCAGATCCACCGGAAGCAAGGTCCACAGCTGAGACACTTGTACCAGAAAAGAATGCACCCCCACCATTTTACCCATCCAAATTTAGTCACAGACAGTAAATTGGCAGAGGCAGAATGCAAACATCTCCCGGGGACATTACAACTAGGTTTGGCACTGATGAAATCAGGTGTTTAACCATACAGTGCTCAAGGCACAATACAAAGGGCCTCATTACGACCCTGGCGGTACGGGGTTAACGGCTCCGTAAAAGGTGCCGGTGCCGTTTACCCCATACCGCCTCATTACGAGGTCCCCTCGCGGGACCCAGGAAGTAACGCCTGGTCAAACCAGGCGTGCTTACCGGGTCCCGCGAGGGGAAGAGGGAGCAAACAACGGGCCAACTCGTAATGACCCGTTGTTTGCTCCCTCTCCCATTCCCATTCAGCCCTATGGAGGCTGAAATGGGAATGGGGAAGGACCGGGTCCGGGTCCTTGGAGGGAGGAATTACCAGGCCTTCCGAACTCGGAATGGCCCGGTAATTCCTCATTCTGTGGACTCGGGCGCGATTTCGGCGGCAGCCATGCCGCCAATAGTGGCATGGCTACCACCGAGGTCGTAATGAGGGCCAAAGTGTCTTAAACTTTATCCATTTATTGGCGGGAGCCATTGAAGAGTTTGCAAAGCCAGAGCAATGTTCTTTCTCCATCCGGCCTTTAACAGCACCCTAGAAGCTGCATTCTGTATTCTTTGTAGTCTATCGAACACTATCTTGGGCAGGCCTAGACATAATGCATTACAGAAGTCAAGCCTGCTAGATATGAAGGCATTCATTATATGGATCTTATGCACAATAGCAAAGAAATCCAGAAGACATTTTAAAGTCCAAGGATGGAAAGAAAACACTAGATACTTGAGATATCTGGCTTTCCAAAGATAAGGAGGAATCAAGCCAGATTCCCAAGTTCTTAGCTTTCATAGTTGTGAGGGGTAACTCCCAAGAGATGAGGGACAAAAATGCGACATCCATACTGCAGCCTCTTGGGCCTCTAAATTGCCGGGTCTGACACTGGCTATAGGAGCAGAGCAGATTAACCTCTGTTTTCTGAATGTTACATTTAAGCCTGATTTTTTGTTCTAACCTGCTCCAGGCACAGTTTCACCTTGCTGCTAAGGAGGTCATCACCCTCACCTACTTGGAAAATCAGCTGGGTATCATCCGCATAGATGTAAAACTGGACATCCGCAGACCTCATAGATGTGCTAAGGGTCTCATGTACATTTTGAATAGCAGGGGACTAAGGGAAGAACCCTGCAGCACTCCACAAGACACTGGTTTTGAAACTGATTCAAAGAGGGGGGCATACCACCACCTGGGATCTTTCTGATAAGGAAGAGGAGAGCCAGTGAAGGGCCTCTAGCTCTTAGCCCATAACTGATAAGTCTTGACAAGAGAATGGTATGATTGACCACATCGAAGACAGCCGAAAGATCGAATAAAGCTAAGATCCTAGCAATTCCTCGGTCGACCGCACATCTCAAATCGTCCACTGATGCTACCACCACTGACTCAGTGCTGCAACATGGTCTAGAGCCTGCTTGACAGGCATTATGCCACCCCTGTGTTCCCATATGTGTCTGTAGTTGCTCTACTACTTGGCTTTCCATTAGCTTGATGATATTAGGAAATAAGGAAATAGGCCTATAATTTGAGCAGCAGGAGAGGTCAAGAGTGGGTTTCTTCAACAAAGGGATCACTTCTGCCTTATTCAAAGAAGGCAGTACTATACTAGAGTCCAGGAAACTGTTAATGATCTGAATAAGCTGTTGTGCGATCAGCCCTATCAGATTTCTGAATTCTCACTGGGCAGAGGTCATAAACCGATCCCGAGGGGCAGCGTTTTGCCATCATATCCAGCAGGTATACTTGATTAACCTCATCAAATGATGTAAACAAGTCACCAACCACTGGAAGGTCCGGGACCAAACCCATGTGATCAGAGAGCGGGCCCCCATACCCAACTCTTGAAATTCCTCATTGATTTTGTTGTTTTTGTCCATGAAGAAATCACTAATTTCCTCACAGAACTGTTGAGAAGCGGTTAAGACCTTTTTAGTAGCGACAGGGTCATGCAGTTCACCCAGAACTTAAAAATTTGTTGGCCATGTTCGAACTCATAAATATTCAAGGCAAATAATAGCCCTGCTTGGCCCTAATCACCATTTCATTTAATTTATAAAGGGAGCGTTTGTACTCCACTTTAACATTCCCATCCAAATCTTTACAGCAAGCCCTCTATGCTGCTCTTACTTTACGTTTTTCATAGCTCAAAATACTGGTGAACTATTCCTTCTTTTTCCCTTATCCCTCCTTTTCTTCAGGGACCCAGGTGCCAAACGTTTTCATGGCTTTAGTGAACTTGTCGTAAAACACATCCAATAAAACACCTGGTACGACTGAGGAGGTTACAGGTCTTAGGCCCACAAAAACGGGTCTTAAATTATCTGAGTTTACACTATCTCAATTGTGAAACTCCTTCAACTGCACCACCTCCTGCCTTAACTGTCTGTGATTGCATAATATTGTGGTGACGTTGACTGTATAAAGTTGGAGACCACCTTTGCTGTGATTTCACCTTTAATTAATTTAGTTAAATAAATGTGAGTTTTGATCAAATTGCCCTTTTCCAGCCCAGAATTATGGGGTGGAACTGTATAACTAAGGGGCATTAGATTAAGGTGTCCACCTGACATATTATCAATACATTAATCAAAATATATCTTTCACTATTGCTGAGATTAAATGGTACTTCACACTGGCCTCAGAATATTTCTTCCTTTTCATCCAGAGTATTTTCCCATGCCCTGCCCCATCTACATTTCCACAGAGGATATCCCCTTTCCATATTGTATCCTGACGGTTACCCCTACCACCATTTACATCACTACTGATTTAGGTTCTTGTTCCTATTCCTTCTTGCCAGCTGCACTGGGTGATTTTCCCATTCCAGTGATGGTAGTGAAAAATCTTGGTGTCTATCTCTCATCTTCTCTTTCTATGGCTTCCCAGGTGAGCGCAGTATGTAAAACTGTCCACTTCCCGCTAAAGGTGCTTCGCAGGGTCTTGCCTTTTTTGCCTGCTCACCTACATCCAGCAGTAGTTGCCTCGCTTGTCAACAGTCGTTTAGACTACTTCAATGCTTTGTATTTGGCCCAGCCCATCATCCTGATTCACCAAATTTTGCTGTTGCAGAATCATGCGGCTCGGGTGGCTACTACCACCTCTTATTCTTCCAACATTAGCCTGGTTTTGCGATTCCTTCATTGACTTCCAGTGGCAGAAAGGATAGTCTTTAAATCATTGTGTCTGGTTCACAGGGCCTACTACCCTTCAGGAGAAGTTTCTACCCTATATTCCAGGCAGACCTCTCCACCCCAGCAATAACTGTTTGGTTGTGGTTCCCAAATCTTGTCTTTGTAGAGTTGAAGGGCGGGACTTCTAGGTGGCTGCCAGTAAACTATGGAATGGGCTCCCGGCAAGCTTGAGACATACCAAAAATCACTTGCAGTTTCGTCATCACCTTAAAACTTTGTTATTCTAGGCTCGGCGTGTTATTGTTTTTTCTTTTTGTTTTCCTCACGCCAAGATGCCTATTGGTGAATGTGTGCGCTACAAATGATTCTAACATAACATAACATAACAACACTGCCATATTACCCCATTACACATTATATCACCCCTTTAAAAGTGTCACACTCATTTTACATTACACCTGTTATGTTATCTTATATTTGTATAGCGACTCCTGCCATATCCAATAGTGTCAAAGCGCTGCTGGAAGCATGGCACTTTGGCACACTGTGTTCTGAAAAGACGAGCAAGAGGAGCAATACAGTGCGTGCAAAAGTGAGTGTAGTTTAGACACTGTACAAAAAGCAGGAAATGTCTAGAGTGCTGGCTTTTGAGTGAGTGGTGAGGCAAACACTGTGTTGAAGATCACAGAGACTATTCGACAGCTGAACGGAATTTCCTTGTGGGACTCAGCTGTAAAGCAATGGGTGCGGCGCTAAAAGAGGAAAGTAGTGGACATGACAAATGTATGAACCGCTATGGCAAGTGTGCACATTTCAGGGCTCTGCTACACTTTGCATGTATTTCTCATTAGAGACTGTGGTAGCTGGGCCACATTTTTTTGGGGACTCTTCCGTATGCTACTGGAAGCAGTCCTACATGCAGCACGCATGCACAGTGAATGATATGCAGTTACACGCAATAGATATTGAGTATATCTCTTACTTTGACCCAGAAGCACAGTTGCCGCATACGTTACCTAAGAGGCCTTTCCATTTCAAGCTCCCATGATTGGCTCCCATCAGTGGGCATCCCATGCTCAGAGACATGGAAGTCTTACCACAACACTGATCAGGTTGCTCCACTTCTCTCGCTGAAGCTGATGCATACGCCATACAGGTTCGTAGGCATCAGATCCCCAAAGGGGGAGGCTGGTTTAGTGCTCGGGCACCTCTCACGCAGTCTTGTTGAACTCCTGGCAGTTTTCCCCAACATCTGGAGCAGCGGCGGTGGTAGTGGGCTCTGCTGAACTGCACACAGTTCTCAAGGGCAGCTGCTCAGCTCTGCTCCTCCTCTGCCTATATTCATAGGGAAGAGCCCAAGATATGATAAATTACAGTGCTTTGGGACTGGTTAGCCGCTGATGCGGGAGAGTGCGATTGGGCTAAAGATTAGAGCTTAATGTACTAATGGCTAGGCCTGTGATGGCTGTCTTTGAGGGGTTTGTGTGTGTAGTTTAAGGTGGTAGGATATTTAAGATAGGAGTCGGTTAGTCAGGGAAGAGGCTAGCAGGCGCTAAAAGGCAAAACAATCTGCAACCCAGCACTACTGCCCATGACCATTTATTGACAGGACCAATTGCTCTACCTCCCAAAGCCCCTCCGTCTCTCACCCTCTTCATGTCTGCATCTCAAAACATGTCATTGTACTCCATGATGTACAAAACAAGCATCTGCGTTTTGGTTATTCAGGGAAAGGGGAAGTGTGGAAACTCAGACATTTCCATGATCTACCTTCTAAGGATTATGGTGTGCATGAGCATTAGGTTCAGAGGAAGGGCTGCCTGAAATTTGAGATGCCTCAAACCTCACTCTAACTTTCTCAGGTGCTATATACGAAGTGCCTATGCTATACTTTGCATGCATTGTTCATGCACAAGGTATAGACTGTGGTAGCTCGGCTGCAGTTTTTGTGGGACTCTTCTGTGTGCTATGGGGAGAAGTCCTACATGCAGCACGTATGCACAGTGAATGATATGCAGTCACATGCAATAGATATTGGGTATATATCTTACCTTGGAAGCATCAGTCCCACAGCTGTTGGTCCTTTCCTCTGATTTTCAGGTCTTGACTCCTGTGACCATGTAGTGTATTTGCACGTGGCCAGTGGAGTTCGCCGGTGTGTCTGTGAGTGGGTTGGAGAGCCTTGGAGAAGTTCCACCGAAGTGTTGGAGGTAGATGTAGCTGGTCCTTGTCGCAGACTGGTCGGCTCTCTAGAGCTAGAGTGGCCGTGGCACCGTGGCGACAGAGCAGAAAGGCAGTCTCTCACTTCCCCCAGTGGGTTTGAGAACCTGTCTCAATTGTGTGCCTGGGTAGTCGGAACCAAAACAAACTTCGGGGATATGACACCTAATGTCACCAATAGTTGGCAAATTGGCCAGAAGAGGATTATCCATAATTTGACCAAATGGGAGAGTGTTATGGATTTTAGTGCTTGGGTAGGCTTGTTTCACAAAATTATTCCCCAATTAGATAAAGTGGACAAAGATTGTCAAGCTGACCTTTGCTCAGATTATCCTATGATACATGTTCCAGTCAATAAGGTCAGCTGCCAAACAGACTTGAGCCTAGGCATCAGTTTACGGGTCACAAATGAGGTACTTTCTAAAGGCAACATCAGGCGACAGACCCTACCCCCTAATTTAGTTATGCTGGATGGGTCTATTGAGCCAGAATGTAAGGCGATTACGCATCGATCCAAACTGTTAACACCTAGACACCTGTTGCCTAACTCTATTGAACCTTGTGAGAAAAGAGAGTTATCAGTTAGAAAAGCCTCAATGCCAGGGATTACTAGTCCACTCTTTAAAGGCCTGATTGCGGATTCAAGAAATGTTGTACTTGTGAATGTTAACAAACCTGAACGTTCTGAGCCCAGAGATGCTCTCCAGAATAAAGTCCTGGTCTGGTTCTGTTCCAAGGTTGGAGAGGGTGTATCTGGATCCAGGACCTCAGATTTCTCTGGAGGATCCACATTAAGGAGTGGTCTTTGTCAGATGACACAGACTGTATTGTTATCGGATGTGGGCACAGCAATCTTCCATCTTTTTTGAGTCATTATCACAATCTGGGAAAGTTGACATCTACCTCGAATCTACAAATTGTAACTGATTGATTTCTATAGTTTGTCCCTTCCCCTCTTTATTCTCTTTCTGTTTTACTGTTTTTACGTATTTTGTCTTGTTTATGTTTGGGTGCGCCCTGATGCCTGTGGGCTTCAGCGCCTTACAAATAAATGAATAAAACATTACAAAAAATACCTTGACTCAGCGGAGCTGTGCTGCATACCTTACCAAAGAGATATTTCCATTTCAAGCTCCTGTGATCAGCTCCCATCGTTGCGCATCCCATACGTAGAGACATGGATGTCCTACCACAACACTGATCAGGTTGCTCCACTTCTCTCGCTGAAGCTGCGCCATGCATGGCCATAGGCATCAGATCCCAGAAGGGGGAGGCTGGAGTATCGCTCGGGCACCTCCTATTCCGTCTTGTTGAACTCCTGCAAGATTTCCCCAACACCCGGAGCAGCAGCGGTGGTAGTGGGCTCTGCTGAACTGCACACCGGTCTCAAGGGCGGCCGCTCAGCTCAACTCCTCCTCTGCTTATATCCATCGGGAAGAACCCATGATATGATACATCACAATGCTTTGGGTCTGGTTAGCTACTGATGTGGGAGAGTGTGATTAGGCTGCAGATTAGAGCTTAATATATAAATGGCTAGGACTGTGATTGCTGTCAATTAGGGGGTTGTGTATCTATTGTAAGGTGGTAGGATATCTAAGATTAGAGTTGGTTCATCAAGGAAAGGGGCGAGTAGGCCCTACAAGGAAAAACAATCTACAACCCAGCACTACTAGGCATGGCCATTTGAAGACAGGTCTGTTTTCTCTTGCTCCCGAAGCATCTCTCACTCCCCCTATTTCTCTACCTCAAATACATACATTGTACCCCATGATGAACAAAACAAGTATCTGTGAGTTGGCCATTCATGGAAAGGCGCAGTGTGATCTACCTGCTAAGGATTATGGGGTGCAAGAACGTTAGTTTCAGGGGAAGTGCTGTTTGAAATTTGAGATGTCTTAAAGCTCACTCTAGCTTGCTCAAGTAGTCTACCCTGCTGTCTCAACATAGTTGTGATGTGGATTGATGAGGTGGGGGTGTCTGTATGGTGTTGTGGTTTGGAGTGGTGGTGTGTTGTGGTGAGGTGATATGTTGTGTTGGTGTGGAGTTGTGGGATGAGATGAAGTGGTGGGGTTGTATAGAGCAGTGTTGAGGATTGGAGGTGTGGGGTGTGATGGTCTTGAGGTGAGGTGGTGGGTTCGAGTGACAGGGGTGTGTGATGTAGAATGGTGGAGTTGTGGGAGAGTGTGATGTTGAGTGGGTGTGATGGTTGTGTGGGCCATGTCATGGAATGGTGGAGTATGATGGAGGGGAGTGGTGGTGTGACGGTGTAATGGCTTGATGGTCTGGAGTTGAAGGTTGTCATGGTATTGTAGCGGTATGAGTGTGGTGGGGTGAGGTGAGATAACTAACAGTGAGGAAAACACACAACAAGAACCAGAGGAAGCCATGTGCCCCTAGCAGCACTGGACCATGCTGCAACATGCCTAGAGTGAGGTGAGTGGGGCCTGGGATTAAGTCAGTACTCAGGCATTGAGAAAGCAATGCTAACACCACCTTCCTGCTGCACACTAGGGACTAACAAGATCATCTGTGCCTCATTGAAGTTGTGTGGAAGTGAGGGACAGGAAAGTCCGGCAGTGTCTCACGTGGAATGTGAATAACACGTCTGCACATGCCATTTACACTCATTTGGACAGTGTCAGGTGTTGGATGTGAGATTTGAGCAGGATCTTGTAAATCAAGCACTTCGTTCACGTTGCTTACTGTGTATCTCCTGAAGTACACTTCTACTACAGGAGGAAATCTGGGAGAGGGAGACAGCCCTTGCCTGGCAACAGGAGAAATCACATAGACGGCTGTTAGGTGACACAGAGTGCCTAGAATTGCCAGCAGGTGCAGTAGGTAGGGAGAATGCACATTCTCTGCAGCAGAGACCTGCGGGTGGAATGACCACAGACATTGGGTGCTTATCAGAAAGAGGGGCGCTCAGGCACACCCTGTATCAGTTGATGAAACTGCTCTTCCTCACAGTTTTCCATGAAATGAGGAGAAATATGGAGGTCTTAAGCTATGCCACTAGCTTCTGCAAGCAAATCAGGGCGTGGCTGGTAATTATGCCATTTCATGCCGCAAGCATGTCTAGTTGCTATGCCAACCCAAGAGTCAGCTTCCTAATACACAGTTTTCTTTCTCACTTTTACCTTAGCATTCCTTTGCTAAATAGGTGGTGCTAGCATCACCAAATGAGCCAAAATCCAAAAGGGGACAGTACAAAGAAGGAAGGTCAGAGAGAGCCACCAGATTATAGTCCTATGCCACTTCACATTGCCCCAGTATATATCCCATATCCCTGCCCCCTTTCACTTTACCCCAGACGTTCCTTCATTTAAATTATCCCTCATATGATTAAACTCCCCCTTCATGTGCTGCCAGAAGTCTGACCTTATGACTCATCACTTTTTCACTATATTTTTTCCATACCCCCTTCTCCCTACATGTTGCTTACTTGGCACTGCACATTGTCTTAATAAGATTACAATGTGTTCTATTTCATTGCATCTTTCCCAGAAGATTGATTCATGACATTTCCCATTTCTTCCAGAATTTACTGTTGCTCCCTTCCTATTGCTGCCAAATGTTGACCCTGTAATGTAACATTACTTACCTGCGCTCTTTAATTTTTCCTCACAGATGATTAGCCATGTATTCAATATTGCAAGTAGTCACCCTATTGTACTGAGAAGTTCTCCCAGGATTGCACTGTTTTAGGGTAGGTAATAGATTCCTCTTTTTTCCACCCCCTCCTACTACGTCCCCCTCACCCCAGGCTGGGAAATTGGTTGCCAATGTCATTCTGAAAGCCTCAGTCTCCCTAATTGTAATTGGTTATTTATAATACGCTTAATACCCAGAGGTTTCTAAGCGCGGACCGGGGGATCGAATCTGCATTGCTCCTCGTTGTCTTGCTTCCAAGGCGAGCACGTTGCCCCTGACCTATCCTCCTGAGGCAAATGCCTGGTACTCTGCTGCTCTGCTAATGCCAACAGTGGGATTATGCAGTAGTACAACCCCGGCCCTGTTACATGCAAAGCACAGCATATGAAGTCAAGAATACCAGACTTTGCATATGCAATGGATGTGGCTACAGACTCATTTGCAAAAGCAAACACTGCATCCTGCAACCTATATATAAGAACACAGTATCCAAAAAACACTTGCCATTCAATGGAACTTTAGTAGCAGTCTGAAGGGACCCCAGAGATCCCGAAGGTTTCAAAAGTTTGGGTGGGGCGAAACCCCTCAAATAAATCTAATTGCAACATTGATGCTACAAGAGCTCTACAAACAAGTGTTTCTTTGCATGATTTGACAACAATATGGTGTATTAATGAAGAAGCTTTCAAACTGAAAGTTTTGCAAAGTGGAATCTTATTCACATTTTTTATTTCTGCATGTTCGTTTTCAAGACTATTTTGCAGAACTCTGTTTTGCTGATCTTTGAAATGTTGAAAAATATTCGTTTTTCTAATGGCATGAAATTGATGATATTTTGTGCACAGTTTTGTTTAATAGTCGAAGGTGAATTCTCTACTTTCGCACAGCTCTGCATTTTATAAGGTTTTTATGTGGTTATTGTGAAGCTTCACCGGCGCACATGTTTAAAATTCTGGGCTCAGACTAATGTAACTATCTGTTAATCAATAAGAATTTCTTCGGGTAGGAGGGACCTTAAAACTGGGCTGTAGGCCCTCTAGTTGTGGTTAACTTGCTCAACCCATAGGAAGGGAGTTTTTGGGAGGCCTATAACTTTGGCGCAGTTCAATGAATCCTCACCAAACTGCAAAAAAAGTATATGGCCACCGACGAATGATTTTGTGAAGGTTGGTATGGTTTTATCAAGGGGTGGGGACAAAGTTATAGGGGGAGGTTCCAAAACTTTTGAAATTCTTATAGACATAATGGAAAAATAATGTTGCTAACGCCTACAGACCAAACTGCTGTACGGATTGGCACCAAACATGCGCTAACAGCAGCAGCTTGGTCCCAAAATTGTGCTTTTCCAAATTTGGTGTAAATCTGTCCAGTACTTTCTTTTTAAAATGGCCAAAAAGTAGGTTTGTTTGTTTGTTTATTTATTTATAATGCGCACGTGACCTGAGGGTATTAGGGCGAGGAAAGCAAAAGAGGATTGTTCAGCTTAGGTTGCATTGCTGTGCGTTACAATACAATACATTAATAAACAGTGCTGGCAGATATCATACAAGTAAGCAGGTGGTAGCTGGAGACAACAGACAACAATTATATACAGTAGTAGTGGTAAGAGGTCAGATGTCATGTTCCTTAATCCATAGGATAAGGTTAGATCTAAAATGTGGGTAAGACATGTCTTCCCTTAGAGAGGGTGGGAGTGAGTTCCAATTTTGGGCAGCTTTGACCGGGAAGCTACTACCACCAGTCTTCGTATGTTTGAATCTAGGCACTCGAAGTAGGTTGGCAGTGGCTGTTCTAGAGGGGCGGTTGGTGGATTGTCATAGGAATCTAGTGGTAAGGTACCGGGGGCGGCCATGTGTAAACATTTATGAGTCAGGGAGGCAGATTTAAGCAAGATTTTATCTTTGGTGGAGAGCCAGTTGTTGGATCTTCTGAGATCAGATATGTGTGCCTTCTTGGGAATGTTGAGAGCTGCTCTCAGAGCATTGTTTTGTAAGATCCGAATCGTGTTGGTGATGTATTTGTTACACCCTACATATAGGGCATTACAGTAGTCCAATTTGAATAATACGAAGGCTCTTGCTAGAGTGATGCAATTATTGGGTGAAAGGAAAAGTCTAGCTGCTCTGATTAGCTTACAGGTGTAAGCGGCAGCCGAGGCCATGGAGTTTAGAGAGTAGAATCTATGTAGAAACCAAGAGTTTTAGCTTCCTTGGCTAGTGTAATGTTATTGTTATCTATGATGAAATTAGAATAGAGATGGCCTACTTTATTGAGATTTGCCGTGGTGCTGACTTTAAGGAGTTCCGTTTTGTCATCATTCAGGCTTAGTCCATGAGATGCCTGGATGATGAGATACACTCTGTTCACGAAGGCCAAATCCTTGTCGTAATCTTCCGTCAACGGGATGAGGATCTGTGTATCATCCGCATAATTAGTGTAGGTGATACCTAGGCCATCTAGATCACCGAAAAGGGGATTCCTAAAGATGTTGTACAAAGTGGGCAAAAAGCATGAACCCTGAGGCACACCGTCCGTCGCTGCTGAGGGTGCGAAGACCCGCATGGTTCTATTATCTACGAAGAATTGAATCCATCCTATGGCTTCTTGTCAGAAGTGGGTAGCAGAGTCAAGGTGGTGACAAAGAATCTTGTGATCAACTAGATCAAACGCCGCTGAGAGGTCAAGCAACAGTAGTAGTGCTGTATTACCGTTGTCTCTCAGGGTGTCTATTTGTGCCTTGAGGTCAATCAGTGCAGTTTCCGTTCCGTGTTGCGGTCTGAAACCTGACTGACGTACTCCTAGGAGGTGGTTACATTCCAAATCATGTTGGATTTGGAGGTATGCTACCTTGTCAAGGATTTTAAGCAGGAATGGTACTGTCGTAATGGGATGATAGTTAGTGGGAATGGATGGGTCAAGTGTAGGTTTTTTTAGGAGTGGGCGGACCCACGATTGTTTCAGGTTGTTGGGAATGGTGCCGTAGAGAATGAGGCATTTATAAGTTTAGTTATGAATCGGGAGAGGTCCCGTGCGGCATCCTTTATAATTTGTGCTGGGCAGGGGTCACCATGGCAATTGGACAGTTTGAGCGTTAGGATGACTTTTTCAACTTCTAGAATGGATACTTTCTTGAAGTTGAAAAGGGGTTGAGTCAGTTCAGAAAGGGCGAGAGGTGAGGTGATCGGAGGAAGAGGGGCATTGATGTTTGTAGAATTAGAGGCGAGTAGGAGGGAATCTTTTTTGTTGTTAATTTTAGCCTGAAGGGTCGTTATTTTATTAGCTAGGGCACTCTGAATACTGGTGCACCATGTTTTGTCTTTAAGGCAGGTATCGGGGGCTTGGATAGGTGTTTCCATTTCTTTGAGAATTATGAGCAATTCTTTAGTATTGGAGTTAGTTTGGGTAATGCGCATATTATAGATTCTTGTTTGGCAAGGATTATTTCTTTTTTGTACAAGGAAGCTAGTTTAGTGAGGTTGTTTTTGTTAGTATCTGAAGGGTTTAGTCTCCATATTTGTTCGCATTTACGTTTCTCTAATTTAATAGCTTTTAGGTGTGGAGAGAACCATGTGTTAATATGTTTTTTCTGTTTGCACTTTCTAGTTTCCAGGGGTGCTAAGGTGTCTAGGGCAGAAAGCATTACTTTATTATACTCTTCAACCAAAGTAAGTGGGTCTGTGGAGCCAGGAAGAGAGATCAAGGTGGGGAGGATTAGAGGAATGAGTTTGTTAGCTCTAATGTTCTTTTTATTCCTAGTCGGAATGGCAGGGGCTATGCTGATGACATGATGGGGGACTGTGGCTTCAAAGGCGTAGGAGATCAAGTGGTGGTCGGACCAGGGCATAAGTGTTATGGGAGTGACGGAAGTTTGGCAGTGGTGTTCCGCTATCCAGTCAAGGGTTCTACCTTTAGTGTGTGTAGCGCCTGTTACCTTTTGGGTGAATCCTAGTTCCTCAATGGAATCATTAATCTGTGTGGCATTAGGGCCTAGGGGGTCTTTATAGCCAAGATTAAAGTCTCCTAGGAGAAGGCTTGGTGAAGCATTTTTGAGGTTATCCGATAGAATGTTGGTGAGATCTTCTTCAAAGGAGCCTAAAGGGCCTGGAGGTCTGTAGATAAGGTGGATAGATATAGTTTGAGTATTTGAAATGGTTAGCTTAGCGGTCAGGAGTTCGCACGAGTCTACATTTAGTGAAGAAGCAAGTCTCAGTGCTAGGCTAGTTTTGGCAATTATGGCTATGCCACCACCTCGAGAGGTGGTGCAGTCTATTCTTAAGAGGGTATAGTCCTCCGGAATAGCTAACATAATCGCTGGGCCGGCTGCTGAATGGAGCCAGGATTCCATGATAGCAAGGAAGTCAATTTTTTCAGTTGAAATTAGGTCAGCCATTTCTGGCATTTATTAAGGCTCCTCTTATACCGGGCAGTGTGGTCTCAGTAGGAGCTGGCACAGTATTGTGGAGGGGTCTAGGATAACTGGTGGGATGTCGACAGAGTTGGCTATTAAGCTGGAGTATTAGTAAATTTATGCAAGGAGATTTTAGTGTTAGGATGGGTGCTTTTTAGGTTTCTAGAAGGGCAGTTAGAGAGGGGGTGTAGGGATTTGGCTGGGGGTTCATACATTTTGGGGAGTCTGGCACAAAGTTTAAGATTTCTCTCGGTGAGATTGCATGGTCTGGTGATCAGGTCCTTTAGGTTGTTGGGATCGTTAGGAGGTGTCACAGACGCCGACAAGGGCAAAGTGTGAGGCATGTTAATGTCTATTGAAGTAAGTAGGTGTAGGATAGTCCTCAGTAGGACTGTGTAAATGGCTGGCAGATGCATACTTAGTCTCAGGGGAGGCTAGCTGATGGTAAGGGTACCATATAGAACATATAGGGCGTCCATAGGAGTAAGCTAGGCAGGTGGTGGCTGAGATCAGAGTGGGCGCTGGTGACTATGTGTAGGGTGGGCGTACGAGTGGCGATCGTACGGCACGATAGTCACAGAACTATGGGGCTTGGCGAGATCGGCAGTGCTAGTACAACTGTAACAAACGTCAGAGACTAAGCATAGGGCTGGCAGTGCTAACACAGTGGGCATAGGAGTATCGGGCGGGGCATGGAATAGGCAAGGCTGGCAGTGTGCTCCCAGAAGTCACAGGTTGAGCATAATATGGGCGTTGCTAGCAACAATGGTCACAGGATTCCTAGGATGAACAAAGAGTAAGGTGGCCACAGATCTATGAGGTTAGGCATAAATAGGCAATACAGGCACAATAATGACGCAATCACTAGAGACACAGACTAGCATAGAGCGGGCAATGCTGGCCCAGTGGTCAGAGGAGTAACTGGACAGGTCGGCAATATAGTCACAAGGCACACAGGGCACACAGGCTGGATGCAACTATCCAGCAACAGGTAAGTAACAGGCTAATGCTGCACAAATAGTGGTTGGGCACACAGGCTAGATGCAGCTATCCAGCAACAGGTAAGTAACAGGCTAACGCAGCAACAAATAGTGGTTGGGCACACAGGTTAGATGCAGCTATCCAGCAACAGGTAAGTAACAGGCTAATGCAGGATTCAATTAGTTGGGCAAATGCAACTGACTAGCAATAGGTGGCAACGCTGGGATAGGCAGTTTCAATGAGGAACACAGTTTTATGAATCACAATAGGTGGAAGGGCTAACTAGGCTACTTCTGCGTGACAGGCATGTGATGGGTTCATTATGCAATCACATATACAAGTCGGGTCAAAATAAGACATTTATTAATTGCTGTGCGTATTTGACTACCGAACTGGTGAGGTCAGGGGCCATGAGACAGGGTAGAAAATACGAGCTACGTAAGGGCATTTATGTAACGCGAACATGACAGGTCAGAGTTTTAACAGTGACATTGTTGGACTTACTCACTCATGATATTGTTAGCCTTTGCTGCGACGATGCAGAAGGGTCTGGGTAAAACAAATTATTGATATCTGCGTCCAGTCCACTGACTCACTTCCTGATTGGGTGACTGCAGATGCCTCTGGTCCAATCAGAGAGCCGTGCAAAGTTCACAGACATCGAAAGTGCCCGCTGATTTGTCAATAAAAGATGTTAGGTGTGTCAAAACATTTCAAATGGGCGACCATGTTGGATTCGAAAACTGCGCCCATAGTCTGCGGATGTTGTATTAAAATCATATTGAAAAATACAACATTACACTTGTCAAACTAGTGAAACAATCTCTGTGGAGCGAGAAGTGATGTGGATGGAATGGAATATGTTCAGAAAAAGGCTGGTGTTTTTCTTCTCTGAAGTCTTCCAAAATCTCAGATGGTCGGGGTCATTACTGGGATGTTCGTGAACTTGACAAAAGTTCGAGGTCATACATGCTCATTTCTGCAATATGGTGTTCAGTGAAGAGCAGTTTTTGGATGGTTTACATCTTTGGTACCATTCAATGAAATTGCATGATATTATGCAATATATATATATATTTTTTTTTTTATTTATTTGTTTGGTTAATACAATCAACCTTTCAAATTTTCCACATACAAGAGAAAACAAAGCAAATTGCATTTCATAATTATTTACCAGTAAACTTGTACAAAAACAACAATTTCAGTAAATGAATTTAACAGTCTGGGCTATGCAATATTATTTTAGACCTAACATCAAATATGTTCGCAATGTTTGGTGCCATTTCGCCAAGAGGGCCAAAGTTAGAGGCGGATCCCAAAATGTTTGAATGGTATATATATTTGGTTTCATTTGACGAATCTGCGTACAAGTTTGCACAATGATTTTAGACCCAACTTTTAATGTTTTTGCAAGGTTTGGTGGGATTTTGTCAAGAGAGGGCAAAATTCGGGAGGTTCTCAACATTTTTAGATGGCTTATAACTTTGGTGGCATTTGGCGAAAATGCACAAACGTTTGCAAAAATATTACAGACCCAACCTTGAATGTCTGTGCAAAGACTGGATGGATTTTGACAAGTGGGGGCTAAATTATATCAATGTTTATTGTACCTACATGTTGAAACATTTAAAAAATAAAAATAAAACATGGATGGATTTGCAGCAAACTTGTGCGAGGAGCATTGGCAAGGACCGAAAAGTATGGATTCACAAATGTGTCTGTGCTTTATTTTTTGAAAAGTGTCATTATGCAGGTATAAAAAAATGTGATATTCCTTTGGTGATTGAGGTATAGCCTGTGGCCATGTCCAACAGAGACTGGCAATGGGGTAAAAGTAGGCATGGCCACCAAGGAGCGGCTATGTGGTAAAGTTTTTCCAGAATCGGGATAGGTTTGAATGGAAAAAGAATTCTTCTTGTGGCTACAGCCCGAAGTGCTGGACGGGATTGCAGCAAACCTGCACAAGGAGCATCAGCAAAGACCTGAAAGCATGGTTTTGCAAATCTGTCTTGTGTTTTATTTTTTCCAAAATGTAAGTACAAAAATAGTGATATCACTTTGGTACTTAGGCAGTGGGCCTGGCCATCGGCAAGGACAAATGTCTACTCTGATTTGCTTGTTGGGGCATGCAGCATGGCCGAAGCCCTAGGTTTGAATGGGAAAATAAATTCTGCTCGCGGTTTCAGCCCAAGTGCTGGACGAGATTGCAACAAACGTGTGCGAGAAGCAACAGCAAGGACCTGAAAGCATGCTTTTGCAAGTCTGTCCTGTGTTTACTTTTTCCAGTGTGTCAAAATATAAGTACAAAACATTGTGATATAACTTTGGTGCGTGGGCAGTGGAACTGGCCCCCGGCAAGGACAAATTACATGCTCTAATATGCTTATTGGAGCATGCAGCATGGCTGAAGCCCATGCCCCATGGATTGTGGAGACTGCCCATGGCTGCAAGCCATAAGCACAGGTAACTGGTCACATTATGATGAGGGAATAGTGGACACTGAACTAGGATGCAGGGTATGTTCAGTGGATAACAAGGAACAGGGTTGGTTTGGTTGGGCTGGGGTCATGGTCGAGCCTCATACCCCAGACAATTCGACCATGATCTGCATGCGCAACATGTTCTGCTGATAATGACACACATCAGTATGCGCTGCAAAAAATATATATGTTAAAGGAGGTTTATAGTTCTTTCATATATGTTAAAAGAGGAATTATTAATAACTTATATACAGTGATGTAACATCATGAAACATTTTCAGTAATAAAAACATTTGAAATTCAGTGAAAAAACATTGTTAAAGGGACATTATGGTTAAGTTGCGCTAATAAAAATCGCACTGAAATCCTGTACTCAGGCCGCAGATATGGTATATCAATAGAAAAAGCCCCAACCGTATCTGCTACTTTGTCCACCCCGTCAGGTGCGCCGATTTATACTCCTAATGCAAATAAACTGCTTACCAATGATAACTATTTTTGGTCCCTCATTGAAACTATTGCCTGACAAGAGAAGTTGTATATGTTTAAAGCAGCACATCCCGGAACCTGCCAAACATGTCCTTTCAGAATGCTGTGAAATGGGTGCTGTTTACATGTGCTGTCTGGGTCCGTTTGCCCATGCGTTTCACTCTATTAAGGAAGCTCTTTTTCGGCTCATTGTCTAAACTCTACCAATAATAAATTGCACTTATAGAGTTTGGATGGATGTGTCTGCCAAACTGATCTGGAATGTTTTTAATATTTTTAATAACTAAAAGTGCGATAACGATTCGTTTCATTTTACGGTTTAAGAAAACTATTGATAAAGGTGCTGCTTGATTTTAATACCTGATTTTTAGAAAGATATTCATTGTGATTGTAATGTATTTATGTATGAAATGGCATTCATGGATTAATTCTATTAATGAATGAAATGTTATAATTAGTATGTTTCTTTTTTGTAATATGTATAAAGATCTGATGATCTGTACCACATCAAATAAAATAAATATAAATAAATACAAACTTATGAAATTTTGTGAAAAAACGTTGTTAAAGGGATGTTATGGTTAAGTTGCACTAAAAAAACCCATCAAATTCAGAGAAAAAACGTTGTTAAAGGGACGTTATGGGTACAACTAAAATAGAAAAACGCAAGAAATATGCCATGTATGGTAAGCAATGCCACCACCATGTACTGCTAAGACTAACACCGCGGACATCCAATATGACATTACAAATGGCATCATTGATGATATCACTGATGACATCACATATCCAAGCCGGTTGTTTTTCTTCAGTGACAGTGAGAATTTAAAAATGTTAAAAGTGCTGTATATCTAGACGTATGTACTTAAGATACTTTGCTTAGAGTTTGCCCTGAGCTCGTGGTGCTCATACATGGGACAATAAGTAGGCCTCAAACAGACAATTCTTTTTTATACATGATGATGTACTCTAATCTTTTATCGATTTTACTTGTAACATTAACGTCCCTTTAACAACGTTTTTTCTCTGAATTGGATAGGTTTTTGTTAGTGCAACTTAACCATAACATCCCTTTAGTTTTTTTCACTAATTATATATATATATCAATCCACACTCTGTGGTAATTGCAGTTCATATGTTGCAGTTGTATTTTTGCTAATGCAGACTGGATATTAGCAGTGCCCTTCTGTTGTACTAAGATTCTGAAATTGCAACAATAAAACGCTTTAAATACTCAGAATCGGTATCAAGAATCAGTATACCTGTCACCAGTACATGGTATATGTTGCTAGTACTTGCATGGTGTTAGTGGCTCTCCTTTGCCATATTAACATGGGGGCCATGCTCGGTTTATTATTTAATATGTATTACTGTTTCATTTACGTTTGGCAGCACAGTAGAATCATGGCCTTGGGTCTTCTTACTGTGGCATTCTTTATGTAGTCTACTTTAACCACAGCATTTTTTTAAAGGGTGGTCATGGGGGTCTCGACCATGAAGAGAAAGATATGATAAGAAATCAAACAGCGCAACACGCATGTAGGCGGCACGGAGCAGAACGTATATCAGGTGCAGGGGTAGTGTGCAAAGAGAAAGCCACGGTGAGATGATCCCATGTGGAAACATTATTGGTGCCAAACATCATTAATTAATAGCTAACAGTGTCGTCTGGTGATTTTTTTTTAATTGGAGGGACGTACATGTTTCCACCGAATATATGGGAGCAACTGAGCATAGCGAGGGAAACGGAATCAAGCAAAAGGGATTCTGTGAAAAAGTGGAAAAAAATACCATTTGCAATGGGTTTCGTAGGTTAACACATGAAAAATTGCAGGAGATGCAAGCCATCAACGTTGCACAGGAGCATTTTCCAGTTCGTTTTAATGATGGTTTTCCACATAATTTAGTATATAAAACATGTTCATGTTGTCTGTTCCTATGGATGTACATGAGGTTGCACCAATATTACCATATAAAAACATACTCCTATTGTCTTTACCAGTACCAAATGCAATGACCCATTACAAAAATATGTCCAGACTGGACACTCCAATGTGGGCCTGTACCATGTAGGAACACTCATCATGCTGCTTTCACCCTTGATAACCAGTACAAAATGCTATGCCACATTAAAGAAACGTGTCCAGACTGGACCCAGCAAGATGGGACAATACCACATATCAGCACTCATCATCCTGTCTTCACCCTTGATGCTCAGTAAATATTGACATGCCATAGGAAGACTCATTACGATGCCTACACCTTTGGTGCCTAGTAATTAATGCCATACAACAGTTAAGAAATATGCCCAGACTGGACCCACCAATTTGACCACATAGAAATAATCATTATGCTGCAATCACCTCTTATGCCCAGTAAAAATGCCTTACCACAGTAAAGAAATAAGCCAACCATAGACACACCAATGATGTCCAGTATCTCTAATTATGCTGCCTTCACCCTTGATGCCCAGGAATGAAGGCCATGCCACAGTAAAGAAACATGGCCAGACTAGACCAACCAATGTGGACTAGTACCACATAGGAACACTCATTATGCTGCCCTCACCATTGATGCCCAGTAAACAAATGGCATGCTGCAATAGCGCAACATGCCCGAACTGGACTCACCAATGGGAGCATAATGCAAGTTCCTAAGTGGTGATGGCACATGAAAGAATGGCAGCCCAAAAACCGTAGGATAAAAATAATCCAAGCAAACAAAATAATCACTGTGCCTCGTTACAAGGAGAACAATGTTTATTACATGCACAAGGGTCTCAGACGGTTCTGTAGAACCAAACTCAACAGAGATTGTCTTATCCTACGACCTTAGACTTTTTATAGTGGAAGAACTGCAAATTAACATCACATTGCATAATAATGAGTATAACATAATCCCACCACCTTCATTGGCTGCCTATAAACAATTCTAATTCCCCTATAGTTGGCCACATCTACGTCACCCCATTCCCCTGGACATGTGGTCCCCCACATGGTTACTGCTGAACTCAATTGTGCCATTGGCGGGTTCATATTGATAAGCTTGTGAATTTGGGACCATCACGTGATGTGCACCCTCCTGTTTCAGACACAAAGATACTTGGCGAGTCCAACCCTGCTTTTGATAAAATAATAGGCTTCCCAGATGCCATGGCGCATACAAGCTGCACCTCCGACCCCATACTACATTTATTAGTACCACCTCTGCTACTCCCAATGCGAAACACAAGACGTTCCAGACATGGCTCCCCCTCCCTATGATACGATATGATACTTTATTTATATAGCGCCTATACACAATGTGTTTCAAAGCGCTTCAAGGCAAGGGAGGGAACAAGGGAAAATACATTGACATTCTTACAGGCCATGAACAATAAGGATGTGAAATTAACTATCGTATTCGGCCTGACGACATTTCAGATAGTGCAAGAGCTAAGACATAGATAAGGAAGGGAGGGGGAGAGAGGGAAGGAAATGGAAACAGACAGGCAACTACCATACCAGGCCTGACGACATTTCTGGTAGAGCTGGAGAAAAACAAGAGGTGAGGGAGAGGGGTGTGGAAAGGTAGGGGAGGAACAAAACAAGCAGCTATCATACTAGGCCTGACGACATTTCAGATAGTGCTGGAGGGGGTGTGGGGAGGAAAAAAAACAGTAAGGGAAGGGGGAGGAGACAGACGAGGTTGCTATCATACTAGGTCCAGGGACAATTCTGATAGAGTAAGTGGATAGAAGAAAGTAAGGGGAGGAGATAGGAAAAGGGAGAAGGGAAAGGAGGAGAGAACAGAGAGTTAGCAGTCAAAAGAGTGGAGAAGCAAGAGGGGAGAGTGAATACAATTGCATAAATCAGTAGTAACACATAATGTTGCAAGCCAGGATACAAGATGAAGATGGGAACAGCATGATTCAGGGCCACCATGAGTACAAGATGCAAAGGAAGTTCTGCATGAGAGTTGTGAAAGGGTAACTCACCATGAATGAATGAAGTCCATAAAAGTCAAATCCAGCATTGGCCACAAGACGGTGATGGTGAAACCAGAATTTATCAGGACTCCTGCAGAAGTAGGCTTGAGAGGAGTGAGGGGGGAGCAGGGTAGAAGAATCTCTCTCCTCCCTACCCAAGGTGACGGGGATGACACAAACAGGGCTCTGCTCTTAAGTATGAATTTCAAAGATTTGATTGTTGAAGTTCTGAGTCTAGGCGTGATTTCTATGGAGTAGTGTTGTAAATGTTTGGTCGGCTCTTTGATGTCACAGAGCCTTGTGCCCTATTCTGATGAATTTGTCGTTCAGGCCCGCAGCTGGATACAATTCATACTTATCTGTGCACCATGGGTGCCTCTGACCTCGGCTTCTCTCCTGGAGAATGGGAAAGGGATTTGTTTTCGGAGCTGGGTTAACATAGACGCAGCACCACACAGAGGCATGCATTCTCGTCTGTTCATCATGTGTTAAACCTTAATATCTAAAATTGTGTTGCTTCTGTCAAGTTAACACACCAACCTCGCTTTTACCATACTAACTTGCTGACTCCTTCTTCTGCTTATTTCCATCCTTCCCGCATATCACACTACCCTCTGTCACTACAATACATTAACTAAATACCGGGCGTATAATACTGCCCTATTTATGACCTCTTCAACTGAAACATAATACATGCGTTATTCTTTCTTTGTTGCTGTATGTGGGTATCACATATATCAGACCTAACTCGAAAAATGTATTCATTGTCTGCGGCAGCCGCTTTACTCTTCTCCCATGTGGTTGTCCTCTAATAGGTTTTCCTCAACCTGACATTTTTTGCCTGTCTGGGATGCTGTGTGTGCATCCCAACATTCCCCCCTTTAGGTAATACTCCATTAACTAACCCTCCAGAATCGTCTCTAGCTTCCCATGCCCTACATACATAATTTAAACTCCCCCAACCCCTCAGGTGCATTATTCTGGGATGCAAGTCATGAAACAGCACCCTCCGTCTCCTGATAAATCGACCGAGCACTCAATATAATTATTTGGGTCTGGTGGGGTTGTGGTCACCTTCCCTGGGGATTCCGATAGTCACTTTATTTTTATCATTCTTGGCCTTACAACCCCATCCCACCTATCAGTCTGGGTGCACTTGTGTTTTGTGAGAGGAGCAGCTTCTCCCGCCATTATTGAAATCATCATTGTGGTGCTCTTCGGCAGGGTCTTCGTGCAGCACCTCAGGATTATTTGACAAGAAGAAAAATGTATTAACAAAAATACTACAATGGCAACCAGCATTTTTACAGCTATCTCTAACCACGATGGGGATAACGAAAACATGGCATCAAAACAATCATAAGCCTTCACTCCAGCTTCTTTCTCCATTGCAGTCTTCAAGTTGTGGAGGGCCCCTATATCATGGGACAGCAACCCGTTGCCAGCATCATTTGGAGTCCAATTGGTTCTGGAAGGTCATAAGCCTAATGGCTTGCAACTCACTTTAGATTGAGTTAAGGCCCTGATCTCTCTGGTTAACCAACTGAATCATCTCCCATCTAGTGATCTGCAGCCATGTTGTGTTGGCTGCAGTCTGAATACCTGTCACTAGGAGGGAGGTACAACAAGTTTCTGTCTTGGTGAACAACCCATATTCATCCGGGATCGCCATTAGTTTCTCGGAGGAATCTTTGGACAGGTAGTTCGATCTCTTCTGACGATGACCTTTTAGAGAGCGACAAACACGCTTAACTATTGGGGGCTTAGTTGGTTCTCTGGCCGGCAAATTTATAACTGATCGATGAGAATTAGGAACTACTAGAACCACAGAGTGTAGGATGGTCAGCGAGCATACAGCCCTCCATGATGGTGGGAGGTGTACATTTTTGTCCACACACCTAGGACACGTCCATTAATGATGCTGTGTCCTCAGTTACATCTGGGATGAATAGTGTTTTATTGCAATGGCTGTTTGTTCCCATGGTTACAGTGCTATTTCCTTGGAAACAAAAAGAGAACTCTGCTAGCCTTTGTACTTTGGCTGGTGTTTTGTTTAGTTTAATCTATGTTAGTTTCAGCACATATTTAACCCATATTCTGCCACAGTTTCCATTCACATGTGCCACCACTTCTTCAGGAAACCCAGTAAGGCCCCCGCTGCACAGTTCATTACTCCTGCTACAATGCTCCTTCCATCTTCAACAATGGCTGCAACTTGCACCACGCCTCATCTTTCTTCTTGCCACATTCTTCATCTTCTCTATCCATGATGATCATCTGGACAGTGTGCCCTTGGAAAAGACTCTGTACAGAGTAATGGGTACCAGCCATTGGGCTATGAGAGGCTGCATTTCCTGGGGTATAAACTACTTGTGTGCACCCATTACACGAGGTATCAAAAAGGATACATTGCAGCTCTCGTTTGACCTCTCCCTCACCACTTCGCGCATTTGATTATACCACATGTTATCCGATTCAGGGTGGTTCACATCAGCCATGGTGTCAAATATAATGCCCTGATTGTATTCTATCACCTCCTCAGTTTCCCTTCTAATTCGTGTTAACCCCAAGTGTGTTTCATTTTCAAAAACATTCTATAATTCTCTTATCCACACTTTTATATGCCCCCACCATATAAAATAATCGCATAATAACAATATACAACCTGCAAGGAACAAACAACATATACAACCTAACAAATATATTACACAACATTTGTGTTGTTGATCCTGCGGAGGAAGAGAAAAGCAGATATCCATGCAAACAATCGCAACTCCATTATTATAAAAGAAGGTATTGGAATCACCTTTAATATAAAAAAGGGACTGTGGGCACTGATGCACTTTAATTTGAATTCAGAAACTATGTGCAAAGGGAACGTGATGCTCAATAATAAATCGATAAGGCACTCTATGTACGATACACCTCATAGGGGGTCAATAACTAGGCCAGTTCAATTTTAAATGGACAAAATGCTACTTTATTCTGGGTCAATACTAAGGTCTGCTTCATGAGAAAGTGGAGCTGTATTGGGAGCCTTCAGAACATCAGATTGGTGTACCCAGTACCACAACTCCTTCACCTTAACTGCGAAATGCGTGGCAAAGACCACAGTGAAGTGTTTGATGGTTCCAGCGATGGATGCAATGGAAAATCCTGTTCACTGATTGCCAATGTTGCTGCTGCCTCTTCTCTTCTGGGAGCGATCTGTTGAGAGAGCACCTTTATGCATTTTGTTAATGCATGCAAATACCCATGAAACAACTCCCCCCAAAACCTCTGCTGCCTTGTCAGAATCTGATGCTGTGCATGTAGGAGTAGGGGGGTGTGTGCATCCTCCTCCCCATCACCATCCTGTCCAGGGACAAGTAGTGGTCTTTGTTAGGCAGCGTTCTCAGGCTAAACAATACAGAAGGAGACATTTCTCCCAGTTCCTCCTTAACATTACACCTAACTTAGAAAGCGTAGGTATTGCAGGACCTCACACACCTCCCAACCTGGAAATACCTTGCAAACAAGACATTTTGCTGCAGCTTTTGCATCTGGATTTGCACAGGACCAGTCTCAACCTAATGCAGTTAAGACACAAATGAAACAACACAACATTCAGAAAAGTCCTGAAAACACATTTATTTAAGTGAAAACCCTGACCCAGTTATCCCGTACTGTCACTTGGCAGACAATATTGTTCCATGGTATATGTAAGTCCAATAGTGAAATATTGTGCAATTTGCCACAAACATGTTCAGGAACTCCTGGAAATTGGTGGAGAAACCTGTCTTCTGAAATATCTGCAGCAATGTGCTGTTTGGAAATATGCACTGGGTAGTACAGCTCAAAAGCAGCCATTAGAAGCTTCTGTGGCTTACCACCTTACCTGTCATATTTTAATCTCCAAATTAGGTCCATCTGGGACTGTGTGCAACCCCTCCTTACCCACAAGTCCCTCTTGGGGTGCTTGTCACTGCAACTCAATTATTTGTGTATTGGATACTGCCGTGTATGGACTTGTTAACTGTAACTGCTGATTTGTCACCCTTTGGTGGCGTTGTCTGCATCATCATTGTCAAGTGAAATTTGGTCTGTATTTTTAGTGAGGGCGTATCATTTAACAACCGCTACCAGAGAGGGGTGAGATAATGCATACATTAATCTTTCCAGTCAGGTTGCATGTTGCACGGGGGTACCATCAGACTTGCAAAACCCTCTGCTCTTCCATCTGGACAAACCTGAATGTACGGCGGTGGTTACATATGCCGAATCGGAGTAAACTGTCACCAAACACCTATTTCAAAAAAGGTAGCAGGCGCTCCTCTCCAGAAAGAACATGGCATGATAACCTGTTCTGAGATGAGAGTTTGCAGCACACGCTTTTTTCTCACTGTACCTTTCACAGATGGGAAATATCCATTTGCATATCAGTCTTTGTCCCGCCCACATGGGCAGTCCAGCACCAAAATGCTATGGCAATTCCTCTCTGAGCAAGAGTGCCACCAGCAACCCCATACACGTGTTTCAGCCTTGTTGGGCCTCATCAGTGAGGTGAAGCTGTGCCTCTCTGAGCACAGTGAGCAGGGAGTCCACGTCTGGTTGCCCCAGGTAACTCAGGGTGACCAACCCAAGTTCCTTACAAATATTTCAAAAAAGGTAGCAGGCGCTCCTCTCCAGAAAGAACATGGCATGAGAACCTGTTCTGAGATGAGAGTTTGCAGCACACGCTTTTTGCTAACTGTACCTTTCACAGATGGGAAATATCCATTTGCATATCAGTCTTTGTCCCGCCCACATGGGCAGTCCAGCACCGAAATGCTATGGCAATTCCTCTCTGAACAAGAGTACCACCAGCAACCCCATACACGTGTTTCAGCCTTGTTGGGCCTCATCAGTGAGGTGAAGCTGTGCCTCTCTGTCACCAAACACCCCTGAGATGCTTCCAGCGCTGACAATTAGGGTTATTAGTTCTGCTGAATGGGCTCAATAGTCTATTGGTAATCATTGCTTGATCACAACCTCATATTCCCCATCTACAAAGTGCACCACTGCTGCCCATGTGTGCCTCTGTCCACTCTCCTTATCAATCATCGATGAACCATCAATGAACAGGACCTTCCCCATCTGAAGTGAGTCCTACTGTGCCTGCACAAAATCATCTTCAAGGCCCTCATATGCATGTATCTCCTCCCCTTCCTCAACAGGTATGGCAATAAACGTGGCAGGGTTATCTGTGAAGCATCATACACTATGAATGGATAGGCTGGATAAATTACTTCATAGGTGGAAGCCCTCTGTGTTGTCAATGTGGATTTTGATTGTTCAAGTATGGCGAACACAGCATGCTCTACATATAATGTAACTGAGCACCCCATAGTATTACTCAAACTTTTCTTGATAGCAAATGCTGCTGCGGCCAATGTCGATTCTCAAAGGAATTGACCCTGCATAACTGAATCCAAATTGCCAATATAATATGCTAGGGGCTTGGGCCCCATGGATGATTGCTGAGCCAATAAAGCAGTCATCAACCATCCATTTGAATGTGAAAATAAATAAAATTCCCTTTTTGTAGTCAGGGGTTGCTATTACTGAGGAATTACTTAAAGCATTTTTCAATTCTGCAAAACATGTCACCATGTGGGTCCCTGCTGGAGGGGTGGGGTTTTGTATAACTAGAATAGTCAAAAATCCAAGCTTTAAAGTAGTTGCAAAAACCCAGAAATTGTTGCATCTCTTTAACTGTAGTAGGCTGTGGTGTATTCTGCACTGCATCAGCTCTTTCAGGAGTCACTCTTTTCTCTGCTGATGATATTATTTGATCCAAATATACAACTTCCTTTTGGCAATATTGCATTTTCTCCTTGTTTACCTTGTTCACTTTGTCTAAAAGCAATGTCAATAGTGGGATGGAATCTGTTCTGCACATCTCTTCTGTGGTGCTACATACCGGAAAATCATCTACAAACTGAATGATTGCACTCAGTACATGTATGTTGCCCAAATAGAGGTGTAGTACTCTATTAAAAAAATGCTTGGAGACTCACAATACCCCTGTAGTAGTCTGCATTTTGGAATCACTGCCTTTGGTAAATGAACACAGTGAGGTATTGAGAATCAGGGTGCAATGGGATAGAAAAGAATGTATTTTAAATTTCGATGACAGTAAAACTTATTATTTCCTTGGGTATGCTACAAAGAATTGTGGCGGGATTGGTACAAGTGGGAATTCTGCCTCCACTATGCTAGTCAATGGCCGTAAATCTTGTATGAACCTCCAGCTTCACCCCTTGGCTTTTTTCACAGGGTATATCGCTGCGTTACAAAGGAACTCTGAGGATACTATAATGCACTGCCGAACAGCGTGCAACAATTGTCTCATGTATTCCCTCATCTGCATCTCTTGACAATGGGTGCACTCCATATAACACTGCTCCTGTTTTTATCTTAATGCGTACTGCTCCTATGCTCTTCAAAAGCCCCACATCATGAGGGTTATCCATCTATAAAGTTCTAGGGACCTGTAACAGGTCATCTTGTAAATGTGCAGGCATGCTCTTAGCAATAGGTATAGGACATGGGACATTCCTATGTGGAAACATTATTTGACAGGTGTGCAGTAGGGACCCCAGCGGGCCCATAGGACTGGGGGTTTCGAAACAGCACTTTAAGATGAGTAGCAGGAGTCTTGAGATGAATGGGGATGCAGATTTGTACTCTTGCACCAAATCAATAATGACAACTCAATAGTTTGGCAAAGGGAGTCCGTTTAATGACAAGTACAAAAAAGGGGGAGTTCATGAATATCAGAAATCGCTCGATCTTCCTTCTCGCTTCAACTCCAATTAATTTCAGAAAAAACATAACATTTATACCAAAAACTCATCATCACTGATGTGTAACTCTTAAAACTTAGCATGTGTAAGCGATATTCAATCAACACTACAGCTAAGTCAATGCCTAGTCTGGGATGCTGAGGAAAATCCTTATTGATGTATTTTTATATCCAGTTCAGTACTCTGGATGACAACCCTTGTATACTACCCCCCTCTTAGAATCCCCCTGACCCCACTGAGCCAAGAAGTAGGTTTGTTTTGCAAATTAAAAGGTTTATTTGAAAATCTAAACAATATATATATATATATCACACTTCTATAAATAAATTGATAATGGATATTACACTTGTGAATATGAGCAGTAGTCAGCAAGAGGTAACTTATAAATAGGAACAGAAGAATAAGGTGAGAAAGAATGCTTTATATGGTTCAAGGAAACGCAAGGTGGAATAAAATGCAGTACAGAAATAACTTGTTATGATTTTAGCAAAAGGTAATATGATCACTTTTTCTTTTGACAATTCACTCCCCCCCCTATGCAATACAAGAAATGGAAGGAGAGCACACAGTCTTCAAGAATCCCAACAAATCACACTTTATAATGCAATACCCAGTTCCAGTTCCCCCAGCAAGCTTAGTTTAATTTTTTGTTTTGTTTTATTGGTTAAATAAATTTTCAACCTTTAACAAAGACACAAGAAATAGTCACAAGAAATAGTCAATGTCCTTTTCCAGGCCCCACCATCCTTACGAAGGTTCAACATCCTCTTCAACTTCATCATTACCCTCGAGACCTTTTAAGATCGATTCTATGAATCGTAGTGCTTCCAGGGTCGGACCAAGTTTTTGGACCATCAGAACTCGTTCCCAATAATCCTCATCTGTCAATGTATTTATGTTATCCACCCAATCCCCTAGGTATAAGTTCCTTCGGGCGATTAAGGCCAGACAGGAAAGCGTCCAATGTTTTACTGATTCCAATATGTCCGGAGCATTGCAGAAACGGCAACTAGCATCTTCCATTAGAATTTGTTTTCTTAAATATTGCACTTCTCTTGTTGGCAGGATGTTAAATCTGACTCTC
This sequence comes from Ambystoma mexicanum, assembly GCF_040938575.1. NCBI lineage: Eukaryota > Metazoa > Chordata > Amphibia > Caudata > Ambystomatidae > Ambystoma > Ambystoma mexicanum. The sequence continues at coordinate 1,339,342,829 of NC_090937.1, forward strand.
ATCAAGAGATCCCTATATTTTGAAGAGGGAAATCTTCAGAGATAAGGTGGAGGATTTTTCAGTGCCTTGCGCTCCCAGATGATATAATAACACTTTGTGTTCTCCCTCTTTAGATTGTCAGTGGCTATCCAGTCATTTTCTCATATTTTTTTCTTTGCTTTCTCAGGATTATCTTTTAGCGTGTCCAATTTGATATGATGATGTTCCAGAATTTCAAAGCAGTTCTGTTTCCAAGCATTAAAATGCAGATTTGCATTGATTACCTCTTTATTCGCCAGTAATTCGAATGAAATGGGAGGTTTATCAAGGATACATTTTCGAAATAGCGAGAGGGTCTTCCACAGCACTATTGACTCCATTGATTGTAATCTCAACTCATGTCTTATTATCGATGCAGGGAGACAGTTCGGAAGCCTAAGTACCCTTCTCCAGAAAAAAGCCTCTAGAACCGCCCACGTTTTCCAGTGAAGATTTAACAATGATTCAGCTCTGTATGTTATGCTTGCCACTACTTTTTGCTTGTAGAATAAGATTAGTGGCATCATTGAAAAGGTTCCGTAGTGTCGGTGCAGGGCTTGAGCTTGATTAGAGAGTTTCATCAGCTTTTCTTTGATAAAATTTTGTTGGCCCTGCTCATTGATGTTTTTGTTTATTCTGACCCCCAGGTAAACTGTTGAGTCAACTATTTCCAGAGGTTGATTGTCCAGTGACCATGTAAAAACCTTTTTATTTTTCCCGAATTTAGGACCTTGTGCCGACTGCATTATTAGGACCATGGATTTTTTTACGTTGACCGACAGATGGTTTTTGCTTAAATAAGACTTGAATGCCACCATGCGTCTTTGCAGACCTATGGGAGTTTGGTCCATAAATACCACGTCGTCCGCATAAACGATCCATGAGAGGGCTTCCTCCTGAAATACTGGGGGGAATGCACGGATGTGTTCCTGTGATTCTTTCATGTCTGCTAAGTACAAAACAAACAGGAAAGGTGCCAGGGCGTACCCTTGCTTTATGCCCTTGGTGGTTAAGATTTTCTCTGTCAGATCTCCTCCTTTTGAGACCACTATCTGAACTGAGGTGTTGGTGTACAGTTCCTGAATGACCTCTAGCAGATCTTGCGCGCAATTCCATTTCCTGAGTTTGGACCAAAGCAGTTCTCTACAGATCCCATCAAAGGCCTGTTCGAGATCAACGAAGCTCAGGTAAATATTCCTTTTTTGTTTTAGTGCCCGCATCTTTAGCATATTCAAGATGAATAAATTCAATGATGTTCCGACGCCACTCATGAAAGCTGTTTGTCTTTTGTCTAGGATCCCTTCCCTAATTGCCCACTTTTTAAGATCTCTTAGCAGGATGGAACAAAACAGTTTTCCTATGGAATCTAGGAGGGCGATGGGCCTGTAATTCCTTGGATTGTTACAATCTCCTTTTTTATATATGGGTACAATTAGGGCCTCTTTCCAAGAGTGTGGGATTGATCTTGTTTTTAATATCTGCTGGAATAGTAACAGGATAAAATCTGCCCACTCCTCCTTGTTTACCTTCAGCATCAAATTCGAGATGCCGTCTGGACCGGCAGCTCGCGATGATCTCAATTTTTGAAATCTTGTTAGGATGTCATCCCTGTCGATATCAATACGCCATTTGTTCCCTGAACTTTTCTCGGTCTTTATTGGGCCTTTCTCCTGAAAGAGATCACTGTAAAACTTTACCCAGTCCTTTTTTGAGACGTTACTGGATGTCAGGGCTGACTGAAAATCATCCCCTTTATTGATTATCTCCCACAGGGACCTAGAGTTAGATGTAGTTATTGCTGCCATCATTTTCTCGGCATCTGCTTGTGCTCGCCAAATCCTAGTGGATTTTAGCCAATTTTTATAAGACTGTTTACAGTGTCTTATACGTTCCTCTTTGTTAGTGTGGCTGCTTTTCTGGCGATGTCTCAAATCTGCACAGTGTTCCCTTCTTTTTTCCACCAGGATTTTGCTGTATGCGTGATTCCTCGTAAAATCTTTTTTTTTGTTTAATCCCTTTTTAATCTCAAACTCCTTTAGTAGGCAGCCATATTCCGCTGTTTCATGGTTAACTTCAAAGTTATGAGTAAGCCGCACTGCTAGTTGAGTAATTGCCCTTGCTTTGATTTTCAGCCTGTTACGTCCCCATGATAGTTCCATTTCGGGGATGTTTTGATGTTCCGGCTCTTCCGTTTTCCAGAGTAATTCAATTTCAAGGAGCACATGGTTGCTACGAGTCTGTGGGACAACTTTAAATGAGTTTATCCAAGGCAATGTATTTCTTGCGACAAAGCATTAATCCAAGCAGGCTTTCACTGTGTTCGCAAACCAGGTGTCCGCTCCTGGAATATCACCTGCTGTTTGGCCATTCAACATTGACAACTCTCGAATGTCCATTTCTGCCAGCCAGCGTTTTTCATTGTTCGGGAGATTGTGTCTTCTTTGCAACAAGCCATTTTTATCCAGCAATTTGATATTTAGGTCCCTGCATATGATAATCAGTTGGTCCTTGTCTTCTAGCATTGAGGCGTCAAGAGCCACCGTCAACTCCGATAGATATTTTTCCGTAGCTAGTTCTGAGACATTCCAGTATGTATTTATTAACAGGAGTCTCTTTTCATACCGTCCTCTGTTTTTCACTATTTTAAGTATTTGGAGAAGCGGATTTGGCGTCAGATGTTCTAAGACTTGGAGTTGACAGTCATCCTTCACTAAGGTTATAAGCCCCGCCCGGGGTCTTCCTTAAGGTCCTTTCTGTGCCAGATTTATATAGACCAAATAACCTTCACACACGGTATTTGTTCTAATCCAGCTCTCTTGTATGCAAATTAGTTCATATTTCTCAAGGAAGTTACTTTCTCCCGAATATAGATGGCCGAATCCCCATGTGTTCCATGAGGCCAAGAGGGATTTGGTTCCTACACCGATATGGGCGGTCTATTGTCGCTTTTTTCTGGGTTGATACTGGGCGTATATCCTCGTCTCTCCACTTTTGTCAGTGTCTGATTACTGACTCCTGCCCGTTTTGTCTTCTTACTTGAGTTATCAACCGTAAATCTCAGATTTGTTAGTTGGTTATCTGTTGGCCTCCGGGAGCTGTTTATTTTGCTCACTGGTTCTGAGCTACGGTCCCTTGTATCCAGGTGATCTTGCCTGGTACTTGACTTTTGGTTCGACCTCTCTTCTTGCCGCGTGTTAATGGGTTTCCTTTCTAGGGTTTTTATTATTTTTTCCACCCTATCATCGGCAGGTCTGGGGGCATTTGCCTCTCTCCCGGTTTATTGTCTGGGTCTGTAAGTCTATATCCCCAAGACTCCAGGTTATTCTTTACATCCAGTAAGCTATCTTTCAATTTTCCTGTTGTCAAGTGTAGTAGGACCACGTCCGGCTATTCTTCATCTATGAATTCCACAATTGCCACATAATCAGTGTGGATTTTCCGACTTGCTGGTAGATCTTTAAGTATTGACATCACCCTGTTCCTATTCAGCACTATCCTTCGTCTATCTCTCCAGGTCCGTTCCAGTTTTAGTGTGTGGAAATGTCCATACTCACCCGGGGTATCCCATCTCACCCCTTGCTGATCTTTTGTCGTTGACTTTTCAGGACTCCTGTATCTTGGAGTTTTTCTCGGCAGATTCCCTGTGCTTGTTTGACGTCTAGCCATTCATCTGGCTTCTAGTTGTTTTAGTAAGTCCCTGCTTTTTGTTGCATTATTCGGGCTCCTTTTCTTGTCCCGTGAGATTGATCGTAGTTCTTGAGTTTTAGTGTCAATCTTTTTTCCTTTGAGATCGTTTGCCCTTTTGTCACGGGATTCACACGGCGATTTAGACCACCGATGGGATCGATTTTCTCGGTACTTGTCCCGTGGCCTCCTTTTAGCGTTTTCCTTCTCATCTTTTGGGACGCGGTCTCGGTGTTCTGACCATCGATGGGATATACTTGCTTGATGCCTGTCCCATGTATTCCTTATAGCATTCCGATGTTCGTCTTTGAGATAATGAGAACGGTCCTGTCTTTGTTTACCGACTTTGTTTTTCCTTATTTTCCTAGTGAGCTTATTCACTCACTGATCTTCCTCTGTTCTTAGTTCTTTTCCTGTTGGGACATCATCTAACTGCTTACCAATTTCTTGCCATTCTGATAAGCTGATGTCATCCCACATCTCCTCCTCTCTGGTTTCCTCAATTATTTCAATGAGATCACTCAGACAGCCACTTGTGTCCCGGTCGTTTTTCTTTTTCAGGACCGAATCCCCATCTTGAGGTATCTTCTGCACAACTTTTTCCTTCAATACACTTAACAAGTTAATTTCTCTCCTGGGCTTCTTAGGTAACGGCTCTTCCGGCTCCTCAATAGGCAAGTTGATGTTTCTTAAGAAGGCTCTTGATCCATTAGCCTTACGCTTGCATGCCTGTTTTTTTGCTTTCTTTTGACCTGTTTCTTTCTGGTCTTTGTGGGGAGGGTCTTTTGCGCTAGTGTTCTTTTTTCCCGATTGCTGTGGGGGTTCTTTGAAGATCGCAAAGCTTGATTTTACCTCCTCATCCTCTACTATCAAGATGCAGTCCGGATTAGTAGGTTTAGACATCTTTATGCCCTTCCCTAATACTAAGGGACCACCAACTTTTTCCTTTGTCTTGGCCATGTCCTTCTGTCCTTCTACGGTCTTCCAGGTCTTTCCTCCTAGGATCTACCGGGTCCCGGTCCCTTATAGGGCTTCGCTTTGGGTCTGATCTTAAGGCGGATTGCTGATTTAATTTTCTTATCCATTTATGATCACCCAGTATGGCTTCCATCAGTAGTTGCTTATCATTGGACTCCTGACGCGCCAAATCACATAGGCGATTTTGCCATTGATGTGAGAGGTCCGACTCTTTTTGTAATCTTATATCCTATTGCTTCATGAAACTAACTATTTCACCCATCCCTTCCTCAGTTTTTACTGTTGACAGGTGTAATAACTGCAAGGTTTCGTTCAGAGTCTCGTAAAGTTTCAAAAAAGGAGCAAGCGTAATGTTTAGTGATGCCATCACCACATTTTGAATATGAGCTAGGTCATTCTGCCTCCCCTTCAAGCACAGATCACTTATTTTTTCAAGGGCAATGTCATCTATGCCCAGCTTGTGGGCCTTTTTCGCCTCCCCTTGGGGGCTTGGCTTCTGTAATCCCTCTGTCTAATTCCTGGGGTTTGATGTAAATTACCCCTATTTGTGAGGAATTCGAAGGAAACTGATCTGCTGGATCCACTTCATCGTCAATCGCAGCTAGTTTATCCTATATGAACGATAAACTTCTCCTTTTTTCTCTCACTATTTTGCCCGTGAGGTTTGAGATATCCAGGATTAATTTGGAAGCGAGGCTTGAATTACTAAGGGTTTCATAGGCCCTGTCCATGCCAGCACTTTGAGGGTAGGTTTCCTGCGAAGATCCAGGCCTGTGCTCCCCGCAGTCACCGACACTTAGATCTATATCGGTGAAACTGCTTCCAGAGCTTACATGGATTTGTCGTGGGCTGGGAGATTTCTCCAGAGTGGCAGGATACATCTGAGGCAGATCATTCTCTGTAGTTGGAAATTTTGTGATCACCTCCTTCTGAGTTGGTATAATATCCAGATTTTCCCTAATTTTCTCTGATTGTATGCTGGGGAGTACAAACCCTTGTTGATCATTCAGGTCTTCATTGTTCATGGGTGGGGCTGCATCATAAAAATCTGACCCTTGTACCTTTGCTCCCATAGCCATACCTGTTGGGGCCACAGCATAGGACTGTTCCGCAACCAGGTTCTCCTTGTGTGTGTCTAGCCCCCCTTCTGAAGATTCTGCCCCACAGGGCATTTCCAGGCAATGAGACCTGTGCGGGGACGACCCTGCCTCTAAAGGGTTTTGCGGGTATATTTTTTCCCCTGGGTCACTTGGCAGGGTGTGCTGACTCTGTTCCTCCTGGGACCTATCCGCCACAGGTAGGATCTGTTCTAGGTCTGAGTTGAGTAAGGCCTCCGTCCGTGTATTGCCAGAATCCCCTTCATCGTGTACCAAGTCAATGGAAGTAAATTCTTCTATGGCCGGTGCTTGGGGCTGGTCCTTCACCTGGGCTTTTTTTGCTAAAAAGACAAGGGGGCTTTGTCTCCAAGGCAACAGACATTTGTTAGAGCCGCCCGCAATCGGTGACAATCCACCGGCCGAAGCCGGATCAGAAGCAACACACTGCCTTACCTGTTGCCTGGTTTTCACTCGCTCTTCCGCCCCTGAATCTGAGTTCTCACTTTTGAAGTGGCCCATCGTAGTGCAGCTCCTCTCAAGCTGGTCACTGAGAGCGGGAAGCTATATCCTCGGTGTAGGCACCTCCAGCGCCAAACAGCTGCACAACAGCCAGCGGCCTTTACTCCTTCGGGCTTAACGCCGCAAGGGTGTGCTGAGCTCTGTTTTGTGTGCCTGGATAGGTCAGGTGAGCAGTCACGTGACGGCACAGCGCTCCGCCTCCTCCTGGAAGCGAGCGAGCAGGCGAGTTGAAAATGCGAAATGCGCGAGTACTTAGAACTCCCAGCGCACGTTGACAAAATGCAGCAGCAGCAGCAAGAAAGTGTCCTCTCCTCACGGCAATTGTACACGCCGCTCGGCTGTGCTGAGCTCTGTTTTGTGTGCCTGGATAGGTCACGTGAGCAGTCACGTGACGGCACAGTGCTCCGCCTCCTCCTGGAAGCGAGCAAGCAGGCGAGTTGAAAATGCAAAATGCGCAAGTTCTTAGAACTCCCAGCGCACGTTGACAAAATGCAGCAGCAGCAGCAAGAAAGTGTCCTCATCACGGTAATTGCACACGCCGCTCGGCTGTGCTGAGCTCTGTTTTGTGTGCCTGGATAGATCAGGTGAGCAGTCACGTGACGGCACAGCGCTCCGCCTCTTCCTGGAAGCGAGGGAGCAGGCGAGTTGAAAATGCAAAATGCGCGAGTTCTTAGAACTCCCAGCGCACATTGACAAAATGCAGCTGCAAGAAAGTATCCTCTCCTCACAGGAATTGCACATGCCGCTCGGCTGTGCTGAGCTCTGTTTTGTGTGCCTGGATAGGTCAGGTGAGCAGTCACGTGACGGCACAGCGCTCCGCCTCCTCCTGGAAGCGAGGGAGCAGACGAGTTGAAAATGCGAAATGCGCGAGTTCTTAGAACTCCCAGCGCACGTTGACAAAATGCAGCAGCAGCAGCAAGAAAGTGTCCTCTCCTCACGGGAATTGCACACACCTAGAGAAAACAGGGATGAGTTTTAAACAGAGGCGAATTACTTTAATGTGGTTTGTAAGGAAGTGAAAAGGTGCTAAAATTGCTTTTAATTCCCTCTAGAGGTTCAGGGTAGGTGATGGCTATTTTATATTAGTTCAGGCTCACTTTAAAAATACTCTATGAATGATTAGCAGATTGCAAACGAATTTTAGCAAAGAGAAGCAAAAAGCTGCTGATTTCTACAGATGAAGAAATCGGGCCAAATCGCAAATCGCGGTAAATTTCGCGAGTGCGTGTCTCGCGATTACGGAACAAGTATAGGGATTAGGAAGTTGGTTCTAGGTTCGTTGGAAAGCCTATAATCACTGCTTTAAAATGAAATTTTATGAATTTAATAAAGGTAGATTTAATAAAGGTAGATTTTCAGATTTAAAGTAAAACTCAAAATGACAGGTGACAGCTTGCAGCTTCAGAATTGACAGGTGACAGTTGTGCTGCTTTACATATGACAGATGACACGATTTCTAGGAGGCTGTTCTAATTAGGTTAAAATAGCTTGAACTAGATTATTTTAATTAAGAGATTGGGTTCTGCACAGTTCTGGCGGATACTCACTCCTAATTTTGAAATGAATGGGCCTCGTCACGGATCTGGTCAGGTTTTGGACTGGACTCCGGTTCTGGTCTCGGCACTTCACAGCGATCTGGGTCAGCTCTGCTCTGCTGGTCGAGCCTCTCTGGATACGGCGGGTCAATCAGGCACCGGTTCTGCTCACAGTGGTCTGGGTCTGGTCTGCGGTTCCGGCAACAGTTCTTGGCAAAGAATTCAAACAGCTTGCCCGGCTGTTGAATAGTTTGGTTAGGTTTGCTGGATTCTGAAGGCCTGCTGAGAAGAGTTCTCAGTTTGTGGGTTTAGGGCCTTGCTTTAAGTTCTGAAATAAATTTCTGGTCTCTCAAGATTGATGGATGTGAAGTCTGGAGTCTCCCGGCAGAGCGTCCCGCAGAAAATGGAATTGAATGTCTCTACCTGTCCCAGCAGTCTCTTTTTATGTGTTTTAAAAAGTGGGTGGAGAGGCTAGCATCCCTAAGCCTGCCCCTCTCTTGATTTGATAGGTCAATAGATTCTTTGGTCCCTGATTTGGGAAGAGATAGTGTGTCAGAGTGATGTCATTTTCATGACCTGCAGAAATGATACTCCCCTGGTCAATGTGCACACAAATCTATTCTTGATCCAAAATACATATTTCCCAGGTACACAGTTGTTTGACATCACATACACACATCATATATTACTCATATATTGCTAAAGATAGTCCCTGTCCCGACTCTGGTGTTTCTAGGAGCTTGCATTCAAAAATGGCAACTTATTTTCGATTTTAGTGGGTTTTGCAACATTGGTTTTTCATCAAAAATTATACAAAGGTACATTTCCCTTCCACATATATCCCAGTAACTTTCCATGTCTCTAGCTTAAAAACATTGTCTACAATAATCATAATTAGCGGGGTTTGGCCCCAGAACATGGTACAAATTGGAGTTTGGACTAAAATCGTGAGGGCATTTTGGACTCTCAAAGTTGTACATTCCTGTCATTTGGTTACAATAAATTATCACTGTTTCTATAAAATATATATTTGTTGCAATTCAACTCCCCCAAGTGTTTGGGTCCGCCTCCAGGAGTCTGGGTGGGTCATTGATCACATGTCTCTCCTTACTGGCAGAGGGCTGCTGACAGGAAACACTCAAAATTAACATACCCAATTCAACAGAAAGAGCCTTTTGTGTGGGCTCCAGCAGGCTGCCTGGCAGTCTCTCCTCAATCAATCAACAGGGTCATGTGATATCCTGCCTCCTGGTGTGGAATCTCTGAGGTGTTAAGATTTCCCAGCCTCTTGGCCTCTGGGGAAAGCAGGTGGCTAAGATTTCCAATTAACTTACAAGCTTTGAAGTCCCTGCCCCTCTTGCAACTCCTAAATGCAGTTTCCCTATCAGAGTTTAGACCGCTAGCGCCACCTTGAGGAATTTGTCAGTACTGCATCCATTTTTGAGTTCTCTTGAATTACTGCATTTCAATAGAGTGGTCTTTTGCTTGATAGTATAGGACCCTTGCTTAACATTGTTTTGATGGCATCCTTACAGTAGAGTGGTGATGTGGAACCCCCCACAAGAAGGTTGTATCTTTGGAGTGGTCTCGTGCCAACTGCGCAGTTCTCCTATTCTGGCGTGAATGTGGGCGGCCATAGCTCATCCACACATCCACCCAGTCTATTGATTTAGTTTGTTCTGGGATAGAATAATGGGTGGCGACAGCTCATCCCCACATCTACCCAGTCTATTGATTCAACCTGGGTCAAAACCCTTGACAAATCCCCCGCCCGACTGCGCTTTGATTCAAGTCGAGGGGAAGTCGGGTGCAAAGGAGGTTTTGAGCCCTTGTGCTGGTATGTCCGCATTATCTTCTTCCAATTCTGTAGATGGCACAGTTCAGCATCTTTTCCTCCACCCAGTTGGATCGATCGGTTCTCCTCGCCGGTCCTGATGGGAATATTGGACGGTACCCTGGGCCCCTCGGGTCTCTGCTCCCGGTCCCCGGTCGTCCTCCTTGGTCAGTCTCCATGGTTTCATCTCTCCTAGGATGATAAAGCAAAGCAGCAATACACATTCCTAGACATTTCTTCCCCACCATTGATATGATGGGGTGGCATATACATTTGCGTTCTTATTTTAACCAAAACAAGATACACTTATAAGACATTTTTTTTCCAAATCATAATATTTTAGAGACTATATGTGGGATATTTTAGGGTTGGAATTTAATTACTCTGGAGCGGTCCCCTCTGGTATTGCAGAGGGCTCCTCCAGTTGTTGCAGAGTGTGTCTGGAATGGCAACACTTTAGCTGATTTATATGGACCCACTTGTCTTCCCCCTCTGCCAAACCGCCTTTGGGGATGCGGATCTTGTAGGCCACAGGGGAGATTTTGTCTATAATTTCAAACGGTCCCTTCCATGTAGGCAAAATATTTCGCTGTTTGGCCTGATTCCTTTGGAAATTGTACAGATAGACCCGATCACCCACCTTATATTCCTTTCGTGTAGTTTTCAAATCATAGTGGGTCTTCATACTCTCGGCTGATCTTTCTAGATTCCGCTGAGCATAGGCAAAAGCATGTTGAAGATGTTTCCTTAAATTCTCCACATACTCATGAGTTGTGGAGGCATTTATCAGTGTCTGCTCTTGGGTCCTGTAGAGCAAATGCTGGGGAAGCACCATCTTGCGCCCCGTCATCAACTCAAATGGTGACATTTTTGTTGCAGATGAAGGGGTAGATCTGATGGCCATTAGGACCAGAGGTAATCGGTGCGTGAGGGATGATGGCTGAAATTGTGCTCACACAAGACACCCCTTCAAGTATTGGTCGAGGTCCTGCCCCATGTGTGGCCAGTATGCAACCTCTCTTAAGATTTCCAGTGTTGTGTGAAACCCCCTATGACCGGCGGTGGCCTCATCATGGGCGTGACTTAACATCAGGCTTCGGAATGAGGTAGGAACCACCCAATGATCGTGGTCAGCTTTGGATTTCCTTACCAGCAAACCGTCTTGGATTCGGAACATTTTTGGACATTTCATCAACACTCTTAGGTCCTCTTTCCCAATGTAATCGGTATCCGTCAGGGGGAAGTTCTCAGGGTCCTCAAGGTGTTGGTAAAACTTACCAATAATTGGATCCCCCTTCTGAGCTGTAATTAAATCAGCATCAGGGGTCTCCTTACTCCATTGGGCAGTTGAAAGATCATTGTGAGCATTTGTCTGGGACCTAGTGATAGCAGTGACCTGGATTTCCCCCAACAGGGACTCTATTTCGATTAGATCCTCTTGGATGGTCCCGGTTTTGGCCAGCTGATCAGCTAAGTCATTTCCAGTTTTGTCTGGTCCCTCTACTTTGGAATGACCCTTGATCTTCTTCCAGTAGATGGTCAGCCCATTCGAGGTGACCAGATAATCAATGTTTTGGATTAGCTTCCCATGTTTCAGGGGTTTGTTATTAGCACATAACATGCCTTTGGTTTTCCAATTAACCAGGTGCTCCACGAACCCGTTCCGTACATAATCCGAATCGGTGATTATGACCAGTTCGTGGAGTTTATGTTGGACAGCTGTGAGGATGGCCTGATGCACAGCCATCAACTCTGCCACCTGACTACTTCGGGGACCAATTTTGTATCCAGCGGAGGGTTCTGGAAACTCCTTCACCCAGGCATTCCCTATGCCGGCCACCAGTTCTTTCTCCCCGTTGTTGTCAACATGGTACGAGCATCCATCCACATAGACAGTGGGCATTCGCTCACACTTCTCTTCTTCAAAGACTTTGTGTGGGGAATTAAGGTATGCCTCCATGTTGTCCTTGATTTTTAGACTTTCGTCCTCGAGACAGTTTTCTCTGGCACAATCATGCAAGTCAGCCAGACCTTGCGCGAGGGGACTCTTCTTGTTTTGGCCATATCTGACCTCCACAGAAAGCCTTGCATTGGCAGAATCTAGGAAGTAATTCGGGAATTACTCACATTTCCGGCCCGGATTCTGTCACTTTGGAGATATTGCAGAGGCTGGTGTGGAGTCTCCACTATGATGTGTTCCCCCTGGATAAACGGGCAGTAATTCTTCAATGCCCACACCGTTGCCAGGAGTGCCTTCTCACAATCGTTGAATTTTTCCTCCACAGAGGATAAAGTTTTGCTCGCATAGGAGATTACTTTATTGACCTTGTCATGCTTTTGGTATAATACTGCCTTCAAGCACGTATTAGAGAACCCTGTCTCCAGGAAGAACTCCTTGTTTCTGACAGGGTAAGCTAGGCAAGGTGCTTGTGAGAGGCTTCTTTTGAGTTGTCTTACTGCCTCGGATTGTTCTGGACCCCATTCCCACTTGACCCCGCCCCTTCAAGAGATGAATCAGGGGTCTAGTGATCTCTGCGTAGCCTTCAATGAACTTTCTGCTGTAATTAGTCAGTCCAAGGAGGCTCCTTAGTTCCCGCAGAGTTGTGGGGTCTTTCAGTTTCTGAAGTGCTTCCACTTTCTTTTCCTGGGGATAGAGACCCTGAGGAGTAATCTCATGCCCCAAGAAATTAACACGGGTTCTACACCACTGTGCTTTCTGGAAGGAAGGTTTTGCTCCGGCGGCCCTCAACTGCGTCAGAACATAACGGATCTCCGCTATGTGTTCTTCCACAGATGAACTTTTGATGAGGACATTATCTACATAAGCCAGGTTACCCCTCGCACCCAGGTCCGGCATGGCCTTATGTAGGAAAATGTTGAATTCATTGCCGGAGTTGAGGTATCCGAAGGGAGTCCGGGTCCATGTGTACTGCTGGCCCCCAAAGGTAAAAGCCAGTTTGTATTGGTCCTCCCTACTGACAGGCACGGTCCAGTATCCATTGGTCAGGTCTATTGCTGTGAATACCTGTGACCCCTGGATCTGGGCCAGCCCTTGGTCAATGTAGGGCATTGGCCAGCGGGAAGTATGGACCCGTTTGTTGAGCTCCCTAAGGTCGGCGCAGAGTGTCCACTGGCTGTTTGGCTTCAATATTCCTAGCACCGGATTATTGAAAGTGCTGTGGACTGGACGGATTATTCCCCGGGACTCAAGGTTCTTAATTCTTTCAGTAAGGGACTCCATGGATGCGAGAGGCAAGCGATATTGCTTCACAAACACTGGAGTCATTCCAGGGTCCGTGGGAATTGTTGTGGTGTGGATGTCGGTGCGACCACAGTCATATGAGTCTACCGCAAAGAGATCTTGGAAATCAAAGAAAACTTGTTTCAACTTTTGCTTCTGTTCCAGAGTCACGCAGGTGTCAGCTAGGTTGACCCTCTCTTCCACCATCTGCCTGAAGCCAGGAAAGACTTCTGGTTTGGCTATCTCAGCGGCCTCCTCCAGCTGGGTGGAGAAGTCTCTGGTCAGAGTGCTGATTTGGACTGGAGGCTTCAGGTGGGAAAGGCAGCCCTCATGGACCTGGAAAATCACCTCATCCCTCCTGAAGTCACAAGTCACATCTTCCTTACCATAAGGGCAAGAATGTACACCAGGAAGTTCCACCCATGCCGGGTGAAAATCCTGTCTGGTGTTGTATTGTCATCACTGTCACTGTCAAAACAGTCCTTGGGGATTGGTCCTAACAGTTCATTTCCTAGATCAATGGAAAAATGTCGGTCATCAACCGCCATTCCAATAATGGTGCCTGCGGCTAGAGTATACTCTTTAAGTCGCTGTTATCCACCTCTATTGGAATGGTGTCATGTTCTATGTTGACTAATGGTGTTGGGTTTACCCCTAACCCTTGCTGTTGGAGAGAAGCATTTAGATGAATATAAGCATCAGGGTTTTTCAATTTTTGTCCTCTTTTAACTTTCACTTCCAGGGAGAATTGTCGGGTCCTTTCTGGGATGGTGACTTCCTCTTTAATCTGAATTTCAACTGCATAAGGTAGCAATTGAGCTGACCTAAATGCTTTTTCTGGATCATCAAAGCCCATGGGATTATCCGCAAATCGGGACCAAGCTTTGAAGTTTATTAGGTCCAAACTAATGGCAAAGCGATTGAGAATGTCACTGCCTAAGTAAAAGGCGGCAGTGACGTCTCGCACGACTCAACAATTATGGACTATGCTTTTGTTGCCAATGGAGATTTTGAGCATACACCTGCTTGGCAGGAGATGTTTGGAATTAGGTGCTTCCTGGTCCATTTCCCATTTGTCTAGCAGTTTGAATGTGGGAATGGCTGGATCTTTTGGGAGTTGGCGGAACATGGCTTTTGCTGATGAAGCTCTTACCGTTGTTCACACACACTCGTGCGAGAACAGAGTCCTTCCCATCATTTAACTGAACAGGGATGAACAACTGCTCTCCAATTTGCTGAATATCAGCCAGGCTCTGAGCTGATTTCACATCTTTCTGGACTATAGGAGTGGGAAATTCTGATTGTGGATTAGTAAAGAATTTCAGGGTGTTTCCTTCCAGTGTAGAATACCACCTTAAACTGGAAGGAAGGTTGATTTTCAGAAATACAGAGGACCCCCCATCACCAGTCTGTTGTCCTAATGCTATTACTGTCACGTCTGAAATTTGGTTGTTCTGGAAGTGAAATTCTACTTGGTCAGATTTTTGTTCAACCATGTGGCAGGTGCCGTTTAAACTAACATGGTTGACACACTGTTTTAACTTTATTGGTCGCCTAGTCTGGGTCCAGAGGACCTTGTTTACGCAATCTATTAGGGGTGACAACCTTCTCAGGAGGTCATTCCCTAGTAAACAAGGGGTGCCCTCTGGAGTCACTACTATGACCGGGTGTTTCACCTTGTGTCGCCCAATTTTAATGTCCAAGTCTGCAGTCCCTTCGACGGGAATTTCCTTCCCGTCAAAGTTCTGCAGTTGTCCAGGAAGAGAGGTGAGAGGAATAAGGTAATTCTCCCCCCTTCCTGCATTTAGTTCATCAAAGGCCCTTTTGGACAGAAGGGTAGCTTGGGATCCAGTGTCCACCAGTGGCAAAATTGTACCCTGCCCCTGTACTTGTACCGGGGCATAATATCTTCCCTCCTTCTCCTCAAGGGGGCACAGATAATGCACATTTTTGGACAACTGGTGGGCTAACTTTCTGGTTTTGGACATGGCGAGCGAAGAGATTTGGGCAGAATTATGTGACGAGCCTGGGGCATCTGAAAGAAAAAGTTGGCAACTGGAAATGGTTTTGGGTTCTGGGCCGCCCCCCCCTTTTTGGAGGCAGTCATCAGGATGGGTTTGACCCATGGGATTGTGTTATTGTCGGTTCTGGGATGAGATGATGGGCGGCAGTAGCTCAATCTCCACATCTCCCCAGCTGAATTGGCATCCCTTGGGACCCATTTTTCCTTGGGAGGAGTTCCCCCATCTCTGAAGGAGAAGATCCTCATTCCAGGATCTTCTGAGGATCCCTCTCCTCAAATTGGAAGACCTGTACCTCCTCCACAAAGTGGGTCTGTTTGGGTCCTTTGTTTCTCCTACTCCCCCTCTGCTACTTGGGAGGCAGGCTTTCAGGGGCAGGAGATTTTGTTTCCGGTTCCTGGTTTTCCAGGGGCTGTTTACAAGTTGGGAAGGAAGCTTCCTCCAAGGCTTTACACCCCCCTTCCCCTTGTGCCTCCTCCCTGGGAACCGGTGGGTTATCGGGGTGCTGGCCCCGTCATTGTTCTAGAGCACCAAGTCCAGAGTTTGGGGCATTCTGCAGTGGCATGCTCATCTGAGGGTTCTGTTGAGCCCTCAGTATGTGACCCAGATCCCGTGCCATATTTTGGACCTGGCGCTCAAGTTGTGAAACCCGCTCAGGCTGATACGGGGCTCTATTTTCTCCCCTGGGCTGATCCCTTCTCTGGTAATAACCCGGATTGGGAAGATTTGGGTACCCCTCCACCCTTGGCCTCCCCTCTCCCGGATTAGGTTGTCTGGGCTCAGGGAATTGGGGAAAGAAGGATGGATGATTTTGGGGCTGGAAATTGGGTGGATACTTGGGGAAAAAGTTCTGCCCAGGATTTGGAGAATTTCTGCCCTCTGTGGGAAGTTGGGAGGGAAGTTCCCTGGGTTAGATTCTTGGCTGGATCCCCCCCTTGGGCTGGAGGAGTCCACACATAACCCAGGATTGGTTGGTTTCCCTTCTAGCGGGGACTTACATAATCAGGGGAGCGGGGGACCCCATTTGTGGGACTACCTCCTCGACTCCCTGTCTGTGACTGCCCCGAGGGCCTTCTGGGCTGCAAATTATTTGATGCAGGCAGGTTTTTAGGCACCCCCATCTCCAAATCTAAAACGGGGGCAACCTTTACCTCTGCCACCTTGGCAGCAGCAGGGGTGCTGTTGGTTTTGGGGTTTTTCGGCGCATTCTTTTTATTTTCGATGGGCTTCTGCACCTCATAGATCCGGGTAGCCTGTTCAATGACCCAGTCTAAAGATCTTTTCTCATGAAAATCTCTCACGAGCTGGGTCATTATGTATTTGGGTAAGGCATGGAAAAACGTATTGATAAATTCTCTGCTATCCGTGCGCACCCTTCTGGTGGTCTGCGCAAAAGCACTCTTTAATTCTTGCACAAACTCTTGTGGGGCCTGATCCTCCCCACATTGCAAATTGTAGGCTGCCTTGCGAGCCTCTTGAGGATTTCTGTGCACAGAAAAATGTTTCAGGATGGGCGCCCTGTATGTGGACCACCTTGAATGGTTTTGATCCTTCAGCCCCGCAAAGAAACTGGAGTATTCTGGTGAGAAGGTCCACTTTACATATTGAATACAGCTTTGGCTGTCCTTCAAATGGAAAGTCTCCATCATTTGCTCATAGAGCTCCAAGTGTTCCCAAACAGAATACTTGGCGTTCTTATGATAAGGCGTGATGACACTCCTTATTGCCTTTATTTGTTTCAATGGGTCCTTAAGCAAGGCCCTTTTTGCCTTATTGGCCTTTTTGGTTCAGGTAACCCTGGTCCATTCATCCTCCGACTCAGAAGCGCTGTCCCAGAGGTGCCCGTCTGATCTTCCAGGTTTTCCCGGATTCTGCGAGCCTGGGAATGGCTGGCAGAATGTGGGGACCTGGTCTCCTGTGTCCTGTGACGCTCAGAGGAGTCTTCAGATCCCTCCTTGCTCCAGGATTTGCTGGGTATCCCCCCCCACTGACCTAAATGGGCATAGGTTTTCAGGATGCCCTTAGTGGGCTTACTCTCCTGGGGTTCTCCACTAAATTACAGTGTGCTTGGGTGCCCATACCCTGATGCCCGCCCCTCCATTCCTGGGTGGTACTGGCCCATGAGCCCCATACTTTTTGCTAGATAGTAATCTGCCATCCCTGTGGCCCCGTGCTCATGTGTGCCAGGGAACATGGGGGTGGCAGAGTCCAGGGACTGGTAGAGGTGAAGGCCTCTGGCACTAGGGCTCCTGAGGTTATGCTCAGGAGTTTCTCTTTCCCAGCAAACCTCATCTCTATCCGTCCCTGTTCCCTGTTGCAATGCAAGAGCCTGCGCTTTCAGTTCCTCAGTTAAGGCCTTACTAGACTCTATCAGTCTCTCCTGCATCGCTACCTGTTGCTAGAGCCTATCATTGTGCTGACAGAGAGCCTCATTTTCTCTTTGTGACTCCTGATTGGTCCTGGAGTACTGGGCCAGTCTCTGCTGCAGGAGGGTTACCTCCTCAGTCCCATCCCTACTGGCCTGCTCCTTTCTTGCCAGAGCCTCCTCCACCCTCCTGGTGTAATCTAGCAAGCCCTGATGCTCTTTTTGGAGGTCACCCAGCCCCTGGAGGGCCAAGTGATTTTCTTTAATGTTTCTTTTTAAATGGCAGACTTCCTGGCCTAAGGTATCCCTTTCCTGACCAAGAGCCTGCATTTGTGACGCCAGGTCGTCCCTCTGCCTTTGAAAGGCACCAGCTTTCTGGCGTTCTTCATCAAACTCTGCCTGGGTATCCAGGTCTTTCAAAATCAATTTATTGCTTTCCTCTTTCTCTCTGTCTAGTTGGATTTGCAGGGTGGATACCTGCTCTGTGCATCCCCTGTTGAAATTGATCTGTTGCTCCAGCTTTTTCTGGCTCTGCAGTAAGGAGTCCAAACTGTCTTGGTGCTCCTTCTGCAAAGCCAGAATTCTGGTATCCTGGTCTGTCTTTTCCTGTTGCAGTATATCCATGTCCTCTTTTATTTTAATGATATACTGCCTACTATCATTTTCTGACTCCTGGCTCCTCTGCAACCTCTGCTCAGAAGAGACCAGGTCAGATTGGGCCTTTTCTAACGCCATCTGTTGCCTATTTGCCAGATCTTGGCCTTCAGCACAATTGTCCTGCATGGCTCCCATATATAGATACAAATATGCCGCTATCCTAACCATCTTGTCGTGTTCATCTTTAACTTTAGGAGCCATGTATAATTCACTCAGGGCCACTTGTAATGGACCCTGATCTCTCCATGTCTGACCCTGTTTCAGTGACCTGTTGCGCGATTGCCTGCAACCAGACCGTTTGGTCCTGATGAGTCCACTCACCTCTCACAAAAAGCTTATGTAAAAAGTGCTCTCTGGCTATTTTCATATCTATCAAGGTCGTCATTCTGGAATTTGAGTTCCTTCCTGACTTATAAAAGTTTGTATTTTATTTTGCAAAACAGACCGTTTCCTTAGAGCGTTCCTTTGAGTGATGCTTTCACAATGTAAAACAGCGTGGTGATCTAACCGGATATGTGTATCTGGTCAGTTGGCACACTGTATTAATCTGCACAAGCGATAAATCTAACCCAGAATATCCCGGACGAGCCCCCACTTTTGTAAGCGATATTCAATCAACACTACAGCTAAGTCAATGCCTAGTCTGGGATGCTGAGGAAAACCCTTATTGATGTATTTTTATATCCAGTTCAGTACTCTGGATGACAACCCTTGCATAACACCCCCCTCTTAGAATCCTCCTGACCCCACTGAGCCAAGAAGTAGTTTTTTTTGCAAATTAAAAGGTTTATTTGAAAATGTAAACAATATATATATATATAGCACACTTCTATAAATAAATTGATAATGGATATTACACTTGTGAATATGAGCAGTAGTCAACAAGAGGTAACTTATAAATAGGAACAGAAGAATAAGGTGGGAAAGAATGTTTTATATGGTTCAAGGAATAAAATGCAGTACAGAAGTAACTTGTTATGATTTCAGCAAAAGGTAATATGATTACTTTTTCTTTTGACAATTCACTCCCGCCTATGCAATACAAGAAATGGAAGGAGAGCACACAGTCTTCAAGAATCCCAACAAATCACACTTTACACATGCAACTTGATTGGTTCTAGGAAGGTAACTTTAATATAGGTACTATATCTGTATATGGTAATGGGGAGAGGGGATTGTATAGACAATGTCAGGAGGGGCAACTAAGCCCTTCCTTCAAAATGGCTACTGTAAACCTCATATTGGTTCTACTAACTATAGGACCTAGATTACATGGTCCACTATGATTGGGTTGGCATCAACCCCACTCACACTTTTCCACTTGTGCTTAGCAGCGTGAAGAATAGCCGGCCAGGTGCAGGGAGTTCGTCTGCACCCCAGCTTCCCTCCAATTATAGTTACAATCAATCATCACTTCAGTGGTCATGTGTCAATTATTTCTTTTTGGTTGGCCTCAAGTCTGCTTCTTGGTCTGGGAAAGTTAAGGCGTCTGGGAATGGCAAAGGACCATGCGTAGGTGTGAAAATTGCATCCCTTCTTGCTTGTCTGGTCACGTGATTCCAACACCGTGAAATCGGTCTTTCCTTCATGCAATTTCGTGTATTTGATTTAATTCTGCTAATCATCTGCCATCTGTGGTTTATCTTGACCTTTCTGAACAGGATACTCTGTTCTTCTTCTCTTTAATTGTATCCACTGTTGGCCTATTTCAGACGATACAACCTTGGCTTCTTGGCATGGTCCTTTCGTCTGAGTTTCTATCCGTCTTTAATTCTCGATTTGTATGCTGCAAAAGACCTTTAGTAACCTTTGGTTAATTTTGCTCTTGTGCGTAGTGGAAGTATACTTATATAAAATGCTCTTTTGGCATAGATATGTACAGGTGACGCTTGCTGTAATCTATCTTACTACTAAGCAGAAGCAAGCCTCACAATTTCTGTGCTTCTTGCGGTTACTTTGCATATGTACACGTTTAAACTAACTGAATATCTTCATCATGCATATGGCATAAGTTTCTGACATCTTGACATCGATTGGTTCACTTTAGGCATAGGATGTTACTTGTCCATTGTGTTTCGTCTCGTTTGTCATCATTCTTAGGTCGTTATATCTTCTATATGTGAGTCAGTCTGGGTTCTTATGACATCATCATTCATCTTCCTTCAGCATTTCTTAGCGTCTTTGGGTATTACATTTGGGCGATCATCATTCTGTCTCACTTATCGATATGGCTTTCTCAATGTGTACCTTACTGTCCAGGTTTTCTTAGGTGTGGGTACTTCAATAGTTGCTGTTATTCTGATAGGTACTGGACAGAGCCCAACTACGGCTCTCTGCTGGTTTATTTGCTCATCATACGTCACATATTTCGGCGTGAATGTTCCTGGTACTTCAAAATGTGCGGTAGGAGTGCGAATCATGCTTGGCACCTCCTCTTCACTCCCCCTTCTGGGCGATTCATCGACCACTCTCACTTCTTCTTTTGCATCCACTTTTATTTCATCCTCTGGATCCAGGCAGGTCTCTTTGGGGTTCATATTTTTATGACTCCCTTCAAGCTTCTTGCTGTTCTTACGTGCTCATCTTTGTTCCATGTCATTAGTTGACATTGTCCACTTGGACTGCAATAGATCCATCTTCCCACATAATTTCTATGTTTCCATGGATACCGAAACTTTGTTCCTTCTGGTGCATAAATGCTGGCTTTCACAAAGTCTCTAATTTATTCATCAGTCAGGTCCTTAAGTTTCCATCCTGACTCGACATCAATAATGATTTTCATCCCTATGGCCTTTTTTGCAGTTTTCTGGCACTGAGTTATTATCTTGATAACACAGAATCCAAGCAATATCATCACTAGCAGGGCTCCTAGGAATTTGAATGCATCTGCCACCCATTGTGCAACCCATGAAAATAGTGATCCAAACCAGCTGTCATCGTCAACTTCATCAACTTCATCAATCATCCGATTCTGTAGTTTTGTCAGCATACATATGGCTTCTGTTAAAGTTCCATTTTTGTCATCATGAGTATCACGATCCGTGACCCAAAACCCCACTGGCATGGTCACATGCCTGGTAGGATTAGGACTAAGGGTTCACTTGGGACCCCTAGGGCCTTGCATTATCATCATAGACTCTCCTGGAGTCAGTCCTGGCGCCTTTGGTGCCAGGCTCATGTTCAGATTGGGACATTGTCTTGAAGGGACTACTTCTCCTGTGAAGGCCTGCAGCCAACATGGAGGCACCCATACAGTCTAGTTCCTAAGAACCAGACTGTATGGTGCAGTGTTTTAGGGTGTGGTAGCCCGGACTACTTTACCTGAACTACTTTACAGAGGGCTATACAAACCACACCGAAGCTACAGAATGTGCTTCGTGTTATTCTGCAGCAGCAGCGTGACGCTCATCCTGTTCAGAGACTAGCACCCGGCGATCCTTGAATAGCATACCTGCAGAGGAGACAAAAGAACATCATTAACAGTCTCTGCTTACCTGCAACTTTCCATCCATCGATTCCTGCTGCTCGCGTCTTCCTTCCAGTCGGCCGCATCATCAGGACACCACGCATGCACTGGAACGAAGCACCTGGAGGGAGAGAGAAAGAAGGACAACGTTAAAACAGGTTACTCGAGGCATTCACAGCAGTAATCACAAAATCCTCACTTGACTGGGCATTTCTTGACCCATTCTGCTCCGGAAATCTTCACACGACCAGAAAGACCATCGCAATCTGAAAAGGAATAAAGAATACAGGTTAGTAAGAAAAGACATTACCGCGCCGCACTTCGCACTTAACCTACCATCCATCATATGCTCCTGCATCCATCATCCTGGCAGGAGCCTGATCCAAGTAGCGCACCCACCGAACCTCTGTGCACCTAAGAGGAAACAAACAAAGAAAAGACATTAATAGCAAGAAAGGAAAGCAAGGACATTTTAAGACTGCTATAACCAGACTTACCTCCTTAAAGACACTTGAATGGGTTAGCACCAGTGAAGTTAACTCGGTCGCTTCAACCCGCAGAAAACTACGCGCCCCAGCACAGAATGCAGGACGGAGAGCACGCCAGACATCATAACAAGGTGAGGAGTGGGCCATCATGTTGAGTTCAGGGGGCTGGTCGGAGGAAACAAAATATGTTCCTAAGTCCAGTCCTCCTGTGTTTTCAGGGCCGACCGCCATAAAAGGCATCGTCCACAATCGGGAATGTCCAGGATGAATCCGGCAACCAGGGCACAAGGGCGTCCCCATGGATACCAGGTGAGCGTAACAGTGAGATAACAATAAATGTGCAACATGATTCTCCTATTTTTGCACAAACACCTCCATCCATAGCTGTGATCATATCAAGGACATATCTGTTCTGGAGAGTCATTAGTCAAATCTCCCTTAACTCTTCCTTGATTGCATTGAATCCTTTTATGGTCGCGTTGATGGTCTGCAGTAACTCCCATCTGGTTATCCATTTAGTATTTGCTCCAACCTGAACTCATGGCATCAGAATTGTTGTGAACACTGATGAAGTTAGGATGAACAACCTGTGTTCACACAGGATCGCATGAAAGGCTTCTTCTGATTTAGCAGAAAACTAATTCTCTCTCTTCATTCGGCTCATCAGTTCCACAGATCTCTTCTTTCTCAGGTGAGCATCTGCTTTCGGAAAAATGTCAATATTCAAATCACTTTTTGGAATCATCAACGCTGGAACAGGGACATTCACCAGTGTGCTTTTTACCTCCTCAATTCTTCAGCAATCTGATATATGCTTTGGATCTACATGCCCGCTAATGATCCATGATCACTGCAGCACCATGTACCATTCCTGGAGCATCAAAGACTTGGCCACAATTCTGATTCTCTCCCATTTTTCTTGTACCATTGTTTTTGAAGCACAGTTTGGAATTCTTCAATGGCACTATCTGTAAGGGTCCTCCTCTGTCTTCGACCCATGTCAGCAGTCTTGCAAGTCTCAGCCATAATGGTTTGCATATCATCTATGCATTTTCAATCATTTCTTTATAGTATCCAATGATCATTCATGCTCTGCAGATCACTACTCCTTTCTCCCATTCGTCTGGCGAGAGTACTATTCCCCACATTTGCATTTGATCTCTGTTCTTCCAACTCCAAGCTTATTCTGGAGGTTTCCCTTGAACGTTCAGTCTTTGGTTTGCCTCTCTTCTGATCTCTGCTCTTTTAACTCCAGGCTTCTCATATCTGATCACAATGTTCTTTGTTTTTCCATTGTTTCTTGTCTTTATGTCCTGGACATAATCGTCTTTATTTGGATCAGTTGCTTCAGTTGGCCATTTGAGTGAAGCATCACTTCCCATGAACTGGCCTCTGGTCTTGCACATTGCTATATGTGACAGACAGTGTGCTGTCTGTACATCTATTTCAACAGCTACAAAGATCTTTGACTTCCCCATGCTGTAAGGTAGGAGTGCACAAACAAAACATTCTTCCTCGGAATTTCGTCATCCAACTTCTTTCATATGTTGGTAACATATGTTATTTCCCAAGTGTGCTGTGCTGTCGAGGTAGTTGTTTAGTTCGTTGTTGTCTTCTTGTGTATTTCTTTTGATTCTTTTGGTTTTTCTGTAGTTAGCTATAAGCACATCCTTAACCACATCCATATAGATTCTTCTTGCTGGAGGATTCTCATGTATCTCCATCCGAGTTCCGTGCATAGTATGTTATGATATGATATGGCATTTATAACGCACCTGTGCACAAGTGCTTCAAGGCGTGGTGAGGCAAGGGAGAGGAACAAAGGAAGGATGGACAGCGATCCTACTAGGCCAGGTGTCATTCAGATTGTGCAAGTGCATGGGAAGGGGGCAGGGACAGTGCAGTACAAGATGATAACAATAAGTAATGGCCAACATGTGGCAGGTGCATGGGTAAGTGCGGACATCAGGTGTCAGGGGATGGTAGAGGGACTGTAGGGATACAGAAACAGTCCCCAAGTGTAGGGGTTGCCAGGTGGGCAGTGCAGGTGTGAGACACTGGTGGGGTAGGCACCCAGGCCTGAGATCAGAGGGTGTCCAGGTAGCCACTGCAGTACAGGTTATAGCCAGGAAGTCAGCAGAGGAAAGGAGGAGAAAAAGCAGAAGCAAAGAGAAAGATATTGAGGTGTTTCCGGAACCGGAGATGGTTTCACGTTTAAAGGAGGCAGGGAGGCTGTGCCAGAAGGAGGAACCAGCCGAAGAAAGAGCTCTACCACCAACTCGTTGCTTGGAGAAGCGACTGACCCTGAGGGAGTTGGAGGCAGATGAGCAAAGAGCTCGAGAAGGAAGTTATTTAGGAAGAAAGAGTTGAAGGTATTGAGGCCCCAGGCCACAGAAGGCCTTGTGGACGATGCAGAGGGTTTTGAACTTAATCCTCGCAGCTACTGGGAACCAGTGCAGAGATTTCAGTCCTGGAGAGATACGATACCTGGGCTTGAGGCCAAGGACAAGTCTTGCAGTCCTGTTCTGGATAAGATGCAATGGGCGGAGAGTAGAAGCAGGCAGATTTAGAAAGAGGCTGTTACAATAGTCCAGCGTAGAGAGAACCAGAGCTCTGGAGACAGTGAGCTTCTGAGGGAAGGAGAGGAAAGGAAGAATACCTCTGAGGAGGAGCCGCTAGTAGTGTGACTTCTTAGAGACATCGGAGATGTGAGGAGAGAAGGAGAGTGTAGAGTCGCAGATGACCCTGAGGTTTTTTGGCTTGCAGATGGGAGCAGGAAGAGGGCCACGAGAGGCTGGCCAGAGAGCTACAGGGAAGAAGGGAGCGGGTGTGCCGATGAGGAGAATCTCAGTCTTTCTGGCATTAAGGCAGAGGTCATTGGCGGCACACCACTCTTGGATAGCAGACAGACAGTCAGAGATGAGGGAAAGAGAGGAGGAGGCCGAGGGTAGCCTGAAAATGAGCTGGGTGTTATCTGCATAGCACTGAAAGTTGGGGCAGAGAGCGGCGTTGAAGTGGGCAAGGAGTGCCAGGTATTGGTTGAACAACCAGGGAGAGAGGTTAGACCGCTGGGGGACACCACAGGTAGAGAAAAAGATAGCGGAAAGGAAGGACCCAAGTTGGACCTGGGAGGGTCGGTCGGAGAGGAAAGAAGTCATCCTCGAAGAAACCTGACCAGTGATACCCAGGTTATCACAGAGATGGTTGAGCAGGATGGCATGGTTGACAATTGCAAAGGCAGAAGAGAGATCAAGTTACAGGATAGATGAGGATGCAAGGGGTGTTAGAGTCATGGTTGGAGAGCAGGTCTTCGCGGATGTTCAGGAGAGCAGTTTCTGTGCTTCTGGCTCCTCTGAAGCCAGACTGATGGTCATGAAGACAACCAACAGATTCAGTGTGGAGATTAAGCTGGGAGATGGCCAGTTTCTCCAGGAGCTTGCCCAGGAAGGGAGTAATGCAGATTGGGCGATAGTTAGCCGGGCAGGAGGGGTCGACAGAGGGTTTCTTGAGAAGAGGGTGCACAAGGGAGTGCTTCAGGGGGTTGGGAAGACTCCAGTGGTGAAGGTGTGATTGCAGAAATCAACCAGGGCAGGAACCAGGGAGTCAATGTGGCCCTTGATAGTTTTGGAGGAACAGGGTGAACCTGTTTCGACGAGACTTTCATAGAAACCTCATCAGCGGAAAACAGGGGAAAGGCAGAGAAGGAGGGAGGAGGGGTGGCTGCAGAAGGACCAGAGGCAAAGCAGGGAGTGGGGGGGAGGGAGGGAGGGCATAGGAGGAGAGTGAGGGCAGGAAGTCCTGAGTTTTAGAGAGGAAGTGAGAAGCCAGTGCCGTGCAGAGGGCCTTGGAAAGGACAGGAGTGGTAGAGACTGCGGCAGGATTGGCTAGTTCCTTGCAGATTTTAAAGAGTTCAGCCGGGTTGTTAGATGCCGTAGAGACGCAAGCTTGGATATGAGCTCTCTTCTTGGTTAGGACAGAAAGCCGGTATTGTCTTTGCAACAGGCGGCAGGCCAGTTTGTCAGAGGATGAACATGAAGCACGACATTTCCTCTCGGCCACCCTGCGCGTTTTAGGGTGACAAGATCTGAGTCGTACCAGGAGTTGCATTTGGCTTTGGGCTTCAGGCGGATTCTCATGACAGTAGAAAGCACTGTCGTACCTTCCTTATCTCTTTGCCTTTTCCTGGCTTTGGCTATGAACGGCCAAGTTGGTTCTACTATCATCTCTGCACGTGATAGTTTTGCAGGACTTGTACTTGTCCCTTTCATGGCTGGATTAGGCTTGCTTGTCAAAGCTGTCTTTGTTTGTTTATTCTCCAACTCCTTTTGTCTCTTTAAAAGTTCAGTTTTCTCCATTCGTCCTTTGGCTTCACTTAGTGTGGAACTTCTCTTTGTTGGTTGTCCAAACTTCTCCCCTTCTTTGGACTGTGGTTCTGTAGTTATTAACACTACACCAGGTGTATATGCACTCATCGTTTGCGTGTGTGTCTTTTTCATTAACCCCTTCTCATGCTTGCTCTGCCAACCCTGTCTCCGACAGTTGAATTTGTTTGTAACCACAAGTGTGTGTGTATTATTGCTCATCACATCCATCTCAAGTTCACTCATTCTGCTATCAGACCTTCTAGGGACTGGAATGACTATGTAAAGTTTGGGCACCTTCGTGGGTTTCATGCTTACATCATTAGGTGGGTGCACTGGAATCAGAACGCTTTGTGCAGCAATAAAAAATGCAGTTTGAATCATCAGTGACAATAAAACAATAATGAATACTATGCATAGGTATATAATTCTTCTATAGGTTAATCTACAACACTTATTTCCGGGCCAATATGAGCATCTCTCCTCCTGAGGGAGGACAAGATTACTATTTCGGTTGCCCATCTTGATCATCTAAGGAAATAAGAATAACTTTTTAATACATTCTAGGTCATGTCGTTATATATCTGGGTTCTGCTGTTTCTGCTTGTAGGTTGCAGATAGTAGAACGATTGTTCTCTCTGCATGAATAATAGATTGTCTCTGGTCTCTGGAAACAGTTTTCTTTTCCGTCTACAAAAATGTCAAATAAGGTAATAAGTTCAACAAGTCTCTTAATTTGCTTGTTGAAAATAAACAAGCTCCCAGTCAATGCCTCTTATTTGTTTCACTCCAGAAGACATGTTGTTTCATTGGCAGCATGAGCAGGAGTGACGTTTTCTGACAACACTTTCTCGATCTGTCCCTCTGCAGAAAGTTTACCCTCTTCTGTGATTTTGATGAGCTTGAAAAGCAACCTGAATTATAATTCCATTCAGGATTATACTCAAAAGTTCTGTGTTTGCGGGATCTCAAAGAAATGTAAAGACATCGGTGTGTCTCCCGACAAGATCTGGATAAGCGAAAAAATAGCACGCTGACAAGTCTATATCTTTTCTTATCAAGGCTTCAGTATGCCTCAGTCCAAAGGTCAAAGTCACAGACTATGTTGTGGCTTATACGTGTAATATTCTTCTTCACCCTGCAACTAGGATGTACAGAGTGTCTGTGTTTTTGTGTTCTTATCCCCTTATTTTGCTCAGAGGAAATGTCCAAAATTAAGCCACAACTTTGCACAAAATTTCTTTGCCTTTGCTCTGCTGGACATGCGTCCTTCTTCTTCGTCATGGATCTCGTCTGCACATGCTGTGTTTCTTCCCCGTCGTCTGTAGTATCTACGCATTGGGGCGAGGGCAGTGGGTCTTCTCCGATGTATGGCTTCATGTCACCCAAAAAGATCCAGGCTCTTCTTCCCTGTAACTTGACTGCAGAGGGAGTTACGTCCTCCACTCTGAAGGGAGCGTCGAACCTTGGCTCGTCCCACTTTTTTCTCATGTAGTTTCTCTGCAGGACTGTGTCCCCAGGGAACAATTGTGCTACACGTAAACCCTGAACTTGGTCTAATGCAGTATCTCCTTCTCTGTTCTGTGCTGCCCTGTATCATTTTTGTTATCGCTGCAGCTGTCCTGACATTACAGTACGACAAGATGTCATGCAATTCAAGTAATTTTGCATTTCTGATCCTAACACTTCCCTTGTTGGCTAAGCATCACATATAGCTCTATCTTGGGGTGTTAATGGCATGTGCATCCTTCTGCCTGTCGCGATTTCATGTGGTGTGAGATGGTGGTCAGAACCAGGCTGCTTTCTGAGCACATACAGTGCCAGTGGAAGGCAGTGTAGCCATCCCTTCTTTAGCGTAAGCTTCAACTTGGCTATCCTTTCCTTTAACAACCATTGAGCTTCTCACATATCCCATTTCCTTGAGGATGATACGCCGAAGAAAACTTGTGCTTTATAACAAGCAACAAGCTGATCTGTTCAAATACTGTGTTAAAAAAGTGATGTCCATTGTCTGACCTCATGACCTCACATATTCCCCATCTGGGAAATACCTCCCTCAACAGTAATTTGGCCGCACGGTAGAATCTGGGTGTGTACATGGACCTGCTTCTATCCATCTAGAGAAAGGACACACCACAACAATTAGGTACATTTACCTGTTACATACTTGAATCATATAAACATAATTGACATGCAAGTGCTGAAAAGGTCCATTGGGCATTGGAATGATTCCTCCAATTACTCGTAGTGTATGTCCAGCCGTGAACTGTTGGCAGATTATACAGTTCACCATAAAAAATGCAACGTGTTCTGCCAAGTTCGGTATAAACCAGTCTTCAGCAATCATTGCTGCTAGATTCTCTTTTGTCATGTGCGCTGGATAGTGTAACTGTTCCAGTGCTATTTTCAATAACGCTATAGGCATCACCAGTTTACCAGTGCTGTCTTGTCGCCACAAGCTCTCAGACAGCTCTTCATGTGGTGCCTCCCCTTGGAGCTCCATTAACTGGGTTTTCTCCATATTAATGTAAACTTCAGGTTCACTTTGTGCAATAATCATTCTCTCATGCACATCTGTTATTTCCACATTCATTATTATTTCGACTTTGGTCACCACACGCTTGGCTTCCGGGTCTGCTGCTTCCTCGTGAGATAAAATCTGTCACTTTCGTGTGGGCAGCGCAAATCATGACCGCTATGGCCACTGGGAGTTGTAGTGCCCAAATCAGCCTGTCCAATAAGGCTGCGTGCTGCACTGGCGTGCCATCCGCTCGGAGGTTGACCCTCCTTTTCTAGCTCACTAGGCCTGCATGCACTGTTGATGTCACATAGGCGGTCTGGTCTCCTATATTGACCTATTCATAGGCGGTGTCACTGTACATCATCACTTCCTGTTCTGCTTGATTTTCAAGTTCGAGTATCAATAACAATAATTCTGCAGCTTGTGCTGAATAATGAGATGGTAATAGTGCACTAATCAGTACTCGAAATTCTCCATTTGCCATGTTCTTCATCACAGCAGTGCCTGTATATCTCATCATTTTGATTGATTCTCGAAGAACCGTCAACAAAGACAATTTCTCCTTCTGCCAATGCATTTTCTTTCACTCTGGGAATCTCATCATAACATTCTTCATAGTTCACACAGTCATGCATTGGCTCTCCTTCAGTGATTGGCTCTGCTATAAACATAGCTGGATTCAATATCTTACATCGAATTATTTTAATCGATGGATTTGATATGATCACTTCATAAGCAGAAGCTCTCTGAGATGTCAATGTGCCTTTCGGTTTCTCTAGAATGGCAAATAATGTGTGCTCAACGAACAACGTCATTGAGCATCCCATCACAATGGTTGTAGCTTTCTCTATGGCAAACGATGCGGCAGCGAAACTTTGTTCGTACGGAAAGTGACCTCTCATTACTGGGTCCAAATTCCCACTGTAGTATGCAAGGGACTTGTACCCTAACAGTGTTCTCTGTGTGAGTACTGCTGTCATAACACTGCCATTCGTGTGTGAAAACAGGTAGAATATCTCTGCATAATTGGGAATCCGTAAAACTGGTGCTGTCCAAATGGCCTTTTTTAGTTCAACAAACCCTTCTTCATTGGTTTCGGTCCATTCAATTTTTTCTTTCGTCACCTGGGCTTTCTTTAGGGCTTGTAACAAGGGCTTGGTATAAGAGCTGTAGTCAATGACCCATGCCCTGACATAACTGCATAATCCTAGAACACTCTGCATTTGTTTTATCGTGTGTGGCTTGGCTGTGTTTAATATGGCTTCAGCCCTTTCAGGGGTAACCCTTTTCCCCTCATGTGAGGTCAGCACTTCTTGTTGATAATATTGTAACTTCTCTTTGTCAACTTTATATCCTTTCTCAGCCAATACAGTCAATAGCTAAATAGAATTATGTCTGCACGTTTCCTCTGTCGTACTGCAAATTAAGATGTCATCCACATATTGCAAGACAACACTCTCTAATGCAATATTGCTTATGTCCATCTGCAGATCTCTTTTGAAAATCGAAGGAGACTCGCAGTACCCCTGAGGTAACCTTGTACTTTTCAGACGCATTTGTCTGAACGTGAATGATGTCAAATCTTGTGAGTCTTGGTGCAATGGGATTGAGAAAAATGCATTTTTTAAGTCAATCACTGTGAACTATTTTGCCTCAACGGGTATATTACATAGGATTGTGGACAGGTTCGGGACTAGAGGGAACTCGGCCTCTACAATAAAATTTATCGGGCGCAGATCTTGGATTAAATGCTGAGACCATCCCTTTGATTTTTTAATAGGATAAACCGTGTTGTTGCATGACGACTCTAATGATTTCATCATATATTCTATCGATCGTCTCTCCGATGCTTCTGGTGTCGAAGTCATCTTCCATATTTGCCCTAGACATGCTTGGTAATAAATCGTACTCGGTAAAGAATTCTTCTATGTCTTCCCAGTCTATTACTGGATCAGGTTTTTTAACCTCCCTTTCTAGATATTAAAGATCCTGTGCTCTCTGTCTTCGCTAGCGTTCTATGTCGTCATCAAACTCTGCACTTCCTCGCTTCCTCTCTGACCCTATCTTCTTCTTGTTTCCTCGCATCTCTTTGTTCATTTGCCCTTTGTATTTCCTCATCCCTTTGTCTTTTTATTCTCTTCACCCATATCTTTTGTTCTTCTTCTTCTTTTCTCTTTTGTTCCTGCCTGTCCTGATCATTAGCTGTTCTTTGCTTATGATCACGTTTTCTTTCTTGCTCCTCACGATATAACTGCTCTCATTTCTGCCTATCTTTTTTCTTAGTTCCTTTGTCTTTCAATCGTTTTTCCCTTTCCTTCTCTTTCCTTTTTGAATCGTTTGGCTCTCCCTTTTGTCTCATATCCTCAATGCCTTTGCAATCGAGTTTCAATAAAACCTGAACTCCCATCCATTCGGTCTGTGTGAATGTCATCTCATCAGTTCTATCCTAATCTCCTTTCCATCTCTTTCCCTCTCTACTCATATCTAGAGATATACTTGCTTGTGCTTGATCTCCTTTTTTTTTCTCACGCCTCTCCTTATCCCTCGGGACTCAGGAGGTGATATCTCTGTCACTGTTTTTCTCTGGGCTTTCGTCACTACTTTGCATAGGTGACTCACATGATGGGTTGGTAAATGCCGTGGCTGCTTTAAGCTCCCTCAACGGATATAATCCTTCGTCTTTACTGGCTTTGCTTTTTGTTTCAGACGGGGTGGGTAGCGCAGAAGGCGTTTCAGCCCCCTCTGTGCATATGTTAAGTATCCAATCTAATGGTGGCTCCTCCTCCTTTTCCTCTTGGTACATCTTCCAAAGCTCTAAACTAGCTAGGCGTTTATCTAACATTTTGCCAGTATACGTGGCGTGCAAATATGTCATCATGTGTTGCAGGACCGTTGTAGATAGCAATCCGCCTTGGGGCCATGCCATAAACATTTTGTGGGCGATTCCTTTAACCAATTCTGCACTGTACTTCTTCAGCTTAGGTGCAGGTTTTGGCAACTGTTTGCACAAGTGTACTAATGTGGTAATGTCTTCCATGCTTAAATCTGTTTATCCTCTCCTCATATAACACTTTGTTATGCTTTATGTTTCTCAAACAAAATCAACAATATGAGCGAGCACCAATCGTCGGAAGTTCCAATCCTGTTTTTTCCCAAAAAATGTACTTTTACTTTTTCAAACACCAACCATCAATTCATTTCATACAATATTTTGTCTATTCAATCGCGCAAGGTTCATGCTATGTCCCCCAAAAATGTTTTTACCTTGTGACGTCAGAAAAAAGGAAAAAAACATAAAACAGACGTGACAGACTAGATGGACTCCGGCCGGCCACATAAATCTCATGTCATCTGCTTCCTCAGATGCATTTCTGCCCCTATTATTATTCTGACATGGAATGTAAGCCCATTTCTTTCAGATCGCCTTTGTAATTGGTTCTGGTCTCCTATATTGACCTATTCATTCAGGACTTTAAATGCAGGCTTCTTCTAGCGCTATATTAAAACCTAGGTATCTGGGCGTATACTCCTCTCTCGGGTATCCTCCCGGTATCTCTTTCTATTCTCTCGGGTATCCTCCTGGTATCTCTCTCTATTCCTCGGCCACCCTCGAGTTAATATTTTCCCCTTCTATATACATTACACTCTTACTCTGTTGTTATTTTTGTCCCTCCTCCCTCCGTTACCTTCCCTTTACTTGTTCTAAGGCATGCAACTTTTTGCCAAAGTATTTAGTCTTTTTCACTCACAGTTCGCATTTATTTTCCTCTCTGAATGCTCGGGATCACCGCCTTCATTACCGCCTTTCCTTACCGTTCGTCCGATTAGCTGCTCGTAGAAGTGGGAAGTTTATTGGGGAAAGCAAAGGTCCCTTCAGACCTAACCTGCAGGGTTTTTTGCAGGGTTTTTTACTTAGACTAACAACTATCTATGGGGAGCCTCTCTTTCTACTCAGCCGGATGGCAAAGTACTTGTGATATTGGAGAGGACCCAGAGTTACTTATGTCGACGGCCAATGGGTATCTTATCTAATTGATTCTAATCGAACCATCTATCTCTGCTACCAAGTGTACATTAGGGACCCCGGTCGGCCCATGGGACTGTGGGTTTCGAAACAGCACTTTAAGATGAGTAGCAGCACCCTTGAGATGAATGGGGATGCATATTCATGCTCTTGCACCAAATCAATAATGACAACTCAATAGTTTGGCAAAGGGAGTCTGTTTAATGACAAGTACAAAAAATGGGGAGTTCATGAATATCAGCAATCGCTCGATCTTCCTTCTCACTTCAACTCCAATTAATTTCAGAGAAAACATAACATTTATACCAAAAACTCATCATCACTGACGTGTAACTCTTAAAACCTAGCATGCAACTTGATTGGTTCTAGGAAAGTAACTTTAATATAGGTACTATATCTGTATATGGTAACGGGGAGAGGGGATTGGTTAGACAATGTCAGGTGGGGCAACTTAGCCCTTCCTTTAAAATGGATACTGTAAACATCACTAAAAGTACAACGTCTCATTGGTTCTACTAACTATAGGACCCTAGATTACATGGTCCACTATGATTGGGTTGGGTTGGCATCAACCCCACTCACAGTTTTCCACTTGCGCTTAGCAGCGTGCAGGATAGCCGGCCAGGTGCATGGAGTTCAGATGCACCCCATCTTCCCTCCAATTATAGTAACAATCAATCATCACTTCAGTGGTCATGTGTAAATTATTTCTTTGTGGTTGGCCTTGAGTCTGCTTCTTGGTCTGGGAAAGTTAAGGCATCTGGGCATGGCAAAGGTCCATCTGTAGGTGTGAAAGTTTCATCCCTTCTTGCTTGTCTGATCATGTGATTCCAACACTGTGAAATCGGTCTTTCCTTCATGCAATTTCGTGCATTTGATTTAATTCTGCCAGTCGTCTGCCATCTGTGGCTTATCTTGACCTTTCTGAACAGAATACTCTGTTCTTCTTCTCTTTAATTGTATCCACTGTTGGCCTATTTCAGACGATACAATCTTGGCTTCTTGGCATGGTTACCTTCGTCTTTACTTCTCGATTTGTTTGCTGTGAAATTCTCCTCTTGAGACCTTTTGTAACCTTTGGTGAATTCAGCTCTTGTGCGTACTGGAAGTATACTTATATAAAGCACTCTTTTGAGGTGGATATTGACAGGTGGTGCTTGCCGCAATCTGTCTTACTACTAAGCTTAAGCAAGCCTCACCATTTCGGTGCTTCTTGCGGTTACTTTGCATATGCACATGTTCAAACTAACTATCTAATATCTTCATCATGCATATGGCATAAGTTTCTGACATCTTGACATCAATTGGTTCACTTTAGGTTTAGGATGTCACTTGTCCATGGTGTTTCATCTCATTTGTCATCATTCTCAGGTAGTTATATCTTCTATATGTGAGTCAGTTTGGGTTCTTATGATGTCATCATTCATCTTACTTCAGTATCTTCTTAGCTTCTTCAGGTATTACATTCTGACAATCGTCATTCTGTCTCACTTTTCGATATGGTTTTCTCAATGGGTACCTTACTGTCCAGGTTTTCTTAGGTGTCGGTACTTCAATAGGTGCTGTTATTCTGATAGGTAATGGACAGAGCCCAACTGCGGCTCTCTCCTGGTTTATTTGCTCATCATACGTCACATATTTTGGTGTGAATGTTCCTGTACTTCAAAATGTGCGGTAGGAATGCGATTCGTGCTTGGCACCTCCTTTTCACTCCCCCCTATGGGCGATTCATCGACCACTCTCACTTCTTCTTTTGCATCCACTTTTTCATCCTCTGGATCCAGGCATAGAGTTCTGAAGAAATGTCTCTTTGGGGTCCATGCTTGGCACCTCCTCTTCACAGCGATCACACTCCTCCAATATCACTTCTCTGCTATTATCTGTGTCTTCAAACTGCCCATTCGATAACCCACTCAATGGCTGACCAGGGTCAATACACAAAACAGTCTGCCACTCTCCTACCTCTTAATCTGTCCCTGCGAGCACTATTTTTTAATTGGCAGTGAGCACCCCCTCCAAATCTAGTGTAATAATAGTCCCGGGAACATGGTCTTGGGGCACTGCAGCTCTAAAGAAAACTTCTGATGGCACTTTCCATTGCTTGCCTTGAATGCCTGGCACCCAATTTAGCAACACCGTTACTCCATACATAAACACATATGGGTGTACAGGTACTCCCTTAGTAGCACTGTCACTGAACAATGCTATTGTGATCGCCAACACCCTGTGGTAACAAATTCCTAGTGTTGAACACACTACCCCTTCATTCTGAGACCAAAATGGTCACATTCAGTTTGCTTAATAAAGCCCTTCCCAACAAATGTCCTGGTGTCGCCTTTGAGAATAATAGTGGTGTTAGTACCTCTTTATTACCTACCTTGATAGGTAAATCTTCTGTGAATGGAACCAAATGTATTGCCCCAGAGAATCCCTGTGCGTCCATTGTTTTACCTGATAAGGGGAAGCGCCCGTCCTTTATGCATGATTTTGTTGCAAATGTGTAAACCATAAAAACAAATGATGTGTTGCATATCTCCACACCTAGCAGGGATTCCTCTTCCGGGTCAGTGTTGACTGACAGGACTGGGCATGTCAGGGTACTCTGTGGGCTGTCCTAATTGGGATATGTGTTTGACCCTGGAAATATGAAAGGGTTACTACCCATCACAGTTACTCCTTTTATTTGTTTCTTTTTGTTTCTCCTTTCTTAGTGAAACTTCATCAAATACATTTAAACCCTACCCTTCTGGGGCTTCCAATACTGGCAGTAGTGTCCTGCATACTTCTTGACCTTCCAAACCCAAATTATGCATAAATATTGCTTTTTCTCCTGCTTGCTAACTGTCTGTTCCCATGAATCACCTTTAAGTATGTGACAAATGCAGCCTTCCATCTGTGGCAAGGTATGGGATGGGAGGCTTTCCAGGATTTTGCATGAATTTTGTTGTAGGGTCAGGTTAGGACTGGGTGACATGGCCCAAAAGCCATATATCAATATTTCTGGAATGAATGGCAAAATATGATGTAAATATTGATATTGGTTGTGTGGGTTAAATGCTCGGTTTTAAGTCGGCGACTACAAATGTCACAAACACCTTTATTTATAAGACATTGATCAAAATCAAGTGTAAGTACAAGGTTCGTCTTCCTGTTTGAGAATACACAAAGCTGTGTAAATATCAAAATATAAATACAAAATGTAGTATATGTAAAATAATGCATATATATGTATATATCTCGATGTTAACAATATTGTCTTATCCTATATCGATTTTGAAAATATATTGATATATCTACAAAACCTGATATATCGGCCAGCCCTAGTCAAGGTGCTGCATGTGGAGTTTGTAGTCTTTTTTAGGATGCGCAGTCTGGTAAGTGAATGTGTGCAAATTTTATTTGAGGTGTTTTTTTTTGGTTTCAGTCAAAATAACCAGGTCGAAGATGGCCATAGATGCGTGTGATGGTATGTACATGCAGTAGTGCCTTCACTGTGTCTCTAATGATGCAGCAGACATTGTTATCCCTCTTCCAGAGGTTCACCGGCTTGGGCCGAGCTGCTATGGAATGCGTCATCTCGTCTTGCAGAGCTGCGTCGCAGGCATGTTCAACCCAAAGCCTACGGGCTTTGGTACAAAGGGTGGTGAGACAGCTACCTTTTGTCCATACGCAGCCAGGAGAAACAGGACACATAAGGTTACTGCATGGTGTGTATACGGGGACTCCAGGTATGGTGACCCCATCCTCGTCGCCACTTTATGATAGGTAAATAATGATCCTTGACCCTATGGTTATAACATCCAATCAGTTTATTCTTCAGTCCAGTAGGATGTAACGACTGCCTCCACCTTTAGCAACCAATTCTTAAATGCATTGTTCCTTTCTAGAATGGAACAAACAAAGCATATCATCACAGCAGTTCATAAGATACAACACAGTCCTAACCCCACAGAGCCCAACAGTGTCTAATTTGAATTGGCCACGTTCAGAGCATGAGTATGTAACACAGTCAGAATTACTGCACTCCGCATCTAGGCTTGCATAATATTTTTTGCACAAGAAGGCGGGACCAGGTGGAGTCACAGGCAGTGAGTGTACAACTTAAGCAGCCGGAACTTCAGACTCACACCCGAGGTATACTCCTAGTGCTTTATTGGCCAGAGATTCATTTGTGCTGAGGATAGAATGGTCTACTTTGACTTTAACATTGCTCCTGTGTCTTACAAACTATACTACGTGGACCAATCAGGCAGGTGCCCTCAATGAAGTCCTTGTCCTGACCCCCCACCAACCACAGGAAATCTCTGTTCCACTTTAGCCACCTAGGACCTCTGATGTTCCTTAGAACTGCCCCCTTATTACCAGAAACCTGATGCAAAGGGACCTTCTCTGGACCCGGCAAACTGGATTAGAATGATGTTATGATGATGAAGGAGTATGTTCCTACCTCAGCAAGGTCATGCCATGATGGATTTAATGCACTTACTAGACATTCCACTCCTGAAAACTCCACCAACAGTAGCTGCGGTATGTGTGGGAGCCTAAACAAACCTTTGGAGAAATCTAGAGTAGGTATGTTCTGGCTGAGGTAAGACAATTAGAAACACCTTATTCAATAACTCCTACCAACAGGAGGATTGATGTGTTATAAAGGCTACTATGGGCAGTATCCTACAACGGGCAGTAGAGGTCTCCTTACTTGGGATCTTGCCATCGGCCATCATCATTGCTAGTGGTGGTAGCCATTATGTACTCTAAACCAGCTTTTCCATCCCCCACTGTCTGTCACATACTGAGCAAGGAAGACCAACCAAGGAAGAACGTGTTCTAGAAGTTCTATATGGAAAAAGATATACACCAATTCAGCACAACACTTGCCAACTCTATGGTGCTGCTGTAATTGGAAGCTATATTGAGACATCATTGAAATGGAAAGATTTTGGCCCTGCAGGATACCAAGAACAATTTTAAGGGTGGCCTTCCAGACACGAGTGTGAACTACTAGTGGAAGTGGCGCATCACCTAAACAACTAATCTAGAGGAGTTGCTGTAGGTGCTGACCACTATAGGTGACTGTGCCAATGTGCCAGTAAGTTTTTGAAAGAAGTTGAAGACAAAATCATTGACTGCCACTTCATTTTGCAGTGGGAATTGTGTTCTTTACGTAAGCTCACTAATAAGAAAAAAGTGGGCACCCTTACGGCAAAGTCTTCTTATCCTAACTGGACCATCATCAACAAAAGTACCTGGCGGCTCTACGCTAGAATTGAGGCATTTCTATTCCTTTTCAGCTTTTCTTGGGTTCCAAGAGCGCAAGGTAGTAAAGAGGCACAAGTCACCCAGTTTTCAGAGGAAGAAACAGTAGTAAACATTGCATCAAGGGTGTTTCTCTCTCTCAGCCTCTACAGCAGGAGCCTTCTCTGCAGCATTCTAGAATGGCAGTAAGTAATGGTGTGGATCGGTCCAACAGTACTCCGGGGGGAGGGATGATTGCCCTTCACATTGACTGCTGGCAAACCATCACCTTGGACCCTTTCAGTTGCCAGCAGAGGTTTCAGATTGCTACTTTGCCCATGTTGCTCCTTTCTGCCCATCTCTAAAGTGACTGGAAAGCCACTTGTTGAGGAGACTGGATCTGTGTGGTAGATCTGAAAGATGCTTACCTCCACATGTTGATGTGGCCGCTCAGCGCAGGTTGCTGATTTTTCTACGGGAGTTTTAGTTTCAGTATCTGGTGATTCGGTTTGGCCTGAATTCAACACCCAGGGTGATCTTGAAGATTACTGTTGGGGCCTGCCTCGGTATCCGGAGCAATCCTATTAACCCGACTCGGATGACTGCCTAGTGAGAGCTTTATATCCACAGGTGGCACAGGCACAGCTGCAGTATGTACTGTATCTGTTTTTCTTTGATGAATGGATCACATAGGCGTGCTGGCCTGGCAGTGCCCTGGGCCCTGAACCAATCCGGTGTTGGCGTGGCACCAGTTGTTGCAAATGCAATGAATCGCAACAAAAGGAGCGGATCCTGGGCCAGGAGCGCTCCTTTTGTTGCGATTCATTTGCATCAACAAATTGTTGGGGGTGGGCCCAGGCCAACACAGAAGCTTTTGCATGATCCTAGTACAGCACTGGACTTAGTTATGCTTTTAGAGGGGTCTGGACCTCATGCAGCTTATGTTAAATGCTATACCCGCATCTGTTTTCATTCGTGATTAGTGCACGAACCAGACGTTGTGCGCATAAAAGCTGAGCTGGGATCAGATGACTTCCCAGTGTGCAGCGGTGCAGTCAGGATTAGCTTTTGAGTACTTTGTGCAGGAGACAGAAACCTGGCACAGTTAACGTGTCCAAAGCCTGCACCTTCACACATGCACAGAGGGCATAGTAAGGGACGCTGAACTGTGCAGGAGTCGAGTCAGAGAGCTAGGAGCTGGTAAACTATGGAGGCCAACCACATACCCGGGAAGGCCTTCGAGAAAGATGCTTTCCAGCTGACAGTGGAGGATTTCTATGACATTTCGAATGTGATAGGACAGGACTTTCTGAAGATAAGAACTACAAAGGCAGTAACAGCAAAGTCTCTGAGCTTCAGTTTAAAATCGTCAGAGTTCTTGAAGTGCTGGAGTCCCTTGTCAACCAGAGCAGCCTGAACCTGTAGGAGCTACAGATGGAGAGAGACAACCTGAAGACCCAACTGGAAAAGCTCTGAGGTACGGGCCACGAGGACAGGTAAAAGAATACAATTTCCTATACAAAGGCTAAAGCAATCCATAGCCTATGTTTTCGAAACCATTCTGCACTCTGACGGCCCTGTCTTCGAGGCGCTTTCTGAGGCACCTGTTCCCAGGAGGCATGTCTCTTGTGACCCTCAGTAGAAGACACCTTCCCCCCTCTTTCACATCCCATAACTGTCTGGCGTTCCAATTTTATAGTAGAATAAGCATCCATTTCGACTCTCTCTTCCTAAATATCTTCCTTCTCGAGCTCTTCACTCAGCCGCCTCCAACTTCCTCAGGGTCAGTCATTTCTCCAAGCAACGAGTTGGTGGTAGATCTCTTTCTTCAGGCTGGTGTCTCCCTCTGGAACAGCCTCCCTGCCTCCCTTAAACTTGAGGAGAACCATCTCCGGTTCTGGAAGCACCTCAAAACCTTTCTCTTTGCTTCTGCCTTTTCTCCTCCTCTCCTCTGCTGACCTCCTGGCTGTAACCGGAACTGCACTGGCTACCTGGACACCCTCTGATCTTGGGCCCAGGTCCCTCCCCCGCCAACATCACTCACCTGCACAGCCCGCCTGGCAACCCCCGCACTTGGGACTGTTTCTGTATCCCTACAGTCACCACACCTGCACTGCCCGCCGGGCAACCCCCGCATTTGGGACTGTTTCTGTACCCCTACAGTCCCCCTACCAGCCCTTGACACCTGATGTCTGCACTTACTCTTGCACTTGCCACATGCTGGCCGTTACTTTACTTATTGTTATTATCTATTCCCATGTACTGCACTATCCCTGCCCCCTTCCCACACACGTACGCAATCCGAATGACACCTGGCCTAGTAGGATCGATATCTGTCCTCCCTTTGTTCCCCTCCCATGCCTTGTCACGCCTTGAAACACTTGTGTATAGGTGCATTATAAATGTCATATCATATCATATGTAGTTTGCTTTTCGCAAGTTGCAGTAATAGCATGTTTTTACTGCCGTTGTCTCTGTTATGATCATCACAAGACATTGTATCTCGGTGTTCTTGATCACTTGACAAAATCCTTGTGCCTAAAGGTTTGTGTACAGTGTGGAAATATTTGACCATAGCACATCAAGTGGCCAGTTGACTTCATTGTGCCACAATGAATGCTTTGTTGTAATGTGTCTCTCTTTCCCATCTCTGGCATGCTGTTCAGGATGTTTGTTTGCATGTATGAGGTAACGAGTGCTCAGAGTATGGAATGTCCTGTGAATGCACTGCTTTCCCTATGTTGCCAACCTTTGAAGTCTGAAAAGCAGATGCACGCAGGCTTGACATGCAGCCATATTTGCACCAGACCTGCAGATGAACTTAACTGATCTGCTGTTAAATCTCAGTTACCAGTTCAATGGTATCCACAACAGAATAACTGCTCATTTTACTATGGTCGATATGATAGCTCAGTGGGTTGAGCACTCGCTGCTGCAATGTGTCTGTGATCTGCAGGTTGCAGGTTCCTATCCCATCAAGGCCATCTCAGCCTTTCATGCTTCTGAGGTCGATAAATGAGTACCAACACAGGTTGGGAGAAATTGTATGCATATTTGTTCTATAAAAAAGAGCTTAAGAGTAAGTGCTATACAGTGGCGTTGCTAGGGGGGAATAGGAGGCCCAATGCCCCACCTCTGAAATCCTCTGCCCCCCCTTATACCCACTACTTAAAGCGAGCAGTGACCGTGTTCTCTGTTCGTGGTGTTCTCTGTTCGTGGTGTTATTTGTGACATTCACTAAGGCAAATGTCTGCATATAGCACAGCAAATACTCTGCTTTTGTCTGAAAGCTAACAATGATCTTGGTGTGCATTCTGGCATCAGTATGAACATGAGCACGAGCCACTTCTCAGGTGTTCCTGCCCGGCTTCTGCACAGCGACCTCCATATTGTGCAAAGCAGCTTGGAGGCCCTCCCATCAGAATGTAGAGCATGACACTTCTAATGATGGGCCATTAGTCTCTGAATGGTTTTGTGCCTGCATTCTGATGAAAGGGGAGGTGCAGTGGGGTGCGGGTAGTACATAAAAACCTCTCTGCAGGAGTGCTTGTGACGTTACACATTAAATTTCATAGGCAGCCCGCCACTTTTGTCTGTGGCCCCCCCTTACTTTTGTCTTTGGCCCCTCTGTGTCCCTCCGAAATTTGATTCCTGGTGACGCCACTGGTGCTATACAATAACATATTATCATTTGGCCTTGGATGTCTGCTTGCAATCACAGTAATTTGACAATATGGATTTATACACACAGATATTAATGATACATATGGTGATCCATTCTTGTAAACAAAGTTATGTTACTTTATGAGTTGTTTTGTAATGTAACAGACATATGAACCCTCCATAAGTAGCATTTTTCGTGAATTGACGCGATTCATGGATGATGGTTTGAGGGTCACTTTTTGTGAGGCAAGGGGTGGCTACTTTTTTTAAGCGAGGGGTGGGCCTGTTTTTTGAGGCGAGGGGTGGGCCACTTTTTTCTTTGGGTGTCTGGGGCTATTTCTTGTCCCAGTCCGACCCTGGGGTAAAATGTAATTGCAAGTGTACAGTGTGAACGTTCCGTCATTTATAATTTGAGTCACAAGGAGGTAAGGCGATTTTCCCTCGGTCACATGAGTTATTTAATAAAGTAATCCAATATAGCTGGGTCTTGTGTTGCAGAACTGCATCCATTTAACCGTCTCCTGGCACACAGTTGCCATAGCTCAGATAAGAACGGTTAGCCTCGAATTTCCAAAATAGCATAGACTCCCTCTGTTTGCATGCTCATTCTTTCCACACACGCACACAGCGTTCACCATCCTGCCAGATAGTAACATTTCCGTGAAACTGAACGAAGGCCTTGATCGTTATGACAAAATATTAAATACAGTTCAGATTATTTGCTCGTTTATTTATTGCTTCATTTTTTTGTCCAGGCTTTTTATTGTGTACATTGATGGGATGTTAATTGATTATTCCTAAGGCTATACAGCAAGCCCCGTGTATGAGTTATTTTGATAAATCCTTTTGCTTCTGTGGATAAATGGTTGAATTATTAGAGCTTAATCTATGCTGCCCTCTAGTGTCATTACTGTGTAGAGTTCTGACAAAATATATGGACGAGGCCAGGGACTGATGAAATGTCGAAAAAGCTGTCCCTTAACCGAAGGGGTAAATTGCAACACTGTATATGCCTGTAGCTGTATGGAGTAACAGATACACTATTTACGCGATAGACGTATTAACCATACAGAAAGTAAGCTAACATTAAAGTAAAATACTCAGTGCACTGCTTGATTCTGTATTTTTCAGGTCAGACATAGATGAAGGGATGAAATCTGACGTGGCATCCATTTTTTAGGAGAATCGTTTAAATCTAAAGATTGGCAGTACGATTTGCTACAGAACATTTGAAGTGGGTCAATGTACAAGCGTCATCTGGTGTGAGTTCAGGTAGAGGGAATCCGTGTGAAGGAGTGCTGCTTGGGTCACTGTGAGAGACACTTGCACGTGACTCTGGATTTCTAGAGGGTGCTTGTAATAGAGTCATGTATGTTTGCTGTTTTTCATTTTGAGGAGAAGCAGATATTCAGGAAGGTAGGTGACACACCAGTCAGTGTGTGTCTCTTGGAGTGAGGGGATGAGAGACATGCCATCCCGTGACACCTGAAAGGAGAAACAGGAGGAACCCGGGATCTCTTTGGGAATCTTGTGGGAGAGCAACATTTGCATCATTTTGTAGTGAGGAAGGAGCATACAGTTATGAATTTGGGAAAATGGGTGATCCCCAATCAGTGCCCGTCTCTTGCAGTGAATTGACATGACACGTGTCATCGGGTGAAACCTGGAAGAAGAAGCAGGGACTCCCTGAGTGATGATCGAGGGAGAGTCATGCTAGCATGACGTATGTGGAAAGAAGTAGCAGAGATTCAGGAAAGCACTGAGCGAGTAAATGAAGCATTGGGACACCATGTCAGCAGCTCACAAATGAGCCAGAGGAAAGGAGAGACATGTTGCTTGTGGTCTTTCACATGTGCAGCAGCACTTGCTGTGTGCACTCGGGAATCTAGAATTACATGTGGACAATTGAAGGAATATTCCTAGTCACCTTCCACACTCATTTCCAAAAAGGTAGCAGGCGCTCCTCTCCAGAAAGAACATGGCATGATAACCTGTTCTGAGATGAGAGTTTGCAGCACCCGCTTTTTGCTCACTGTAACTTTCACAGATGGGAAATATCCACTTGCATATCAGTCTTTGTCCCGCCCACATGGGCAGTCAGGCACCGAAATGCTATGGCCCTCTTTCTGGAGAGGAGCGCCTGCTACCTTTTTTGAAATATTTGCAAGGAACTTGGGGTTTTTCACCCTAAGTTACCTGGGGGCAACCAGACGTGGACTCCCTGCTCACTGTGCTCAGAGAGGCGCAGCTTCACCTCAATGATGAGGCCCAACAAGGCTGAAACACGTGTATGGGGTTGCTGTTGGTACTCTTGTTCAGAGAGTAATTGCCAAAGAATTTCAGTGCTGGACTGCCCATGTGGGCGGGACAAAGACTGATATGCAAATGGGTATTTCCCATCTGTGAAAGGTACAGTGAGCAAAAAGCGTATGCTGTTAACTCTCATCTCAGAACAGGTTATCATGCCTTGTTCTTTCTGGAGAGGAGCGCCTGCTACCTTTTTTGAGACCTTCCACACTCACACCACAAACCATTCTGGATTAGTGCATGCACCAGCAAAAGTCCATGCATGGATATTGCACATGATGATAAAAATACACCGAGAACAACAGATGATGTTGCACTTTCAGTTCTTTGCACCATTTTGGGTGCAGAAGGAGAAGGGTTAAAAAACTAATATCCCAATTATCTGGGATGCAAAATACACAGGCTCGATGACCAGTGGGAGAAGATTGAACAGACCAGGTCTATAGGCACGCCGCCCCCATCAACAGGTAATTCAGATAATGTTGATGGTGATGCCGGTTATAAATGCAATGACATGGAAGATGACCACAACAAAGAATAGGATCCATTACAGTCCAGGCAGGAACACGTTTTGCTGCTGGAATGCAATGATACGGTGGTGGAGTAGTAGGATACACCACAGGTACAGAGTATGTATTAATAATCCATGCTTGCTCCCCAGCAGTGTACAGTATCCTTGAGTA
Source organism: Ambystoma mexicanum (assembly GCF_040938575.1). NCBI lineage: Eukaryota > Metazoa > Chordata > Amphibia > Caudata > Ambystomatidae > Ambystoma > Ambystoma mexicanum. Next base: position 1,339,387,526 of record NC_090937.1, read on the forward strand.
ACAACCTTCCTGGCACAGATCAGTAAGCACTTCACAAATTGGGTACCACATCTGCACGATCACATATGCAGCAGCACAATCAGTAGACATGTGAAGAAGTAAAAATGGCTGAAGTACATCAGGGAAGCGGAATATCACCATCTGGCGGCACAGCTACATCTGAAAAAACTGCAGTGCTGCCTGCGAGTGGGACACCAAGATCTACCCACATATTCGAGAAAAATAAAACAGTAGTGATCCCTTATTGCTTCAGGCTAGTGATGAAGAAGTGTTTGAGCAAGGCCTAAATATCACAAGTCACAGTCTGCTCAAGGCTAACATGGCTATAATGCTGACTACAGACATCCTGTCATACTCTGTTATAGAGATTTGTGGAATTTGGCATATTATGTGCTAAGTCTATCACCACTGAAACATTCCCGGGCATCGTTTCTTTCTCGCATAACGTGGTACCTGGCAAGGAAAAGGGAAACTGCCAGAATCTCGGGTGGGGTGGGCGGGAGAATGGTGTCTTGCTGCTTCATGTGTTTCTTCCATTATCATGAAAAAGTGAACATTCTTTTGAAATGCATAGTTGAACCTTTACTCAAGGGCCCAAGCATTGGGTTTGAGAAACTTCAAATTGACAGCAAGGATGATGTAAGCCTCTTTTCTAAATAAAATCATTCTGTTTCCTGCTACACATGAAAAAAGGATGACATATTACACCTTTAACACTCTTATTATGAAAATAAACATGTTAGGAATATTGCTAAGCACAGAAAAAAGTAGTTTTTATTATTGAAACGTAGTGCAAATGTAACTGCACTTAGAAAGCAAACCCTCTTGCTATTTTATAAGATCACATTTGGTATGTTTCACTTGGAGAGACTTTGTATTTCAAGCAAGAAGAAATGGAAAAATGGCATAGTGTGTACTGTGAGAAACCAGAAGGTGTCTCACCAGCTAGTCCTTGGGGAGCTGTCATACAGGCGGCCAGGGCATGGCCATAGCTTTTGGATCCAGTTCCTGGGGGTGGACCAGTTTGAGAGGATCACCTGGGTGAGGGGTCATCGGGGAGTGGGACACCTGATGGCGAGATGTGGTTTCCCTCTCTTCCCTGCATCACCTTTACCCCATCCTACCCAATACGATATATGAAAGCTCTACCCATCCCCCTTTCCCTGCATGAACACTTTGCACACAGACAGTCCGCTCTGGGAGAAAACAGACTCCCACCCGAACCATCTACCGTACCTGACAAGTTCTGCTACTATGGTCAGGCAAGGTCAGGCAATTAGTGGTAACCAATCACTCCTGACTTCCATTAAACTTCCATACATGGATAAAAGGCAGAGCACGAGAGCACACTAATGAGGCAAATTACACAAAGGTACAGCAGTTTCAAGATGGCAGCTGAGGAGGGACGAAAGATGGTAAACCAAGGAGGGTGTACAAGGAGGGAAATAACCTTGACCTTTCTGGCAGAAAGCCGTTACTTTCTAGACACCTTTGGATTTCAGAGCATAAGGCCAAGAAACAAGACAGAAAAATCCTGTATTGTGAGTAAGAGATACCCAAGGCCCCCCTGAATGGTTGATCAAGTCAGGGAAAAACAGCATCCACTGTGGTACAGTCCTTAGCTCCAAGAAAGAACCACACACTTGGTGAGTTGGGGAAACCGATGCAAGACCGGTCTTTGTTGAAGTCAAGGTGTTCAACCAACCCATTGAAATTCAATAAACACCCTTGAACTGTGATCACTGGTGTCTGGCTTCACTGTTTGATACCATGCCTTCTTTACAGTACATTGAAATGTGCTGTTTATTCAGGATATTCTGAACGCAAAGGCAAGAAATGACTATAAGGTATTATGAAGAATGGCTTATGCACCATCAGGACAACAGAAACAAACAAACCTTTTTTTATAGGAAATAATTGGTTTTCTAATGTGGCTTTGCCAATGAGGATTTTCAAAGGAACCTGGTCAAAACACTTTTTACTGTTTAGCTCTGCATATATTATTCATGAGAATGCTTATAGCCCCAAGAGATTCGTTGGGATATAAGGAGAAAGAGACCTATATAAATAAAGCTATAAAAACACATTACATTTCCTATAATAAAGCTCCATTTGTTGAGAGCCCCTGAGTAATGTGATGTCTCACTCACATGGGCCCATCTCAGAGGAATTACTTTAAAAAGGGCCAAAATATTGTCCTTCCGACTAATAAGAATGTGTACTGAACACATGATACCCAGCCCTGTTTTACAGGACCAGCATTTCAAAGAAAGCCACATCCACCTAAAGTGTGACCTCTTGACTCCAGCTAGGTAATACTGCCAACAACATGTCCAGTTAATGAAAGATCAAACAAAGGGGGCCTATGAGAGCTGTTTACATGACTCATGATGCTAGCACAAGGTTTCATAATTCAAGGAAATAAAACTCATTTGAATTAGCATTAGAAATGCATTTAATAACAATCCCACAACCACAAGGGTTAGAATCAAAAGACAATGTGGTTTGCAACTATGATATTCTCTTCTACAAATAACATTTAAATATGATATCTGTTGATGTGTTACAAATTGATAAAATTGGGGGAGGTGCGACACTTTTGAGCCCAATCGAGATGGCAGCTCTTTGAATCAGCTCATAAATTAGAGCCACTAACAGTGATTTGCGGCATCCACTCTGGTCAGCCTATCTGCCTTGGGAGTCAGTGTGTCCTCTGCATTAATGCACTTCAGTGCCAGTCACTAGGCTGTCCCGCCTGGTGCGGCACCTAACGAGGTAGGGCCCGGGTACTCCACCTTAAGAATGAGTGGTGAAACGGGTCCATTGCAGAAGATGTCATGGCGCAGTATATGTGAGAACCCAGTGGTGCAAATGAGCCAGAACATGGGATGTGCCTGGCAGACAGGTGATGGTGGAGCACGAGTGCGCCAGTTTCGGATGGATGGTGTGGTTTCAGGACAGAAGCTGCCACAGACAATTACTCACATGCAGGGAGAGAATGTGGAGGTATGGATAAGCACCCATCACAGCGGGTGCACCTGTGCTTTGTCTCTGCCTGCCCTGTGCCTCCTAGAACATGCACTACAGTGATGCCTCCCGGTGGACTCTGCCAGCTTACTGCTTTCCAGTATTTGAACCGCAATACACCACTGGGCCTGCCCCGAGAGATATGGGACTCAAGTTGACCGACACACAGGAAAACATCAACACCCTAACCAATGAATTGGGCATACATTTTTAAGAAAATTCAGGGCCTCTCTGCCAAGTTCGGTGACCAAGAAAACCTCTTGTGAAGAAACAACATCCGAGTGGATGGCTTGTAGTAATCCAATAATATAGACATGGATGCTCTCATCTAGGATCTACTTGATGTCTCACTTCATCAGGACCTTAAAAATCAGGTCCTTGAACATCAGGACCTTGAACATATAGTCCCAACAAACATGGTCAAATACTTTTTTCAGCATCAAGGGAGACAATTACTTTATTACGATCTGGAGAGCTTGTCAGTAGGTTTAACAGCCTTCATACATTCTCTTAGGAATGCCTTCCCAGGGTGAAGCAAGTTTGGTCCGGGTGAACGCGTGTCATTACTACACATTGCTGGCGGGTTGCTAAATTATTCGCCAAGATTTTGACACTTGTATCAATCAGTAAAATGGGGCATTATGACACATTAGGGTGAGACCTTTCTTGGCTTTCTGGATCAGGATTTTATGGGTGCTGTACATTGAATCTGGTAATTGTGCAGTTTTAACAGCCTCCATGAAGATCGATAGCAACCGGGGGGCCATCTGCCCATAAGGCAATCAATCAGTTAATCAATCAATCAACAAGCTTTATTTTGGCTAAAAAGCCATACAAGCAACCATAAACAATAACATTGAAATACAATACATATATAATCACCAGATAAAATTCATCCACCTCACAAACAATGTAACCTCCATCATAAAATGTTCAAACTTTAAAATAAACACTGGTATTATTAATCAGAATTCCTTCAATAAAGTGACTTGAATAACAAAATTGCCACAAGATGTGAAAACACATCATTCGAATGAGTGCATTTTTTTCGCCTTTTTCTCCATGCTCTCAATAAATAATTCGAAGGTGCAAACACATATCAGGGAATGTGGAATCCTTATGCAAAATGTCAGCAACCTTCAAAGAACGGGCACCATGATTCTTTTTTTTTTTTTTTAAATTTGACTTTTATTGTTTTTAACAATGAATATGAACATACAGGTGGCTATACATTGTGCATAGCGAACTACTTCAGTAGAAACTCCATGTCCATCTTAACAACAGTTATCAACATTAACGCTCCATATTCCAGGAGAAGGCAGAAAGTAGAAAGAAAAAGAGAATAAAGAAGAGAAAAGAAAAACCCCCCTTCCATCCCCCCTTCCCACCCCCCTCCCTATCCCCATGTCTCATGTCCGCTTCCTTCGGGGCATTGGCATTCTGAGTCGTAGTGGGCTACGTGACGCGCATCTTGGAACATCCAACGATCATTGTTCTCCTGTGTGGTCTATGACACGCAAGGGTTGTCAGCATGGGGTCTTTCAGTTTTCAGTGGTTGGTAGCATGGATCGGGAGCAGTTTCCCTGCTGAGTTGAGTCTTCCATGGTCGGGCGCGAGATGTATTTAGTTATGAAATCGAACCAGAGTTCCTCCTGTCGCGCAGCTCTGTCATGTAATATTGCTGTTACTTTCTCCATAGTGTAAATATTTGTAGCAATCTGTATCCAGTCCCTCTTATTAGGTAGGCGGGGAGCTTTCCATTTTATCACAAGGGCAGCTCTCGCCGCAAGCAAGAGGGGGGATATCAGACCTTTCACTCTTGTCATTTCGTCGTCTTCTTCTTCGAGGCCAAACAGGATCAGGAGGGGCGACAGTTCTCTATTTATGCCTCCCAGCTGTTTGATCCATCCCAGGACCTCCTGCCAGTAGATGCGGACCTTGGGGCAGGCCCACCACATGTGCCAATAGTCGGCGTTCATCCCACAATGTCGCCAGCATCTCGGGCTGGAGGTCTGGAACATTTTGGACAGTCTTTGTGGGTCGTATTGCCATCTATGTAGTAATTTTATAGCGTGCAATTTATATTGGGCCGCAATTGATATTTTGGATGGTGTTTCACATATTTTATTCCAGGCTTGCTGGTCGAACTCTCTGGCAAAGTCTCGTTCCCATTTTGCTTTTAGACGATGGTTGGGTGCATTGTCTTTGGTGATTAGGGCTCTGTACATTCTCGCTATGAGGCATTTGGAGGTAGTAGTTGTGTCTAGGATCGTCTCAAAGGGTGTTAGTTCTCTCTGCGTGGTTTCCTTCCATTCTTTTCTGGATATGACGCCTTTCAGACGTAGGTACAGGAAAACTGGTATCGGGCGGATTTGGAGGGCCTCCTCGAGTTCCGTTATCGAAATGAATTTCCCCTTTCTCCACAGCTGTCCGACCCTCTCAAGGCCGGCATCAAACCAAGATTGGTATCTGGCATGTTCCGGGATTTCCTCCCTGATTCCAGGGGACCAAAGATGGCTCAGTGGCGAAGGCCACGTGGTAACTCCTGACATTGCTCTTCCCTTCCTCCATATGTTCCACAACGTGCTTAGTATCGGGTGATTGCGCAGTTTCCTCGATAGCTTCGATCTGGGGACCCATAACCACTCTGCCAGAGTCACGTTGTATAGAACGTTGTTGTCTAGGTGGACCCATTGGAGGTCTTTCCTTTCTCGGAGATGTGGGATTAAGATCCTGAGCTGTGTGGCCTGATAATAGCGTTCTATGTCCGGTAAGCCAACCCCGCCTAGCTCTTTCGGTAGTATTAGGACCTCGTAGGAGATTCTGGGTTTCTTTCCGTTCCACAAGAAGTGTAGGATGGCTTTTCTGACTTGCTTGAAAAAGTGATCCGGAATTGTGATAGGCAGGACCTGAAAGGGGTAGAGAAACCGTGGGAGGGACACCATTTTGATCGCATTCAGGCGTCCCATCCAGGATATCGTTAGCGGTTTCCATTTCTTGAGATCGGCCTTGAGAGCCTCGAGGAGGTGGGGAAAGTTGGCTTCGTAGAGGCCGTCGAGGTGTCGCGTCAGGTTGATACCCAAATATCTTAATGTCGGGCCTCCGACGATCAGCCCGAGTTGCGCAAGGGTGTTCCGGTGTTCCGACGATGGTTCATGGAGTGGAAAAAGAGTAGATTTGGATTTGTTGATTTTAAATCCCGAGAGCGCGCCGTACTCCTCTATTAGCTGGATCGCTCTCGGAACGGAAGACGTTGGGTTTGACAGGTGGAGCAGAATGTCGTCCGCATACAAGGCTAGTTTATATTCTTTACCATTCACCTGGATTCCCTCCACTGTGGGATCAGCTCGTAGCATCACGGCGAGAGGTTCTAAGGACAGTGCGAACAGTATCGCCGATAGGGGGCAACCTTGTCTTGTACCCCTATTGAGGGGGAACCATCGGGAGAATTGGGCGTTCGCCGAGACCGATGCTCTTGGAGACTTATAGATTGCTTTGATTCCTCGTCGGAGTGTGGGGCCTATGCCTATCTTTTGCAATGTGGCCTCGAGGAAGTGCCAGTCGACTCTATCGAATGCCTTCTCGGCATCAATTGAGAGTAGCGTTGGATTGTTCTGTGAAGTTTGGGCCTCATGGATTAAGTGTAGGGTTTTCCGGGTGGAGTCTGCTCCTTGTCTGCCTAAAATGAAGCCAACCTGGTCATTGTGGATTATTGCCGGCATATATGACTCCAGTCTTGCAGCCAGGATTCTCGTATAGATTTTGGCGTCAATGTTTAATAGAGATATAGGGCGGTAGGAGGCGCACAGCTTTGGGTCCTTACCCTCCTTGGGGATGACGGTTATCAGCGCCTCGGAGAAGGAGTCGGGTGCCTCGCCGGAGTATAGGATGTTGTTGAATAGGAGAACCATGAATGGGAGAAGGGCATCTTTAAAAGTTTTATAGAACCCTGCCGTGTATCCATCGTTTCCAGGGGCTTTCCCTGTTGGGAGTCTTTTGATAGCTTCTTCAATTTCCTCTCCTGTTATGGGGGCTTCCAATGTGAGTGCACTATCCGTTGGGAGGGTGGGCAAGGGTGCTCGCTCTAGGTATTCATTTATGGCTCCCGTGTGCAAGGGGGGGCGCGCTGAATATAATTTTTCGTAAAATTCGGCAAAGGCTTCGGGGACACTGGGAGAAGTTGGCTCGTCAGGGTTCTCTTCTGTTTGAATCGTGGGGACCCACCTCTCTTGGCGTTGGCCTCGTAGTCTTGCGGCAAGCAGGGCGCCCGCTTTGTCCCCATGTTCATAGTGCTTCTGCTTCAGGTGCTGTAGTTTACGCGCTACGCTTCCCGCCTCTAGTTGTCTTAATTCCTCTCTCTTATCGTTGGCCTCTTTAATCTTTTGTGGTCTATCCTGATCAGCCGTTTGTGCCATGTGGTCCAGTTGTGTGATTTCATTCCGGATCCTGTTCTCAATTAGTTGTCTTTCTCTTTTTTTGGCTGCTCCTTTTCGGATAAGTAGTCCTCTCCAGGTCGCCTTGCCTGCCTCCCAAACTGTGTTCATAGGGGTTTCCCCTGTGTTGTTGATCTCAAAGTATCGGGTAATGTCCTGTTCCAGTTCCTCACGAAAGGTGGGGTCCTTAAAGAGGGTTTCATTACAGCGCCATTTGGAGCATCTTCGGGGCAGGGCCATTTGGTCGAGAGTGACCGTGACCATATCATGGTCCGACCAGGAGACCGGGTTTATGACAGCTTCAGTCATCGCCGTGATGAGGTCTGTGGTCAGATACACATAGTCTATTCTGGAGAAGGTTGCATGTGGTGCCGAGAAAAAGGTAAAGCCAGTACGGTTGGGGTTGGCATGCCTCCATGCATCGGTGAGGTTGTAGGCGGTCATCATGTCTGCGGCTAGTGGGCGTCTGGGACCAACGAGTGGAGATGTAGAGAGGCGACCTGATTGTCTATCCTGTTCCGGGTCCATCCACATGTTCAGATCACCTCCAATAATTACTTCGCCTTCTGCTTCGCACATGATTTTAGGTATTATCCTCTGGAGGAATCTGTCTTGGCCTGTATTGGGGGCGTATATTGCCACAAGGGTTACAACCGTGCCCTGTATGCTGCCCACCAGGGCTATTGCTCTACCACTGACGTCCATCCATGACTTTAAGAGTTCAAATTGGATCTTTCTGTTGATTAGTACGCCAACTCCTGCCTTCTTCAGCGGGCCAGAGCCCCAATATTCCGATCCTAGCTTAGCATAGAGAATCTTCCTCTCCTCCCCTCTGCTATATCGAGTTTCTTGTAAGAAAAGAATGTCTAGTTCAGCCCTCTTGAATTCTCTCAGCACCAGTGACCTTTTGGTGGGGGAATTAAGGCCCTTAACATTGAGCGTGCCAATTTTGAGGTTACCCTGCATGTCATTTGGTTTATCATGTCTGTGTGACATCAGTGCGTCCGTGGGGTTTCTTCGCATCGTCGTGGAGCCCATTGTACGAAATTGCCATATTGGAAGTAGCATTGTGTGTGCCTCTATCTGACAGAGGCTTTGTCTGAGACTGTGTCATTCCCCGTTTCCCTCCCCCCTCCCTTCCCCGTAGGGTATTGGACTGCATACCCATCACCCTCTGGACTATCGCTTCGATCTTTAATTCTACGATGAGGGTTTGTGACTGTCCGTGGTGGCGTCCGAGTTGGACCGGATGTGAACAACCGGTCTTCTGTCGGAACACCAGTGAGGGTCGTAACCGTACGACCCCGTAAACTAATAGTATCAAGGTAACATTTTTGAGCCCCCACCCCCCTGCTCATGAAATCACTTATCAAACAACAGTGTGTCAAACAACAAGGATTCCCACTTCAATGTAACATATTCTATGATACATGCGGTTTCGGGAACGATCCTTCCTCGGTATCTCCTCTTGGTGGACTGGCAGTTCCCATCTCGTGTGGTGGAACCGCGGACTAAGGGGTGCCATGATCCATTATGTAAGTGGGTTCCCTGCCAGGATCATGAAATCCTGAGTCGGCAGAATGTAGAGTTTGAAGCGACTATGTCATTAGTTGTGTTCAGGTGTGTCGTTGGGCCGCCTGTACTTTCTGGAGCCTTTCACCCGTTTTCTTCTCTGGCCCTGAAGTTCCCAGCGTGATCTGTCCTGCGTTAGTGTTCCCTGAGTGCCCCCCTCCGGGGTCTGTCCGAGGAGGTCGGCAATACATTCTCGAATTTCCTCTTCAGAGCGTAGTAGGAACTTTCTGGTTCCATGTTCAAACGCGAGGGAGAAGGGGTATCCCCACCTGTATCTCGTGCCATGCTCTTTTAGCCATCTCGTGAGGGGGCCGCATAAGCGACGCAATGCCAGTGTCAGTGATGAGAGGTCCTGATAAATAGTAATCTGGGCTCCCCCGAGGGTAAGAGTGCCTCCAGACCTGGCCTTGGCGAGTATCTTTGTTCTGTCCTGATACCTATGGAATCTGGCAAGGACCGATCTCGGGCCTCCTGGGGGGCCACCGGCTCTATGAATTCTCTCGGTCTTGAGTTCATCGATGTCCTCGTCCGCAGTTAGGATTTTGATGATGTCGCGTATAGTCTGCTTGAGGTCTTCCTCTGTCTCCCCTTCTTTCTCCGGGATTCCAAAAAACCGTAGGTTATTTCTTCTCTCTCTATTTTCCAAATCGTCTATCTTCAGGCGAATCTCATCCTCCTTCTTTTCTATGTTTCGTATTCTGAGCTCCATTTGGGCCTCCAGAGTGTCAATAGAGGCTTGGTTAGTCTCGACCCCTTCTAGTCTCTCCTCGATGTTGTCTATCCTTTGGGTCATCTTATCCATTTTGCCACCGAGATTGGCGCCCATGTTTCGGATTTCGGCTAAAAGGGCGGCAATATCTCCCTTGGTGGCAGCTGCACCCGTTTCGATGGTTTCTACCGACATTGTTGATCCAGGGTCAGGAGCCTGAGCTGCTGGTTTGTAGGCGTATTTGGCAAGCTTGTTCGGTATGTTCATGGATGGGTATCCAACGAGGAGGCACACGCCCCTGGGTCGGGGGCCTTACCCTCGGAACCAGTGTGTTGAAGAGCCCGTGGGGGGTTGTCCTCGTGGCGGGGGTTCCTTTGGCGGGAGTGGGAGGAGGCACACGCCCTGTCTCCAGGGGCTCTACCCTCCGCACTTATGTCCTTCGTCGGATTCAACGCCTTTTCGGGGGGTATTAGGTGTCAATAACGTCCTGTAGCCAGGCCCTGCTGGAGGTGTGTGGGCGCAGGTCTCAGGACGTGGATTTAAAGCGCAGATGCTTGGAGGGGGGCCGCGGGCCACCGTGTAATGCACTGTCCTCCAATTGTAGGGCCTCTTGTCCTGTCTCCGTTCTGCTTGTGGCCTTTTCAGAAGAGGGCACACGCCCCAGGAGTGGGGGCCCAACCTTCCGCCTCCCCTTTCGTGTGCTTGGTAAATTCGCTGCGTAGGGGGAGACCGTAGATTGCAGTTATGGATCACCAGGAGCACCAGATGTTTCCTTTCTCGCCTGCTGGTGCGCGGGTCCCCTGGTGGGAACCCGCGTTGCAGCCGGCGGGAGCGATGTTGGGGCTGCGGCACCCCCACCAACCCAGGGCCTCCGGGTGATTTGTGTGCTCCAATCAGGGGGGGGCGCCGTGGGGGGCAGGCTCTTGGCAGGTCTCCTTTGCTTGCGGGAAATTCGGGTCTCCTGCTGGTGCGGGGGGAGTCCTGGTAACGCGGTTATTCTAGGCCGGGGGGGCGGAGCAAGCCCCCGCCGGGGTGGCGCAGACCGAAGCCCCCACTCCCAGCCGGGCACTTACCTCCGCGAGGTCGATCCCTTATGGCGTGGGGCCGGTTGCTCGAAGAGTCCGCTCTTCGGAAGCGCGGGGGGGGCGACCCTCCACGCGATCCGGAGCGGGCCGCTGCCTCTCTCCCCGGAGCCCAGGTTCCGCGCTGGTGCTCCTCGATGATGGCCGGGGGCCTTCTCCCGTGTCTGCGTCTCCACCGGCGGGGGGAGGTCGATTCCTCTCGTGGTTTTCTCGCGGACCAGGGGTCCGATTTCGGCCGGGTTTTCGCTCAGGGGGTGGGGGGGCGTTTCTTGTGGGTCAGGCTGTCGTTATTGGGTTCGGGGGGGCCAAAGTGGGGGCTCAATTCACTTATGGGGGCCCGTGGGTTAGGAGCTCACACGAAGGCTGACATCGTCCGTGCGCCCCCTGGTGGCCGATCCACCATGATTCTTTAAGCACGCTTTTAGGTTCCCCATTCTAATTCTAGAATTGTCTGGGCATAAGAATAGAAAATGCTCACATCTTCAACTATATGGGCAAAAGGGGCAGCAGATATTTCCTGTTGTGTGCCAGGCATGTGTTACTGGTGCTAAGGGGAGCATGCTGAATCTCAGCTTGATGTACAGGGAATGCACCATTCGTGTCTATATATCCATCAAATAGTTCTCATGGCCCCAAACAGTGTTGTGCAGCAGAAAGCTCCACCCCACCACCAGCTTGTGGCAATCAGACAATTGCAAGAAAACTATTTGATACCAAAATACTCTTTTGAGAAGTTCTTCGGTATACCCAGTCATGCTCCATGGTTCGGACCAAATACAGCCCAAGTCATCGGTCACTTTGTAGAGATCTGCAGGGAACGCATCCGGGCCAGCTGCTTTTCCTCGAGGGAGCGTGAGGATGGAGGCAGTTGTCCATTCTAGAGTCACTGGGTTATATAGTGTGTCTATATCTGTTCTAGTTAACTTGGGGAGGTCTATGTTATATAGAAATTCATCTATAAAAGTAGTATTCCTATTTTGCAGTCGGGTATACAACTGTTTGTAAACAGTGTAAAAGGCGAAATGATGTTTGCACTTGCTCGATGTCTCTTCTTTGTTGGTGGGCCCTTAGCACGAAAACCATGGTGGAGAACTGTCTTTCATCTTCTACCTAGAGGGTTTTGGGTCTTGTAGAAAAATATGTCTTTTCACGGATGGTGATGATGCATTTTAAATCCCTTCTTAATTTGATTAACAATGCAATACTCAAGAATCCCGGGTGGCCTCCTTTCTTTCAATTAGTTTTATAATTTTCTCCTCTTCATGTTTGTAATCACAAAGCTTTTTTGATCAGGCTGATATGCACATGCCATGCAAAAAAGCCATACGGCCTCCCAACATTTGAACATAGGAAGCCTATTTGTCAGATAACAGCCCCAAACATCTTCAGTCACTTCAATTAGTTAGGCAATATTCTGCCCCTACTCGAGGAAACTTAGGTTTAGGCAGTCGGATGGGGAGGTTTTTACCTCACAAGGAAAGCCAAAGATGCTTATGCCTGGGCCATGGTGGGATAATGTCATAGGAAGGATAGTGTATATGGCAATGTGTGTTGGGGTATGAGCCACCTATCTAGGTGACTGGAGTGGTCTGGGAACCAAAAAATGGCCCTGGAAATAATCTTGAAAGTGGCCACATATTACACATTTTCAGCAAGCCCAACCCTTTTCCTAGGAGAAGATTTGGAAATAAAATAGATAAAATAGGTCACCAAACAAAAGAGGCCCAGTGTGCCGAGGCCTACTGGAACATTTTCAGAGTTCCCGTAAGGCCAGTTCACCCCGGCAAGATGAGAATAACTACTATGAGGGTTGGAGAAAATGGTGTAGACACGCTTTTGTGTGTTACACGCTCTCCAAGTATCCACATACATTACCTCTCCTTACAATTCAGCAAGGGATCGGATGGCTTTAAGAGAGTACTTTATGTGGGGGTTGGAGGTGCTGAGTGGCTGCCAAATCTACAGGACATAAACACATTGAAGTCCTCAGCCATGAATGTAAAAGGGTAACAACACACACTCCCGTATTGATATGTTCCTGACTGCAGGTTCGATGACAGTGAATCTGGCGAATTGTAGAATTGGCAGTATTGTGTAACAGATCATGCACCAGTGTTTTTAGATTTGAAATTGGGATTTGATACTCACAGATCCTTCTGTTGGAAGATGAATACTTCTATTTTGCAGGATGAGGGTTTGGTGGAAAAAATAGATTAGAAGCTGATCATTTTGTGACATTCAACAGAACTGATGGAATGAGTGTTAAGACTATTTGAGAGGCCTTCAAATGTACTATGACAGGTCTTTTACTAGGCTTATCTAGTAGGAAGAGGAAGAATGCGGAGAATGAGAGAATGGATATGGAGGAACGCATCAAAATACTTACAAGTGACTTGTTACGCGACCCAAGTGATTCTGATAAGAGATTGAAACTTATAAAACTAAAGAAGGAGTTGGATGACATTTTGACGAGGCTGAGAAAGACCTGTACAGATTAAAGTGTGCGTATTTTGAACGGGGACAGAAGTGCGATCGCTGCCTTGCCCATAGACTTTGGAAACAACAAACAGAAGGGGCTATAGCCTCTATTAAAGGGGGGGGGATGGTCTCATAACGTTCAATCCTAGTGAGATTAATAGGACTTTCAAAGAATATTATGTGGAGTTATATCAGAACGAGCCTGGTATCAGTGGTTTAGGTGATATTTTTATGGAAGGCTTGGAGATTCCAACTTAACAGAGTGTTAAGATACTGAACAGAGTGTTGACTACTGAGGAGATTAGGTTTGCAATTGGTAAACTGAATTCAGGCAAAACTCCCGGACCAGACGGATTACCTGCTGAATTTTATAAGATTTTGCCAGAGTCAGCTGTGGTACTTTTAAGGGACATGTTTAATGAGTGTAAAGAAGTAGGAGTGTTGCTGACCTCTACCAATCATGCAACTATATCAGTTTTAAAAAAGAAAAGATAAAGACAGTAGTTTGACATCTAGCTATCGCCCGATAAGCTTGTTAAATACGGACAACAAACTATTGGCAAAATTATTAGATGTTCGTATAGAAAAATTACTTGAAAAACTGGTACACACTGATCAATCTGGTTTTGGTCATGGACGTAGGACTTCTAGTAATGTTAGAAATCTATTGTTGTTAATGTCATAGGCCTGAGATTCAATGGAAGACGTCGCAGTGTCGCAGTATCTGTTTTCTGTCTTGCATGCTATGAACTTAGGTGAGGAATACATTTCGTGGATTACCCTGTTGTATGCGTGTCCAACGGCCAATGTCAAAACGAATGGACAATTGTCGACTTCTATTCAGCTACATAGAGGTACAAGGCAGGGGTGCCCGCTATCGCCACTGTTATTTGTTTTGGCCATTGAGCCGCTGGCGATTGCCTTAAGGTATAATGCAGGGATACGAGGACTGAACTTCCAGGGTGCTGAACAAAAGGTATGGTTGTATGCGGACGATTTGCTGGTGGTATTGAAGGATTTGGCTACGTTATTGCCTAATCTGATGAGTGTATTTGACAGGTGTCGCGGGGTACCAAACTAACTGGTCTAAATCAAAGGTCTTACCCATTACACGACATTGTAATAAACGTTTGGTATCGGACTGGGGTTTTCAGTGGTGTGCCAAAAAATTGAGATATTTGGGTGTTTGGCTAACCCCTGCGATAGAAGGTATGGTGGGAGAGAACATAAAGGATATATGTGTGGACCTGAAAATGAGTGTTCAGAGATGGTCTTTATTACGATTATCGCTTTGGGGCAAAGTAAACGCTCTGAAGATGACTGCAGTTCCGAAAATATTGGGCATGCTTCCAATGAAAATAAGTCAGTTCTATTGGAGAAAATTGATGGCTTGCTGCAATCATTTCTTTGGGATGATAAGCCACCAAGACTGCAGTTATGGAAGTTGCAATTGCCCATGGAAAAAGGAGGACTTGGTGTGCCAAATTTTAGAGCTTACTATCTGGCCTTTTCTGGCCGCTTTGTTATCCCATTCTTGGAGGAATCACCGGATAGGTGGGCTGTGGCAGAGGCAAGTCTATTGGGTTCACTTCCTCCAAAGGCTAGCCTCACGGCCACAAATAGGCACTGTAAAAAATCAATTGACTGTGTTCTTGAGGGACACTTTGAATAGTGTACATAAAATGCTGGGCTCGGAGGCTTTGAAAACTTCCCATGCTTCTATTTGGTTGAATCCCGGAATAGTTGAGAGGGGTAAACCGTTTTTTTTGGCCAGAATGGTCCCTCAGTGGAATAAATTGGATTGGTGATGTTCATAAGGAAGGTAAATGGGTTGAGGAGGAGGAATTATGTGCCAAATTTACTATAGCCGGTTATTCCAGTGGTGATTTCAGGAAATTAAAAAGATGTATAAAAGAGATGGATGAGCAAGGAGATACTATTGTGGACCTCTTTCTACAGAAAAGTGAACCAGGTGGCGGTTCCATTGCCAGCAGAATATACAACCGGATTGTGTCCAATTATAGAGAGAATACAGGCCTAAAAGCAGAGTGGGGCAGGAGGTTAGATTGTGAGATTTCTTCTGAGATGTGGATGGGGATGTGTGCTAACGTTAAACTTTGCTCGATTAACTTAGAAGAACGTTCAAGGAAAATTAAAATCCTCAACAGAGTGTATTGGAGCCTGGAGAGATTGAAGATGAGAGGTATGTTGGATTTGGATGACTGCTGGAGCTGTGGAAATGGAGTGGGAAGCTTAGAACATATGATATGACACTGTATACGTGTCCGTGGATTGTGGCAAGCTGTGTGTAACATATGCCTACAGTTTTTACATCGGAATATTGCTCTAGATTTCAAAACGATGGTCTTGGGTTGTGACAATCTACTTAAAGATCTTTCAGTCTCTCAGTGAAAACTTCTATTCAGGGGGGCTTGTGTGTGCAAGAAGATGATACTGAGGAGTTGGAAGTCTCGAACAGCACCAACGGTTGTGGAGTGGATCGAGGAGATGAATTGTCTTGCCAGTATGGAAAGGATAATCTACAGGAAACAAAAGAAGCTTGGCTTGTATGCTAAAATCTGGGATGAGTTCCTAAACATGTACTAGTTCATTATGCACTCTATTGTATGCGTGCCTTTATATTGTTTTAATTCCATTGCTTGCTCTTTGCTGTTTTGTCAAAATTACAAATAAATGATAAAAAAAAAAGAATGTAAAAGGGTACAAAAGCGCTTCCATTTCTGTGAAGAGACGTGTAAAAAAAAGGGGTTATGGCTGCAGGGGCTATATACATTAATCAGGGTAACTGATTGGTGAAACCTATTGCCATGGATGATAGGAATGTTTCCTTTGGGGTCTAAATAAATGTCTCTAATTATCCAGGGTAACTATCTGTGGATTAGTATGGAGACTCTCCTCTTTTTCTGATCAAAAGGACGTTGAAAGCCTGACTCACTCACCACTTAAAGAGCTTCCATGAATTCTACTGGTTTTCCTGCAGGTATGCTATGTGCACCTTCTGATCTCTAAGATAACAAAATATTCTACACCTTTTGATTGGGTTATTTATGCCCCGAACATTAATCGACATAAGGCTTATATTAAGCATCAATGATTTTAGTAAGCTTGCACCTTAGCTGCCAGACTTCATATTACAGGTATCTGCCTCTCCTGCTTTGGTATTTAGTCCAAGGCGTTGCTACATATTTGTATAGAGAAAAGTTATAATTCTTAATGACATATTGCCCATTGTACTGTTCCTGTAAACCAAACCAATTAGGAACAACAATACTAACAAAACACAGTTTAAATGTAACGTTGAACATTGTGACTTAGAGGAAGAGGCGCACAAAGGTGTATATTCACATTGTGAAATGCAGGCCCATCCCAATCACAAGGAGGGGCTTCTATCTCGTAACGCTCCAGTGATTTTGTACAGCTTTCCACATGTCCGTTAAGGAAGTAGACCACCTTTGTACTTCCCAATGGCGGGACTGACAGACTATCAAACCCAAATGGATGGGTTCAGAATCGGGCAGGGTGTCTGACTTCATTAGGGGGGTGTCGCCCCATTGCAAATTCAATGCAACTTACATTGATGGAACAAGTTGCCCTTTTAAAGTCAGGGAGAATGAATGTACTAATGAGGAACTTCCTCCCTAAATTCACATATCTAGCCAAAATGCTTCCTAATCCAAAAGAGAAGAAATTGCTACTCCAATTGGAAAAAAATGCACTAACAGGACTATCTGGAGATACAAAAAAAGAAAGATTAAATACATAAATAGTCCAGGCGGATAGGAAACATGATGGTGTGGCAGTACCATCCTGAGTCAACTACCATCTGATAAGCTATTATGTGTCAAAAGATGGCTAACAAATCGAGATATTGCAAGTTGGTTACCCTTATAGAACTTACAGTGTTTCAACCATGTATCCCTCATGAAGTCTTGGGGATCCGCCAAAGAAAACTGCTTGTTGAGATCAAATGGCAACCACATGAGGCAACACCATAAAAGGCTGGCACAATGCACTGCATAAAGTAGAAGTGGACACCTCATGTCTTCCGCATTGGCTCTCAATCTGACCAACTCCAATTTTAGCAGATAAAATGTAGAAGCAATTCTACCAAAGACGGCAATGGAGGCATGTCAAGATTGCTGACGTTTATATGGGGGGAACCCCTGAGACCTTTCTGAATGCTAGAAATATATTAAACATGTCCACTGCAGAGTGGCCTACATATAGATCTATCAGATAGGCTGTTGGCAGAATGATTTCTATCATCACTCATAATAGAACTAGATCTGTATGTGAATCTCTGATGCTGTAACTAACGGAAGAATGCCCACGTGTTTTACAGCAAACTTAAACCACAGAACCTTCAATGTAACATTTTACTTGCCACATTATGGGCTGAGGTCCTAGCTCCACAGTGAGGTAGTCAATATCATCCAATTCATTGAAGCAGCCCATTTGGTTTCCATCAGCTTGCAAAACGGAGAACTTCAATTTCAGATGAAACACATAATTCACTATTCTCCCTCCAAACTAGCAGCCATGGGCCTATCACAATTTCTTGAATGCTGGAGGAAATGTGGGCACTGTGGGTTACTTATTATGATGATGGCTTCTGGGCAGAAGTCTGTAAAGAAAATAGATGCCTTGACAGTCCCTACAAACCCCCTCTTCTTATTTGGAAAGGGTGTCGATGATGAGCCACGTATGTGTCTGGCTCACATTCTATTAGTCACTGCCTGTAAACTGCGTGTTATCAACTGGAAGAATGCTACCCCTGCAGGTTTAAGGAATGGAATGGAAAAAACAACTTCAAATATATGTTTTCATGAAAGGTTAGTATATGTTTCTGGGCATTGGCAGACAGCTAAGCAGTTAGCCCCTACTGTTAATTAACTTGTCTGTCTTTTTTAGAGCCTAGAAAGGTATCTCGAAACCTCAAACTTGGACTCTAGTTAGCCCAGTGTGTATTCAGTAGGATTGCCATTGGTACTGTATATATGTACTGTATCCCTCTAAGCCCGATCCTGCATTCTATACCTATAATTATTTTTGTTCAGACCACTATACTTGTTTATTGTTACTGTTGTTATCTGAAAACTTTGAAAATAAATACATTATAATAAATATACAATTATAAATATAAATAGCCATGTCATATTTCATTGCATATATTCATATCACATGTCAGTAAATTTGTGAGGATTGTGGGAATCCAAAAATCCATATTTCATCAATGTGACATGTTGCAATGATGACATATAGAAGAAATATGATTTTGAGCTCAAATATGTCCATAGTGTTCAGAAAACAACCTGTCACATGTCCAGACATATGATAAACCTATTAAAAATGAAGTGGTGTATTCAGTGGAAGTGTCTGCCTGTAGAGCAATCCAATGGAAATACTTGACCATTTAAAAAGTACAATGTCAGGTGGGCATGGCTTGGAGGCCAACCGTGATAACTGCACCATCTTGGAGCTCTGTCATATTGGAAATGATGGAGATTGATTGAGACTCTCTCCGAGTGACCTAGACCCTTGTGAGGATGGAGGTCCTCCAGCAGATTGAGCTGAGTGAAGTGTGGAGTCGTGGCACTCGAGGGTGACTGCATTCAGCGGCCCATTTCTTCACTGTCACAACACAAACCGCTTCAGGGCTGAGGCCCTGGTGCAGGGAGCTAGTTTCCTTGTAGGCTGCTGGGGGCCCATTCCGCAAGGAGGACATACAGCCAAAAGCATCCATGTAGCAGATGCAGTACAGTGAGGGACACACAGGCGAGCATCTATCGTGAACCTTGGCAGGGCTGGAGACGAGTAGTGACCTGTCAGTTGGGTAGTGGAACCAGTGAGAGAGCTCCAGCTGGGGGCACATCTTTCCCTGATGGTGACCATCTGTAATGGACAGCAATGGAGCATCTTAGCTACGGGCACTGGGAGCAATGCTGTTTGAGCAATCTTGCACATTCCAGATCTAATTGCCTGTATGCTTGTGGGTCGCACATGGTAGAATATGCAAGGTGGTGAATGAGGGGCATAATATTGCTTCATTCCAGCTCTAAGGGTATTCAGCTTGCTGACACAGGGGCTGTTGAAGTGGATTCATTGGGTTGGTAAGAGTTCTATCTTCAAAACCACCCGGAGGATACTCCACAGACAATTACATAGTAATTTCCTTGGCACTATATTGTTGGTTTGTGCAGTGAGTGCCCCCAATGCACCATAGCATACATGCCTCTTACTGTGCTGTGTTTCTGCGACCCAACACATGACTACAGGGAAGACAAAGAAGAAAGATAAAGTTGTGGACTTTTTTTTGCACCTCGTGTGGTGCCAGGTAAACCAGATTCATCCACCCATGAAATGGCTGGACCCTCTTCATATACAGGGGTTCCAGTGATGGCCCCTCTGGGTCTTATCGAAAAAAGGATGTCTCGTATGGAGGGAAAATCCAATACGTTGAACAAAAAAGTGCCACAATTAGAATCTAGGACTTCCATGCTGGAACAATGAACCACAGAGCTGGACCAGCAGTGTGCCCAAATTATCCCAAAGGTGGACTGCCTGGGCAAAGAAATGGAATGCAGGCTTGAATACCTAAAGAATGTGATCCATGCTAAACAGATCACAGTTATCGGTCTCCCAGTTGGTGATGTTCCAATCTCTTTTGCCATGAACTGGCTCCCATAAATGTTGCCCCAGGAGCTAGTGGAAGACCCGATATTCATAGAAAATTGCTACAGGATGAAGAGTTGTTCCGACAATAAACAGCGAGATTCCAAGGTGGGCCCAACTCTTATTATTAAACTTTCAGATGACTGCGATAAAGAAAGAATCCTGAGATACGCAAATGCAAAGGGAACCATTGAGGGCCAACATCATAAGATTCTGATCTTCCCTAACCTGACATCGGCTACTGAAAAAAGGAGGAGGGGACTGAACTTGCTTAAGAAATCCTTCATTGCGCATGGGGTCAAGGCAGGTTTATTACGGCCTGCCAAGCTTCCAGTTACTTGGAAGGGGAAGGAAAGCAGTTTTTGAGATTCGGAAAGTACTGAGGAATTATTCAAATCGATCCCTGCAGTGGCTCAAGCAGATACGGGAAAGGGTTGACTGTATGGGTGTTTTTCCGATTTACAAGGAATATATAAAAGTAAGGAACCTAAAGAGATATGCTTTACGATAGGTATTTAATAGGGTTACCTAGTCCAGGGGTGTTCCACAGAAGAGATACGCAGGAGGAGATATTGAATGGCTATATGCCGACAGAGTATGGGGATGCTTGAGAGATTTCAATAAGAGAATTGCGGTCTGCTTAGGTATGGTTAGCAGGGGGCAAACAAGAACGTAAAGGGTTGAAATAAAGAGATTTATTTACAGAAGACTCTAGAGGGGCGTCTTTCCGTGTTAATGTATACCTTCCAGTTAGTTTACATCATTGAAACCCAATGAATTTGCTGTTCTTGAGGAGCAATCCGACGCCCCTCTAGAATGATGTGGCTTACCAGAGGTGAGCTAGTATTTTGCAAGATGTTAATGTACAACTGGTGGGCCAAATTATATTGGGTCTTCTCATGTTGGGCCTTTGCTCTCTCTCGTTAATGTTTACATGTCAAAATGTAATAAAAATGAATAAATGAAACAAGTGCAATGTTACCATGACAAGGTTGGTATATTGACCATTATATTAGCAAAAACAAACTGGAAAAGAGAAGAAGTGGGATTATGAAGACCGCAGAAAAAGGAACACCTGTTCTTAATGGATGAATGATGAACTGGGATATTTTCTGGAGGTTCTTTTGCCTTATTCATGGGGAAGCCTGTACTTAAGGCAGACCTGCTTTCCTAGTGGATTGGGAGATCATTTGAAACCTCTGAGGGTCGATGCTGGCTATGTGCCTTAAAGAATTATTCGAAGATGAGTATGTAATTGGGAAAAACTGGTGAAGTAATTGTCACTGTGGGGGGGTTCATTCCATATAGAATGTTTTAGTATTTTAGTATGAAAGGCAACTGTGTTTTCTCACTATATCTAAAGCTAAGTGAAATATTACTTATTAAAGGTCACTTGGCATGTTCCTGTGCACAGCACACATTGGCTAAGAAAATATCACCTACAGAATGGAAATAGGATATTGAAGCTTGCTAGTGTGAATTATATCCTGCTTTTACAGTATTTAAAGCTTGGTTCAAATACATGTTAATAGGAACAAATAGCGTAAACCTTTCTCTTGCTATGTGTGCAGTGATAAACAGAGAGAATATTCCACTTCCCAAGTTACAGCATTTGAAAGTGATACCTAAATAAACTAAATACAGAGTATTTTCAAAGGTATAGTCACTAACTGAGGTTATGAACCAATGTGCACTCTTCATAGCCAGCCAGAGATGTTATCAATCAACACCTGTGGAAGCCATAGATATTTTAAATTCTAGATTGTAACGAAAGGGAGTTTAGCATTTCCATAGTCGAGATGCACTTTCAAATGAACAGTTACATTACACCAATGATCTTGTATTGAAGTGAACAGGCCACAAATTAGTTACTTACAAAATACCCAAGAGAATTGGGGGGATAATTGTTGTCCTTTCAGAAAATGTTAATGTTGAGTGGTTGCATAGTGTAGATAGAATTGATAGCACAGCCTCCCCAAACTCGAGCTTGTAGATTTTGGTTCTACTTTCTAGAGTCTATATTTTTGTTACATGTACATGCTAGAAACCAACAGCACCAGTTAACCACATTTGGGAAATCATTTTAAATGTGTTTCATACTAATGCAATTTTCTATGCAGTTTTCCTCTCAGATCAGTATTTGTTTTTGATATTGGAGAAAATAAATAGAATGTTCACACACTGGCAGATAAAGTAGCAGTGTAAGAATGGATTTAGATTGTATTGTCTAGACATTAGACAGTCCTATTAAAGACATTAAAGATACACTCAGGCACATATTTCCATGTGAATCTCACACATCATATGATTTCACTTGAATAGTTTATTTAAATGTACTTGTTCATTATGTATAATTTCTCAATGTTTATCTTTCCTGGCAATAAAGATATTTGTGCCCATAAATGTTTTGGGACAATTGAGTTTTTCAATATGCGTAGATAAGTAAAGCAAAATAGTAAACATAAACAAAATGCTTACTACATTGTTCATACCCAGTGTAATCATCTGTCATGCTTACCCATGCAGAATTCAACTCATGGCATGTCTCTTTCCGTCCAACAAACTGCACCTCTTGTTAGTGTGTGACATGTGAAGAAACTGTTGCAACATTACCTCTTCATTAAAGAGTAGTTCTACCAGCCACACATTATTATTTACACATCTCATCACTATTCCACATTAGTCTTTTGTGTATTTCTATGTGACTATGGTTCTCATTCGTATTTTTTCGATTATTACTTAACTGTATAATAATACTAATCTCATAGAAAACGTGTAAAATCACAATAATCATTCAGGGCTCCTAGAAATTGGCAGTTCATCCTAAATGGCCACTATCACTCTATTTGTTTGAGAATTCTTCTCCTCTTTTCTGTTTCCAGTATAATTTCTAGCACCAAAAACCACATTGATGCCAAGATGTGGCCAGATTCAACAAAATGCCTTGCTAGAGGCGATCTCACTGGTTTAACTCTAATATTACTCTTTTGTTCAGTAATTGTAACCTCACACATAGGAGAGACAAGAAGGAAACTTTATCCAGAGAACACATGATCACCATTGCACATAGGGACTGATGACATGTTTTGGTTTCTCATGTTGATGAATATTGCATCCTGATCCTTTTATTACTGAATTACATTGTGAAAAGTTCAAACAGGGTTATGTGTCTTTTTTCTGAGCCTGCTAAATTGTTTGCCACCTGGGCAGTCGTCCACCAAAATGCTAGGCAAGTCTCTGAACAAGAGTACCAACAGCAATCACAGACACATGTTTTAGTCTTGTTGGGCCTCATCAGAGAGGTGAAGCTGTGCCTCTCTAAACCCAGTGAGCAAGGAGTCCACGTCTGGTTGACCCCCAAGTCCCAGAACATATATTCAAAAGGTCTGGGAGCCTCTCTACTGAGAACAAACACAGCTAAATAACCTGTTCTTTGGGAAGGGTCCCACTCAGTTGGGTCTACAACCACATTTTAGCTCACTGTACCTTTCACATA
The DNA here is from genome assembly GCF_040938575.1 of Ambystoma mexicanum. Classification (NCBI taxonomy): domain Eukaryota; kingdom Metazoa; phylum Chordata; class Amphibia; order Caudata; family Ambystomatidae; genus Ambystoma; species Ambystoma mexicanum. Next base: position 1,339,411,016 of record NC_090937.1, read on the forward strand.
GAATTAATGACCATTTACTTATCATATGGTCCCACCAACCTGGCCAGTCGAGCACCGAAATGCTACAGACATCTCCTCCAAACAAGAGTTGCATTTTTTGGAACTTGGGGATTCACCCTAAGTAACCTAGGGTAGTCCAGACATGGGCACCTTGCTCAGTGTGCTTAGAGAGGCACAGCTTCACCTCACTGATGAGGCCGGACTAGGCCAAAACATGTGTCTGGGGTTGCTGTTGGTACTCTTGTTCAGAGGAGAATTGCCTAGCATTTCAGTGCTAGACTGCCTAAGTGGATGGAACCAGACTGATATGCCAATTGATATTACTCCTCTGTGAAAAGTACAGTGAGCTAAAACGTGGTTGTAGACCCTCTTGAGTGAGCACCTTCCCATAGAGGGGTTATTTGGCCATGTTCGTTCTCGGTTATCGTGGCTTCCAGATCTTTTTTTTCACTAACTCAACAATAGCTAGTTCTCTTTCAAAGCTCACGCACACAATTTACATTATGTCTAATCATGACATGTATTTATTTTATGTATTCTTTTATTTATTGGACATTTGTATGGGGCCACTAGACAAGTTGGGGGGGCATAGCAATGAAGTAGAACAACAGAACGGTTATATTGGCCTTGTGACAATCCTACCGTGCAATTGCAAGACAAGGTGGTAAGTGCAGGGAGGGAGAGGGAGAAGTGCAGAAGTGGGGTGCCAAAGGGATGGGTGAGCAAGTGCTGGGGGGGCAAAAGTCAAGTGCCAGGGGAAGGAGAGGGGGGGGAAAGTGTGGTGGACAGGGTGAAACATGTTACAACTAGTTTGGGAACGGGTGCCCGCGGGACAGTGCTCAAAGGGAAGCTGGGGGGACTGGTGGTGGAGTGTTCTGGCCCCTGTGTGGCCATCATTGTACCAGTGACCCACAAACTGAGCCTTAGCAAATAGTAAGCCCAAATACACAATTCTATCAACTGTGCCCTAACACAGTGTTATGTTGCTCTGCGCCTTAATGAGAGAAGTCCTTACAAATTCAAATGCCTTGCTCAAAGGTTCTTCAGTGATGCTCTGTAAATAATTGTAATGATTTCAAGCGTTCCTGTTTTTTGAACCATTAAATCTTATGTTGAAATGTTTAAATATATAGGGTATTGAAAAAAATAATATTCTAGACGTGCATGCATGCAAATGTTATTAACCACAATATTAAATGAAATTAAATTTATGTTTTCCTTTATTATAGAATATACTATGGCAGAATGTCCGGAGAGGAACAGTGTAGAAATTAAAGAAATTAAAGTAATTGAAGAAAAACAGGTTTGTGAATTTTAAAACTAGATCCCACATTTTGAACACACATTTCGACAGATAAAGATATATTTTCACATGCTTCTTTTACCCCCACACACATTCCAATGACTCCAACGGTTAGTCAAATCTCTTCCATGTCACCTGTCTCCCCCTGCCATCACCCCTCCCCCATCTTGTTGAATTGATCTTATTTGACCTTTAGGTTTGTTTTGCACAGGCACTGAAAGGTAGGTAGGAGACTCATCATGGTTAGATGGGAGATGATGAATCTCTATAGGGAGTATGTGCTAAAACCTAGTGGCCTGGGCAGGATCCTTTGCACACCTCTAAGCTTGCATTTGTCAGAGGGAATGTCCTACAGCTATTGTTCCTAGGAATGCAGCAGAGATCACTTTAGGAAGGGGACATTCCATGCAAACACTTACTCTTAAAACTCTTGCATGGATATCCAATCCAAACAACAACAGACTGAAAATGAGGCCACAGAGTGCCATTCGGTACATTCTGCATTAATTGAAATTGAAGAGGCGGATAGATTTTACATAGCTTAATCTTGATCTAATGCTTGGCCTGTCACTCTACATTTCTGGAAGGTTATGCTTAAGCCATATTGTCACATACCTGACAATCAATGGACTTTCCTATATCCTTCAAGCCAAATTACACACTATTCACTCCACTGAAACATTTTCTCCAACTTCCTTAAATATCTTTACGTCTAGATTTTGTTTCTATCCTTTTCTCCTCAAGTTCTCTGGGACACTTTCTCGCCTGGAACACTTCCTATCTCTTCGATTGTTCATTCTCCATCTCATGAGGCTTCTTAAAGAGCTATCATTTGTCTACCCTCTTTACACCTCCTCTATCACCTCCTCCATCAGTTACTCCTGCCACTTCTTCATTGATGACACTCAAATATTCTTCTCCTTTCCCTCCTTTACACCTGAACTCTACCTTCACCTGCCACCTTCTAAGGCTGTGCACCTCCTCCCTTCTCCCACACACTTTCCTCAATCTGCTCACGTCTTTCCCCAAGACTCCCAACCTCAGGGTCCTTTTTGTTATAGACATGCGATTCAACCTGCTCATTACTTCTGACTGCCCTTGCAGATGGGATCCACCGCATGAACATCTGTTTGATCCAGCGCCATCTTACCTATCGTTCCACTTATATCTTGATTTCTACTTGTGTCCTTAGCAAGCTGTGCTACTGTTCCATTCGCCTCAAGGGACTCACATTCTGTTCATTTTACCTTCTTAAAACACGTAGTAAACTTTGAAAACCATTCTTTCTTTACTTGCTTTGGTCTTCCCCTAACACCTTCCCTCATCTCCAAGGTTCAGGCAGGATTTGGGGGAAATGCAAATTAATACTGTACCTCCCAATGTCTCTGGGCATGGTGCTGGGGGGGGGGGTGGAAGGTTTGTAACAACTATCAAAGGGTTACACATCAAAAAGATACACGATGTATGTGCATGTTTTGTAAGCTATGTGATACAACCCACTTTTTTCCCTCTTTGGTCTGGGGGCCAGGCCTTTGCCAAAAACAGTGATTTTGTGTGTTTAAAAGAATTTACATTCACAATGTATACAATAAGACATTTATACTTCGTGCAGTTATGCATGTTTCAGAGTCGCCAAATAATTCGTATCATTTACCAATCTGCTGTAAATGTTGCACGTTCTGTGTGTATGACGTGTGTCACACTTGTGTATTTTGAGCAAGGCACCATCTATCAAGTTGCTGATGGGCAAATGTAATGGCCAAATGATCACCATCATCGTGCTCGTGAATGCCTAGGTGGCCATATCATATGTTCCGAACTCACCACTTGACTCTCACTGATTCCCAATGACCCATCAATATTTATGAGATGTTCTGGTGCAGCCCTTAAGCTTGTATTGGGGAGAGTAATGCAGTTTTTTCATGATCAGAAATACTGTAAGAAGTGATGAATTGGTTATGATCAATATTGAAAATGATTTGTTCTGTTCCCCTTATCCCTCTGTCATGCCCACGCTGCATGTAGGCTCATCATCCGCACACGAACGGGGCTGATGCAGGCAAAAACGGATTTGCTTACAAGCGGAGTCTTCTGCATATAGGCTGTTCTTACAGCAAAAATGGAACTCTTGCCAAGACCAAGAATTCCTAATAAATCTGCTGAAAGCAATGGAACACAGAATACCCGAAGCTGCTATTATATTCAGTGCAAATAATATGAAGCAAAACAAGATGTAGAGCATTCTTAATAAACAATGTAATGTACAGCACTGGTCATGGATCCTAGTGCAAAGGAAACAGTTCCAGTATGTCTGCAGCTTACACCAAATCTCCTGCTTTAACGTAATTGTTTTTTCCCCATTTCCTATCAGGCCCCATTAAGAATGAGGCCATCATGGCTGTCTAGTAATAAAAAAGGTGCTTAGACTTGCAAAGGCATGTCAATATAGTATAAACATGAGTTCATATATTTATCAGCAAACAATAAACACAGAATCACATGAAAAAATACATCTGTTGTTACTACTGGAAAACAGTTCTGCATTTGGGATACCACGGCAGGCTCCAAAAGAAAAGAGATAACCATCGTAACTGAACCCATCGTACGAGGCAGTGGAAACCAGAATTGGCAACGCCAATAGTTTTTTGCATTTACTGAGATTTTTTGTGTTCTGCATTCATAGGCAACCGGGCACAAGCAGAAGAATGCAGTTTCAAGGGAGGTGTGATGAATCTGATGATGTCACCACTCCTTTACCTGTGGTAGCGTCTACTCATGCGGACAGCGGACGGCAGTTGCAACCTGATCCTGACGCTGTGCCGGCTATATGAGGAAGGAACACATTGGGGGGGGATGTGACCCTCAAAGGGGATGACACAGCATTGTTGGAGAAAGTCACAATACCACATTCCCATTAAGAGATGTTCCCTCCCTTCCTCATGCCCTGATGGCATGTTGTCTCCCTCATGAACTTGCCAAGTCTACTTCAATAATTCCTGAATATCATACAAGGAACAACGTGACAACAACTTGGGCGAGAAAGAGGGATGGAGTAATGAAGATGACTAAGACCGGTAAACCTTCACTGGGCTATTCTTTGGAAGAAAGTCAATCATGCCGGGAAGTTTACATGTGCAACAGCTGACACCAAGAGAGAGAGCTGCAGAGGCTGTGTTGTACCGTGGTCTGTGCAGACATGGGTCAGAACTCTGAGGTAAAGCACGCTGTGGGAAGCAGCCTGAAGGCAAATGCAGACAGCCCAAAGAGGGACCAAAGAGCAGGAAGCCCGCCGCCTAAGAGTACAAACCAGTGGGAACCGTGCAAAGTAAAGAAGGACACAGTGAAGACAAAGTGGCTAACGGGGTGCATGCCAAACCATCAGATTGAAGGAAACAGAAGTGGAGGAAAATGAGAGACACGCGAAGCACCCAGTATGCCCAGGGAAGATGTATGTGTTACCTGGTTGCCTGAAAGTGTGTGCTTTTTTATGAAAGGAACATGAGAGAGGAAAACAGAAGCCTGTGAAGAGACTGACATATTTGTGAATCATGCCACAAATGGACCACTGAGCCATGTGGGATATATTTACCCACTAAGCTGTACTCCCTCCCATAACCAAGCTGCACTTCAGCAGAAGCAGCAAAATGGCTGTGCTGGTTCCTGTGAGCACCACTGCCTCACACCAAAACTGCACTTTCAGCTACAAAAAGGTGGCTGCACCATCTTGCCAAGCACATATTGGGCAGGAAGGAACAAGGGGGCACACTGAAAACGCCTGCCAGTGTGTTCTTACATGTACACAAGAAGGGGAGTGAAAAATGAGCGCTGCTTTGCTGCAAGCCCAAAGGTCCCATGGAAAAAGGGACATATTTACATTTAAAAATTATGCCACTTTGATGCTCTTTTTCCACTGATCTTCATCACAATAATTTTATTAATGAGACCTTGCCATGACCCTCCACATTCATATTGTGCTCTAAGCAGACAAGATCAGTATTCCTGAATGTGTCAAGGCCACTGGTCAAGGGCCACTATGTCCCACAGGGTCCCGATGGACCCAGTCCTGGAGCCTTTGGCACCAGGCTCATCTGAAAGTGTGCTCTGCACACAGTGTGCATAAGGCACGTGCATCCAGGCCGGGCGCGGCCATCCACAAGTATTGGGAGCACGTACAGAAGTCTGAGGGAGCGGTAAGGTAGGGCCAGAGGGCGGGGCTGAAGGGGAGTGGCTGGGGCCAGGCAATATAAACCAGCCCCACCCACATGCTGATGCTTCACGTTAGTCGATGGTGCAGCGTAACGCTTACCGCCATCTACAGATCCTTACCTGTTTCCAGTTCTGCATGCTTATCTTCAGTCTCCGGAACGCCATCCTGCAACCGCGCGCATCTTTCGCTGAGACCAACCATGCCAACCCCCGAAGCTCTGCGACCCCGATTCCAACTCTGCAGCTCCCGCGTGCATCTTACCTGAGACCAGCCATGCCATCGCTCGAAGCACGGCCAACCCGATTCCAACTCTGCAGCTACTGCGCGCATCTTACCTGAGACCAGCCACGCCATCGCTTGAAGCACTGCTTAACCGATTTCCACTCTACAGCTACCGCGCCCATCTTACCTGTCTCTGTTGATCCAATTCTTGCAGCGCCTTGCATTCTTACCTGTTCTGGATGCCTGACATCTCTGGAGGCATGCTACGGCCCAGCATCCTCATGGATTCCACCATCAAGCGCCGTCAGGTCGAACCTGCAAGGGAGATTGAAAACACAAGGTTAGCAACTGCATAAACTTTTAACGCTTAGCCGCGCAACCTACAAACCTTGCACATCATCCGGAAACCCAACTCACCTTTCTAGTGGGGTCTTCTAAATCCCTGTTGGCTCCGTTATGAACTCTCTTCCATCACTGAATCTTCGCAGGCCATTTTCTTACCTAAAGGGGAAAGAAAGGACATTACAACGTTACAGACAATAATCATTGGGAAAAACCAACACAAAAGGATACAAAGAATAATCATTGCTACAAAAACTTACCTCCAAGGCGGGATTGGTTGCAGCCGGTCTGGACTACCAGGCACAAGGACCAGTGACACAACTTGGTCTACTTATGGCACCCCTGCTGAGAGAAAGCAGGATAGAGAGCTCATCCTTACAAAACCACAGGTGAGGTCATATGGGAAAACGCATGCTCATCTCATTCTGGCACGAAGGGTTTGAGGGGGATCACAGTTCCACCGCAGCATTCTCATTGCCTCGTACCTTCTCTCAAGGGTATAACCAGCAACCCGAGCAGTCCACACCACCGCAGTCGAGGGAGGAGCTCGAGCCAGGGGAGTCCAGTCCACGGAGGGCTCCAACCATGCCCCAACGACCCCCAGAGACCAGGTGAGCGTAACAGAATGACAAGCTGTTGTTCAGATCTGAAGAAATCAAAAGAAGCTTTACTTCGGCTACACAGGAAACACTTTACTTTTTGGCTACAAAATGTCAAGGATCAATGCATCAAAAAGGCCCTGCTGGGTATATGTCAATTTCAGAAGCTAACTATGGCTAGAAAACAATGTGGGAATTCAGATGGAAGAGAAAAATCAACTTTGTAAGGAAAATGTTGTCACCACATGTTTAAAATGTACTTTTGCAAACTGAGAAAAAGACTTGTTTAAAAGAGTATGTTGGATACAGCCCTGCCCTTATCTAGCAATGTGAAGGGGTTTTGTGCTGTGAATTATATGGGAGATCTTATTCAAGGCTTATTCAAGGCTTTATTCTGATTTATAACAAAAATAAATAAAATAAGGAATTAAATTGCATCGGTTGCAATGGGGGAAATCAGCCCAAACAGGTTGCTGCATGGGGGTTGCCAGCAACAGAAGGCCCCTCACAGTAGATGCTAGAACACCCCCTTTGAAGTTGTCAGTTTGTCCTTGGTAGTGGATGCAGGGGAACTCACTCCTCCCAGTCAAGTTTTTAGCCACACTTGCTTTCTTTGAAATCCCTGAGCCTCTGCCTTCAAGTCTGGCAGAGCAGAGAATTATGACGCCCTCAGTACATCACATGTCATTGCAGGCTGATTCACTAGTAGGTGCGGCATTCATTGGAGAGCGGGGCTTTCAATTAAGAAGTTTCCTGCCTGAAGCCAAAAACTGTTTATTTCCGATATTGTGAGCCTCTTCCAAGGTGATTGAAGTCTTGTGGGTGGGATCATAATGTACATTGCTTAGTCAACCTCCTACCCACAGCATTTTTCACTGACATTTCTGTGTGAGCAAAGCTATCATTTCACGTGGCATTTAAAGTCAATTCTTTATTTTTTTTACACGTGTGCAAGCTGTTTCTGCGTCTGATGTTGGAACACTTATCTTGCATGCCACAGGATTGTATAATTTGTCCTTTTTGAGTGAGTTGGCATTTGCTGTTGGTCCATTGACAATGAGGGTTAGGCCCCCTTCCACAGGGTTCTTTGATTTGCCACTAAGAGAAAAACCAAGCAATTTTTCATTTGGAATGTTTAAAGGGCAAATGTTCAAGTGAAATGAAAAGCAAAAGCTGTGTCTGGTTGTAGGATTACAATTATTGCCCATCATGTGAATGAAAAGTACAATAAGGCGGTTTTTGATGCAGTGCATGACTTCATGTCATTCAAGTGAAACAAAAGCAATGCAGGGCCGTTTTTGGATTGCAGGGTTCAACTGCTTGACACTCATGTGACAGGGAAAGCAAAGCACAGCCATTTATTTTGGCTCAGAGTTTCAATGCGGTTTTTCAAATGAAAGAGATTTCTGTTTAGGGCCTTTATATACACCCCACAGATCTCCCTTGCTCTTCCATGACTTTTTGTCATGGAAGAGCAAGGGAATAGTGGGGCTTCTTTCAGCATAATTTTCCTTCCTCAGGGAGTGGGTACTCCAGTATCCCCTTCCATCTCTGTGTTGGGGGTATGGCATGGCATCCCCTTTCCTTCCTTCCTTTGGGAGCAGGCACTCCAGTTTCACCTCTCACTCTCCATCTTTGGGTTGGAGAGTGTGGCACAACACCCCCTTTCTTCCTTTCCTTCCAGGTCCCCAGGGTTTTCCTCTCCAGGCTAGAATTTAAGGATGTTAGTTCTCTAATAGAAGATTAAAAAAAACAAGTTTCAGTACTTTTTATTGGCATTTTTCCCTGAAGATTCACAAAGAATTTCAACAAAAACAACTTGCAATTTTTATATGACATAAGGGGCCTGGGGTCAAAACTTTGTTGCTCTCGGGAAGGGTAACTGTCCCTTCTCCCAGAGTAACTTTGATACAGCCAGTTTCCCTGGTAGCCCTCCATTCTGGGTCTTCCTTCTCCCTGATTTGATAGTCTAGACTCCTGAAAGCGGGGAGAGTAAGGAGGGTTGTTCCTAATGTTGGGGTTTTGAGGGTACCTGGGGGAGAAACTTAAGTGTGGACAATTACTGCCCTCCTGAAGGAGGTTTGTAGGGAAGATGTAAGAAAAGTTGGGAGGAAGATTTCCTGGGGCCATACTTACCTAGTTGGATCCCCCACCCTGAGCCGGTGGAGTCCATATGTACCCCAAGATGGGTTGGTTCCCCTTGTACCTCGGGCAGATGTAGGTGGCAGAGTCAGGTGATGCATTTGTGGGGTTCCCTGCCTGGCTACCACCTGCTTGGGACTGGTCAGAGGGTCTTCTTTGCCTCTGGTTTGGTTGGTTAGTGGGAGGTGTATTTTTAGGTCCCCATCTCTAGGTCCAAAATGGGAGTAACTTTCACCTCCGCCAGCTTGTCAGCAGCGGGGTGTTGGTTGGTTTGAGATTTTTGGGGGAATTCTTATTTTCAACTGGCTTTTGGACCTCATAGATCCGGATATCTTGCTCTATTACCCAGTCCAGGGTCCTTTCATTGTGGAAGTCCCTAACCAACTTCCTCATAATGTACTTAGGAAGTGCAAGGAGATAGATATTGATGAACTCCCTACTGTTTGTGCTCACTGGCCTAGTGGTTTGTGCAAATGCCCGCTTTAATTCTCAGACAAATTCCCTCAGGGCCCGATCCTCTCCGCACCACAGGTTGCGAGCCTCGTGGGGGTTTAGATGCATGGAGAAGTGCTTCAAGATGGCCGCCTTGTAGGTAGACCACCTTGAGTGATTCTGATCCTCCAGCCCATCAAAGAAGCTGGAGCATTCTGCAGAGAACGTCCATTTGGCAAACTCCATAGAATGCTGATCATTGAATGCCAAATGACATCATCATCTGGTCATACGGCTCCAGTTGCGCCAAGACTTGGCATTTTTATGGTACCAGGTCATGAAGTTTCTATTGGCTTTTATTTGTCTAATGGGGTCTTTTACCAATGTTCTTCTTTATTTGGCAGCCTTCTTTTTCCGCTGCACCTGAGTCCATTTGCCCTCAGACTCAGAGCTGCGACTATTTCAGGTCCAAGCCCTATCCTCTAGGGGCTCTCTGATTCTTTGAGCCTGGGAGTCTCTCCCAGAATGACGGGCCTAGTCTCTTCTCCCCTGTTATATTGTGGGCTCTCTGGGTCACTTCACTTGGATTCCTTATTTTGCACAAGGGAATTACTCATCTGACTCCTCCCTTCCTCCTGGGTTGGTGGAGAACTCCTTCCACCTCCCTGATTGGATGCAGGTTTTCAAGATGCTCTTTTGGGGCCTAAACTCAGACTCCTTTCTATCTGCAAAGTGGACCAGGTGGTTCCTTTTTAGATTATGTTTCTGCCAGTCTAACTCCCTGATTTCCTCTTCATATGAGCCTTCCTGGTCAGATGCTTTGGCCACAATATTTTTGCACCTAAACAGGGATGCATGCCCATCCATCTCTGATGGACACTGGCCTGCAGGCTCAATCATGCTGGGCCTAATTGAGTCTGGCTGCCTCATGGTTCCCGGTTCTTGTGAACCTGTGAACATGAAGTTAGCAGCGCTTTGCACATACAGGGTGGTAGGTTGGGTTGAGGCCCCTGGTACAGAGGGCCCTACACCATGATTAGGGATTGCCCTGATACTCCCTGAATGTTTGAGGTTCCTCAAGTCCTTATTAAACCTAGCACACTCCTTTTCTAACCTCTTCAATTTCTCTTTCTCAGCCCCTATTTCTTGATAGTATGCAAAGGCCTGAGCCTTGTGCTCTGCTATCAGGGCTTAACTGGCTTCTATGACCTTCCCTTGTGCTACTACTTGGTTCTGCAGTCCCATGTTCTCATCACCAAGTGCCTCATTTTCGTTCTGTGCTTCTTGTATTGTCTGGGAATATTCAGACCATTTCTATTGCAGGAGATGCATCTCCTCACTCTGCATATTTGTTTGGTCTGTATTGGCTGCTCTAGATCACATTATATCTGTCTTATATGCCCATTCATTTTTAATTCTCAAATTTTATTTTAGTCGGTTCCTGAAAACACAACTCACTTTTCTCCAGGTCTGCCTTTAATTTGCACACTTCCTAGCATAGGGCATCTTTTTCCTGATACAGGGTGCCAATCTGTTCAGTCAGGTTATCACTCTGTTGTTTTATAGCACCCAACGTCTGCAGTTCCTGGTCAAACTCTGCTTGGGAATGGACCTCTTTAATGATTAACTTGCGTTTCTCCTCTTCCAATTGCTTGATCTGATTTTGTAAAGCTCCCATGTCCTCTAAGCAGATTCTACTGTATATCACTTGTTGGTTCAATTTTAGTTGACTCTCTTTAAGGGAATCAACCCTTTCTTGGCACTCTTCTTTTAGTGCAGATAATTGGGATTCCTGCTCTGAATTATTTTATTGCTGTACTGCCAACTCCTCCTTTAGCTGCTTGATGAGGTTTCCTAATTCTAACTCAGAATTTTGTCTCTCTCGCATTTTCTTCTCTACTTGCCTTAACTCACTCTGTGTTTGATTTAAAAGCTCAGACTGATATTGCCCAGAGGTTACACTTTCTTTATACTTTTCTTCCATGACTATCATGTAGAAGTACATGTATGCAGTGAGTTGGACCATTTTAATGTGTTCATCTTTGACGTTCTGAGTCATGTAGAAGTTATTCAGGGCTTGATGTAACAGGCCACTGTCCTGCCACACATCCATACTTATAGAGGTCACCTGTTGCATCATACTAGATAGCCAGGTTTCATGTTTTTGTTCTGCCCATTCTCTAATGAATAATTTGGACAGAAGGTGCTGCCTAGCCATGTTAATTTCCACGGTGCTCATTATGAAGAGTGTTCGACTGCTGGTGGATTATCCATGCAAGGACAAAATCTCCACCCTGTCTCTGCCTAGTTTATGATTAAAATATTTTATTTCGGCACACCGCTCTGATTCCTAGGGTAAAGATTTTGCTGGCACCTTTACAGTGTCACAGCTTACCATCCACTAAACATAACATTGCGTCAATGGGCTAGTCTGCTGTGCTGCATTATCACAGGTGAAAGCTCTTATCTCAATCCCAGCACAAGCCCCCACATTGTCACGGTTTTATTACATGGCACACTCCAGCCAGGGACTCCTTCCCCGACAATGAATATGGTGTACAATAATGTGCTTTTTATTTTTAATAAACCACAGGTTATTTTATTTGAATAGGCCTCCAACCCGTCACGCACCCGACCTCATTTAATGGAAAAGGAACATCAAAATTTTAGAGCCCCTACGGTTGTGGTACACAATTGCACTCATCTCTACAGAACAATTCAGTGAAGATATACTATTAAAATTCTCACAATCTTTAATGGCAACACAGAAAAAGAGCAATTTTTAGAAAGAGATAACCCCAATGGTTTAGAACTCCCCCCCCTTCAACACTAACATAACGTTTGATTATTACTCACACGACTACTACAACTGCTATGGGACAGAATAAAAGGATTTTTTTTTCCTACACTTGAGGAGATAGGGAAGTTTAGAGACTACTAATCAGCACACCAGGGCAACATGGAAATAGAAGTAGGAAAATCGATTTTGGGGATAAAGCAAATGCAAAAGGAAAAATACAAACGGCAAATGGAAATTCATTTTACACTGGATTTACAATGACAGGCAGCTCAGGGAAGGGGTATAGCTCAGAATAGGAAAATCGGGTTTCATTGACAGAGACAGAGACACATGACAGACAGATTTGTAGGCAAAGTGGATTGCTCTCAAAGGGACTACGGTTTGGGGTTTTAATAGGACAGATGCAACAAGGAATTTGTGGGGTAAGGCACACAATACATGGGCAAATTCGGTTTTCAGTTACAAGGAGACTCATTCTTTTGAGGCAATACTTTAATTATTAAAGAAAGACACCAGGGACAAGGGGGTTAATTTTGAATTCTAACCAACTTGTACCATGCATTTTAATCTGGAATTAATTGATTTATATAAGAACATGCAAAGGATTCACACAGACACTGAGAGGTTTACCAAAGGGAATATGCAAACATACACAGTCTAAATACAATTTTCTTCTATGGGAAGGTGACAGAATTATACTAGCAATGTGAGGTTTTCAATTGGGTTTTCAATTAGGTTCTCAGTGGGGTGTTCAATGGATTTTCAATTAGGTTTTCTATAGGTTTTCAATGCTACAAAAGGAAGGGCTCATGCAATATAGGGCTGGGGTGATTTGCTACTTACAAAGTAAGCCTTGGTTTGGGATTCTGGAAAGTCAGCTGGATCTCAGGACACTCTGGACAGCTAGGCAAGGGGTCTGGTCACTGCACTCTCCTTGGTTTGGGATTCTGGACAGCCAGCTGGATCTCAGGACACTCTGGACAGCTAGGGGTCTGGTCTCTGCACTCTCAAAGATGGTATGGTTCTGCTGTCTCTGCTCCATCCTCCTTCTTCCATCTCCCTAGATTTCTGTGTCCCCTGACCTAGTACAGTCCACCTTATATAGCCCAAATGACATTACTCACTTTACAATGTAGGGGAGTACTCTATAATTACCCCTACCCGTCGGATAGGTGAGTTTACCATTCCTCTCTCCGCCCCCTAGCATGATTGGTCCAAGAGAAGAGAGCACCATCTGTCTATTGGCATTTTATTACCCTTCTTTGTTTTCTTGGTCACTTTTTGACAAAAACCCAGTTATATCTCATAACTTCACATTTCTTCTAGCCCCTGACATGTGTATTAGATTTTTGGTTTGAGGGGGTCATAGCGAATTAGGTAACCTAATCGCCAACGCCGTATGAGGTAGCATGGCCCTTTGGTACATTTTTGTCGTTTTCATCAAATGTATAACAGTTATGATTTTGCAAATGATCAAAAATATTCCTAATTTAACCTTTCATATCTCCATCAAATCTCATAATTGTTACATCTGAGCAGCCAGAAACTAGTTTGAACTGGACGTTTCAGTACCCAAAGTCCTAGGAAAATGCACTACAGCTCTTAAAAACCACCTGGAAAATACATGAAAACATTGCATAAAACGAAATTATTTCTCATTCTAATTGTTACAAAAATGCCTAAAAATTGACTCAGTACTTTAAGGTCAATTTGGAATATCTGTTCCCCATCTGTGGGAGGAGCACTTTACCACCCACAGCCGGTGACCAGATATTTTATTACCCCTTTGAAGTTGTCAGTTTGTCGTTGGTAGTGGGTGCAGTAGGAATTCACACCCTCCAGTCAAGTTTTTAGCCACACTTGCTTTCCTTGAAATCCCTGAGCCCCTGCCTTAAGGTCTGGCATAGCAGGGAATTATAATGCCGTCAGTACATCACATGTCGTTGCAGGCTGATTCACTAGTAGGTGTGACATTCAGTGGACAGCAGGGCTTTCAATTAAGATGTTTCCTGCCTGAGCCGAAAAAACAGTTTTTTTCTGGTATTTTCAGCCTCGTCCAAGGTGATTGAAGTCTTGTAGGTGGCAACATAATGTACATTGCTTAGTCAACCTCCTCCCGCAGCATTTTTCACTGACATTTCTGTGCGAGCAAAGCTATCCTTTCACTGTGGCTTTTTAATGCCTTTTTTTTTGTACACGGGTGTAAGCCGTTTCTGCGTCTGATGTTTGAACACCTATCTTGTATGCCACGGGATTCTTTAATGTGTCCTTTTTGAGTGAGTTGGCATTTGCTGTTGGCTCATTGACAATGAGGTGTAGGCCCCCTTCCACAAGGTTCTTTGATTTGACCCTGAATAAAAGAAAAACCAAGCCGTTTTTCATTTGCAATGTTTAAAAGGGCAGATGTACGATTGAAAAGAAAAGCAAATCCGTGTCCGGTTGTAGGATTGCAATTCTTGCCCCTCATGTGAATGAAAAGTACAATAAGGCCATTTCTGATGTAGTGCATGACTTCATGTCATTCAAGTGAAACAAAAGCACTGCAGGGCAGTTTTTGGATTGCAGGGTTCAACCGCTTGCCACTCATGTGACAGGGAAAGCAAAGCACTGCCGTTTTTGGTCCAGAGTTTCAATGGGGTTTTGCAAATGAAAGATATTTCTGTTTAGGGCCTTTAAAAGCACCCCACACCTTCACAACTTACAGTTAGATTTAGAGTGTGAGGGTCAGAATAGGATTTCAGACACAGGACATATATTTTGCTTTTGACATCTTGATAAAGGACAGAGAAATTCGTTTTTTGAGGTAGGGAAATACCTCTTAGGTTATGGATAGTGAGGCATTTACCACCCCTTTATTATTTTAAATAAAAATGTTTATCCAAACATGAGTTCTCTGTATCCGCATGTCATTCCTTGTTCCTCACAGAGGACTCAAAAAGGGATGCAGGTGTAGAAGAGAGTGAGAAGGGGAAAAGAGAAAGGCAGGAAGCCATTGAGAGAGGGTGCCATTGATGTTGAGCAATAGGAAATATGACCAAGAAAGGCTGAGAATGGGAGAATAAGAGAAAAAGTGAGAGCATGAGAGAAAGGATGAGAGACAAGGTAAGGGCTGCGAGTAAAGGTACCAGGGTGAGAGGGAGAGTAAGGGTGTGAGAATGAAGGGTGCAAGGAGACAGAGAGTGAAAGTGCGAGGAGAGAAAGATTGACAGTGAAGGGAGAAAGAGAGAGTCACAGGGCCCAGAGAGAGAGAGTAACAGTGTTGAGAGAGAGAGAGTGAGCAAGAGAAAGTGACAGCGTAGAGGGAGAGTGACACTGCAGAAAGGGGGAGTGACAGCGCAGAGAGAGCATGAGAGAGAGTGAAAGTGAGTGACAACCCATAGGGGAGAGAGAGACAGAATACATTATAGGGCGACGACCAAAGTAAAACAGAGTCACATAGGAAATCCCCAAACTTAAATTGCTAATAGCTTTTGACTTGTGCAACAGATTTGATTGATAGCCTCCTCTACATACTGGAAAGTTTCAGAAAAATTCTTAGAACATTTTTAAAAAGTATTAAGAAAACAAAACACAGTTTCAACCTATTTCCTATTCTTTTTGCCATAGGCAAAAAACATAAGTTTTTGCTGGACCGCAAAGCCAAAACCACTGGTCAAATTTGGATCACTTGAAAACAACTTGGGCACAAAGTGTTGACTGATATCTCTTGGATGTGCCTGTTTCTCCTTTATCACTGTTGAATTGTAATAGTGTGAGGGTGAGTAGGTGGTTTACCCACTACTCAGCCCAGTACTCTTACAGAGCAGTTGTCATTTTCTCACAGTCCCGTCATCTAAAATTGTTTTCATGAATTGTAAAGGTTTATCAAACAAAATGTAACCAAAACATTTTTCAAGACACTTTTCAACAGATTTTTGTGTTTTCTATAAAGGATATACTCTATCAATATTTTGCCACTGTCATGTTCTCTGTGACTGTTGCCATACGCATTAGATACTGCACCCGACACAAGGCCTTCGGCCATACCCAGACAGAGAGACCCTACTTACGGAGTAGTCTGCTTAGGGTATTGTGTCCATGACTTTGGAACATTGATCCAACCTGCCAACACCTCTCTAACTTTTCAACATCCACAGAACTTGACAGATCCTTCAATAAAATATGTTTGGCTGTATATTATGTATGTGTCATGCAGTTCTGTCCTCAAGAGTCAACGATACATGGGATTTGTGTGGGACCCTCTATAACTGTAAGAAGATTCAATTCAACACTACAGCTAAGTCAATGCCTAGTCTGGGATACTGAATGGAAACCCTTATTGATATATCTTTATGTCCAGTTCATGAGTTCTGGATGACTACCCCTATATAACACCCCTCTCTTAGAATCCGCCGGACCCCACTGAGCCAAGAAGTAGTTCTGTTTTGCAAGTTTAAAAGGTTTATTTGAGAAATAAGACAAAATATAGATACCACGCTTTTATAATAAATTAATAATCGATATCGCCCTTATAAATATAATGTTAATCAACAATGGGTAATCTGACACTAGCACACTTCTTTATAATCAATGAGGAGTTAGTATAGGATGAATCAAGTAGCAAAAATACTTTTATGATTTCAAGGGAAAAGCAATGAGGAATAAAATGCAGTACAGAAATACTTGAGATGATTTTAGCAAAAGATAATATAATCACTTTTTCTCTGGCAATTCACCCCCCTCCCCTATGCAATGTAAGGCATGGAAGTAGATGGAAAGAGGAGCACACAGTTCTCAGGAATGCAATCAAATACAAAACGAAATTCAGTTCCCCCCCAGCAAGCTTAGAGAAAACCGGTATGAGTTTTAAAACACAGGCCCAAGTGCTTTGAATGTGGTGGCAATGAAATGAGAAATATGCTGAAAATGCTTTTAATTCCCTTTAGGAGGTTCAGGGTGAGTGAGAGATACTTGGGATGAGTTCAGGCTCACTTTAGCAATGATTCAGAGATTGTGATTAAGAGGCAAACGAATTTTTAGCAAAGAAAGAAATGACGGCTGATGGTTACACGTGGCTGGATTTTTAACCAAATCGCAAATCGCGGTAAATTTTGCGAGTGCGTGAATCGTGATTACGGCAAAAGTATAAGGAGTAGCAAGTCCTAGGTTCTAGGTTCGTTGCCCAAACGGTTCCAGAGATACGGACGATTAAATAAAGGTAGTTTTTCGGATTTAAAGTAAACTCAAAATGACAGGTGACAGCTTGCAGCTTCAGAATTGACAGGTGACAGTTGTGCAGCTTTACAAATGACAGATGACACGATTTCTAGGAGGCTGTTCTACTTAGGTTAAAATAGTTTGGATTAGATTGGTTCTGCACAGTTCTGCTAGGTACTCACAATATACATTTGAAATAGGCCTTGCCACGGATCTGGTCAGGTTTTGGACTGGACTCTGGTTCTGGTCTCGGCACTTCACAGTGATCTGGGTCAGCTCGCTGGTTCTGCTCACAGCGGTCTGGGTCACTCTGGATCTCTGGTCTGGTCTGTCCGGATACAGCGGTCTCTGCACGGCTCCTGGATCTCTGCACTGGTCCTGGCAAAAGTTCTTGGCAAGGGATTCAAGCAGATCGCCCGGCAGTGAGTAGCTTGCAATGATCTGAGGCCTGCTGCAGAGAACTCAGCTTGTGGTTTTAGGCCTCTGATTTAGGTTATTAAGTATAAGTTCTAGGGTCTGGAGTATGTAGCTGGAGTCAGTCTGGAACTGGTATCTTCTGGATGTTGTGTGGTCCGGCAAAACGCTCCGCAGCAACTGGATTTGAATGTCTCTACCTGTCCCAGCAGTCTCTTTTTATGTGTTTTGAAAATGGGTGTGTGCCTGGGCCTAGCTAAGCCTGCCCCTCTCTACTTGTCATTAGCCCAATTCTCCCCTCTCCCATGATTGGGGGAAGGAAATGTGAGTCAGAGTGATGCTGTAGGTTTTATGGGTCAGAGGATCCTCCCCTGGTCAGTTTGCCCACAAATCTATATTTGATTCAAATAGATCCTTCCCAGATATACAATTTGTTGAAATTACATGTTCACATTATATATTCCTTATGGTCCATGCTTGTCCGCCTCTGATTTTCCTGGGGGCTTGCATTAAAAAATGACATCATTTTGCGCTTTTTAACTGGTTTTGCAATATCGGACATTTACCCAAATGTACACACATGTGCGCAAGGAGTATGGACATTAATTGATGAAGTGTCAGATTTTTAACATGCAGACATTTGGAGTGAGACCCTATTTTCCGCTAGCAACCCCCCAGAATACACCACAGGGTCCTAACGCATCTCAAAATGTTCACAGAAAAATCACAAAAATAATGATATTACTTATATAATTCTGACAAGTCCGCACTTTGAGTCATCTATCTTTTTAAAATTATGCCATTGTCAAAAAGGGGTGTGGCTTCCCACATCACTGGGTGAAATAACTGGTTTATCCACTTCCCCCAAGCTCAGCTGCTAGCAGAGGCACTGCCCCTCCCAGTTTCCCCTAAGAGGAAGCCACTTTACGGCCCCCCAATATAACATTTGCCTGAGTCCAGGACAGGCCTTTGTTCAACTCCCTGTAGTCCCCAGCTGCTCCAACCCTAATCTAATCAACAGGGCCATGTGACCTCAGGATGCAGCCAGGCCTGGCAGCCAGGCCTGGGAACACAGCTGTTGATCCAGTATCAACTCCTGTCGGGGGTAGTTGTCAGGCAGAATTCAGTTTCATTAAGCCAGGTTTCAGCTAAATGTCACTTTTTGTTCCCAGTTTTCTACATTCAAATCAAACTGACAATTTTTACATATACATTAAATAATGACTTCCTTCAAGTCATTTCAGAATATAGTTTTACATTGTATCCACCTCTTAGCAAGTCTTTCCTTGGTCTGGTTTTGTTTCATTCGTTCAGTTTTACACAAAAGTCTGGTGGTTTTAAAACACTGGCTTTCTGATAGTGGTGAGTACTGGTAATGCAACCATTTTTGGGATTAAGAAAATTAATTCCCCACAAGAAGGTTGTATCTTTGGAGTGGTCTCGTGCCAACTGCGCAGTTCTCCTATTCTGGCGTGAATGTGGGCGGCGATAGCTCATCCCCACATCCACCCAGTCTATTGATTTAGTTTGTTCTGGGATAGAATAATGGGCGGCGACAGCTCATCCCCACATCTACCCAGTCTATTGATTCAACATGGGTCAAAACCCATGACAAATCCCCCCGCCCGACTGCGCTTTGATTCAAGTCGAGGGGAAGTCGGGTGGAAAGGAGGTTTTGAGCCCTTGCGCTGGTATGTCCCCATTATCTTCTTCCAATCCTTTAGGTGGCACAGTTCAGCATCTTTTCCTCCCTCCAGTCGATCAATCAGTTCTCCTTGCTGGTCCTGATGGGAGGATTGGGCGTTACCCTGGGCCCCTCGGGTCTCGGCTCCCCGTCCCCGGTCGTCCTCCTTGTTCAGTCTCCAGGTTTTCTTTCTCCTAGGACGACAAAGGAAAAGCGGCAATACCTATTCGTAGACATTTTTCCACCACTATTAATGGTGTGGCAGACATATACATTTTATACTTTAACATACCTAACATTTTACTTTTGAGATACAAGTTATCATTCAAAGACAGTGGCTTACAATAGTATAATATTTTAGAGACTATATGTGGGATATTTTAGGGTTGGAACTGAATTAATCTGGAGCGGTCCCCTCTGGTATTGCAGAGGACTCCTCCAGTTGCTGCAGAGTGTGCCTGGGATGGCAACACTTTAGCTGATTTATATGTACCCACTTGTCTTCCCCCTCTGCCAAACCGCCTTTGGGGATGCAGATCTTGTAGGCCAGAGGGGAGATCTTGTCTATAATTTCAAACGGTCCCTTCCATGTAGGCAAAAATTTTCTCTGTTTGGCCTGGTTTCTTTGGAAATTGTATAGATAGACCCGATCACCCACCTTATATTCCTTTCGGGTAGTTTTTAAATCATAGTGGGTCTTCATGCTCTCGGCTAATCTTTCCGCTGAGCATAGGCAAAAGCATGCTGAAGGTGTTTCCTTAAATTCTCCACATACTCATGAGTTGTGGAGGCATTTATCAACGTTTGCTCTTGGCTTCTGTAGAGTAAATGCTGGGTAAGCACCATCTTGCGTCCAGTCATCAACTCAAATGGCAACATTTTGGTTGCAGATGAAGGGGTAGATCTGATGGCCATTAGGACCAGAGGTAATCGGATATCCCAACTTGGCCCAGAATCTGCCACAAACTTTTTTAAGATGCTCACAATGGTTCGGTTATATCTCTCTACTGCTCCAGAAGAAGCTGGCCGGTAAGCAATATGTAGCTTTCTGTTGACCCCCAGTATCTCCCACATCTTTGTCATTACTTCACTGGTGAAGTGGATACCCCTGTCAGACTCAATCCTTTGAGGTAGACCAAAACGGGAAAAGATGTGGTTAATCATCATGGCAGCTGCTGTTTCTGCCTTGCAGTTTGGGGCTGGGAGACATTCCACGCACTTGGTAAACAAGCATGTAACGGTCAACATGTACTTGTTTCCTCTAGACGAGCGAATCACAGGGCCTACAAAGTTGATTTGCAAATCTGACCATGGCAGTGTCATCCCCCGCTTTTGGAGAGGCGCACAGTGTGTGAGGGATGATGGCTGGAATTGTGCACACACAAGACACCCCTTCAAGTATTGGTTGAGGTCCTGCCCCATGTGTGGCCAGTATGCAACCTCTCTTAAGATTTCCAGTGTTGTGTGAAACCCCCTATGACCGGCGGTGGCCGCATCATGGGCGTGACTTAACATCAGGCTTCGGAATGCGGTAGGAACCACCCACTGATCATGGCCAGCTTGGGATTTCCTTACCAACAAACCGTCTTGGATTCGGAACATTTTTGGACATTTCATCAACACTCTTAGGTCCTCTTTCCCAATGTAATCGGTATCCGTCAGGGGAAAGTTTTCAGGGTCCTCAAGGTGTTGGTAAAACTTACCAATAATTGGATCCCCCTTCTGAGCTGTAATTAAATCAGCATCAGGGGTCTCCTTACTCCATTGTGCAGTTGAAAGATCATTGTGAGCACTTGTCTGGGACCTAGTGATAGCGGTGACCTGGATTTCGCCCAACAGGGACTCTATTTCGATTAGATCCCCTTGGATGGCCCCGGTTTTGGCCAGCTGATCAGCTAAGTCATTTCCAGTTTTGTCTGGTCCCTCTACTTTGGAATGACCCTTGATCTTCTTCCAGTAGATGGTCATCCCATTCGAGGTGACCAGATCATCAATGTTTTGGATTAACTTCCCATGTTTCAGGGGTTTGTTATTAGCAATTAACATGCCTCTGGTTTTCCAGTTGACCAGGTGCTCCACGAACCCGTTCCGTACATAATCCAAATCTGTGATTATGACCAGTTCGTGGGGTTGATGCTGGACAGCAGTGAGGATGGCCTGATGCAGAGCCATCAATTCTGCCACCTGACTACTTCGGAGACCAATTTTGTATCCAGCGGAGGGTTCTGGGAACTCCTTCACCCATGCATTCCCTACGCCAGCCACCAGTTCTTTCTCCCCGTCGTTGTCAACATGGTAAGAGCATCCATCCACATAGACAGTGGGCATTCCCTCACACTTGTCTTCTTCAAAGACTTTGTGTGGGGAATTAAGGTATGCCTCCATGTTGTCCTTGATTTTTAGACTTTCGTCCTCGAGACAGCTTTCTTTGGCACAATCATGCAAGTCAGCCAGACCTTGCGCGAGGGGACTCTTCTTGTTTTTGCCATATCTGACCTCCACCGGAAAGCCTTGCATTGACAGAATCCAGGAAGTAATTCGGGAATTACTCACATTTCCGGCCTGGATTCTGTCACTTTGGAGATATTGCAGAGGCTGGTGTGGAGTCTCCACTATGATGTGTTCCCCCTGGATAAACGGGCGGTAATTCTTCAATCCCCACACCGTTGCCAGGGGTGCCTTCTCACAATCGTTGAATTTTTCCTCCACAGAGGATAAAGTTTTGCTCGCATAGGAGATTACTTTATTGACCTTGTCATGCTTTTGGTATAATACTGCCGTCAAGCACTTATTAGAGAACCCCGTCTCCACGAAGAACTCCTGGTTTCTGACAGGGTAAGCTAGGCAAGGCGCTTGTGAGAGGCTTCTTTTGAGTTGTCTTACCGCCTCGGATTGTTCTGGACCCCATTCCCACTTGACCCCCCCCTTCAAGAGATGAATCAGGGGTCTAGTGATCTCTGCGTAGCCTTCAATGAACTTTCTGCTGTAATTAGTCAGTCCAAGGAGGCTCCTTAGTTCCCGCAGAGTGGTGGGGTCTTTCAGTTTCTGGAGTGCTTCCACTTTCTTTTCTTGGGGACAGAGACCCTGAGGAGTAATCTCATGCCCCAAGAAATTAACACGAGTTCTACACCACTGTGCTTTCTGAAAGGAAAGTTTTTCTCCGGCGGCCCTCAACTGTGTCAGAACAAAATGGATCTCCGCTATGTGTTCTTCCACAGATGAACTTTTGATGAGGACATCATCTACATAAGCCAGGTTACCCCTCGCACCCAGGTCTGGCATGGCCTTATGTAGGAAAATGTTGAATTCATTGCCGGAGTTGAGGTATCCGAAGGAAGTCCGGGTCCAGGTGTACTGCTGGCCCCCAAAGGTAAAAGCCAGTTTGTATTGGTCCTCCCTACTGACAGGCACGGTCCAGTATCCATTGGTCAGGTCTATTGCAGTGAATACTTGTGACCCTTGAATCTGGGCCAGCCCTTGGTCAATGTAGGGCAGAGGCCATCGGGAAGTATGGACCCGTTTGTTGAGCTCCCTAAGGTCGGCGCAGAGTTTCCACTGGCCGTTTGGCTTCAATATTCCCAGCACCGGATTATTGAAAGTGTTGAGGACTGGACGGATTATTCCCCGGGACTCTAGGTTCTTAATTATTTCAGTAAGGGACTCCATGGATGCGAGAGGCAAGCGATATTGCTTCACAAACACTGGAGTCATTCCAGGGTCCGTGGGAATTGTTGTGGTGTGGATATCGGTGCGACCACAGTCATATGAGTCTACCGCAAAGAGATCTTGGAAATCCAAGAAAACTTGTTTCAACTTTTGCTTCTGTTCCAGAGTCACACAGGCATCAGCTAGATTGACTCTCTCTTCCACCATCTGCCTGAAGCCTGGAAAGACTTCTGGTTTTCTATCTCAGCGGCCTCCTCCAGCTGGGTGGAGAAGTCCCTGGTCAGAGTGCTGATTTGGACTGGAGGCTTCAGGTGGGAAAGGCAGCCCTCATGGACCTGGAAAATCACCTCATCCCTCCTGAAGTCACAAGTCACATCTTCCACCCCTAATCTAATCAACAGGGCCATGTGACCTCAGGATGCAGCCAGGCCTGTCAGCCAGGCCTGGGAACACAGCTGTTGATCCAGTATCAACTCCTGTCGGGGGTAGTTGTCAGGCAGAATTCAGTTTCATTAAGCCAGGTTTCAGCTAAATGTCACTTTTTGTTCCCAGTTTTCTACATTCAAAACAAACTGACAATTTTTACATATACATTAAATAATTACTTCCTTCAAGTCATTTCAGAATATAGTTTTACATTGTATCCACCTCTTAGCAAGTCTTTCCTTGGTCCGGTTTTGTTTCATTTGTTCAGTTTTACACAAAAGTCTGGTGGTTTTAAAACGCTGACTTTCTGATAGTGGTGAGTACTGGCAATGCAACCATTTTTGGGATTAAGAAAATGAATTCCCCACAAGAAGGTTGTATCTTTGGAGTGGTCTTGCGCCAACTGCGCAGTTCTCCTATTCTGGCGTGAATGTGGGCGGCGATAGCTCATCCCCACATCCACCCAGTCTATTGATTTAGTTTGTTCTGGGATAGAATAATTGGCGGCGACAGCTCATCCCCACATCTACCCAGTCTATTGATTCAACATGGGTCAAAACCCATGACATAACTCCACCTTTCCCCTTTGATGTTACTCGTCAGGCTTTCCCAAAATGTATACAATGGGCTGTATTTTATGGAGGCCAAAGATATAAGTACCGTAACATTGCATTTTACAAGCGTCCACATATAAGTTTGACAGAGGGTGCAAAAATGTCAATAACCACACTACAAAGCTCGTAAACCCATCTGTTATGTAGGTAACTAGGTAGTTAAATGTTGATGTTTAAATGTTCTTTTTAGTAGCATAGTACACTGCACTGGGGCATGCTCGGGTTCTCTCCAGGGTCAGGATATGCTCCAACGGGCTACTTGGTGCCTTTTACGAAAGCTTTTTAAGAGAGAATTTTGCTAATCCAGAACATCTTCCTGATTGTCATCTACCATTCACAGCCCTGGACTATTATTTAAATTAAAGTTAGCAAAAGGCCCGCAATCCCAACCGTAAAGATATCTCCATTTCTTTCGATCCACGTTTAAAAACAAACCAAATAAGGCTTCCATGAAGATCTACATGCCAATCACTAATCCCAGTTAGGAGTGATTCCGGACAATACTTTTTGCGCTTCACAAGGACAAACATTCCCTGTAGGAGTTTGAAAGCTAAATGCGTTTAGCTCTTACCCAGTACCTTTGCCTCCTTGGGTGGAACTTCATGGAATTTAACCCAAACATTCTGAGTGGGCTTAACTTTTTTTAAGAATCCTTTGTGTTTCCCATTTTTAAGAGAACGTTCCACTTAATCATAACGACACAGGTTTGCAATGCATTTACTGATAGAGAAACCAACGTACTGAAAACATAAGGAGATAGAAGGAAAGTTGTTCAGCTTTTGAATATAAGACTTGCCAAAGATTTGAGAAGGAATGAATCACTGTCCTTTCAGAGCAAGCACAATTTAGAGATATGATAGCACTGAAGAACTATAACTTGTTATCTAAAAATAGCAAAGCACATTTGGTTCTTAACAACAGCTTTGTAAAAGCTTGCTTGCATTCATAGGAAACCTTTTCATTCAGCATTATGTAGCACGGGTGACAGGGAAATGACTGAGCCTGACATGCGTACAAGGTTTTGAATGGCCATTTTAGTCTGACACAGTACGCCCGATTATCAGCAGGTAAAAGAAAACACATTAAAGTGAAAAAGGCAACGGGAGAAGTTGGTGGAACATCTGTCATAGTTTGGTCTTGTATTAAAAAAAAAATTAAAATGAAGGGTGCAAGGTGACCGCAGTTCTCTAAAAATGAACGCATTTTGAGTTGAAAAAGTAGAGTTGGTGTTTTGCTATAATTGCACATGTAAACACTCTGTTTGGAGATGTACAAGACCTGCACAATAGAGAAGGTAAACATTTAGGGCCTGATTCATGGAATGTTTTGCACAGTGCCAAGTCTTTTCACTGGTGCAAATTGACTTTGCACTGCCAACAAACACCCTGATACATGGAACTGTGCAAAGTGATTTTGCACTGCAAAAAGACACTTTGCACGGTTCCAATGTGCTTTCCGGGCGCTGTCTGTAACCTTGAAGCGGGTTCATAGCCCTTGTTAGCCTAGTACAAAGCAGCACAACATTTCACATACAACATAGACAAGCATGGTATAATGTAGTGTCACATAATACAACATATCATAGCATGCTATTATAACGGAAGCGGAAGAGCCGGCGGCCATCCAAAGGCCTCTTAAGGCCAGTCGAGCCTGTTTGCTCCTGTTTGCGCTCTGTGACGCGCTCTCGGAACCAGCCCCACATCTGGTAGTGTGGAAAACCAGCCCTGTACCAGTACAAAAGGAGCCTGAGCCTGGGACCCGCACCTCTGCCCTCCCCGCTCTAGGTAAGCTGCCACTGCTACTGTACCACATAATTGACTACTCAAAGTTGGAACTCTATACCTTTTTGCTCCCACACACAGCCCCTCCTCTAGCAAAGCACAATCCCCAACTTGCCATATAATGCAACTCCTTACTATGCTAACTAATCCGACTCTAGGTCACCCATCCACCCCCTGTGCACCCTGCTATGTTATGAGCCTTTAACTGCTAAAATCAAATCTAGGTGACTCACTGCCTGTGCACCCTGCTATGTTTTGAGCCTTTAACTGCTAAAATCAAATCTAGGTGACCCACTGCCTGTGCACCCTGCTATGTTTTATGCTTTGAACTGCTAAAATCAATTCTAGGTGACTCACTGCCTGTGCACCCTGCTATGTTTTGAGCCTTTAACTGCTAAAATCAAATCTAGGTGACCCACTGCCTGTGCACCCTGCTATGTTTTATGCTTTGAACTGCTAAAATCAATTCTAGGTGACTCACTGCCTGTGCACCCTGCTATGTTTTGAGCCTTTAACTGCTAAAATCAAATCTAGGTGACTCACTGCCTGTGCACACTGCTATGTTTTATGCTTAGAACTGCTAAAATCAAATCTAGGTGACCCACTGCCTGTGCACCCTGCTATGTTTTATGCTTTGAACTGCTAAAATCAATTCTAGGTGACTCACTGCCTGTGCACCCTGCTATGTTTTGAGCCTTTAACTGCTAAAATCAAATCTAGGTGACGCACTGCCTGTGCACCCTGCTATGTTTTATGCTTTGAACTGCTAAAATCAATTCTAGGTGACTCACTGCCTGTGCACCCTGCTATGTTTTGAGCCTTTAACTGCTAAAATCAAATCTAGGTGACCCACTGCCTGTGCACACTGCTATGTTTTATGCTTTGAACTGCTAAAATCAATTCTAGGTGACTCACTGCCTGTGCACCCTGCTATGTTTTATGCTTTGAACTGCTAAAATCAATTCTAGGTGACTCACTGCCTGTGCACCCTGCTATGTTTTTATGCTTTGAACTGCTAAAATCAAATCTAGGTGACCCACTGCCTGTGCACCCTGCTATGTTTTGAGCCTTTAACTGCTAAAATCAAATCTAGGTGACTCACTGCCTGTGCACCCTGCTATGTTTTATGCTTTGAACTGCTAAAATCAAATCTAGGTGACCCACTGCCTGTGCACCCTGCTATGTTTTATGCTTTGAACTGCTAAAATCATACCTAGGTGACCCACTGCCTGTGCACACTGCCATGTTTTGAGCTTTGAACTGCTAGAATCAAACCTAGGCGCCCCATCGCCTTGCATACCGCTAGTGACCTATGCTTCCCTGTCTGATTGCCAATATCAATTCCAGGTGACCCACTGCCCGTGCACCCTACTAGCTACCCAGGCGGACGCTGCAACTGTACTAGAGCACAGCCTGCCTGTACTGGATTAGTGCCCCCATTCCAGGTGCCCAGACAGCTCACTGAACCCTAGCGCTACCCACCCAGCACCCACCAATATAATGCTAGCACTCCTCACCATCATCATGTTCCCTTTTTGTATAGTCCCTAACATTACACCATGCACCAGAGGACACTTCATCAAGGTTGGCAATGGATTAGTTAGACCAGGTTGTCCACGCCACTTCCCCATCCCCTGCCCCACCCCTTTCCTCCCTACACTTCCCCCCTTCCCCATACCATCTTCTCAGGCCCACACTACACCCATCACCATCAAGAAGGAAGCAACCTCAGACATCCCGTGCCTTAGTCCTAACCCGCCTACACACCATCACACCATACCTAGCTGCATTAATGACACAACCTCACCCATCCTGGGCATTGAAAGACTCTATAGACTCATGTCTAGAACCAAAATGTCCCTACGAGATACCACACTCACCACTTCACCCAATACACTGACCAAACTAAACACCACACCTACTAATTTCCAACACAAAAGATTCCATAACACTCCACTCAAACACCAAACCAATAACAAAACCACTGACTCTTCCCCCATCGAAGGTAACACACCACCCCCTGCCCCCACCTCCACCCTCAAAACTACACTCATCAATGCCCGTTCACTAGGTGCCCATGCTATAGATATCCATGACCTCATAGAAGACCAACACCTTGATACTGGTGGTCACTGAAACCTGGCTTCACCCAGCAGCAGGACCACTTCTAGCCCTTGCTATACCCCCAGGATTCAGCATCCTGAGAACAGACAGGACAAACACCCAAGGAGGCGGAGTTGCCATAATAGCCAAAACCTCCCTGGAAATCAGAGAATGTCCAATAGAACAGATTCAAGGTTATGAACTCCTATTAGTCAAGTATACCTCCAACCCTAAAAGCTCCACCAACCTACTAGTGGTGTACAGAGCACCTAACAAAAACACACACCCTGACTTGGACATCCCACTACTCCTAACGCCCCTCATCAAGCCTAAAACCAAATGCATAGTCCTCGGTGACTTTAATCTAGGATACAATGACCCCCTCGACATAGAAGCATCTACATTCTATACAGCCATGACAGAGATGAACTTCATACAACTGGTAGATAAACCCACCCACTCAAAAGGAAGAACCTTAGACTGGCTTCTCACTCTTAACTCTCGAGTCACCATTGACTCCATCCTCCCAATCAACTGGTCAGACCACTATGCAATCAACTTCACCATAGACAACGCCAGTACCGAACACATCACCCCAAAAAAACCAGAAACATTTGAGACTAGAAATATCAAAAAGCTCTCCTCCGACAAACTCACTCCAGCCCTGAGTGCCTCCTTTGCCCATATGGTTCTAGGTACCAACAACCCCTCCTACCTAGCAGAACAATACCAACAATGCCTCACCCAAACCATCGACCTACTTGCACCCATCACCACCAAAACCCGTAGACCTGATAAACGCTCCTGCTTTTGGTTTAATGAAGAACTTATAGCCTTAAAACGCACAAAAAGATCACTTGAACACCTTCATAAGAAAAACAACACCCCAGAATCGGCATCAGCCTTTGCCGAAGCCAACAAAACCTACAAATCAGCAATAATCACTCAAAAAGCCAATGCTTTCAACCTCCGCATTGCCAACGCGTCCTCAGACAGCAAAGAACTCTTTACCATTCTTAGAGAGCTCGAAAACCCCTGTCAAATCTCAGCACCCTCAAACGCTAGCAAAGATTGGTGCACCACCATTCAAAACGCACTCTCATCCAAAATCCTCCTACTACAAAATAAAATCGATAGTAAAAAAATACTCCTAGCTGACAAAACTCCTCCCACAATATCAACGACCACCTCAAACGCCACTACTGGTCCCCCATTCCAATTCTCACCAGTGACCAACAAAGAAGTCTTTGACACTATAACGAAACTCAAAGCCTCCAACTGCAAGGAAGACCAATTCCCATCCCATCTAGTCAAACTATGCGCCCCCACTCTCACACCTATCATCACTGAATTCATCAACGCCTCCTTCCTCACTAACATAGTCCCCACCAGTATCAAAAAAGCCTGGGTGACACCACTTCTAAAAAAACCTTCCCTGGACCCAACAATACCCACTAACTACCGACCTATCACAACGGTCCCATTTCTCTTAAAAATAATCGACAAAATAGCCTACTGCCAAATTCAGAACCACTTGGAACAACATCACCTACTAGGAGACCGCCAGTCAGGTTTCCGCCCCAACCACAGCACAGAGACAGCCCTTCTCGATCTGAAGATCCAAATGGATGCCACCAGAGAAGCAGGTAAACTCTGCCTTCTGATGCTCTTGGACCTCTCAGCGGCCTTCGATCTGGTCGACCACGACAAACTCTGTAACACTCTAGCAAACAACTTCAACCTAGCTCAGAACGCTACCAACTGGATCAAATCCTTCTTGGCTGATAGGACTTCCAGAGTATCCATCGGCAAAGAATCAGCAGACCCAGTGTCTGTCCCTGCAGGTGTGCCGCAAGGCTCCTGCCTATCCCCCACTTTGTACAATGCCTATACCAAGCTTTTATTTGCAGCCCTGGATGCCCTGGGTGTCATCTATACTAACTTCGCTGATGACACCCAAATCCTCATTCCTCTCTCAGGCAACCATGAACAAGACTCCCTCCTGGTTAACCAAATCTACTCACTCATCCAAAACTGGATGGCTAACAACAGCCTCTGTCTCAACGACGACAAAACCGAGCTCCTCATACTAGGCTCCTCCAGCAAAATTAACACCCTTGAGCCCGCCTTTAAATCATTCACCATCGATGGAACCATTATCCCTGTTCTTAAACAAGTCAAGACCCTCGGCGTGTACTTAGATGCCACACTATCCATGTCTAAACAAGTAAACACACTAGCCTCATCCACTTCCTACACCTCTAAACTCATCTCCCTCAGTCGTAAATTCCTCTCTACCAGCAACTGTGTTACTCTAGCCAGAGCACTCATACTGTCTAAGCTAGACTATTGTAATATCCTATTCCTTGGCACCTCCAAAGCCAACATAGCTAAACTTCAACTCATGCAAAACAAAGCCCTCAGAGCAGCTTTAGGCATCAAAAAATCTGAACATATATCCAACACCAGAAGAGACCACCACTGGCTCCCCATACAAGCCAGAATTCAATTTAAAACCCTGTGCATCACCCACAAATGCAGGGCTAACAAAGCACCCATATACCTCAACAACACAGTCATGATGAAGCCCCAGACCAGACTCCTCAGGTCCAACAAAAACGCATTCCTTGAAACCCCCAGATACAAAAGAGAGAAAGCAGGGGGCAGCAGCTTCAAAACACTGGCCCCCAGATATTGGAATGCGCTACCTACCCACATTATGAATGAAACCTCATTCCCCAAATTCAAAAGCCTCCTGAAGACTTGGCTCTTCAACAAGTTCTAATTGAAGCAGTGCACTAATCCCCTCCAATCAACTATTTCACCTGACTGCTTTGTATATTAGTGTATTTTATTGATTCCTACTATTGTATATTTCTTGATTGTTATACCTGTACACCTCTTTGATCATTATAAGATTGCATTATCCCATTGTCTGTAACTACGCCGTGATACCCCCGGGTCTGGGCGTATAACAAATGTAATAAAATAAAAATAAAATAAAAAAATAACAAGGCTGTCAATTAAGCCCCAAAACGGAGGAAATATACAAATAGATAAAATAATGAAAAATGAGCAACACACAAGACTACAGTAGGATGGAAAGTAGTGCAAGTCCAACAGGAGTGTGTGTGTGGGGGGGGCAGGGGGGTGATGCCAAGCCTGCTCCAGACTTAACCCTTCCAGGTTGCAGCTGGTCTGGGAAAGTGAGCCTTATCAGCAGTGTTGGAGCAGCTAAAAGTCTTCGTCATGCTGCAATGTGCTTCAGATCTATTAACAAAACATGTGTTCCACTTGACATCTTCTGCACACCCCAACAGGTTAAGAGAAATGTCTGAGGAAGTAGAAGTGTTAACCGTTATGGTGCTGTGCACCAACCATGTGGCTTGCTGCACTTCAGGTGCAGCGGTGGGAGTTCACACTGGTGTAGAGGTACAACGTGCAAGAGATACCTTTTGTGGTAGTACAGAGGAATACAGTGCAGGGAAAGTGTTCATACTTTGAGAGTGTAGGATGTTGGCACCACACATGGCAGGTAAAGGGGTAAGTGCTATATGGTGGCAGTCGGGTTCTTTTAAGATACAATTCTGGCTAAGATTGACAAGACAAAGATTGACATAGGGAGACAAATTTATACCAGTGCAGGATGGATAGCACCATACAGTAGAGGAGGATATATTTAGCAGATCCATTGCAATGTCAACAGGGCAGGTTCAAAGGTCGTCACCTGTGCTTCCCATATCACAGCTGCTGTAACCCAACAAACCATGGTGGACCTTTATCTGTATACACCTATGGTTAAAGAAATCAGATTTCTGTACCCCAGCACCCTTGTTGCCATTAGCAAAAACTAAAGCCATGTATGGTTTTGACATGGCGGCTACTGGGATTACACAATTATACAGCCATATGTTATTTTGTGGTCAGCTTGGTGAACTCACTCATGACAGGGCTGGTGTGCATTAAGCTTTCTGGATTGGCTGAATCCACAACACCCATGTGTGTCCCACTAAAGAAGCCATCCCTTTGATCTCGGTGAGAAGGCTTGTCCCTGGAGATTAAGCTAAATAACAGTACTACATGGGCAGACCTGGAACTACAATGGACACTTCTGTGCTTTGTCCAGATTACCCCTCCATGTTTGCATCACCTCTAAATGGACTGCACTACATACTGGACTATGACAAAGGAAGTTCCATCCTACATGGACAAAAACCCACCATCTCTGAAGGACTCGATGGGCACCAGAACCCATAACATACCCAGACTAAAAAAATGCAAGCAAGAAAGAACCATAAAATTTCAATTCAAATTCTAGCCACACAGACTCTCGAATAATTATGCACAGCAGAGTGGCATCACCTCGCCTGCACTTCAGGAAGGAATTGAAGACGCTTCTCTGCAAGGGCATCCTATCATTCATTGATCCCTGATATAACTTTTACCCTGTTACTCCCCCCAACCTTTATGTTTCTAGCGTATCCACCTTTTTTGCTTGGCACACTTTTGTGTGCTAGATAGGTTTGCATTATGTAAATTCCAAACACACATACATGCACCGTTCTTTCCCTGGTTCTTTTTGAAGACCCTTTTTGTTCCATTTCCTACACCAAAGCCAAAACTATTGGATTTGCTAATGCTTGTTTTCAATTTATGGTCAATTGTTCATGGTTTAATGATTTCTACATGCTTGCACTGAATCAGTAATAAGGGTAGAATATTAATATAGGAACAATGAAAGGTATCATTTGAATAAACTGAACAACATGCTCTATTGAACAAGGTGGCATTCACAGAGGTGTGATCAAATGAATCCTGCTGTGCAGGAGTGCAGCGATGAGTAGTGGTTTGTACTGAGTGCCAGACTACTACTAAACCAGCAGTGATCTCAATCATAAAGGTGAAACAGGCACCACATGAATGTTGCATCTCCTTTGCCTCTTTAAGGTAGCATGGACCGAGGGTAGGCTATACACTTCAGGCAGGAGATGTGTGAAGCAGAAAGGATGCAGTCAAAGCAACAATAGTACTGTGGTACCATCATTAAAGACATGTCCACTGAAGTTCTATAAAGAATTAAATCAAACCAAAAGGAAAGCCAAACTGATAAAATCACAAACAAGCCTGCCCTGTTATAGAAACACATTGAATATGCTGACAATTGGTTGAACGAGGCATTCTGGGTCTGAAGACAGGGGTATGCAGGCAGGCAAATGGTTTTGCATCAATGATCACATTTAAGTACATGTCTTTTAAAAAGGTAAAGCCAGGCCATGTGATAGAGGCACTTTTCACATCTTTTAAATCTTCTTCTTGGGGCTTGACAGCATCAAACTAGGCTTCATACCGCTTTCTGCGCAGTTAATTCACTGTTGAATTGGCCTAGCCAGTTTGAAGGGGGACAAACACAGTGCTCTTTAACGAGCTGAAATTGGTTTGAAACTCGAAGGAAGCTTGAAAACAGCCAATACGTCAACTCTTGCATGGGTTTGATGGGTGATTCAACTTCAGGACTGAGCCAGCTCTACTGGGTCCAAAAATGCAATGCAGTTCTGCAGCAGTGACCAGTTTGAAAAATAGCTCGAGAACAGGCAGGCAATGGTTAAGTCAGTGGCTTGAAAAGTCTTGAAGTGGGCTCATAGCGTAGAATGTCTTAGGCATCTATGTTGGGTCTTGTAGTGTCTTGAAAAGGACTTGAGAGCACTTGAGTCAGCTAGAAATCAGTTTGAAGTGGGAAACAAATCCCAAAGATGTTCCATTTGATTCTCTATTGCTGAGGGGCCCTGTCCTGGGTATCAGAGAAAGGTTAGTTCTTCTGTGCTTCACAGCAAGTGGATTTGATAGAGAAGACATGCAGGTGAGCCACTTCCAGTGGACAGAGTCCTAG
The DNA here is from genome assembly GCF_040938575.1 of Ambystoma mexicanum. Classification (NCBI taxonomy): domain Eukaryota; kingdom Metazoa; phylum Chordata; class Amphibia; order Caudata; family Ambystomatidae; genus Ambystoma; species Ambystoma mexicanum. The sequence continues at coordinate 1,339,444,834 of NC_090937.1, forward strand.
GTACTGTGTTTTCAGCAGCAGGCTGGCTTTTTCAGCATCAGGTTACTCCAAGAAAGGTATTGCTCCTTCTTTTGAAATTCTTATCTTCACCCCAATGACAGTGGATGTTGGAAAGACTGATACCCCAATAAGGCCCCACTGAAACCCTTCTTGTTTTGAGTGCAAAGATGAGTAAACTAACGGAGGGGACTCTCAACCCACGATATAGTCATTTATCCACAGCAGATTGGTCCATTTCAATCCTTCTGTAAAGACCCAAACTCAGGTGTTGTAACAATAGTCTTTGCCTTCTGATGTCAGTTTCCAGGGTGCCTTGCCTTCAGGACACTGGGAGGAGCAAAGGAAGGCGTGGTGCCTCAACATTTGCAAGATAGCAGGAATCTTCCTCTGGGGATATAGCATATCCCAAACTCCTCTATTCTCCACCCCCTCTCATATCTGCCCGATCAAAGAGACTGGATATATAACTTGTTCTTTAGGAAGCTATCAAGCATTTCCAGGTAGGGAACAAAGGAAGCATAATGGGCTGACACAGCACCTTTTGTGGGTGAACCCCATACTGTAATAGGCTCTAACAACTGTAGGAGTCACAGGAAACCATTTTCTAATAAAATTACATTGGATGGTGTTTGCAATGTATAGCTGTATTTACTCCAAGGGCACCATATCAAACCAGATATAGCAATATATTTAACTAAATTGCCACCAGGCTTTGGAAAGAAATAGTTGTATAATTTCAATCATGGATGTCCACTGCCTCAGGCAGCCCATGGCTGTTGGATTAGTGTAGATGCCTGCAGGATTTTCTAGGAATGCGCATGTTACTCGGGAGCTGCCATGTTGCCATAACACAAAGAAGTTGCTGTAATGTGAGTAGACAGGGTACAGCATAGAGAATACATGCGTACTATACATTTCCAGCACAGAACACTACAAATGGAGGCCCGATTAGTAGAGCTTACTTTCTGAAAAGATAAAACGCATTATCATTGTATACAGTAAAAATCGAGAATATTCAGGCTTGCATCTGCAGAAGATGACGTATCTTGACAGTAGATCACTAACTTTCTCATATATTCTACAAAAAATGAAAATAAAAAGGGAACATTTAGCAATAATTCGGCACATATCTTTGACAGTTCTCTCAGCTAATCACATCCATAGTTAGTTCCTTTCCTTCTGTGCTCCTTTTTGTATAGTGCCATGCTGCAGGTAGCTAGGTCTGCAATTTAGTAGCCGAGCAACCGAGCTATCCATGTATGAATGCATACTTTACATGACTACATTGTTGGTATTAGAGGGCTAATGGCAAAATGCTCAAGGCAAAAACACCTCATTCAGGCCACATTATACAGCAAAATAAAGATAACACCTGGCATCCCACCACCCTCCCTGAACCTAAGTTCTTAGTTGATAAAAAAAATAATGGGACATTGTTAAATGGTATCTCCTCTGTGCTGGCCGTATCATGCTCATGCATGCTAACCTGTAACAGCCCAGAGGAGTCGGAACACAGTAATCATGGAATTTTCCACACACATTAACCATTCCATCTGGTTCCCAAATGACAGGTAAGAGCAGCTGGAGGCTTCTAATTCCCAAATAAATGGAATTCTACTTTAAAAGAGGCTATGTGTTCCATTCAGTGTTGCGGGGCAGCATGTGTTTCAGAGCGCACCCTCACCAATCCCAATACCCAACAGCAGACACTAGGCTAAACTAAGCAGTGTCTCCGATTGACTGGGCCACCATTGTTCTGTAGCAGAGTGGCAGGAGGAACAGAAGATAATGCAGCAGCTAAAAGTAGCACATCCCTGGCCCAAGCATACCTTTGGCCTTTAACAGTGGAGGGGAGACATGCCCAGCAACACTCTTATAACATATGTGCTCGAGTTAGGGGATCATGCAGTGCCTTACCTTTAGTAAATCACTTCCACATGGTGATGTTCTAGCTGAACCTCAGAGTTAGGGCAAATCATTCTGAATGGTGCCTACACCAACGTTCATCCTCTGGGAGGGAATATCTCAGCCTTTACACTGGCCTGCCACACTAGCAGAGCTGAAGGTCCCCATTAGACACCAGGGCTAGGCTTGTGGATTGATTGCCCTATTGGAGGGAGTAGGCACCCTTTGCCCGCAAAGTATTTCCACTTTTCCTCTTCTCAGTTGTGCTAGGTTTCGAAAGATAGATATGCCCACAATCTGACTGCCAAGGGAATATGGAAGATCCACTAATGCTGCAAGTAAATAGTAGCTTTTTAAATACATAATAATAATAAAGGTGGTGTCTAATCCTCTGGAAAAGGACCACTTCCCTGCCACCCAGCTACACCCTGCCCTATTTCAGGTTCCATGGAGACAGAGAGGCACAACTGGAAGGGTTTACCCATTGTCTTCATCCTCTAGGAAAACTAAAAGGCACCAAGGATCACTGAGAGAGTGAAGCATTGTAAAGGTGAGGGCCTTTAATTCCCAACAGTGTTTCCCCCCAGAGGCACTAGCACGTTTACCTCTGCAACCGAATGTCCCCAACAAGGGCTGGATTAACCATGGACTAAAATCTTTCTACACGCCAGGCCTCTCTAATCACAAAGGCCCACCCCCTGACGCAGGGCAGCTTCTCAAGTTTGCATTTTAAGCATGTCATTACTGGCCCTTCCGTTTGCGTGAATCAGCCCCAGGCTCTGCGTTCAAGGTGGTGCGGTGCGGCCTGAGAGTGCTAGCATGTTCCCTTAATGTGATGCAAGTACAATAGGAAAAAGGCAGCCACCACAATCTCATACATTGCACTGTACAAGATCACGTTGCGGAACATTACAAATCTAAAAGGTACAACTAAAATGATCGCTACTTTACATGCAAACTGTCATGGTGGCAAAGCTTCAACGCAAACCTGTAGGTCTGCTTCATAGCAGCGTGCACAATGCTCTGTCTTCATGCAACTTACCTGGCTGCAGATCCAAGTCCTGCTGTCATATTGCCCCCAAAACCTACCTCATGTATACATTCATTGTCTAGGTTCTCCTGCTGCAAAGCGTGATTATTACTGCTGCCTGATCTAATTTGTCAATCATTTTTCTCTCAATCAATGCATAACAAGAAACATTAGCCTCTCTTCAGCCATAAATACCACAATACCATAATACGTTTTTATCAGATTTGCTTTTCTGAAGAAATTCTCTCAACATCAGTAACATCACCTGTAACTAATATCCTCATGAATACACACCCATTCAGAAACAATGGGCCTCATTACGACCCTGGCGCTAATGGTTTAACAGCGCCGTAAAGAGCGTCGGCGCCGTTAAACCATTAGCGCCTGATTACAAGGTCCCTTAGCGGGTTGGAGGCTTTAACGCCTGCTTATATCTATTTATATGGTGAATATCTTGTAACAAGGAATGCCTTTTCACTATCTACTACTCATAAGTGTGGGCTTTGACAGTAACTGTTGTCTAGTATACTATTGCTGAGGCTTTTATTGCATGGTATGGTATGCACTGTGAACTGAATCATTATTAGCAAATCCCACTTTTGGTTGCTAAAGTTAATTTAATTGATTCGTTCAGGATCACACACTTTGGTGAAGTGGTGAAGCTGAGATTTCAATCCAGTCTGCCATTTAGAAACTTATTTGCATATCTTCCCTGTTCCAGTTTGTTGAAATATGTGTTAACGGGAGTCCACCGAATTCTTCTCTGGGTTGCAGAACTGTTGTGTGGAGGTAGGCCTCATTGCAAGTTTGGTGGAATCCCGACAGTAAATCCAGCAGGGTACCACCAAACAGTGATACCGTTACTGGCACCTGGTCTGCCGAAATTATGGAAGATTACAGGTGCCAGTAAAGGTATGTTGATCCCCATTCCATGGAGTCCAGTAGGACGCCATGGGGGGGTTTGCCGGTATTACCGGCACAGGTAATACAGGCTGTTTTTTGCCAGTGGTGTGCCCGACGTACCTCCAGCTGGAGGTAAATCATGCCACCACTCTGGCAAACTTGTAGTATGCCGGTCCGGAAATGTGCTGGTAAACTGAATTACCGGCAGGTTAATTCCGAACCAGCATACTTGTAATAAGGCCCATAAAGTCACTGATGATGGTGTGATAAAATACATAATAAGGTCAGCTGCTTTAAGTGAAGGTTTTCCACAGCTTGAAGCTTGTTACATACTCCTCACCGTTCTAATCAGACATTATTTCACTTCTCGTGTGGCATCCCACTACAACAATGACTGCCAATTTCCCACTCACAGTTATATGCTACTAATCTTTTCCTATTTAAAATGCTCTGCTGATAAAATAGACATTTTATTAACGTGTTTGACAGACTTAACGTGTTTGACAGACTGTGTAATCCTGTTTCTTTCAAAAACAGACAAACACTGACAGAGTCTTCATGTGTAGGTTGGACTTGCTCCTTCAAAATATTTTTGGCTGTGCCCGCTGCCAGCTTCGCCCACAAGAAGAAATGGACGTGAGTGTCCATTCGGTAACAGCTATTTATAGAAACAGAAAGCTTCAAAACGAATTAGCCAATTGTGTAGAACATTTTAATCATCTTAAAGTTTGTTTCAGAGTCATTGGCCTCATTACATGGATGGCGGTGGACTAAGGTGCTATTAGCACCTTGGTCCATGCCGGTAAATTACTGGCACTGCCTTGGTGGAAAGGGTAATTACCGCCCTATTCCAAGGTTGGTGGGGCAGTAATTCCCCCTTCCCCCATTGCCCTTCCCCATTCCCATTTTTGCCCCATAGGGCATAATGGGAATGGGGAAGGTGCTAATTACGGCACCGCAAATTGCGGTACCGTAATTAGCTCCCTGGTCCCTTTGTGGGTTGGTTTTTAACGCCTGCAAAAAGCAGGTGTTAAATTCTCCAACTCGCAAAGGGACCGCGTAGTAAGGTGGTAAGGGTTTACCGGTACCGGTAAAATACCGGTACCGGTAAACCCTTACCGCCTACCGTGTAATGAGGCCCACTGTCTGATACGGCCAACAAAGCATTCTTATGCGATTATTGTACTGTAAGTTCATTTCCTGTTTTTTTTGCAGTATTGCATTAAAGCTGCAGCATACCATGCCTCACCATGCTATGATATGAAGCCTTGCTGCTCTGGAGGCATTCATGGTATCGAGGTATCATCCTGTGCCTCGTGTAATAAAGGCTAGTGCAGGGGCCTGCAAGCTTTGGCTCTCGAGCTGTTTTGTTTTACAGTTCGCATCAGCCATAGTCAGCATAGACGGTTCTGAAGGATCATGGAAATCCTAGTCTGAATAATCCAGAGAGCCATTGGTTGCAGACTCCCTAGTGAAAGGGAGTGAGATCCATGGAGAGGGCGTGGAGGTGGCATCATTCATTATGAACACAAGAGCTTGTCAGAGGCAGAGTCCATCTTTCATTGTGACTTTACCCAATTAGCTGTGGCCCTAGATGAACTACAAATCCCACCATTGCGTTTTGTTTGCGAACATTATACAATATGTGGGAAATTTGCAAACTTCTCACAAATTTAATTCCCCAAGATTCACATGTAAGTCTTACTTCTTTTGTAGGGTGATACAATGACTGCCATTATGGGGGGCAGTAGCACCTGTTAGGAATGGCCTCAAAGGTGTCAGATCAAATGTACTTCACACATTCTATCTTATCTGATTGCTACAGTTCTTCTAAGAAGAGCTGCATAGAATGCTGGTGAGCAAGCACCCTCTATCTTCAACAAAACATGGGGATTGCATTTTATAAACATCATCCATTGTACACTGGTGAGCCAAACTCAGTAAGATAGCTCTGCATGTTAATGTTCCTGCTGCAGAGATCTCAGGGACGATTTAGGGATTTTTAACTCCCTAGGTCAAAGGTACATTTTCTGCCCCCCCGATACAGTATTTTCTTAAGCAACTGTTCAGATGCTTGACATTTTGATAAAAACATAAGAACATTGCAATACCCTTCATACAACCTGAAAATACACCACAGCAAAACATTGCTGTTGAAACTTGCATCATGTGTTTTTAGTCTAGCTTTCATGACCAGTAAGAGCAGAAGGAGGCAACAAAATGCTCATCACAAGCAGAGGTGGAACGCTTGGCTTGGGGTACTAATGTGTGTCCTGCTGGAAGGTAGCTCTGTGCCTGTAAGATCGGGGAAGCAGGACTCCCTCAGGGAGCAAGTCTATCACCTTGCTTCTATAACATCTTCACTGTCCCCTTCTTTACTATGCTGGAGCAAGAAGATATCTGGTTCACAAATTTTGCAGATGATACACAATGTATCATCCCTTTGACTGGTGACCATGTACGAGATGAAGATTGCACTAACAAGACTTAGGGCCTCATTACACGGATGGCGGTAAGGATTTACCGGTACCGGTATTATACCGGTACCGGTAAATCCTTACCGCCTTACTACGAGGTCCCTTTGCGGGTTGGGGAATTTAACGCCTGCTTTTTGCAGGCGTTAAAAACCAACCCGCAAAGGGACCCAGAGAGCTAATTACGGTACCGCAATTTGCGGCGGTACCGTAATTAGCGCCTTCCCCATTCCCATTATGCCCTATGGGGCAAAAATGGGAATGGGGAAGGGCAATGGTGGAAGGGGGAATTACCGCCCCGCCAACCTTGGAATGGGGCGGTAATTCCCCTTTCCGCCAAGGCGGTGCTGGTATTTTACCGGCATGAACCATGGCGCTAATAGCGCCATGGTTCTCCGCCATCCATGTAATGAGGCCCTTATACTTGTATTGAAAACTGGATGTTCAGAATGGACTTGCACTAAATAGATCCAAAACCAAGCTTATGATTGTGGGGTCTCCCAGTCGGATTTACAAGCTAGACCCCAAGCAAAGCAACTTCCAGCTCGGTGTAGTCAAGATCGACACCCTCAAGAAGGTAAAGTCTCTGGGGGTGATCCTTGACCAGCATCTTTCAATGAAAGATCTTGTGGAGAGTGTGGTTTCGCGAGCGGCCTACTACCGTAAACTTTTTGCACATCTCCCACCTATGATCTCTCAAAGCAATGCAGAAACGTTGGCTGGAGCCATAGTGGGGGCTAAAATGGACTACTGCTGCAGCCTGCTGACTGGCATCAGTAAAACTGAAGTAAACAGACTCCAGGTTATTCAAAATGGAGCAGTGAGGGTCGTCATAGGTCTAGCTAGATTGGACCATGTTACTCCAGCCAGAAGATCCCTGCACTGGCCTCATGTAAAGGCGAGGATTCACTATCACCTCCTCCTCATCACCTTCAAGAGCCTTTTGGGCACCATGCCTCGCTACTTGAACAAACTCATCATGCCCAAGAGTACTTCTCGTTCTCTCAGATCCAATGAGACTAAAATGCTCTTGATTCTGAGAAGTAAACCCAAAAAGCTCGAAAAAAGAGCCTTTGCCATAGTGGCCCCGGCAGCTTGGAATAGATTGCCGCTTGATCTCAGGTTGGAAACCAAACTTGAGCCCTTAAAAATAAAAGCTCAACACCTTGCTGTTTGACTAAGACCCCTGCATCAGCTCTTGACTTCTCCCAGTTAGTTATTGGTTTTGTTTATTTGTGTATTTGTCTTGTCCGCGCCAACATGCCCACGGGTTCATTGCTGTGCCCTATAAATTAATTAAAGTAAAGTAAAGTGAAGGACTTAAGAACATATTATTTATTTTTTATTGGTTTATTTCAAACCTTTAACAATTAAAAACAAAAGCCAAAACAATCAAATAAAATTACTTTGCAAGTTTCACTGTGAAAAAATTCCTAATGAAAAAAAGAAACAAAATGAAAAATTACAACAGAATTCAGCAACCAATTATAAGTCATCTAAAACAATATATTAAACGCTGTTCCCCAATGGATAAACACCACTGTCACCCCAAAGCGTTATTGTATATCTTCCAAAACATCAAACTAGTGTTCTGTATTATAGGGGAGCCTCACAGCCATCACTCAGAGGGATTGCATTCAAGAATTTCACCACAGCAAAAACCAACATATGAATCTAGCCCATTACAGATTTTAGCCATCAGTCATTAATTCCTAGTGTAGGGGCTGAGGCAATTATGGGGCCCAAAAACAGTCTTCGCTGAGCTGTCCAACTCATACATGTTGTTAACAGATGTTTCAATAATTCTGTCTCCGAGGATCTCTGACAATATCTACAAAATGACTGGTCCTCCTTCAACTGTTTCCTAGCAGCCAATACTGCCCTGGTTGGATACAGATTTGAACAGATTTTCAAAAAGTGCCCTCGCTCAATTGGACATGGAAAGAGCTTCAAGTATTTGGCTACCTGTTTCAAGTGTTTAGACTCTAGCACGTAATGTTTCATAAGAATCAGTTTATTTCTTTTAGCCTGTGTCAATATCCAATCCTGCTGATTGAGTTTCTGTTTACCAAATTGAGGTTAGAGATTAAAGTTGCCACTGAAGAATCCAGGTCTACCAAACTATCGAATCATTTAGATTTCCATAAAAATAAGTAGTCTTGTTTGGCAAACTTGTCATTATCTCCCGAAATGGTAATTTGCAGGGTTGTTCAGGACAGGAGAGATTTACGAAAAAAAGCGAGGGTTTTCCACAGTGAGATTGAATAAAGGTATAATAAACCCAATTCAAAACGAATACAGGCCAGGGGCAAACTCTTAGGTAGTCGCAAGATTTGTTTCCAAAAAAGTACCTCTAATAGTTCCCAAATTTGCCAGGAAAGATTTAAGCAGGATTCCGCCTCATAAGTGAGTATTGGCACCAATGGCTAAGTGTATATCTATAACCAGTCAGTTATCCCCATTGCAGTACGGCTAGGGTAGTAGAGCGACAACATTTTCTGGGATGACAGTAACGACTAGGGGTGTAATTGTAACTGGATACCCTTGGGGAAAAAGCAGCAGTAGATGTCTTCTTGGTTCCTCCCAGTCCTGTGCATGATGTGTTCAACTCCTGCATTTCTCCTCCTGTCTCTGCCCTGCACTGTGCACGTTACACTCAACCCTGCGTTTCTCCTTCTCCTTTTCATGCTCCAATAAGGGTGAGTGTGTGGTGCCCTCCATTTCTCCTTGCCTTGCACTACGCTCACCTTCCTCTCTGTGCCCTGATTTCCCCTCCTTGTCTCCAAGTCCTGTGTTCTGTGTAAAGTACTCTCCTCCTCCTTTTAATGATGCACACAGTGCAAACCTTCCTCTCTTTCTTCACCACACATTTCTCCTCCTCCGCTCCGTGCCTGGTGCCATTTGTTTCACTACCTCCATCCAGGCCTGTGCTTTGTGCAAGTTGCATAGGGATGGATCTGTTGATGGTATGTTAATATCATGCTGTATGTAGGGTGGACCTTGAGCAGACATCCTTAGCCCTTTCTATCTATACTTTATCTGATAACATCTATGGTAAAGCAATGCATAGCTCATAAAACCATAGGCTGTAATGGTTGCGTAGATACATACAAGTTCAATACTGGAAGATCAATGCCCTTCTGTTGCATGGTTACAATTGAACACATTGTGTACACAAATAAAACACTTTGGCTATCTTAAAATGTATGCAACTCATGGTGGCTTATTCCTTTCTTTTTAGGGCTGGACGTGCTCGCTTATTGTTGCTTCTTTAGTTGGTGCCATTGGATCATCATTTCTTTATGGCTACAACTTGTCTGTAGTGAATGCCCCAACAGTGGTAAGTGTCTTCCTTAATTTCAGCATGCCCCAAAAGAGAGGAGTGTTTATTAACCACCGCAGAATCCTCTTTCCTAAAGGTTGCTGTTTATGAAATAATTTAAAACATTTGCAGCCACAAATATTCTCTGTATTGCATCCATACTGTATCAGGCTTAACATCCATCACCCATTATTTTCTCGGAAAAAGCAACACTGGCCCCATTTTATCATTAACACCTTTAATGTGTAGTTAGGTTTTTTCCATTGCAGTCATGGACTTTCAAGTCTCATCATGTCAGGTGCCACTGACTAATAAATCTTTATTTTAATTGCAAACAGATGTTTTTATTAAACAGAATATTGAAAAGTATGTTATCACCCGTTAAGTCCAGAATGTTACAATGTTGAACAATCTGAATTGAATAAAATGTGGCCTTAGCCAAAAAATCCACATTCATTGTTTGGCAAGATTGTATGCAGTACCCTTTGGGTGCACTACAACAACCCTGAACTCCTGGCAATAGGAACCCAACCTTTGGTATATGTCTGCACTACACAGGTTGGCAGCATGTTGAGCAGCCAGGCTTAACTCAAGCGGGGTCAATGTGAGCTGTAGGGGTGTTACATAGAGATCCACAGTGACAAGTATTCAAATAAACTCTTACACACAAGGTTTGATGAATAAACAATTATTAATTTATTTATCAGTCAGTTAGAGTAAGCCTTTTTCAGAAGGGATATATATACACACTCTTAATATCTCTAAATCAGTGAGTACCCTTTTGGGATGGGCCACAGACACAACCTACACCCTCAGGTGACTTCAATAGCTAGGGTGCTGGGGACATTAAAATATCATTGTTGTATCAGGATCATTTAGGAGTAAGTCAAAGGAAAAGGTTATTAGAACATACAAGAGACCACAAATATTCTTAAGCAGGCAAATACTTTCAGATCCCCCAATAAGAGTCATTCAGTGGAACAGGCTAAGCCAAAGTCAATGGGCAAAAGTCTATATGAGCTGAAGCACTTCTTTGTAGTTAAGTAAGAAAAGTTTTGCATAATGTTTTAGAAGTCTTTGAAGAAAAAGAAGAATCAATGTAGGGCCACAAGCTGTTAGACTTGTGAGTAGTAGAAGATGCAAGCAACTCTACAGCAAGAGGTAAGTTCTCTCAGACTTTTACAGTACCTTTGTATTGAAGAAAAATTGCAGCAGATGACTTCTGTTCCTGAGCAGCTCTGCAGATCTCACTGTTCCTGGGCCACATTCGTGGGGACAGTCGTGGGGACAGGAGAGGACTTCTAGGTTTTCCTGCACTGCAATGGGATGGTCACCACTCGCAACTGCCAATCTTCAAACAATTGGCCGATCAGTGTTTCAGCTCCTCGCGTCTACCGCAAATAGCAACACCATGATTCCTGGCTGTCGGGATGGGCTTTACTTGTTTCTGGGGGGGCACAGGCTCGGTCAGTCCTGCTTCCTGGGAGTCCGGAGGATCTTCCTGGAGCTCTTGGCCAGCTTAAAAGCAACATACATATTCTGGTGCTCCTCTCCCTGGCATTTCGGTTTCCAGCAGCAACTCTGTGGAAAGTCAACCAGCTCCGAGAGACTGTCCAGGTGGCTTACTTTGGAGTTGATTGGTCCCACCAACTCAAGGGGAGAAGTCGTCCTTGCAGGGGCTTCTCTGTCAATACGAATTTGGAGTTTCAGCACCGCAGCAGGGCTTCACCAGACAAACGGTCCAGGAGTTGCAGGAGGCGTCCTCTTCAAGTTCTTCTTTGGTTCCTTCGTCCAGTGGTCCAAGCCAAAAGCCTCACCTTTTATTCACTTCTCTGCCATTCATTCCAGCCTAGCTGTCAGTCACCCAGCAGGGTGGCTGTCCTTTCCGGATAGTCAGCCAGGCAATCACTACAGCGTGCATTTGGGTCTCCTAGGAGACTAAGCACAGGAAGTTTCGCGCACCTCCTTCACTTCCTGCTCACCCCAGACACCCTGGAGCCTGAGGCAGGTTTCACTCGTGAAGCCTGCCAAACACAAAATGAACAAAGGGACCTAACCGGGTTTGGCGCACAGAGTAAATCTCAAGAAGGACCTTTCTATAAAGAAATGACGAAAAAAGAAGACCGGGGCCATTTTGACAAAAATGGCATCAATGAGTGTTTTACCGTGGCTGCGAACGCAGGCCGCGGTAAAATCACATAATGGTAGTAAAACGTAAACCACTGCCACCAGCCATTCATCGAGGAAAGGGTAACATTAAATTGTTACATGAGAATCTAGACAAAGGGGATACTAGGTAACCCCTCCAGCACCTTATTGTAATATAGTGTGTGCTGGGTCTAGAAAGTTACATATGTAATAGTCAATTTCACTTTACTGCTCTGGGAAACAGTAGTTTATCCCAGAGAAGGTATTTAAACCTTTGGAAATCTGAAAGACTTCCCTGTGCCACTGCACTGAAGGTGCTGTGTGACATAATGTAAAAGATGATGCCTATGGAGTTTGTCATACTCCACAACCAAAAAAAAACACTGTGTACACAAATACATTGAAATACATGAGAGAGTGGGAAAAAGGGTCTCACTCTCTCCAGGTAAAAGAAATCAAGTCCTCAAAATCCAGTAAAGTTGCTGGGGGTCTCTAAGGTAGAGGGAATTAGCACATTTCTGAGAACTCTCCCTAACATTCATTAAATAGTATTTCCTTTCTAATCAATTTCCAGTAATCAATCAGAGTTTAACAGGGGTTAGGAGCGAGTGTAGGAGTCTCTACCCAAGGAGCAATCCTGTGTCTTTCTTGGAATGCAGTTCCCTATAACAATCCCTTTTTGTAAATTGGTCATGTGTGTCAGGGATGTTTAGCCTCAGTAAATGTGATTGTTGTTGGATGAGTAAGAGCATGTTGTGCCCAAAGAAGTTGACGTCAGCGTGAGAGCCACGCTGCTGCTTTCTTAGCATTCACAATGGCTGCTGACAGGGTGGTTAGATACTGCTAAGTGTCCTGTGGCATCTGGGTGCCATTGTTGGTTTAATACATCTTGGTGGTGTGTGTTTTCTCAGATTTGCTCTTTCCTAGAAACCTGCTGGTGATGGTGATGCAGACCTGTTTGATACTTTGATCAAACAAAGACATACATGTTACGTAAGTGAATCTGAGAAAAACACATGCAGAATGTTCAAAACATTCCGCTGTGATGGAGAACAAGTAGATTGCGTTGTAACCAAGCAGGCAGACATGCATTGCTTTGCAATCACAGCTCTCAGACCATTCACCATTGTAAAGGCCTCCGAGGGATATCGAAGGAGGATGGTGAAATACTCGTTCTCTTCAGCAGCCTAGTTCTGCCTTCCAAGTTGCACCTTGTGGCCTATGAATGATATTGGGTTTCCTCTTCCCTTCTCATTCATTTTCTAAAGAACAGAGCTCACTCCACACTTCTATGTGTCTCTCTAAACAAGGACAAGTGCCATGAAGTCTGGTGCTTGAGAACAGGGAGCTTGATCAAAGTAGCTACATGGTAGATGGCGCCCATCTGGGAATTGGTTGGGTTTCAGCCAGGAGAATATATCTGGCATTGGAGTACTGTGACTTTCATTGGCTCGGGGAAAGTAGCCGAGAGATCTACGAAATCCAGGCGTTACCCTATTCCTGCTTCCTCTATGTTCGTGTGGGAGAAAGGCTAACTTCCTCTACAAAGTCATTAGTGAGGTTTCCTTGGTGGAGATCAGTAGGAGCTCAATGTTCTCTTCCTAGTTTGAGGGCAGTGAGTTCCTCATAACAGGATTACAGTACGGAGTGTGCTTGTTAATATTCCAATTTCTTAATCACTCATAATATCTCACGGTCATCTAGTACACCAGGCATCATTCCAAGAGTATGCACATGTGTTTTTCAGGCACTCCTCCTGAAGCAACTTCTACAACAGAACAACACAATTACAGTGGCTATTGTAGTAACTATAAACCAAAACTAAATATGCATGATTGCATAATGGCAAATATGACTTTTTCTAAGGAAAGAGTAACACTTAGTTACTTACATTCATGAGATATACACATAGAATTTGTTTCTGAAGGAAGAGAAAATACAAATAAGTTACTTAAATGCGAAGAGTGGTATGGCTTGTTCTGAAAGAGGAGTCCATTAAAGTGAAGTGCTTGCAGCTAAGGCACACATTTTCCGAGCGAGCCGTAAATCCCACAATGTAGCTTCAGTGTGATTCTCTGTGACGAAATGACTTCTACCCAACAAACTGCTACAAAACAAGAGTGATTGATCCCAATCATAAAGACAAAAGAGGCACAGTTAAGAGCGTGAACACCTTCAACTTTTGTGATAATGTGGACAGAGTTAAGGCTATTCCCCCAGCAGCAATAGTACCACCAACCAAAATAAAAGGCATGTACAATCAAGGTTCTTTAAAATATATATACTTTAATTAAACACACTGGCCCTCATTACGACCCTGGCGGAAAGTAACTGACCCGATCGCTATAGCGTAAATAGCGTTTCCGCCATTGCACGATGGAGTAAAGTGCGGCTAATTCTGACCCATCGGGCACGAGCATTACGCCATGGCGGAAGTGCAAAGTCCGCGATGGCGGAAATGTCCCCAAAACGCCCCTCACCGCCGTCGTACGGCGCCCTAGGTGCAATTCCGCCACCCATCATAGCGGTCACCGTAATGAGCGCTAATCGCAAAATACGGTGACCGTAAATATACGGAAACGGAAGTAAAAACATGGGGCCGGAACGGGAAACAGCACGCCGTACACCTATAAAATCAGAATCCCAACACAACCATTAAAAATCCGACCCTGAGACACATCCCAACCCGTTAGCCACCCTAGTTAAAACAATCAAAATGGGAAAAGTTGCTAAAAAAGCGTGCGACCGCAAGCGGCAGGTCCACTTCTCCCATGAGGAACTCACCGTGCTCACAGAGACCCTCCAGGAGAATGCTGGCGTCGTCTTCTCGACGCAAATGACCAGGACGGCACTTGCGAACAAGAAGGCCATATGGGCCCTGGTGGCACAGCGGGTAAGTGCGGTGGGGACCGCACCCCGCAACCCACAGCAATGCAGAAAGCGATGGGACGACTTGCGGATACGCGTACGGAGCATACTATCAGCCAACCGTAACATTGCCACAGCTACCGGGGGAGGATCGGAATCACCCATCAAGTTGACCCCCTGGGAAGAAATCTGTGCCTCCACCATTGGAATGGAGAGTATAGAGGGAGTCGGAGGGATGGAGAAAGGAGTGCAGACATCCGAAGAATCAGGTAGGTGGGACAAATAAAACAATGCTAAATCCACAATGTCCAATCATGTGAAGTACCATGTGTCCACATAGTGCAACAGAAACACATGTCCAGGAGAACGTCCACATACATTGGCCTGATAGCGCACTTTAAAAGTCAAATTAAATACATAAATAATTGAAAATCCTAAAAACACCCTCTACACATGCAGCATGCACACCCTAACTGCAGGCTGCAAAACAACCGCATCCTCAATCCACACAGAAATGAAACCACCTCCAAGGCCCTGACCCAAATCACCCTCAGGTACCACCCCAATGCATGTGATACATTGCCATTCCAATTTCCACAGACCCATAAATAACGCTCGCCCTCCTTTACTCCACCACAGGGTCCGAGTCAAACGACGAGCTGCAGGACACCCCTACCAGCATACCTGCAAAGAGGGCCAAGACCAACGGCCAAAGACCCTCCACCTCAGCTGCACGGATCAAGACACGGCAGCAGCACAAATCAAGTGGCAGCACACAGGAGGGGACTTCAACAGGCACCCCAGCAGCCAGCATGCCCACACCAGCAGCACCACAGGTCCCCCCAATGGATGCCACAGAAGGCACTGCTTCTGATGGCAGCAGCACCATAGGTGACACTGCATTAATGCCAGCATGCTCTGACACAGACAACGGTGCTGTCAATGTAGGACCCATCCATGACCTGTCACAATCCCCCTGTTCGTTTCATCCCGTACACCATGAGGATACCACGCAGGGGCACCCACAAGACGACGACTGGCCATCCCCCACAAGCCCTGTGGCAAGGCAACATGAGTTGATCAGCCCCTCTGTGACACCACCGCAAATGGCCATGGCCCAGCAGAGGCAACAGTCCCTCGACCAGGTGATCGTGCAACAGCAGCAACTGGCCACGCTCCTCAAGGAGCATGCTGATGAATGTGGGGCTTCTAAGGCAGCCATAGAAACATCTACTGAGACACTTAGGGCACAAATGGAGTGAAGTACAGAGACACTAAGGGTACAAATGGAGAGAAGCACCGAGAGCCTGAGGGGGGAACTGCATGCGACGTCCAAAGACGTATGTGGTGAACTTGCCGCTGTGCGCCGTGTGCTCACTGAGCTCTCACAAACCCTTAGGGACATGCATGGACGTGAGCAGGCAGAGACATCATCCATTGCAAGTTCCGTCCAGGGCAGCCCCCAACGTAGATCTGGGAGGAACCTGCGCTCCACAGGCAGGGGTGCCCCTGATACCCGGAGAGGGGGCTTGCAATAGCGTCTGCCCACTGACAATGAGCATCTTTGGACACTGGTGTTCGGGGGGGAGGTAGGAGGGTGGAGGGGGGGTGTTGGGCTTTCTTGGGTGGCGGGTCGATGGGGTGTGTAACATAATTTCACATATGCTATAAACATTACATAATCATCCAATGAGATGTGTGGACATTGTTCCTTGTGTACAAGGCCTTTATAGGCGTACAGTCCACATTGTGCATGTTCCCGACACACACAGTGCCACAAGTCCCGTGTCCATGCATCAGCCACCAGGCGTGAGTGCTAGAAGCATGAATCTATGATATTCTGACGAATTTCACGGGCCTCCTGTGCCTCGCGGACTCCTTGAGGTGCTGCCACATCCCCAGCCTCATCATGACCATCTTCAGGTGCTTGCAGTTCTGCGTCAGGGGGCATGGGCACATTTCTACGTACGCACATGTTGTGTAGCATGACACATGCCATGACTATCTTTGCAACCTTCTCATGGCGGTACAGGAGTGCCCCGCCAGACCTGCTGAGGCAGCGGAAACGAGCCTTCAGTAGGCCGAATGCCTGTTCTATGACTACACGGGTACGTGAGTGGGCATGGTTGTAGTCCTCCTGATGCTGGTCCTGTGGGTTCCGGAGTGGTGTAAGGAGCCATCTCTTCAGTGGATACCCGGCATCACCTGTATGTGGACAATAAAGGATGTTTGTGGGATGACATTGCTACGTACGCATCCCCCCCCCTTCCTGCCAGGTCATTGCCGCATCACATACCCCACATTATCATGCATGGATTGAGACTCACCGAGTAGCCAGGATCTGTTCCCTGAATGTCGCTCCATGTAGCGTGGTATTGTAGAGTTCCTCAAGACCATAGAATCATGGGTTGATCCAGGAAATCGGGCACAACAATGTGTAAAGATCCTGTTGGAGTCACACACCATTTGTACATTAAGAGAATGATATTGTTTCCGGTTGCGGTACTGGACCTCCATGGCATGTGGGACAACCAATTCCACATGGGTGCAGTCGATGGCACCAATGCAACCCGGTATGCCGGCAAGTGCATGGAATCCCACTTTTGTGTTTGTAATCTCCAGCTCCGAGCGTGGTAATGAGATGTAGTCGTCTGCGTGCTTCAGGAGGGCATCGAGCACTTGCAATAGTGTCCGTGAGAACAGTGGCTGTGAAATGCCATGCAACTGTCCGACTGTGTGCTGGTAGGTGCCTGTGGCCAGGAAGTGGAGTACAGACACCACCTTCAGTAGGGGTGGGATGGCGGTTGGGCTATCTATCATGCTGACAAGGTCAGCGTGTGTCATGTCCACAATGGAGATTATGGTGTCCCGGTCCAAACGGTAGAGGGTGTGGATCTGCTCAGCAGTGAGGTTGAACGGATGAGCTCGGAGGCGTGGGATTGCGGGCTGCCTGCGTGGTGGTAGTGGCTGTGCTGGTGGGCCTTGCTGGCCCTGCCTTGCCCTCCTCCTCCTGCGTCTCCTCTGTGCGGCCGGTTGTTGTAGTAGTTGGTGTTCGTCTTCTTCTTGGAGTTGGAGTACTTGCAGTGCTATCAGGTTCCCCAGGCCCAACATCGCTAGTCCTGCCGGTAGCATTTTGGAGTGGGTGTGGTTGTGGGAGGGGGTTGGGTGTGCAATTTATGTGTTTTCAGGCTGTGTAGCCTCCACCTGTGGTGATTCATTCCACCTGTGCCAGCTGCAATCCCCTTTGGGCGAGCACTGTACCGAGGTTCACCGACGGGCGGGGCGTCCCATTTGTGAGTGAAGCCAGTTGCCATTTTCACACACTGCCGCACTACATGGATGAATTTGTGATTTCATGCGGTCACAGATGCCTTTTCGACGTGATGTTGCAAATGAGGAATTCGAAGGACAGCGCTTTCGGTTTTCAGCTAGCGGCGAGGAGACGCCCACAGGTCTGACTGCAAATATAACGTTCTATTGTTTAATGTCCTTGGGACAGGGGCCATGGCGAGAATGCAATGATTGATATGAATAGTATGGGATGCGCAATAGCGTAGTGGACGATTAGGCAGGACGTTCCCACATACATGTTACTTCACTATTATTCCGGCCTGGAGCACAGTGGATTTTGCAGGCTGCATTACGCACAGACTCAATGGAGATTTCAAATGTTATGTGAGTAAATAATCAGGCGTTTTAATACCGGGATGAGGGAATGATGTATGGATGCATGGACAGATGATTTAATTGAGAGTTTGCCATGTACATGGCTTATTGGAATCTATCCCCTTCCCCTGCGCTATGTGATGCAGAGCTGCCATAGTGGGACCATCGTCTATCTGCCCTTGTTGAACCCTCCCAGTCTCGACGCGCCTTCCAACACTTGTGTCTATGCACGTTACTAATCCCATCTCATGGATTCTGTTTTAACAGACGCATGCACACAAACACTCGTTTGTAATAGTGTTTTCACCTCGATTTATATTGTTATGATTGGCACGTGATTTTTGGGTGGAAATAATCCTTTTGAGTGGGCTAGCATGCATATGGCTGTGGATTTAGTGTGATCATTGAAGTGAGTAATACTAATGAAGTTCTGATGCCCATACTATTCTTTTTCATTTCATTTGGGTGACAGGTATCTCCTCCCCTTTTGCCGCTGCCATCTGTATGCCACTCCTGCAGATGGCTTTTACTCGCGACACCTGCTGCTTCGAGTTAATCAGTGGAGCACCATTACGATCTTATGGGACGATCGCCAATGGGCCACATGCCCTTACGCAGTACTAGTGGCTAGGAGCAACATATCTACCTTTCAGCTGGACTAGTGCCTACCTAATGGGACGGCCCTGCGGTTCTAGGCGCTTCCATGTTGCCTTTTTGAACGTGAATGTAGCCCCTGTGTACCATGAAGGAACAGGGCGTCACACAAGGAGTAGCTGGTCATTTATTGCGGATGCAGCCCACAGTAATGTAGATATTTTGGGGTTTATGACCTAATAGCTGTATGGGCTTGGTGAATTTGATGTGCATTAAAATTTTATTCTGATGTTAACCGTGTAGCGTTATTCTTTGCAAGTAATGTAGCATATTCCTATTTGTGGAGCGATGTATTGTGAGTAGATCTGCATTGGGTTCCGGCTTCTGAGTATAGTTGCGTGGTACTGTACTGGCCGCGTTTGCCTACGAAGCCCAGTAAGGTCAGGGATAGGGGCTGCCATTATGACTGTTTTAATGATGTCATGCTTAGGGGCGGGGGATTAGCTTTTGTGTAACAGATGCCAGTCAGCCAGGTGGATTGGTGGAATGACGTGATTATCAGAAAATGGCTGGTCACAGGTGCCTGTGTTTGCGTGCGTTTCTTGGAGGGAGACTGAGGTCATGTCCATTGGAATAGCTTCTGTATTCGTGCCATCTGTGCCCTGCAGCTCCCATTGGCCCCTCTTGAGATGAGCCTGGCTGCTCAGTCACTCTGCCAACTTGTGTGGTACATGCTTATGCTGATGGTTGGTTTGTTTACTGGCATGTGTACAGGGCTGGTGCAGTCTCCCTCAGGATACTGCTTTGAATGTTGTCTTACACTGGTGTCAGGCGATGCGGGCCTGTTGTTGTTTTGTCTCATCTTTCAGTTCATTTTGCTGTACTTGAACCTTCACATGCCTGTGCTGCATCAGTATGGCAATGGTGACATGCCAAATATGGATGGCCACTCACAAGGCACTTGGAGCCCCTACATTCATTTGTTCGTTGGCATGCATGGGTGACTTGTGCATTTCACTGGTTGCATTGTGTAACTTCATTGCACCTACGAGGAGTTGTGCAATGTGGCCAGGGAGTGGTGTACAGGCACTCAGTAGGGCCATTTACGGTTGGTTCACGATGCCGTAATTCTCACCATGGCGGAATGGTACTTTCCGCCATGCTTGATGGCGTTAAGTAAATGTCCGCTGGGGTCAGAATTCGCGTACCGTTGCTCCATGGTGGTAATTACGGTTTTGCATGGCGCGCGTGCGCGTACTTGGTGCAGTTAGCGTTGGCGTTCACTACGGTGTCGCTAATGGCATCGTACTTTACAGTGACGGGTCATAGTCGCACCGAGTGGTATTCGATGGCGGTATTACATTTCCGCCATCGTTTTTTCGATTTCCGCCAGGGTCATAATGAGGGCCACTATCTGCAAAAAAAACTGAATAGAAAAGCACTACACAAAATCTATCCCTGAAAATAAAACACAGAATATGCAAAGATAACAAGCTGCAGCCCTCTGGGTAATGAATCTGGTGTAAAAGGCAATAATAACCACAGTGTTTGTAAAGGGTTTATGTTCTTGTGTAAGAATGTATTTAAGTGACCTAACCAGTCTCTAGGGCCCAAAGAAGGATAATGAGGACAGTTATACGTCAATAATAGCTTCTGTGGTGCTTGGCGGTTTGATGACACCCAGCCAGGCTTCTTGGTACTGTTTGTGCAGTTTGAATCAGGCTCAAATGCGTCAGTTATGTTGTTCCAGACAGGGAGCCAGTGTCGAGCCAGGGTCTAGCTGAAAGTTATTGCAGTTCAAAGGAGTGCAGATCGTGAGGGCCAAGAGGGCCGGTCTGACAGTCAGTTTGATAGCGAAGATGCTAGTGACTGGATGTTTATTTCGAGAGGAGGGGGTCTAATGTGCCGTCGAGGGACGGGTTTCGAGGAGGACACCAGGGCTGGTCCGACTTGCACTGCAGACCAGCAGCTAAGATGCCAGCTAAAATTCCAATGGGTCAAAGGGCAGCTTCAAGCGATGTTGAATGAAGTGAGGATTGTGAAGGCCACAAGGGCTGGTTCTACGGCAAAGATGCTGGTGACTGGATGCACAGTATGAATCGTGGTTCTGGTGCAGCGTTTGAAGGTTGCTGGCAGTACGAAAATGTAGTCCCAAGGCAAGGAGTGCAACAATGATCTTTACGTTCGAGCCGGGGCAATGATGCACTCAGCGGGTGTAGTGTGACAGTGAACCAGTCGAGGGTGCAGGACAGCGGTTCACAGATCGTTGAGTGCCAAAGGCAGCTCCTGATAGCCCTGGTGGTTCAACTGGGTCGAAAGAGCTCAAATCACAACTCAAAGCCGTCAAACAGTGAAAATACAGGGACCCTGGTTATCTTGACTCTCAAGTTGCTATGAGTCCCAATCCAGGGACTCAAGCATAAATGTAGTCCTTGTTGTTAGTCTCCCAGTGCAAGGGAGGCTGGCATAAAATTCCAGGGGTCCTGAACACAGTGAGGCCCTGAACAGCAATATGGTACTCTGAGGTGCAAACTTGCTCCACCAGCAGGTCACTGCCAAAGTGCCCTGGGGATGGCTAGGGAGCAGAACTTTCCTTCATTTGATACTTAGTCTTCACCTCCGTAGGAGGACTTTAGAAAGTCAACTCTCCCAACAGAGATACATTGCATTCTTCCTCAGGTTGTTCAAGAGTGAATCAAAAAAGTAGTAGGAGACACCCTTTTTTAAAGGCAGATGTCTACAAGTTATTGTACAAAGCAAGCCTGCCTTAAGAGGCTAATCACTGTGTTTGGAACTGTGGGGTATTTTAAGGCCTAATGCAGACCCCCTACAACAAAACTGCAGTTAGCAGTCACCAGGAAGACACGACTGCGCTGTGCTGTTGGGCACCTACTCTCTGGCATCACAAAACTGCATTTTAGCAGCTACCAAAATAAAGGCTGCACTTTGTGTCTTCACCCAAAGAAAAGAAATTAAATAAAGAAGGGCTCTGCACTGCAACTGTCCCACTTTCATTATAAAACACCCTTTCTTAGAAACCCACCCTGGCACTTGTGGGGCAGGCAATTTCAACACTGCAAACAAAAATGAGCATGCATGCCCCCTTACACCCTGAATGACAAAGATATGTTCTGCTTTAAAAAAATGACATGCATTCCGGATGATTTCACCCTGGTTACTTTTTCGTTTTTAAACAGCCCAAATTGGGTTTCTGTGCAATCTAGCCCTGCCTGTGTTTTGCCTCTGAATGCCAAGAAACCAGATAAACCCTGTGTAACAGCAGTGTTTTCATCTGCTCAAGTCTGGGAAAAGAAGAAGTTACCTTGCCATTGCACGGCTAGCATTTTCCTTTGAAACAAAGTAACATGCACAAAATTCTTCAAAGAAGCTTTCTCCCTCCTTTGCTATGTGTCAGTTTCATATAACTCATTTGCCACACATATTCCTATAGAGGAGAAATGGACCAGAGCTTTGTGAGGCTTATTAGAAAGTAAATGCCCAAAGAAAAAGTGCAATCCAGCCCCACATTGAGAATCTTAACATGTCCTGAAATAAACACACATGCAAATTCTGCTTTTGTCAAATAAGAAAACTTCTCCTTGAAAGTAAAAGCACAATAATACTGTAGCTGTCACAGGAACACAATTGTACATTATGGGAAGGAAAGCTGCAAAAATGTGTACATGGTGCTATGCTGTATTTCCCCCCCACCCCCAAAAGACATAATCCTCCCAGCTACGCCCAGGAATTTCTGTTAAAACTAGTTTTGCAAGGATGGCATTTCTTTCACAAACTATGAAAGGGCCAAGGTGGGGAAATTCACATCCTCATCAGACTGGCTGGCATTCTCCCGCCCAAGGACAATGGGCAGCCCTGCCACTGAGGTGAGAATTCCTGCTGACACCTCTCCTCAGCTTCAACTGAAAGACTTCAAAGAAGTAGTCATGACAACATCTTTACCAGTGGGCCAGAGAAAGACATTTGGCTTTTGGGGGTTGAGAGACTGCCCACCTTGCGGACAAAGACAGCCCCCTTGGTTCTAAAGACTTTTCTTCTTAAAACTTTTATTTCTGTAACCTCAAAACTTAGTAATGTGAAATGTTGACAGTATGAATGTAAATTTTACGCCTTTAAAACAACTTGATGTAGATCTTTCTGACAGGTTGTGGATGCAAACACCAGAAAAGGGACATTTCTGGGAAGATTATAAATGACACTGTTATGAAAGTTGGATGCAAATATGACCAACATTAAAATACTTCAGTGCACCTATTTGCAGATTTTAGGGGAAATATTTCCCACCAAAAATTGCAAAAGATTATTAGAAGGACTAAACAACATCCTATAAATGGGGGAGTTAGAATGACAGGTTCAGTATAAAATATGGCATTTGCCTATGCGATTTTCAAAAACGCAAGAACTTTAAAAATGTGTGATTTATGTCATAACTGATTTTGGCAAAAGTTACTGTAGGATGGCCATGTACATTGTAAAGCACACACCATAAAACTGATGTCATGTCCCTGAAGTCCAACCGGTTGACAGAAAGGCGGTGACAGCCACCCCTGACCAATCTGGTTGTTAGAGGCATGTCCAGCCAAAGTCTGCCCCCAAAGTAAAATCCTGTGATGTGATCCACCTTATATAAGGTGGAGGCTCAGAGAGACACACACTCTTCTGATTTTCCGGCTCCAGCACCTCCAGAGATTCAGACATTCCATACTCACCCTGCAAGATTCCATATTCCACTGCCAGGACAGGGGTAGCCGATCCAGTATTATAGTTGTAAGTATAACCCCTACCCCATAGCAAAACATAGCATATCCCATTCTGATACCTTGCCATTTGTTCAACCCTATAAGTATTCTCATAAGTATACTATTAACTTTTTAAAATTGTCAGAACTCTCTGTGTATCCTGTTCCTTGATTTAGATGTGTTAGCACCATTCTTTCACATCCTTGTAGTCCATTGCATAAGTCCTTAAAGATATTTGGAATAAACGAATTAACTCCCACCTAAAGAGACACACAGAGTGTGGGGGGTGGTGGATTAAGACTGCAGCTTAACCCTTTTCACGGGCAGCGTTTCTCTTCTTGATAATCTAGCCACGAAAATATAGTATCAGTAAAACTTGTCATTTTCCTTTTAAACCGATTTTCCCTGTGCTACTATCATTTTTTTAAATGATTTTTTCCATTCACTGTTAATCTCATCCAGTCATCCATTCAGAGTTACCCTTTCACTTTCAGATTATACCATTGATGTGAATTTTTTCCTTAGCATCAAAACCACATTCCGATTTTCCCTGTTTCACCCGTTTTTCAAGCTGTTTTGTCACTTTGAACCTGTGAAACTAAGCAAATGCAATTTCTGCACGTGTGATTTGGCTGCACTGTGTTTTTCCTTCCAAAGTTGATTTTCCAAACTGTACGCCCGTTGTTAGTACATTGCCTTGTAGTTTGCTAGTGTCCTCACTTATTTGATACTGCCATACTTATCCTTCCCTTATTCATGCAACCGCACATGTAAACCAAATATTTAGTAATTCTGAGTGCTATTTTGCCCAATTACAAGGGTTTTCAAATCCGATTTTGCCTCCCATTCAGAGGTGGAAGGTCAGATTTCAATTCTGTTTGTTGCCTAGTATACCTGACTCCTTGCTACTCTAGAGGGAGTGCTGCAGGGGGAAACATTAACTGTTGTGCTATCGGAAAGAAAACACCTGAAAAGTGATCTTGCTTTTATTCAATTGTGCATTGGGTTTCTTATATTAAAAGGTCAAACTAAGTGTGTTCTATCATTTTATGGTGCAATTATCACCAAACTGGTGATTGCTGCCTTATATTAAATTTGTGTGATTTCATTGGAATTTAAAAAATAAATTAATATTGTGTCATTACATACCACCCTGGTTCATGGTCCATTGCGACCCAGGTATTTGTAAAGGGGGTGTGAGATGGGTTGGGTGCCTTCTCAACTGAATTCATAATAAATAAAGTAAACGTTTTTTAATTGTGTGCCACATCCTTGGCCAGTATCAAAAGTCCTGGTCTGGAGTGTGACGCCCCTTTAAAATACTTAACAGAACAAGTGGATATTGTATTCTGACATGCTTTGAGAAAGTGCTTTGTGCTACATGAAATGGCTGGCTGTTCAACCAATACTTGGCACTTCTTGCCCACTGCATTGCCACTCTCTGCCCCAACTTTCAGTGCTATGCGGATGACACTCATCTCCTTTTCAGGCTCCCTTTCAACACCTCTCTTCCTTCTCTCATCTCTGACTGTCTGTGTGCTATCCAAGCGTGGTGTGCCGCCAATGATTTCTGCCTTAATGCCAGCAAGACTGAGATTCTCCTCATCGGCACACCTGCCCCCTCTTTTCCTGTCACTCTTTGGTCGGCCTCTCTTGGCCCTCTTCCTGCTCTCACCGTTGAGGCTAAAAACCTCAGGGTCGTCTTCGACTCCACACTCTCCTTCTGTCCTCACATCTCTGACATCTCTAAGAAGTCACACTACCAGCTGCACCTCTTCGGAGGTATTCTTCCATTACTCTCCTTCCCCCAGAAGCTCCCTGTCTCCAGAGCCCTGGTTCTCTCTAGGCTGGACTACTGCAACAGCCTCTTTCTAAATCTGCCTGCCTCTACTCTCTGCCCTCTGCAACTCATCCAAAACAGGACTGTAAAACTTGTCCTTGGCCTCAAGCCCAGGGATCGTATCTCTCCAGGACTGAAATCTCTGCACTGGCTCCCAGTGGCAGCGAGGATCAAGTTCAAAACCCTCTGCATTTTCCACAAGGCCTTCTGGGGCATGGGGCCTCAATACCTTCAACTCTCTCTTCCTATATATCTTCCTTCTTGAGCTCTTCAGTCATCCACCTCCAACTTCCTCAGGGTCAGTTGCTTCTCCAAGCAACAAGTTGGTGGTAGATCCCTTTCTTCTGCTGGGGCCTCCACCTGGAACAGCCTCCCTGCCTCTCTGAAACTTGAGGATAACCATCTCCAGTTCTGGAAGCACCTCAAGACCTTCCTTTTTGTTTCTGCTTTATCTCCCCTGCTGTTCACCTGGCTGAAATTGAAACTTCACTGGTTTACCTGGCTACCCTCTGATCTCGGGGCCAGGTCCCCTCCCCGCCAGTTACACACCAGCACTGCCCCCCTGGTAACCTTTGCACTCGGGACTGTTTCTGTATCCATACAGTTCCTACCAGCACTTGACACCTTGTTGTCTGCCCTTACCCTTGCACTTGCCACCAGCTGGCCGTACTTTTATTTATGGTCTTTATTTATTTTACTCTTATCCTATGTACTGCACTGCCCCCTCCTCCTTTTCCCCCCACACATTTTACCTTCCCCCATCCCTACATTTGCACGATCTCAATGTCACCTGGCTTGGTAAAATCGTTGTCTTTGTCTTCCCTCTGTTCCCCCTCCCTTGCCTCATCCTGCCTTAAAACACTTGAGTATAGGCGCGTTATAAATGCCATATCATATCATATCACCTCTGCATCTACATCTTCCTCTTTCTCCAATGCCATCATCCATCTTCTACTCCTCTGCAGCCTTCTCCTGAGTCCACAAAGTGACTGCCCATAGGCCACCATGGTCAGTTCCTCCTCCTCTTTCTTCCCCCTGCCCCAATGAGCTTTCTGCATCTCCTGCAGCTTTACCTAAGGTGACATGAGTATCAATATAGACATTTCGAGATTGTTATAAGAGCATCAGATTGGGCATGATAATATTCATGCCTTAAATTAGCAGCCATAGTCAAATAAGTAAATTTAGCAAGGAGCTGGAGCAACAACACATGTTACGAGTCAGTACACCAATAATAACATGGAAGCATTTTCTTACCTGGTGTAAGTGCTTCTACCAGTTTTACTAGTTGCACTTTCCGATGGTGCTGCAGGCAGAGATCAAGAATGGTGGGGCCACTCCCTTCCACATGCAACTAAGAGGAGGGAATCCCCCAGCATACACAGATGAAACACAGCTCTGCCTCAAGTTCTCCTCCATCAAAAACATCCACAGGCTAAAGCCTGTCTCACATTCATCTAGTCCTGGATGTCCCCGAAGCTCAGTCTCTCCAAGACTGAATTCCTACTGCTGACTAACAATGGAGGACACCCTGACATCAAGACCTGGCACTCTTCTATTATCATCAAAAAAATGCACACCAGACCTGACCACCTGCACAATTCTTGTGGGTTCTCCATAAACAGACACCTCTCCTTTCAGGTGCATATGGCAAGAAAGATAGACACAGCTTAGTGCCAACTTTCCTTCTTGTGGAAACTCAAGTTCTTCATCTCACCAAACAACTTGAAATATGCATTCCATGCCTTGGTCTTTTCCCACCTAGGGTAGCAATACTCCTCTGAAACTCCTTCCAGCTTTCGTAAATTGCATTATATGCCTATTATATTATCAGTTCAAAACATCTTTGCCAGGCTGAAAGGGGCCCCTTGGGGTCCCTCGCGTTATGGAAACAAGGCAAGTCACCACACACGATAGATATGCCAGACACGAGGTTGTATTCCCAAAGCTAGGGTTTATTGCAAAGCAAATAGTCTCAGTTGGCCAACACGGTCTCACGCCCCGCGACGTGTATCTCTAGTCCTCGAGGGACGCAAGAGAGCGAATTACGTACATCAGTTACATATATACAAAATGCATATCATACAATCAGCTGTGACATGTTTAACACCCCCTTTATTGGGTTTCTTTGAACTCGGTTTGATGAAGGACACTTCCGACGAATATGACACCTTCAAATATCTATTCTAGTAACAATTGGGCAACCTTGCAAGTGCTGAGACATCTTTTCTTTGTTGAACAGAACACAGTGCTTCTGTTCTCGTAAGCGAGCTACATACGGGGGAAGAGTCATTACTGCAACTCCGTCCAGTGAAATTTGCGCTGGATTCCGAGTTGCAGTGGTGCTTTTAGTCCCATTATTGTGAGTCCAAAGGACTCTATGGGGCTTTTCGGCACTATTACTGCCAGCAGCAATAGCGCCGGAAATGGGCAGAAAGCTGGAGATTTACCTCCAGCTTAAAGCTGGAGGTAAATCTCCAACGTTTGGCCTGAACTCGGGATTGGGCAGAGCAGTAATGCAGCAGTAATGCAGCAGTAATAGTTTCAACTTCAGCTTCGAGACAAATTGGGAAGTGAGAGGTCCCCATATATACACATCTGTCCCTCATTCACACTGCTGAGCCAAGCTCAGTCAGCCAATAAGACAGAAGGGCATTCATGCAGGCATTCAGCCAACAAGGCTTACAGTGCATTCAGGCCATTCACTTCCACCCAGACACCCTTAACAAGGAATGTGGATTGGGGCAAGCACCCTGCATTAATGTCAGTTTCAGGGAGGGCTGTCTCATTCTGTGTGTCACACCCACAGATCCCAGACGCCCAAAACAAAGAATGCATATTGGTCACATACCCCATTCACACAGGCACAGGTCCCCCTCGAAGGGTGCATCCACAACATACAGTCACTGGGAAGGCTCCAGCCAGTCTGACCTGGACTTCCCCAAAATTCCATATGTTGTTCTTCCACTCAACAGCCAGTCAGGGGAAAGGACATAGTCAGGGCTTCCCAGGGCTTTTGGAAAACAAGGTAACAAGTAATAGAAACTAAGAGGCCACAGGGGACATCTTGCCTTTGATCAGGAATCCACTGATTCCTAAGGCATGGCTTGGGTATCCCAAAATGGAGGATACTCAGAGCACCTGTCAAATTCAGCATGGAGCTGCCACCAGCCCATACCCTGCACAAAAACATACACTAGGGGTACAGGGCTGTACCCCCACCCATGGGTGCCATAGGGGTATCCCAACAGTCTCTGTTCACTAAAACCAAAAAGAAGAAGAGCTGCACTGCCAGGAGTCCCATATGGATTCCTGTGCAGAAAACAACACAGAACACACATGATAAGGGAGTAATGGACACAGACATGGAGGCCATGTCTCTCCAATGCATTTCCAGTATCACAGCCGGATGTGCAGTACCATTATAAACTGGAGGTGAAGCAAGTGTGTGAAATTGAGTGGTTCTTGCAAATAGAAGCAGACATAGCTGTACCAAACAATTAAATCTGGGTTTTTTATGATGTATTTTGCTGTGATGAGTTAGCAATTCCAGCCATTGGCACAAGATATATCCTTACTCGGCTGCATGTACTTCTGTTTAGGGTCATTTCGACCGTAATAATGTGTTTGAATGCCTACACACCTAAACAATGCACTGGGAGGTACATCAGTTTCAGTTACAAGGTATTGGCATGGCTCTTCAACAGGTTGTTCGACACAAGCCCACATTTGTTATCTCTGATTCAGAATATGTAGTCAGGGGATACATCCCAATGGTGGGTACAAAATGGTTTTAAAGATTCTAAATGGTAATCAATAGTGTCCAAACAGCTTTTGCAGTAGCTTTAGAACCTCAAAGAGGTAGATCCTCTAGTATGATAAAACATTAAAGCGCATAGATCAGATTCTGTGCACATTGCTGGTAATGCACTGCAAGACTTGTCCACATGACAGCAGACAAGATTTGTGGTAGCAGCTTTCACATGCTCCACTTCACATATTGATGAGGATATTAAAGCCAGCCTTGACACAAGCTGCCCTAATGCAAAAGGATTCCCTTAGACATATACATATTGTCACTATTCCTAAAAAAGTGAGGGGGCCATTTGAAAGGGTACATCAAACAAGCAGGACAGATACACATTAATCTTTGCTGTTCACACAGGAATGACTACTGCTAACTTTGGGAAATTAGCAACTGCTAAGATTTTGCTGGATAAATGTTGGTGCCCTGGGCTGAGAAAAGTTATAAAACATTACATTGCTAATTCCTCAACATGCTTGCACACCACTGTGGATCATACCAGGAAGCCAAAATAAGTTCCTCTACTATTTAATTAATTGTTTAATTGGTTATTTATAACACGCTTAGTACTGAAGAGGTTTCTAGGTGTGGACCGGTGACTCAAACCTGTGTTGCTCTGCATAGTCTTGCTTCGGTGACAAGCGCATTGCCACTGAGCTATACTAACCGTGCTGAGCGCAACAGTACCAATTAAAACCATGTTTATAGATCACATTTGTCGCTTGGTAGCAGTTAACAAATATGAATATTTGTTGATTGCAGTAGATCTGTGTACTATGTTCAACTGGATCATTCCCCATGGCTAATCTGACTGTCAATAATTCATAAAGACTTTGCAATCCATAGTAGCTATGACAGCCCCTAAAACACTCCAAGCTGACAATGGGCCAGCTTTTTCGGCCAACGCCTTATGAAAACCATGTCATGCTGGGGATGTACTTTGCAATTGTCAAACCTATGTTGGCCTCTAGTCAATGGGGTAATTGTGGGAGTGAATGGGATTATAAAACAGGCCATGACTAAATATTTCTTTACTTCTGGGGTTAACTGGGTGATTCGCATGCCTTTAGCATTGGGAATATAAATATTTTAACACACCAATCACAATGTGAAATGCTGTTTAGCCGACCAATATCTATGGATGACTTCCAGTTACCTTACTGGGCCAAATCAACTGCTTGTCACCACACTACTGAGAGATTGTCTGAAGGTGGAGAACTAGCTCCTGGCAGGAAAGAAGATTATTGAGGGTACCACCGGATATTGTTTGCTAATCATCCTTGCAAATGCAACAAAGAAGAGATATAGGGCCTCATTACGACCCAGGCGGTAAGTTACCGCCTGGGTCGTACCTTTACCACCATGGCGTAAACTACGTTTACGCCATGGTGGTTGGCGGACTTACCGCCCCATTCCGAGGTCGGCGGGGCGGTAAGTCCCCAATCCCCATTTACCCTTCCCCATTCCCATTTTTGCCCCATAGGGCATAATGGGAGTGGGGAAGGCGTTAATTACGCGACCATAAATTACGGTGGCGTAATTAACAACATGGTCCCTTAGCGCCATGGATTTTAACACCTGCTAAAAGCAGGTGTTAAATCCGCCATGGCGCTAAGGGACCTCGGAATCAGGCGGTAAGGGTCGGCGCTGTTTACGCTGCCGTAAACCCCTTACCGCCTGGGTCGTAATGAGGCCCATACTCCTTCATAGTTTCAACAATGTCACTCCTGCACAGTTTCTACAGAGACACACCTTTATAGTTTCTTCAGAGACACTCGTGCATAGCTTCTACAAAGATACTACATATGTTTCTCCAGAGACATTCCAGCAGAGGGGCCGGAAGAAAGACACGGATGCAAGTTTTCCTGACTAGCTGATGCAAACCGTCTAAGAATGATTTATATAGCAGCTGTTTTGATATATCTGGTCTCTCTCCTTTCTATGTCTACTCTCAATGTTTACAGGTTTATGTTATTTTGTATCTTTTCTTTAGAGTGTTTCACTGTGTATAACAGCTCTAAAATCCCAGGAAAGCCACCTAAGCCTGTAACCACAAATGAAACATTTCTATTGACTGTTGCAGGGATGCATTTCACAAATGTCCTTTCAGAAGTATTGAATTTGATACCCTTCTGTTAAGCACATTCGTAAATATTGAGAATCTTACTGAAACTTTCAGAAAGCATGATAGGGTTAATTTAATGTGTTCACTGAAAGCCACAAAAGGCTGGTCATTTAAAAATGGATTTCTTTCTTTCTATTTGTTTTTCAAAACAAATGAGATCTCTTTCCTTTGCGTTAATGAGAGTGTGGTTACATTATCAGTATTGTTTTAAAATGTAGCAGCATTACTGCATTATTATTAAAACATAGCAGTAGGTAGGACAATAATTCAAAACATATGCATTATTTTATTGCAAACACAATAAACAAAAATGGTATGGATAAAACACTGACCCCTTTTTTAATTTAGCATGATCTCATCTTGTTCAGACATGCTATGTCTTACGTAAGATAACAACAAGTGTGGCTTCAGTTGAAAACCGAAGCAAGATGTTCTATTCTACTGTTCCTACTGATTGCATGAATAACATCATTATATGTTAGAATTTCATTGGCAGACAGGGAAACAGGGGTGGTACATATCCTATATAAGGCAGCTGTTTCTGACAGTAGGGAGGTGTTAGGGAGAATTCTCTGTTTAGGCTGAATTGCCTAACCTAGTGAGTTCCCCAGCAGCTTTGCTGGATTTCTGGAGTTTGTTTTTTCCATCCTGCCAAGAGTGAGACTCTTTTTCTCCCACTCTTGGACATGAATGTGTGTAATTCCTTTGAATGTCAATGTGTTCTATGGGCTATGGGGTCTTTTACTCCATTGGGTCTCATATGTTTTTCTATGTGTGTTACACCGCACCCTCCGTGCCGTAACACTGGGGCGTCCTAGAGGATCCCCACCATAGACTCCATACCCTGGGACTGACTACTGTCTCCTAGGGCATGTAAAGTCACCATTGGCTTTACTAGGCCTAAATTTACTAACAGAACTTGTACAAACCATCCTATTGTGGACGTACTAGTAGGGGTAATTCGATTACTCCTGGGTCTGTTATTCGAGGGGGCACTGTCCCGTCCCCCCTCATCGAGTTTTGGCTGGTGGCAGTGGAAACTACTTGTTATATTCGACCCCGAATATAACCCTATGGGATTCTTCCCATTGTTGGAGATTAATACTTTTTTCTCGTTAATCTCTAACATACCCCTGGTTTATTTATCTTAAATAAATCTATCGGTTGGTATTTTCTGCCAGAACTCGGTTTTTAAAATGGCGTCTGTGTTCGTCTCTGTGATGTTCGTCTCTGTGACTCCTAAACCAAAGGTTGAGCCCTTTGTTCCACTTTTGGCGGGCTTCTGCACAGAGGCCCTCCAAAGTGGTGCCATTCTGTCTGGGTACCACAGGGGGTGTGGGAGGGGGTTTAGGCACCCTGGACTGAGTTGCCGTGCCAACTCAAGTCGCACTCTGGTGTGATTGGCCCAAGTGGTGAGCCACCCCGCTCACCACTTAGCGTGTTTTGATTGACAGCTAGGCTGAATGAATGGGGGTTTTCTGCATAAAAGCAGGGCTTTTGGGACTGGATCTTCAGAAGTCACCACAGGACCTAAGAATCTGACGAGGGTAAAGCTGAGCCGACCTGCAACGACGACAGTGGAGCCCTGCTGAACCGACTCACCACTTCCCAACGACAGAGGAGATCTCCTGGCTGGAGAGTCTTCTTCCCCTGACTGGTGGGAACAACCAGTCTCCTTTGCTTTTTCTTCGTTCCAGGACGTAGTGGTCGAATTGCCCGTGCTAAGCAACCCGGCAACCAGATAGCCACTAACCCCTGTACCGCGACCAAAATGTGGTGCCTTGTGATGTAGCACTCCGCGGCTGGTCTCTTCCCTGGTGGTGCAACGATCTTCAACTTTCCTTCGACGACGAGATCATCTCTTCTCTTGGCAAAGCCCCGACTTGCATCCACCACCAGGAACAACTGCCCCGCCGGAGCTGTCTCTCCACATACAAGGTACCGTGTCCGTCTGGCTTCCCTTGTGTCGGTTAGCGTGAGGTGTCTTAATCCTCGCCTCTCCATTGGGTCGCCTCCAAGCCTTCTTAGCTTTCTGTTCTGAATTGGTCCAATCTTTCTGTGACAATTTGCGCCAAAGACTCGAAGTGCATTTCCACTGTGATACTTTTTGGAACATTTCGCCTTGCCTCTCTCCGAGTGGGCCTTGCCTCTGAACTTTGCGATCTACAGTAGACCCTGCCTAACTTGCCTTGCATTTGTTCGTAAAAGTGTTGGTACTGAGTTGATTTCATACCCTGCCTTTTCTCTCCCGTCCTAACGAATATTAGAGTGCCATCTAGGTTAAAGCATTCACCTCTGTCTGCAAATAAGTGGTGCCGTTGAACCTAGACTTGTCGAACTATTGTTAGGGGGATTGATTTACTTATAGTAATTGTGATTGAAGTTGTTTACCGTATTAGTGCCAGTGTGTTTTCCATAGATGTGTTTTTATAAATAAATAACTATATATCTTTACTCCGAAGCTCTGTTCCGTGTTTGCTTGTTCTACTGTGTGGATTGCCTTATTTCGTATACTTCACATACTGCCTAACTCTTCTTGAGGGAAGTCTGACTGCTCAGCCACAGCTACCAAGTGAATCTGTGTGGTACAGACTGCTACCAAGTGGGTTTACTGCCAAACACCTGTAGTCCTAAACCTTTTGCAGTGGTCCCAGAGGGAACTGCACAGGTTTCCGCCTAGCAGGAGGCTCTTCCAAAATGTCACCAAAGTTGCTGCATTCAGAATCCTAAAGGACCTGTGCTAGGTAGACATTGATGACTCAAATGATTTTGACACGCCTGGATAAGGAAGCTAGCAGAAACGTTGATGATTAGGCTAGATTTAACAAATGCTGATACATAAAGCTTGCTTCAATAATTTGGAGGTAATCCTAAATTACAAAGTTGAACTGCCTTGGAAACAATCAGCAAACGCCTTCAGATGCCTTCCCTTCACCCGGAGACAGTCATCTGTACATAGGGCAAAAAAATGTCACTTTACATATTTTTCCAAATTCTACTTTAGTTACTATTTCAATATTATGGGGGCCGAAATAAGCCATCTTTACCATTATTTTCTCCATATGTAATTGCCTTTTCCATGGGAGAACCACTAGTAAACACCATGTTTCATTTTGTGAGGTTATCCTTGCAACTCTCCCTGTACTTTTGAAACACTGAGTGTTACTGTGGTACACATTTTTGCACAGTGACCATATATAACCAAATGTAACCTGGGCTGCCCCTCATATTATGACAGAATAAGGGACTGTGACAAAGCACAGAGGAAGGGGGAGAATAATCTTTTGCAGGGGGATTTACAATTCCTTATCTGTATTCTTTTGTGATCCATGGCTCTAGATTGCTTTCAGGTTGTTCTTAGTTAACTTCCCATAGAAGCCATTGACTTTCTGACAGAGCTTTCAATTGTTTCCACCTATTGCATTATCCAGAGGTTGGTCTGAATAACCTTGCCTGTTCCCCAGCTTGTAATTCCATAGCATCACAATGGTGAGCATGATTTTAGGTTTTCCTGGGTCACAATGGCTACGTGCACATTTCTGATTGATTGTTTGTAGTTTTTAACATTTGAGAACTGAATATTAGATTAGGGTGCTGGGTATCCACTCAGCTACTGTATTGCTAAAATTAGGAACTGTATATTGTTTGAATATTCTTTTCTTAATGCTCAAATATTATCTCTACAAGACATAAGTGATAAACTAAGAGAGTGAGAGCATTATTAATGATTTTCTATTTATGGGTATAAAATACACTATATTGCAAGAGCAAACATGTAGTTTAGTGATAAAACTGTGAAGGCAAGATATGGATAGCATCTAATATCTATCATACACCCACGAGTAATACACATGATACATACATTTACCTAGACCCATGCTAATATTGCTGTACAATAGTGTGCCTGCCAGGTTCTCAGGGGGTTCCGGCTTCACTTGCACATAGGCACAGAGAACTAACTTTCCTCATGGCCTTGTTTTGGGTATAGAACTATTATCTGCTGAAAAATATGGCACCAGCCCTGATGCTCATTTAGAAAGCATTTGGGGTGGAGGTTAGGCTCTTCCGTGCAAGGTATTATTTAAACCATGACACAGTGACAACCTGGCTCCCTTTGAGATGTGTCCTACATTCTGCAGCACAACTAATCAAAGGAGTCTGCAAATTCAACGACATAACCCCAACCCTCATCAACCTGCACTGGCTCCCATTACAGGAAAACATCCCCTTCAAATCCTGCTGAATCATCTACAGCACGGTTACCCTCAGGTTCCTAAGCTACTGAGCAGAGAAGCTCTGGATTTCTTGAGGCCTACAATCCATTTGGAGCCATGATATGTGTAGACCTGACCCCAGCTTGTGGAGAAAGGAAAGAACTAGAAGACAAAACTTCTCTGTCTATGCCCCCAGACTCTGGAACCTACTCCATGTCAACCCTGGATCCCCCCCTAGCTTCTATACTTAAGGATGGAGATCAGGAGCCTCCTCTACAAGGACTGGTACCTCCTTCACACATAAATCCACACCTCCTACTCCTCACCTAACCCGAGAATGGGCAATTTGCTCTTTTCATTTTTCCTCCCCTGGTTACCTTGTAGATCCTTTGCTGCCAAATTGCCTATTCCCCCTCCTTCTTTGTTGGGTTCCTGCTCTCTTGTATTGATCCTCTGCAATCTGCTTTCTTTGCTGTGTAATTCCACCCTATAGCTTGTAAAATACTCTGTTGCTTCCTAAAGCTATGTCCATGCTCAATAAATGCCCTAATAGTAATATTAATAATAAGGCAGAAGGAATGCAGGTGACAATTAAGCTATTTGCATAGTCAGCAGAAGCTGCTCCTGTAATTTTGTTGAACCTAATGTGAATAGTTGAAGGAGGCTTCTGCATCCTTCTTCCAACCTTTAAATCACTTTGTAGAGCTAGTACTGACTATTTTGGAGAGAAATACACTGATTTGTAGTCATTTATTTTAAGAGAGGTAGGGAAAGATTCAGGTAAAATGCAGACAAATAAGTATTTGAAGTGGAGGATACCAAATATATCAAAACTGGCTGCTTTCATTTTAAATTTATTTGGCATGTGCATGATGAATTGATGCACGAAACATAATTTGAAAATGAAGCTTGCCAATTTCTAGATATCCATGTTTTAAGATGTTTTTATATATCACACATGCACCGAACAAATGTGCCTCTTTTTGTCTGAACTGTACATGTACGTGTAAAAGATGTACCTTTTGTAAATGCATGATACTATACAAATGGAAAGTCACTTAAAAGTCAGGACTATTCATAGGTATATAATATATAAAACTACTATGCATTTTGAAGACTCACATCAAAGTTTGACTTCACTTTAATGACAGTTTTTATACATATGGGGGCATATAAGACATGAGCAGAAGGAATGTTTGTCTTATATACAAAGTTTACAAATAAGTGTAGGAGATGTATATTTCATACATGTACACTAATATATGAAAACTCACAAAGTCAGGACTGACTTTTGCCAGTTATCAGGAGCTGCAAATTGTGTTCATGTATGAACTGCAGAACCATTACCTGATTGTGTAAACATTTTCATCAAATTCAAACATCACTCTAACATGAGTTTTCATATGTATAGGAGGCATATAAGATTCATAACTTAATGCCACCTACACTCAGATATACATATACACTATACACTCACATGCCAGAGTCCTGCACACCAGACACTCCTATACCTTAAACAATAGTCCATAAGTGCCCCTCTGCGAGAACGAGCATGGCCCATTGACCTGTTGTTTGGGAAGGTACCCATTCGAGAATCTGCAGCCACACTTAAGCTCACTGTACCTTTCATAGATGGGAAATATCCAACTGCATATCACTCTTTGTCCCGCCCACATGGGCAGTCCAGCACTGAAATCCTATGGCAATTCCCTTCTGAACAAGAGTACCAACAGCAACCCGAACACATGTTTCAGCCTTTTTGGTCCTCATCAGTGAGGTGGAGCTGTGCCTCTCTGAGCTGAGTGAGCAAGGGGTCCACTTCTGGATGACCCTAGGAAACTTAGGGTGACTAAACCTAAGTCCCTTAAATAATCAAAAATTAGTCCATAGGCACCCCACTGCAAGAACAAACATGGCCCATTGACCTGTTCTCTGGGCCGTTACCCACTCATATACTTTACACTACACACTTGCATGACACATACAGTAAAAGCATTCACAGTTCTGAAAAACACACTTATGCCACACAAATTTGCATTACACACACACACACTCAGTCTTATGACACATGCTCTAATGGCACCTAGACTTAGGACACACAAACTTAGAACACATGCTCTTACAACATACACTTACTACACTCACACCTATGAGACTCCTTTATGACACACACACACACACATACTCAAACACCTATAACACACATTCTTGTAACACACACGCTTATGCACATATACTTAGGACACACACACTTAAATCACACATACTCACAACAAATGAACTTACCACATATATTCTCTTATTCCACATGCTGTTATGGCACATGATCTTACAACACATACACTTATAACACTCACACTTATAAAACACATACTTATGTCAAATGCTCTACACCACATGCTCTTTAAAAGCATAATCTTTTGACACATATTCTTAAGACACACTCTCTTAAAACCGACACTATCATGACACACACTCACAACACACACACTTAAGACACACACACTTATGGCACACACTTTTACACAACTTTGATACCACAAACATTTACACCACAAATTCTTTTGACAAACATGCTTATGACAAGGGCTCTTAGGACATACACTCTTACAACACAACACATACTTATGACAGACATCTGAAAAACACTTGCAACACACACTCCTATGACACATGCTCTTACCACAAACACACACACACCTTCACACACACACACACACACTTATGCCACATGCTCTTGCACCATGTGTGATTCCGCCACACTGACTTACAACACATGCTCTTACAATACAAGCTGTTACGGCACACTCAGAATCAATGTATATCTGCTATACAAACTGTACAGGTACTTGTAGGAGATGTAGATTTCATACATGTGCACTGATATATGTAAGAAAACTGACTTCAAAGTCAAGACGACTTTGAAGTCCTTTTTCATTTCTATATGGAACATATCGGAGATGTTAATTGCATGTATACACCTCCTAAATGTATACACACTTACATCAAAGTGAAACCTCACTTTTATATGAGTTTTTCTATGTACAGAAGGCATATAGGGTGTGCACATTTTATAAGATTTCACATAAAACACCCAAATGTTATTTATACGCCATACACATATGCCAAATACATACACACCAAACACTCCTCTACCTTACATCACACACTCATACGACACATGCTCTTAGGACACACACACACTTATGACCAATGCTTATGCCACCCCGTGTGCACAAACTGACCATGTATGTGTATAACATGAACATAACGTACACTGTGTGGCTCAAATACCATATGCTTAAACCCTGATGCCCTCATATGACAAATACTCGTACCACATACACTTGTACGACAAAGACTCATCCACTATATTCCATTCTACCCCAAATAAATATTGAAATTAGATGTAAAGATCCTTTTAAATAAGACTTCATATTAATCTAACAAGAAGTAAAGTATATGAAGAGTAGGAATAACAATGTTAAGGTACAGATAATCACTGCACACAAATACATATTCAACCATGAAACTCAAAGTATAAACACTGACTCCATGCCACTACAAATACAGTCTTAACTACCCACTTAACAAATGTTAGGGAGGCTACATCAATAGCATAGTTGTACTAAGAGTTAAGGATGGATTTGTAGTGGTATTGAGTGAGTGTTTACACTTTGAGTTTCATGGTTACATTTGTAGTGATATACAGTGTGTTTCTACCTTAACATTATTATTCCCAGTCGTTGTAGACATTCTCACTATTTGTACATTTTACTTTTTGTTATGTTAGGTTAACATTAACTCTTAATTATAAAAATACATATCTGTAAATCAATGTATGTGTCTTTGACTATGACTTCCAATGACTCCATATATCAGTTGCAGTTCATGCGTCTCAACTATGGGTAATGGGGAACCCTGCAGTTTGTAATTTTGTATTAAGTGCACATCAGTCTTCCTCCCTTGTTTTATTTTCTTTGTTAGATAGAAGAGTTTTAGGCTCAATAGCGATAACCTGCATGCCACCAAAATGAGCACCCTACCACCGTTCTTTACAATTCTTATATCAGGTGAGTGCAGTAGAATCAAGCTTTGATATACCAGTTCGGTTCTTGTGGAGCCTTTTTGGATAACGGTCCCTGTTTCCTTATCCCACAGTCCATCATTCAGCGTAGAGACAGCCATGATTGTACCTTAGTGAGGTGGGAATAATGATTTGATTTCCAGGCCCCATTTTCCTTTATTTAAAAAGAGAAGACACCGGGAATCACAAGACAGCATTCTATGCAGTTTTCTGGTGAATTACATCGTGATTGACCAGTCTCCTCATTTTAACAGGAAAACTATCACTTTAAATTACACAAGGGATAGCAAATGTGTAATTGTTATAAATATATAGCACCCTCATTTTCTTGAGGATGAAAAATATTGCAGATGCTTGAAAACCTGAAGAGCTTTGCCACATCGTCTACATTATTTAAATAAGTGGATTAGATTAATCAGATGGAGCCGAAAATAAAGTGATAAAGCCATTCAGTGCGTGTCCCCATTCCATGGAGAGAATTTAAATGTGTCTACCTCCGCATTATCATATGGCAAACAGGGAGGGATGCATACAAACATGGCCTGTTGAAAAATGCAGCTAGAATCTATAGGGTCTTGCTTTATTTTGGACTTCATATTTCTTCGTTATCTTTACTGATATCTCTTTTATGCTTATTCATGAATAGCAGAGGTTGGAGCAGATTCAGACTTGGAAAAAGCCCATAGCGGTATCAGTTAAGCTCTTTCCTCACCCAACAAAATGTGTTTCTGGGACATAGTAGCTTTTTAGTACTAAATGTATCTGAACACCTGAAGATGGTTTTAGTAAAGTTTCCAAAAAAGGTACCAGTAGAACACAGTGGCCCTCATTACGACCCTGGCGGAAATCGCGGTGCTAAATGCACCGCGGAGCACGGCGGAAAGCTGCCGATAGCGCCATGGAGGTTGGCGGATTTTCCGCCCCATGCCGACCTTGGCGGGGCGGTAAATCCCCATTCCCCATTTTACCCTTCCCCATTCCCATTTTTGCCCCATAGGGTATAATGGGAGTGGGGAAGGCGTTAATTGCGCCACCGCAAAATACGGTGGCGTAATTAACATCAAGGTCCCGTAGCGCCATGGATTTCTCCGCCCGGAAAAACCAGGCGGAAAACGTTCCATGGCGCTACGGGAACTCGTAGTAGGGCGGACGGGTCCGCCGCGAATAACGCTGGCGTAAACCCACTCCGCCAGGGTCGTAATGAGGGCCAGTGAATTTCTTTTCAAGCCATATTTGAGTAATCATATATTCTTATCAAAATCATTTATTACAGTACTTTCTTTTGTTTTACAATTTTAGTATATCAAGATATTCTACAATAATACATGGATTGCAAGACATGGACAGGCGATGGATGGAGCAACACTTGACCTTCTTTGGTCTGTCACAGTGTCAATATTTGCTATTGGTGGTCTTTTCGGAACATTTTGTGTTTCTCCAATGGTAAAGGTACTTGGAAGGTAGGTGCTATAAAGGCTTGTCTGCATTATTTATGAGCAATGAAAAGCGACCTTTTAAAAGGCATCTTTTAAACAGTCATTAAAAGTTTTCAGTATATGGTCAAAGTTGAATGTAGGTAATGACAGCAAACATTGCTTTACTACATGAGCGATCAGCTGTCAACATGCCGTTCATCACTAATGTTCATACACAAATACTGTTGGGGGAAGCAATTTACATGAAATGGTTTCAATAACATAAATTCAAGTTATACTACGATATTATATTCCGACGTTCAGGAAGACTGCAAGGGTTAAAAACAAAAAATGTATGAATGAAAAACTCCCACCAAACAAAACAGGCCTACTGCTGGACGTCTCACGTGCATCTGTCCGTCTGTATAATTATCATCTGTAATAAAGGCAATGTCGTTCACCATCTAACACATTTGAGGGCACAGCAGATTAACAGTGTAATGGAGTCAGGGGGACGATATTACCTCTTCCTATTTATTTCTGTGGGGTTAGAGGAACCAGGTGGGCACACCTGAATTGGAAAACCAATCAAATAGTACAAATTAAGTAGTGAAGTCATTATCTGATTAATCACATAAAAGATTGATCAAAACAATTGGCCTCATTACAAGTCCGTCTGTAACCCGCCGGTGTTACTGGTGGGTTGCTGCCGGACTCGTAACACCGCTTGCTTCGCTTGAGATCCCGGTGCTGTGGGGACATTAAAAGTCCTGGCGGCCAGGGATATCAGGCGGCAGAAAGTGGGGATATGGAAACAACAGCACTGTTGCTAGCAGTGATATGATATGATATGATATGGTATTTGTAACGCGCCTATACACAGGTGTTTCAAGGCGCGACGAGGCAGGGAGGGGAGGAACAAGGGGAGACAGACAACGATCCTACTAGGCCAGGTGTCATTCAGATCGCGCAAGTGCTGGTGCTTACGTGAAAACTCTGCGGGCAGGTGCCATTACGTCCGTCAGGTTAGACCTGTCGGGCACAACAGCCCCAGCCCTCAGAGTTGTAGTGTGGCGGTCCGGAAAGGGTGCCGGTAGGGTCAACCGGCACCCTTATTTCCAAACCGTCACACTTTTAATGAGGCCCATAATGTCATACAGGGACACCCAGCGTACCCTTTATACCATAAAGGTATTATGTGGCATAACACTACTAAACTTAAAGTGACAACTCAACCAGTGTAATGTTTTTAGAATTAGGGGAAGGACATCCTTCTTCTTAAATTAGTTAAAAAGAGAGAACATTAGCAATGTACAAATCCAAAGGATCAGCCTATGTTGATTAATGCAACCTAATGACTCTGTCTAAATCCATTGGCATATTACTCGCCAAAACCTGTTGCTTTCGATCTGTGATGCACCAACCTGTGTAATTGCTCAGCATGATTCTTTGTTTCAATAATGTGAGGGATGAACATTGATTTTTCAATAATCACTGCTAAACTATGAAAGGTGCTGCTTGAAATCAATCCCAGACCTGGTATGCTGTATAAGTGAATAAGGGGGTTAGGTGCTACAGGCCTTGTTAGAGGCAACACACGTTCTTTAGCCAATCCCCATTCTGGGTAAGACCACCTTTCTGACCTAAAGCTGTACTGTTACCCTCCATACCCCGTGCCACTAGAGGCATATGTATGGGGCTTGTCTGGTTGTGTGGATTGACAAGGAAGGTCCCAAACATTCCTAAAATAAAATTTGCCATAGAAATGTGTTTCCCTTATGTTTTACGTGTTTGAGCAATTGTACCAAGAATCTTTAGAGAGTGTACTTTCAAAGATGGTCACTTTGAATGCCCGGTGCAACAGATGGGAAAGTCAGACCCATATTGGAAATGACAGAAATGTATGAGGTACTACAGAGAACCCTACCCGTCAATACAGTTTTTTTTAATGGACTTAGAGCACTTGCATTTTATTGCAGTTTAACACCATCATTTATAGTAGGTCCTCCTGCTTCCTTCTTGGTACTAGTAGTTTCTTATTTGGCTTCC
Source organism: Ambystoma mexicanum (assembly GCF_040938575.1). Lineage (NCBI taxonomy): Eukaryota > Metazoa > Chordata > Amphibia > Caudata > Ambystomatidae > Ambystoma > Ambystoma mexicanum. Next base: position 1,339,488,036 of record NC_090937.1, read on the forward strand.
TCTGCAGTGACAGGGAGAGTAACAGCCTTAGTAACAGCACTAGTCACTGGTGGCATAAAGTACATCAGGTTGAACTTCCTCAAAATATATCATTCAGGTTCCTATGAATCTCCCAGTCAACATTGTTTATGTTAGTGTGTTTCCCAAGATTTGTATTCAAGCCTGATTCATCCCGAAATCTCCTTTGAGAGCCTTTCCTCTTCAGGGAAGTTTGGGAAATATTTGGGCACTTGTGTGTTGATTCTTGAGAACAATAACATTCACAAAATACCGTTAAAGGCTTCAGGGAGAGACAGAAAGGTTAGGAGAAAGGGAGGGGCCAGATATGGGTGACTGAGGGTGTCAGCAAGAGGAACTGGAGTTCTGGGCATCTGTGAATAATATCCAAATCAAACTTTCCTGTAAGATATCCCAGTAAACTAATACACGTACTGCATAGGTCTATGTGCAATCCACAGGTCCTGGGTAAGATCAACTCAGCTTTTTATCCTTCTGATGTTGATTAAATTAGTAGAGTTCAAGTGGGGAATTGCAAGATTGCACGTCAGACCAACTGTCATGATGCCTACCTCCAAGGAGCCAGGTCCGACCCAGCAACCCCAGAGGCAGGCATCATTCCCCCCAGGGAAGTGCCAGCGGGCCCAAGCTGGGGCCCTTTGGACACAGTCCTGGCGCCTTAGGTGCCAGGCTCATGTTGGACCCCTGTCCTGGCACCTTAGGCGCCAGGCTCATAAAGCTAGACATGTGTTCAAGTGTTTCAATGTGCACTTACCTGATGCAGACCATGCTGCTACATCCAGGCCCTCTTGAGGCCTGAATGGAACTACTTTACCTGTGGGACTACTTTCCACCTGGGTGTGGTCGGGGAAGGATACATACCTGATCGGTGGAAGGATACATACCTGGAACTTCTTCCAAAGCTATTTAAACCACGCCCGATCAGAAACCACGCTTCGCGTTGTTCTTCTCCTCGCAGCTGGACGCTCACCGTGTCAGCTCCTGCATCTGGACTTCAGCCACGCCTGTCAGCATCCTGGGTCACCTGCAAAGGGAGATAAGAGAGAATTGGCGAGAAAGAAGACCTTACCTGCTAAAGCTGCATCACGGAGACATCACACCGACGATCCTGAAAGGGAAGACATCATTTTTAAAAGCATTTTGCTTCGATCGATGCAGCGCTGCATTTCACTCACCTTTCCTGGGCACCTCCATCTTCAGCAACGATCATCCGGATCCGCAGTCACTTCCCAGAGCCTAGAGAGAAAAAGACAAGAACACAAGGTGAGAGAAGGAAGGGAATAGGAAAAGCTCAGTTTCCTTCTAAGACTTCCCTGTTGGGTCATTCCCATTCCATTTCGGGTCCTGCCGCTTCCTGGCATTCCGGACCCCGGCCCCTATGGGGAAAAAGAGACAAAGACATTGAATGAGCGAATGCAAAGACATTACCCGAACGCTCATCCAGAACTTACCTGTCATTTACTGGAACTGCACGTTTCACTTCGGGTCGGCGCCATATCTCCGGCATTCCGAACCCCGGCCCCTAAGGGGAAAAAGACATAAGCGTTAGCGCTTGCTGCAATAAGACAATGAACATTATTATTAAGCTTGAACTTTTGA